>NC_040912.2:33016944-33636319 GCF_004126475.2 Phyllostomus discolor
CTTCCTTCCTTCCTTCCTCCCTTCCTTCCTTCTTTCTTTTTTCTTTTCTTTCTTTCTTTCTTTCTTTCTTTCTTTCTTTCTTTCTTTCTTTCTTTCTTTCTTTCTTTCTTTCTTTCGAGAGCACTTACAATCTACCCTTTTAGCAATTTTAAGTATACAATACAGTATTGTTAACTATGGTCCCCATCTCCAGAACTTATTCATTTTGCATAACTGAAACTTTGTACCCTTTGACCTACATCTCCCTGTATTTCCCTCTCCCCAGTCCCTGGCAACCACCAATCTACTTTCTGCTTTTAAGAGTTCAATTATTTTAGATTCCACACATAAATAAAATGCAATATTTCTCTTTTTTGTGTCAAGCTTACTTCACTTAGCTTAATGTACTCCTGGTTCATCTATGTTATCACCAGTGGCAGGATTTCCTTCTTTGTCATGGTTGAATAACATGCCGTTGTGTGTGTGTGTGTGTGTGTGTGTGTATCACATTTTTAACAAATTCACTTGTTGGTGGACATTTAGGTTGTTTCCATGTCTTGGAAATTATGAATAATGCTGTAATCAGCATGGGGGTGCAGATGTGTCTTCAAGATACTGATTTCATTTCCTTTGGGTATATACCCAGGTAGTTCTATTTTTAATTTTTCTGAGGAGTCTCCATACTGTTTCCATAATGGCTGCACATTCACATTACCACCAATAGTGCACAAGAGTTTCCTTATCTGTACATTCTTGCCAACACTTTTATCATTTTGATAATAGCCATTCTAATAGATGAAGTATTATTTTCTTGTGGTTTTGATTTGAATTTTTCAGATGATTAGTAATGTTTTGCATCTTTTCATGTACCTGTTGGCCATGTGCATGGCTTCTTGGAAGAGCTATCTCTTCAGGTCTTAAGGCCATTTTAAAATCAGGTTATTTTATTTGATTTTTTGCTGTTGAATTGTGTAAGTTTCTTATATATTTTGGATGTTACCCCTTATCAGACATATGGCTTGCAAATATTTCCTCCCATTCAATAGGTTGCCTTTGACTCTGCTGATTGCTTCTTTTGCTGGGCAGAAGTTTTTTAGTTTGATGTTATCTGACTTACCTACTTATGTTTTGTTGCTTGTACTTGTAGTTTCATATTCAAAAAGTTGTTGCCAAGAGAAATGTCAAAAACATTTGCCCTTATAATTTTTTATAGAAGTTTTACAGTTTTAGGTCTTATATTTAAGCCTTTGATCCATTTTAAGTTTATTTTCTAGTATGGAGTAAAATAAGGGTACAATTTTATTCTTCTCTTGGTAGCTATCCAATTTTTCCAAAACTATAACTTGAGAGACTATTCTTTTCCCATTGTGCTTCTTGACACTCTTGTTGAAGATCACTTGTCTTTAGCTATGTATATAGTTTTTAAAAATATTTTTATTTATTTATTTATTTTTAGAGAGAGAGGAAGGTAGCAAAAGTGAGGGAGAGAAATATTGATGTGCAAGAGAAACATCGATCTATTGCCTCTTGCACGCCCCCATCTGGGGATGTGGCCCTTAATCCAAGCATGTGCCCTGACCAGCAATCACACTGGTGACCTTCCTTTCTTTTATTTTTTGTAATTGTTGTTCAGTTACAGTTGTCCTACCCTTTTCTCCCTTGCTCAACCCAACCTGGTCCCCCCCCAACTCCCATAGTCAGCCCCCACACCATTGTTGTGTCCATGAGTCTTCTATTTGTGTTCCTTTGCTTGCCCTTCCCTTTCCCCTGTTATCTCCCTTTGCCCTCCCCTCTGGTCATTGTGAGTTTGTTCTTTATTTCCAAGGCTGTGGGTATATTTTCTTCATTTGTTTGGTTTGTTAATTAGGTCCCACTTATAGGTGAGATCATATAGTATTTGTCTTTCACTGCCTGGCTTATTTCACTTAGCATTATACTCACCAGTTCCATCCATGCTGTCATGAAGTGGAGAAGTTCCTTCTTTCTTTCTGTTGTGTAATACTCTATTGTGTAAATGTACCATAGTTTTTTGATCCATTCATTTACTGATGGGCACTTAGGCTGTTTCCAGCACTTGGCTATGGTAAAAAAATACTGCTATGAATATCAGGGTGTATTGGCTCTTTTGAATTGGCAATTCAGGAATTTTAGGGTAGTCCCAGTAGTGGGATCACTGGATCAGAAGGCAGTTCTGTCTTTAGTTTTTTTGAAGAAATTCCATACTGTTTTACATATGGCCGTACCAGTCTGCATTCCCACCAACAGTGTACTAGGGTTCCCTTTTCTCCACAACCTCGCCAGCACTTGTTGTTTGTTGATTTGTTTATAATGGCCATTTAAACCAGTGTAAAGTGGTATCTCATTGTTTTAATTTGCATCTCTCTGATGGGTAGTGATGTTGAGCATTTTTTCATGTGTCTATGGGCCTTCAGAATGTCCTCTTTGAATAAGTGTCTGTTCAGGTTATTTTCCCATTTTTCAGTTGGATTTTCTTCCTGGTGTGGAATTGTGTGAGTTGTTTATATATTTTGGAGATCAAATTATGAACAACTATATTCCAAGAAATTTGAAAACCTGGGTGAAATGGATGAATTTCTATAAACATATAATCCTCCAAAACTGAATCAACAAGAAACAGAAAGTCTGAGTAGGTCAATATCAACTAGAGAAATTGATGCAGTAATTAAAAACTCCTGGTACACAAAAGCTCTGGGTTGGGTGGATTCACAGGAGAATTTTACCAAACATATTTAGGGAAGAGCTACCTCCTATCCTTCTCAAACTATTCCAAAAAGTCCAAGAAGAGGAAAAGCTCCCAAACTCTTTTTATGAGGCCAGTATTATCCTAATTCCAAAACCAGGTAAAGATATAACAAAGGAAGAAAACTACAGGTCAATATTGCTGATGCACATATATGCTAATATCCTCAACAAAACTGATGACCTTTCCTTCTGTGGGATGATGATGGTCACCCCACTGACCACACCAGTCAGGGAAGCTATGTAGTTTTATTTCTGAATTCTCTATTTTTTAAAAATTTAAATTTTATTGTTATGCTATTACATTTGTCCCAATTTTCTCCCCTTTGCTTCTTTCCATCCTCCCTCTCCCCACTACCTCAGGCAATCCCTAGACCATATAGCAGAATAAACTAAAAACATATAAAAGACAAATGTAGGTTGTAATACCATAAAATCCTAGAGAAAAGCATAAGCAGTAAAATTTCAGATATCTCATGTAACAATGTTTTTGCCAATATATCTCTTAGGGCAAGGGAAACAAAGGGAAAAATAAATGGGAATACGTCAAATTAAAAAGTTTCTGCAGAGCGAAAGAAACCATCATCAAAATGAAAAGGGAGAACTGATAGAATGGGAGCACATATTTTCCAATGATACATCTGATAAGGTTTAATTTCCAAAATATATAAAGAACTTATATGACTCAACACCAGGAAGATGAACAATCCAATTAAAAAATGGGCAAAGGACCTGAATAGATGCTTCTTGAAGCAGGGCATACAGATGGCTCATAGACATATGAAAAGATGCTCAACATCACTAATCATCAGAGAGATGCAAATTAAAACCACAATGAATTAAATCACCTCACACCTGCCAGAATGGCTATCAACAAACAACAACTGTTGGCCAGGATGTGAGTTATCCATTTTGTTTTATTGGCCTACATGTCTGTATTTATGCCAGCATCATATTGTTTTGATTTCTGTAGCTTTGTAATATATTTTGAAATCAGGAAATGTGATGCATACAGCTTTTTTCTTCTTGCTCAAGATTGCTTTGGCTGTAAGGAGTCTTTTGTGTTATCGAATGAATTTTAGGATTGAGGATATAATTTCTTTCTATTTTGGTGAAGGTTGCCATTGGGATTTTTGGTAGGGATTCTATGGAATCTACATATCATTTTGGATAATATGAACTTTTTATAATATTAGTTTTTGTAATTTATAAACATTTATCTGTCTTCATTAATTTTCTTCACCAATGTTTTATAATTTTCAGTGTACAAGTCTTTTACCACTTTAAGTATTTTCTAGGTATTTTGTTTTTTTGTTGCTATTGTAAATGGGAACTTTAAAATTTTTTCATTTTTGGATAAAACTATCCAAAAATGTTAGTGTGTCGGAACACCATTGATATTTGAATGCTTATTTAATATCCTGCAACTTCTCTGACTTACTATATTAGTTCTAACAGTTTTTTTTGTTGAGTCTTTAGGACTGTTGATATATATAATTATGTTATTTGCCAACAGCTAATTTTACTTCTTCCTTTATTATTTGAATGCTTTTTATTTCATTTTCTTGTCTAAATATTCTGACTAGGATTTCCAATACTATACTGAAAGGAAGTGGTATGAATGACATTGTTAACTTGTACTAGGTCATGGAGAAAAATTGCATCCTCATTGATTATGCTGTTGGTTGTAAACTTTTTTTATATATGGCCTTTATTGGGTTGAGATAAGTTCCTTCTATACCTACTTTTAAGAGTTTTTAGATGAATAGATGTCAAGTACTTTCCTTCATCTATTGAGATGATCATGCAGTTTTATCTTCTGTTAAAGTGATGTATCATATGATATGATTTGCATATGTTGAATCATCCTTTCATTGCAAGGAAGAATCTCACTCAGTCAGGGTGTATAATCCTTTTAAAGTGCTGTGGATAGGAGTTCTGTTTTTAAACGTTCACTTTAATTCCACACTGGAGTCTCCTTATAAACTTCTTTTATCTATGTATTCATCTATTTATCATCTATCACCGTTCAACACAAGATGACTCTAAAATGACCCATTCTAAAGAGTTTATTGAAATTCCAAAAGATACTTTAAATCAGTCTCTTTTATAAAGTAATTTAATTTTATTTAAATTCGAGTACTGTCATGTCATTTAGTGAATCACTGATCTTGATTAAGCCACTTAACCATGGGTTTCTCATTTTCTCATCCAAAAAATGGGGATAATTTTTATTTCAAGTACTTGTCGAACTGACAAATGAAGGAATTCATATGGAAGTGCTTTATAAATAGAAGTGGTATATAATGTTAAGTATTATTATTATTTTGGGGCCAGTTATAGGAGTTAGAGCTTTTTGCCTTTAAATATTTCCTAAAAATCCTTTGCAAAGTTGTTACAGGAAAAGCATTCACCTATGTAAATTCTTCAGTTTTTTTTTAAAGTTCTTCTATTGTTTTAGGTTTTATTCAAGGAAAAATTATTAGATGTTGAGAGATTTTAAACAAGAGAGTAACACAATTAGAGCCATGCTTTTGAAAAGTCACTTAGGCTACAGTGTGAGAATAAAATGGGTGGTGATGTGAAGGTGACAGAGGAGGTGAAGAGGCCATGTAGGAGGCAGTTAGAGTGAGTGATCATGCAAGGGAGAATTGCACTTTGAACTTAGCAGCAAAAACAAATGGAAATGTCTGTTGGTTTAGGCAAAAGTTTGAGGAGGTAGAGTTGTCCAGATGAGGAAGAACAATTATTTAAAAACACACAGGCTTTTGGCTTGATCATCTAAGGGGGAATTTTGTAACTTTTTCCTGGGATGGAAATATAGGGAGGTTTTAGTTAGCAGGATTATGCTTTTCATGGGGCTAGAAAACACAGAAGGGAGAATACATTTGTGGGAGCAGTTATGGGTTCATCTTTATGTAAGTGGAGCATGAGACATTTAAGTGGATAAATGTGCTTGCAATTGCATAACTTTTGGGGAACTTAGGAGGATACCAAGCTGGTGATGATAATTATGTTCATGAAAATGAGTGAGATGATTTAGGGAGTTTGTAGACTAAACAGAAAGGGAAGGAGACTATCAACATTTAAGCAATGACCAGAAAAGGCCTATCCTCGGTCCATTCCATCTGAAAAATGTAGCTAACATCATTAAGAAATTGTGGTACCACCTACATCGTGGGAAGAGTTTTATGTAAGGGAACCCTCAATATGTTACATGCTGTAGAAACATGAAATTAGAACTGCACAGTGCCTATTGGATTTACCAAAATGGAGGTCACTGATCATAGTAGTTAGAGATGTGGGTGAACTGATGGTAGAAACCTGATATAAGTGAACTGAGAAGTAAATAAGAGATGATGAAGCAGAGACCAAAAAAGAAGACAACTCAAAGAATGGTGGTTGCCCTGTAGTATGCGCCTATTTTTGAATAAATGGTGGTAAGTGAGAGAGAAGGCAGTTGTGGAGGGAGATATAGAATCTCTTCTTAAGGTAGCAGAAATATAAGCATGCTTACATTTTCTTTGGATGAATGACAGAACAAGAAAAAAACTGTTTTAGAAAAAGGAGAGAGGAGATAAAGAGGTCCCCAAGGAGGCACCTGTGGATGGATCCAGGGCACTGGGAGGAGGCATTAGTCCCAGGAAGTTGACACCTCTTCTCTGTGAATGGAAGAAAGGAAACAGCAGGTGTGGTTGCAAAGTGCTGAAGTAGTTTCCCTCCTCTGGCTTCTGTTTTTGTCTGTATAGGAGGAAGAAAGGTCATTTACTGAATGATGAAGGACTCATTGGAGTTTGAGGGTAATGGAGAGATTTGAACTACGTGCTTTGCAGAGGAAGTGAGAAAGCTAAGAAAGAAAACATCAAAGAGTTTGTCAAGCAGCCAGGAGCACTTGGTCAATATTGGAGATCTAAAATGTGTTGCAATAACCAGTGTGCCTATTTGTGTGATTTTGCTTGAAAGGTTTCTCAGCCTGGGTGTAAGCACAGAGAAGACAAGAAATTGGATTGATCACCTATTGGTGTTTAGTTGGGAATGACTGATGAAGGAAAACAATATAAATATTGCAGATAATGGCAAGAGGTTGGTGATGTGATGAACTGTGACGTCAGAGAAAATAAAGAAGTGAAGGCTGAAGATAAGAGATAGGCCTTTATTGAAGGGATCAAAGACTATTGTCTCAATTAAGTCAAAACAACAGATGCTGTGGAAATAATTGGGTGAAAGGTCTCGGAGGAAAGAAGGCTGTAGTCAGAGAGGTTCATGCTTGTGGTGGATCAGAACCTACTTAGTGAACCTGGATCAAGAAAAAGGTTGAGGTGAAGCAGACGTCACTGGAACTGGGATGTTAGGAAACGATGGGATTAAAGTGATGGGTAAGAAATTCATTCCTTATTGAAGTCCACAAGAATGGTGACAATGCTTGGCATATGGAGGGAGATGGTGATCTGAACCATGACCTTCTGTTGTATAAGAGAGAATTGCCAGGCAGTTAGAAGGTGCATAGAACTGGGAGAGAAATGATGATATAATCTGACTCGGGGAAAGTAGCACTCTGGGGTCAAATTTAGACTACAAATATGTTTCAGTTGATTGTGTTTTTAAAATCTGATTAAATTTTTTTTAAATATATTTTATTGATTATGCTATTACAGTCGTCCCATTTCCCCCTTCACTCCCCTCCACCCTGTGCCCCCTCTCCCACCCACCTTCCCCCCCTTTAGTCCATGTCCATATGTCATACTTATGAGTTCTTTAGCTGCTACATTTCCCGTACTATTCTTGCCCTCCCCCTATCTATTTTCAACCTACATTCTATGCTACTTATTCTCTATACCTTTTCCCCCCTCTCCTCCTCCCACCCCTACTGCTAGCCCCCCCCCCCCCCCATGTGCCCTCTATTTCTGTGGTTCTGTTCCTATTCTAGTTGTTTACTTAGTCTCTTTTGGTTTTGCTTTAAGTGTGGTTGTTAATAATTGTGAGTTTGCTGTCCTTTTACTATACATGTCTTTTCTTTATCTTCTTTTCTTAGATAAGTCCCTTTAGCATTTCATAAAGTAAGGGCTTGGTGATGATGAACTCCTTTAATTTGACCTTATCTGAAAAGCACTTTATCTTCTCTTCCATTCTAATTGAGAGCTTTGCTGGATAGAGCAATCTGGGTTGTAGGTCCTTGTCTTTCATGACTTGGAATATTTCTTTCCAGCCCCTTCTTGCCTGTAAGGTCTCTTTTGAGAAATCAGCTGACAGTTTGATGGGAACTTCTTTGTAGGTGACTGTCCCCCTATCTCTTGCTGCTTCTAGGATTCTCTCCTTCGTTTTTACCTTGGCTAATGTAATTATGATGTGCCTTGGTGTGTTTCTTCTTGGGTCCAACTTCTTTGGGGCTCTCTGCGCTCCTTGGATTTCTTGGAAGACTGTTCCCTTTGCCAGTTTGGGGAAGTTCTCCTTTATTATTTGTTCAAATAACTTTTCCACTTGTTGGTCCTCCCCTTCTGGTACCCCTATAATTCGGATGTTGGAACGTTTAAAGGTGTCCTCGATGGTCTTAAGCTTTTCTTCGATTTTTTGAATTCTTATTTCATCATGCTCTCCTGCTTGGTTGATTCTATCTTCCTTCTGGTCCACTGTGTTGTTTTGAGACTCAGATTCCTTCCTTTCACAATTGGCTCTCCTCCGTATGTCTTCCTGCATCCCTTTTATGGTAATCTGCATTTTTTCATGTAATTTGGATCCAAAATCCACCAGTTCCATAAGCTTCCTGATCACCAGTGTTTTGAACTGTGCATCTGATAGATTGGCTATTTCTTAGTCACTCAAAAGGATGAGTCCTGGGGGACTGATCTGTTCTGCTGGAAACATATCTTATGTCTTTCCCTATCTCTCCTATTATTTTACTTATTTATTTATTTTTTCTCCGGTCTGGTCGCTCCTGTTACGGTGGGGGGGGCGGAACCTTAGGTGTTCACCGGTGCTGGGCGCCCCAGTCGCTAGCTTGTGACGTTAAATGTGGGGGCAGGGGCGGGAGCGGGGACAGGAGGGATCATTGGCGACCCTTCCGTTCTCCTGGAGTCAGACACTTCCCTGGGCTTCTGGGCCGTGAGCTCTGCCCTGGTCCACAATTGCTGCCCCACTGATTCCCCCAGCCGCTGCTTGCATACTCAGGGATCACCACTACACCGCTGCGCTCTTGCGTCCCGGATTGCTGTCGCACCGATTTTGCGCCAAATTTCCCCCCAACCTCCGCACGCCTGCGACCCACGCCAGCCCCGCACCCACTCGGCTCGTCGTCCCCTACCAGTCTGGATGTATGGGTCTACTTCAACTTCTTGGCTGTCCGACTTCCATTTAGATAAATCCTCTGACAGTTCTGATATTATGACTGCAAATCATTGTTGTAAATTATTGTGGTTCTGTTCTTGGTTGTGCGAGGAGGTACGGTGTATCCACCTATTCCTCCATCTTGCTGGAAGTCCACACCTTGTTTACAAATATTTGGACTCTCAACCTTTGCACCCGTGAGATTGGTGCTCCTGCCAAACCCTTGAGTAGATGAACATATTGAGGCAAAGAGAGCAACTTTCCCAAGTCCTCTAACCCCCAGGTGACCCGGCAGGAATAAAATCTGATTAAATTGTTATCATTTAAATAGTTTTCATATACACACACATGTATAGGCACACATGTACACACAATGAATTTCTAGTTTTGCTTACAAACTAGAACAACCTGGAAAGAAGAGCACAAATATTCCTCAACAAGAACTGTACGAGGCAGGTGTTTGGTAGAAATTTGAATAAATTAAAGAGCAATTTAGCATTTATAGACTTTTTCTTTTTGCTTATTGTTTGTCAATAGAAATATATATTAAACTTAAGATTTATAAGAATAATCTAATTACATAGATTTGCACAAGATATAGTCTGCTAAAATCTAGTAAAATTTTTACAATATAACATTTTACTTTAATACTATAATATATATTCTGTACAGCATATTATTTAATTATTTCTTTAAAAAAATCCTCACTTGAGGACATATTTATTGATTTTTTTTATAGAGAGAGGAAAGGGGAGATAGAGATAGAGAGAAACATTGATGTGAGAGAAACAGTGATTGGTTGCCTCCTGTACATGCCTGGCCAGGGATCACACCCAGAACCTAGGTATGTGCCCTGACCAGAGAAGGAACCTGCAAACCTTTGGTGAGTGGAATGACATTCCAACCAATTAAACCAGCCGGCCTGGGCTTGTGTTTTGCTGACAGATCATTATGGAGCTTAAATCAAAGGACTTTTTCTATGTCTTTGATAATGTTGTTCCAGATGTGATTTTGTGCTCTTAGCTAGGTTATTTACTGTTCTGTTTTCAAAAGATCATAGATTTCTTAGTTGCTTCTGTCCTTGATGTTTATGAACAAAGAATTACAAGAAAGTTGTTTGTTTTGTTCCTTCAAGATAAGCCCTCTTCAACCAAGAAATTTACTATAAAAATAAATTTGATATATAACATCTGACATGAGTTTTAAAGAATCTACAAAAGTACTTTTGTAGAATATTTAAAAGATGATTTCTCTCATATGTGGAAATCTAATGAGCAAACCCAGCTAACAAGGAAAATGGGGACAGACTCATGGATGGAGAGCAGGATGACAGCTAGTTGGGGAGGCAGGGATGGGGTGGAGGGATCAAGTAAAAAGGAAAAAGGACTCATGGACATGGACAGCAGTGTGGTGATTGCAGGGGGGAGGGGGTGTTAGGGGACTAAGTAGTAATGGAAAAGACACAATAAAGATTAAATAATAAGTAAATAAAATCTTAAAAAATACAATAAAACATTTGAGGACTTCTGTTTTTTAAAATTATTTTATTGTTAAATTACCATTGTCTACATTTTTTCCCCAGCACTCCCCCCGCACCAGCTAAACTCCCCTCCCTCCCTTGCTTCCCCACTCCCCCTTGTTTTTTTTTTGATAAAGATTTTTTAAAATAATTTTAAAATTTATTTTTAGAGAGGGAAGGGAGAGAGATAGAGAGAGAGAGAAACATCAATGTGCGGTTGTTGGGGGTCATGGCCTGCAACCCAAGCATGTACCCTGGCTGGGAATTGAACCTGGGACACTTTGGTTCCCAGCCCACACTCCATCCACTGAGCTACGCCAGCCAGGGCTCCCCCTTGGTTTTTTCCATGTGGCCTTTACAGTAGATCCTGAAAACCCTTCCCCCATTATCCCCTCCCACCTCTCTTCTGGTTACTGTCAGATTGTTCTTACTTTCAGTGTCTCTGGTTATATTTTGCTTGTTTTTTGTTGTTGTTGTTGTTGATTATGTTCCAGTTAAAGGTAAGACTGCATGGTATTTGTCCCTTACTGCCTGGTTTATTTCACTTAGCATAATCCTCTCCTGTTCCATCCATGCTATCTCAAAGGGTAGGAGCTCCTTCTTTCTCTCTGCTGAGGACTTCTTTAAAATTAAAAAATATTCTTTTGTTCTTTTTTTTTAAACACATACTTCTCTACTTTTTCTCTGAATTTCAAAGTTAATAATTTTCTCTGTCTTTCTATTTTTAACACCAGGAAAATTTCTAACACTGCAACTGAAGCATTAATTTATTCATAAAAATTAAAAAGTCACATATATATTTTTGAAAAGATGCTGTCATGGTTAATTTTATGTGTCAACTTGACTGGGCCATGGGGTGCTCAGACATTTATTTGGTCAAACATTATTCTGGGTGTGTCTGCAAGAGTGTTTCTGGCAGAAACTAACATTTAAATGGGGCAACTATATAAACTATATATAGAAATGTTTAATATAAACATTAAAATATTTAAATTAAAAATACCAAACAGTAAAAAAATAAAAAGTAAAGATCAATAGATAGACTGAGTAATGCAGGTTGCCTTCCCTAATGTGGGTTGATCTGATCCAATCAGTTGTCAGCCTGAACCGAAAAGGCTGGCCCTCCTTTGAGTAGGGGAGAACTCCTGCCTGATCGCTGAAGCAGCCCTGCTGGTCTCTTCCTGCTTTCAGACTCCACTGAAACATTGGCTCTTCACGAGTTTGCAGCCCGATGCATGTTAGACTGGTACCTCCACCACGGACTTTCCTGGTTCTCAGCCTTCAGACCTGGACTGAAACTACACCACTGATTCTCTTGGGCCTCTAGGTTGCTGAGTGCAGATCTTGGGACTTCTCAGATTCTGTATTATATGATCCTATTCCACGTAATAAATCTCTCTCTGTATAGATATACGGGCTTTGTTTTTCTGAAGAACCCTGACTAATATAGATGCCAAATGAATATAAGGTACTCTTAAAATTAAGATTTTTTTTAATGGAGGACAGGTGAAGGCAGGTATCTGTGGAAATAGAGCCTGAATATTGCTGCTATTTTATGTTTTACAGAACCAGAGTTCAGCAGAAGTCTTGCGTGGTCTATATGAAATGGGACTATATAGTAGAAACATATCAAATTTGAACTTCCATTTGTCCAGTTGATAATGTAGAGATAACTGTTTTTTATGTTCTAAAGATTTACTCTCCTACTCATCTATTCAGTGTGCTTTATTACAAATGATTGCTTCAGATAAATGAATAGAAATTTATTTTAATAAAAACCATAGTTTCTCTTTTTTAATCTATCAAATATTTGTTTCTTCTAAGAATCATAGCAAACATGAGATTCAATATTCAGATTAAAGCGTTGTTTCTCTTTTGAGATCGGATGTCCCTGAGGCTATCATGTCCTCTTGAAAAAGGTTTTTAATCTTTTATGATCTCACATTATTCTCAATACTTTCAATAATGGCCTTGCAATATCACTTATTCGGTAGTAAAGGTATTCATTCTGTAAGTAGGTAGTTCGACAGATCAGAAATCTGATCTTAGATCAGAGATCTTAAGGTCAATCCTAAGTATAAGCTTTTCCTTAGACCGATAATACTTTCATTCTACCTTTCAACCAGTCAAAATCTCAGAGATCATGAACAACTCTGCACATTTCAAGTTGCCTGAATTTTTCCAGGCCAAGAGGCTTTACGAGTGCACCGAGGGGCTGAGTGAACTAATGATATCTCTGGCACAGGACCAAGAGATATCATGGTGCTTTGAAGCTTTAATTTTGTTTTGTTTTTGTTTTCGGTCCTGCGGAAAGATATGTCCATCTGGTACTTGCTGAAAAACATGATGGGTTACAGAAAATACGTGTTCAAAGCATTTTAAACAAATTCAGAAATAAAGATTTCTCTTTGATTCTGCTCCTTTTCTACAATTTTTATTTTATTTTATTTTTTAAATTTCAGCTCCAATCATGAGAATCACGTTACACATTGGATCCAATAGTTTCACATCAGGATACGTTTGTGTTTGAGTGTTTGCTCACACTTTGCGATGCTAATTGCTGAATTGTTGGTGGAGACTGTTTTTTAGCTTGCTGTTCAGATGCTCTTTTAACTTGGAAAATCTGTGTTTTGGTTTTATTTTAATTCCTAGAGATACCAAGGAAATATCTCTATGCCACCAAATTACAGTTATTACGTAATGGTGAGGTGTTTTTATTTGATATAAAAAGAGTGTTTTCAGCAAGGCTGTCCCTAGGGTGTGCAGGGCCCTAGGTGTTATAGACTAAATGGTATTCCCCAAAATTCATGGTGAAACACTAATCACAAATGCACCTGTTTTTGGAGATAGAGCCTTTAAAGAGGTAATTAAGGTTAAATGAAATAATGCGGGTGGGGACATGATCCTATATGCCTGGTGACTCTCTGAGAAGAAAAACAGACCTTAGGGGTACATGCTCACAAAGAAAAGGTCATCTGCAGGCCCAGGAGGGAGGTCTCACCATAAACCATTCCTGTTGGGACCTTGAACTTGGACTTCTAACCACCAGAACTCTGAGAAAGGACATTTTGTGTGTGTGTGTAAACCACCAGTCTGTGGTATTTTAAGGCAGTCCTAGCAAACTAATGCACTAGGTAAAAATTTTTTATTAACCATCTCTTCAGGTAAAATACAATGTTCCTGGTGAATTCCTGTCTTACCAGGAGGAAGAGGTGGCAAAGCTGCTGTTACAATGTTCTTGCTTCTGCAGTTTCCTGGTGCCCCTTATTTATTTAATGCTTCCTGCGGATGGTTGATTGGAAATGTAGCCAAAGAACGTGGGAATCTTTGCTAAGAAATGAAAAATATGTTTCAGTGTCTTGAAACCATGTAGAGAATCATATCATCAATATTGGTACCATGGGTGACAGGATTAATAAAGTGCCCTCAGGGCTGGAGTGGAGGTGAAGAGGTTTTGTCTTGATTCTGTCACTAATTTATGTAAATAAAGTGCTTTACCTGAGTGTCAGTTTTCTCCTATGTGCAAATGAGAAACTTGAGGTAAGGTCTCATTCAGTTTTTAAAATTTGTAATTCCCTGTTTTTTAAAAATTAATTGTCTTGGAATATGTTTTACAATGATTACCATTTTCAAAGAATTAATCCCAACTCAAAATTCATCCTCCTGTGTGCTACCATATTAATTACACATACATCTAGAATAGCATTCATATTGTGGAGCAATTGAATTTATGGGTATCCTTCTGCTCTACTGTCTAGGGATTCTTTTTCTAGGGCAGGAACACTACTCATTGCTCATCATGTCCCTGGAATTCAGAATGGGGCATGTAACATGGTAGGCCTTTATTAAATACTTTTTGAATAAATGCATTAATGAACTATTTCTCAAAATATGTTCTGTGTACATAATACAGATTTACCTCATTTAATTGCATTTGCTGTATTGAACTTCGCAGATAAATTGCATTTCCTTTCTTTCTTTTTCTTTTTTTTTTTTAACAAAGAGTTGGTTTGTAGCAATCCAGTAGCAAATCTACCAGTGCTATGATTTTTCCACAGCATTTGCTTACTTCGTGTCTCTGTGTCACGTTTTGGTAATTCTCACAATACTTTAATGAACTATAGAAACGATCCCTGAAAGTACAGTCTTAATTCTCACAATACTTTAAAGTTTTTCATTATTACTTTATTTTTATAATGATCTGTGACCAGTGATCTCTGCTAATATTATAATTATTTTGAGGTGCTATGAACCACACCCTTAAAAGAGAGTATACCTGATTGATGAATGTTATTTGTTTTATTTTATTTTCCCACATTTGTTGAGGTATAGTTGACAAATAAAATTGTGAGATATTTAAAGTGTATGCCTTGATGATTTGGTATATATAGACATTATGAGGGGATTCCTCCCATTGAGTTTATTAGCACGTTCAGCACCTCACCTTTTTTGTTTCTGTGGAGAGCATCTAGGTTCTAGTCTTTTAGTGAATTTCAGTGAAATAATACAGTGCTATTGCCATGTTGTAGTTGCCAGCTGTGCATTACATCCTCGGACCTCCTCTGTCTCATAACAGAAAGTTTGCATCCCCACACCACCCTCTCCCTATTTGCTCCAACTCTTTCCCCATGGCAACCACTTTTCTACTGTTTCTACAAGTTTGGATTTTTGAAATATTTTGTTTATTTACTTATTTTCAAAGGTTCCACATATAAGCAATACCACATGGTATCTTTCTTTGTCTGGCTGATTTCACTTAGCACAATGTCTTCCAGGTTCATCCATGTTGTTGCAAATGACAAATTTGCTAACGCTTAGTAATATTCCGTTGTCTCACACACACACACACATGTACACACACACCATATTTTCTTTATCCATTCATTTGTTGATGGACACTTAGGTTCTTTCATGCCTTGACTTCTGTGAATAATGCTGCTATGAGCATGGGGATGCAGGTATCTCTGAGATCATAGTTTTGCTTCCTTTTACATACCCAGAGTGGAACTGCTGGGTGGTATGCAAGTTTTATTTTTAACTTCTAGAGGAAGCCCCATACTGTTTTCCACAGTGGCTGCAGCAGTTTGTGTCTCAACCAACAGGGCACAAGGGGGTTCCTTTTCTCTCCATCCTAACCAATACTTGTTATCTCTAATGATGAATTTTAAATGGTGAACTCTTGGCTATTTTTAACCAAAATAATGAACTTTTGGTTATGTTTGTTGTGTAAATTATTTATGTATTAGAACATGCTAACTGATAGAGTACTAGAAAATAAGATTTTTATTGGGAACATGAGAAAAGAAAAATGAAGCAAAACAAATCGTCTGGTTTATAGCTTAGTAGAATGAAATTTTATCATTAAAACAAAACTTATGTGGAAATCCAAATTTTAGAAGCCTCTTTTAGTGCTATTTTTATGATCAGAAATTCCTATATGAAGATGAATGTGCAGGAAGTAGAAACAAATTCAGAACTATAATTTATAGTATTTAATCACATATTTATTGAGATTAATAGGAATTTCACAGTATTTAGGTAGCTGTTATATTAGTGTGGTCATCAGAACTACAAAGCATCACAGTTTGTTTTTCATTATTAACAGTGATAACAAAAGCACTGAAATATCAAGAGACTGTAACAATTCTTTCAACTGTAACTCTTGGGAATTTCACTGTCTCTGAGGCAACTGGGATGAAAATGGGTTAGCTCCTTTGAGCAAGGGGGAAGCTAGGGCCCAGTGGAATTGTGACTTAGTTCTTATCAGTGATGCTTATGTATTCAATTGGAAATAGTCTTGTATTTGCTGATCTGTTCTCTTTCTGCTGTGCTAATGAGTTTCTCTCTCTCTCTCACCGGCTTGGTACTTCAGAAAATATTTTAGCATAATATTTTAGCTTAGGAGCTCTTATGTCAAAATTTATTTCTTGGGGAAATATAAGTGAAATCAGGGTGTTATATTTCTCAAGGGAAGTCCTGCTGAGGCAGCTGAGAGTTAGGGGTTGGCAGATGTCATGCCAAGTGCTTCAACACAATCCCTCCAAGTGAGTGCACTTTCATAATCACATGGTGAGTGGTTTCTAATACCAAAAATGAGTGAACTACAAAAAGTATACAGGGCAAAAGTAGGTTTACAGTTGTAAGTATGCAAAAGAGTTCATTCTTGTATTATTTTTTCATTTATTAATTATTGTATTATTTATTATTATTATTAACCTATTTTGCCCATCCCCATATGTGTATATATGTGTGTATGTGTATATATGCCAGAGGGAGATTAAAGCCAATCTATTCCCTATTCCCTGTATATATCCAAGGTCTGTCCAGAAGGTTTCCAGCCATGTAATATGAAAAATAGAGACATTAATTGAAGAAGATACAAGATACAAGAAACATTGTACACAGGACAATGATGCCCCAGTCCCCTTCAAAGTAGGCACCTTGGGACCTCACACAGTTCCCCAATTGCCATTGGCTGCCTGTTGAATTTTCCTGAATCCCATTGATGGTCTGAAATCTATTTCCTTTCAAAGGTGACTTCCCAAAAGTTTTGGGAAAAGGCAGAAGTCTCAGGGTGCCAGGTCTGGGCTATAGCAAGTGCTGAGTCACCTGGCTGATTTGATGTTTTGCCAAAAAATTCTACATGAGATGTGATGCATGAGGAGGTGTGTTATCATGCTGAAGCTGCCAATCACCAGTTGCCCATAACTGCAGCCTTCTGAATCATCTGGATAGCTTCTGCAGAGGAATATTCAGGCTTAATGTAAAATTTGATGTAGATTCCTTGCTTTACTCACTCAGTCATTTTGAATATGAGGCCGCACAGTACACATGCTCATTCAACAATGTCTATCACCCCCACTGACTAGTACAGCGAAGTCATCATTGTTCACACATGTGCATTCCAGTCCACTCTCCTTACATTGATGTTGTACAAACCATTCTCTCTGTATTAATAATCATATATATATGATTATTAATCATATATATGATTACATTTACATATATATTACAATTACATATTACAATTGCATATATATGCAAATGTATATGATTACATTTACATATATATTACAATTACATATTACGATTACAATTACATATATATTACATATATATGTAATAATCATATATATATGATTATTATATATGATTATTACATATATATGTCTGACATTTTACATGTCTGACAGTCCTGAAAGCTCTAAATGCTTCTTGATAGCATGTGACATCTTGAAAAGATGTGACTTTTTCCTAAAGATCTCTTTTATCTGAAGCATTAGCTGCAGAAAGGATATCACTATTTTGCTGTAAATTATACCTTCTTATCTGGGTTGCTTTCATTTAACCAGTTTTGGTTTAGAATGCACTTAATGCTTATGACCACAACTGATGTTCCATTATTAGCTGTTAGATGCTGACTCAAGGCTCTTTAACAAAATTTTCATTACTTGAAACATTCACTTGTTTAATAAACATTTCTCAAGCTCTGGCTATGTGGTGGGTACTCCCTGTTGCGTGAGTTGGGGTACTGCGCTGAACAAATAGGCAGAAAGCCCTGTCCTTGTGGAGCAAAATAAAGTAAGTAAACTGAAAGTATACGTTGGCTAGCAATTATTGCTCAGAACATAATTCAGGGAAAGGAGGTATAAAACATCAGGGTGGCTGGTGAAGAATCCCTGATATGTAAACTTTTATTTAAAGACCTAAAGCAGCTGAAGGAGCTACCTATCTCTTAGGGAACAGCCTAGAAAGACAGAAACAAAGAGGTAGGAGCTTTTCTGTTGTCTTCAAGGAACAGTCTGTCTAGGATGGTGTGAGTGAGGAAGCATAGTAAGAGATGCAGGAAGGTAATGTAGGCCTCACTTTGGGCCTTGAGGTCACCATCAGTCTGTATATTAGAATCAGCTGGGGAGCTCAGGCCACATCCTGGACCAATTAAATTAGAATCTCTGGGGAAATGAATGCAGGCATTCGTAGTTTTCAAGTCACTCAATGTGCAAACAAAGACTAAGAAACATTGCTATTGGGGTGGGATGATATAACCTGAGAGACATGTTGGGATATCCATTAAAAAACGTTCACTTTATCTACTAGTTCAAGAATATTCTGAAGGGGAAAGAAGAGAGCAGGGATTATCAGTCATCAGGTTATTATAAAATTCCAGGCATGAAGCAGTAGCAGTTTGGGGTGGCAAGAAATGGTGGAAGTTTGGATATATTTTGAGCTCAATGATATATAATTTACATTCCTTAGGTCTTCCTGCTGGTCTGCAATAAGTAGTTTATATAAGTGAAGTATGTGAAATACTCTATTGTGTAATAAGTGGTTTATATAACTCAAGTATGTGAAATATTCTAGTCTGCAATAAATAGTTTGTGTAACTCAAGTATGTGAAATATTTTGCCACTGGTTGGTTTGCAACAAGTAGTTTCTATAAACTCAAGTCTGTGAAATATCCTGGCACCAGCTCCTTGGTGGCTAGCATGGCTATGATGGTTCAAAATAAGGGGAAACTGGTTATAAGGTTCTTGTAATGTTCTGTGTCTTGATCTAGATTATGATCACAAATGTATTAGGATTTTGAGAATTTATCAAGTCCTAAATGCATGATTTCTGCACTTTTCTGTATGTATTTTATACTCCCATATACAACAAAGTAGAGACACCTTTTCTAGAGCAAAAGAGACTGAAGAGACTTAAAACTTCAATGCACTGACAACGCCTCTCTCTGGTTCAATAGCTGCAGGACAGTGCTGGTGATTATGAACATTTGGACATCTTTGCTGTCCGACCTCAGATGTCTGTTCTGTTGTGATGAGGTTGCTTAGATGAAAGTCTTTCCCTCCTTGTTTGCATTGGATCTGGTGGGACTGAGGCTCTTATGGAAGTGAGATGGGTCTTTGAATTGGCGGGAGGGAAACAGGGGCATGTGTAAGGCCACCCAAAGAGCAGAGAAATCAGTAAGTTTGAGACATTCTGCTTTTTTTAAAAATTGATGTTCAAGTACAGTTGTCTCCATTTCTCCCCCCCGCAATCCCCCCAACCCAGCCATCTCCACCTCCCACCCCTGATCCCACCCTCCCTCCTTGGTTTTGTCCATGTGTCCTTTACAGTTGTTCCTGAAAACCCTTCCCCCTTTTCCCCCCATTATCGCTTCCCACCTCCCGTCTGGTTACCGTCAGTTTGTTCTCAATTTCAATGTCTCTGGTTATATTTTGCTTGCTTGTTTGTTTTGTTGATTAGGTTCCACTTATAGGTGAGACCATAAGTGACTTTACTAATCCTGCAGTCTTAAAATGTGACTCTGAGGAAGTTTAGTGAAAGTTAATTTTTGAAAAGCTTGAAAGGACCCGAAAGACTAAACTAGTGTAACTGGAACACATTCTGGAATGTACTAATGACCCCCACCCCCTTTTCTAAAAATAGACTTAAGCAAAGTTTGTATTTCTAAACAAAAATGAATGGAGTAAGATTCCTATCTTGTAGAAAGGAATTGACATAGCAGACATAGTTTGCTGGGACGTTCACCTGTTGCCGAATGCAGCTCATTAAAAGACAGCATTTACATGGAGCCAAGTTACAGTGAATACATTGGCACTAGTTGATGGATCTCTACCTAGAAAGAGTGAGCTTAGAAGGACCTGCCAGCATTCGCTTTGCACTGTGAGTAGGGCACTTGAAGGGATGAGTTGGATGCTAGTGCCTTGTGAAACATTAAGGAGAATGTCGTTTAGATAACCATGCTCATCTCCATTCTCTATTGAAGTCCTTTTAGAGTTGGTTTTGAAGGTAGAGGTTTTCAGGACCTGAAAGAAATGCCTCTATATGCCTAATCACCTTTTAGTGCAATATCTACTAATGATTATGTGTCAGCTAATCCGATTAAAAGCAATCTCAAAGAGGATTTTTCTGCTGTGTGTGCATGTTTTTTTTTTCTTTGCCTCTAAAAGCTTGAGAAGAGGAAATCTTTTCTATACTAATAGTGATGCAAAGATACCAGTCAGTGGCTTTTGCTGGCTGACAATGCACTTAACTTCTGCTGCAAATGCACTTTACTGTAATAGGATGACGTGAGAAAGGAAGTTTTGTTGCATGCACACAGGCAAGTATTACACCACAGCGAGGGTATTAATTGCCATTCAGGCCATATGCTCTGCTTCAGCAAATGCATTGCCATGTGAAATTTGGTTTCCCTGATAAACCTAGTGTGCCCACCTTTCATTTATTTTCTTTTTAGGATTTGGTCTAGGCTCCCAAGCTGATCAGTAACATTAACATTTAATATATTGAAAACTGTCATTTTCTTATTCTTTCTAAACTTGAAACATATAATAAAGCAACTTTGGAGCTTTTGAATATTGTTTACATTTTTGTTTAACTGAAAAGAATTGTCAGCTTTAAGAATGTGCTCAACATCTATACTTCATAGTTTAAATTAATTTCTGTTTTTTAACTCTTTACCTGCTGAGTGAAATAGATTTTTCTGAATGAAATTCAAAATAGAAGTAGGCTTTTCCTCTTTAATTCTAAATCAGTGTTGCCAATGGTGGCCTGTTTTTTTGAGCTTCCACAGGAACAGAACCTCGAAGATAGGGGTCTCTGTATTGGTTCTGAATTAGCTAAAAGTATTTTTCTAATTTGATGAACTTTAGCAGCATTTGGGACACTGTGGCCAATGACAAATGAGATGTTGGTAGTCCACAACACCCTATGGCAAAAGTCTGATGCTCAGTGCTGGAAAAGGCAGTTTGGTGCATGCAGTCCTGTGACTGCTCCCCCTGTCCCTCCCCCTGCCCCCTACACCCATTTAGTCTTGTAGCAATGGGCCTGGGCCACTTCCTTTCACAGAGACAAAGCAGTCACACAGCCCATGCAAGACTTATCATCTTTCTTTTCTGTGAGCCCAATGTATGCTCTTTTGTTCTGCTTAAGAGCAATGACTTCTGGAGCCTGGCCAACCTCACTGCTATAGCTGTCTTTTGAGAGGAACAACTGGGATCCTTCCACTAAAGCATAAGAGGGGTGTGTGTGAGTGAACTGCCCTGTGTCGCCTGCCAGGAGAGACCCTCTGGCCATGGGGGGCCAATGCTGACTATTGGAGCTGGTCTTGCTCTTTCTCCTCTATGTGTGAGTAAAGCATTGTTCTATCTAGTGCCTGACTGTGTTGTGCTTCCCATGGGTACTCTAATATCAAGATGCAGTGGGCAGAAGGCTGTGGAGTCCCCACCCGGGACTGGTAACTGGTGCACAGTGTTCTGCTAGACATTGGGCTATTTCTAAGTGTATGGGGGCACTGGAAGAAAGAAAATGGTGGTCTCACATCTCAAGATTCAGGGAATGGACTAGAATGCATTGATAACTGCCCTAAAATAAACTTGTATGTACTGGAAACACAAGGCTTGGGTTTCTGAAAAACAAATTAAAGTCTAGTCCTGAAGTTGCCTGAATTTCAATGAAATGAATTTACAACCTTGCAGAATTTCTTACGATGTTGATTTCATTGATTTGGAAGAAGTGGAAACTGAAAAAATGATATGGGGACACATGGACAGATCCTGATACAGCTAAAGATGTTGGACTCCTAAATTCTGCTGAGCCTCCTTTGCTGGAAGAGGAGGCTCTTAATTCATTGTCTGTGGAGCATTGTCTTCACTTCTTGGAAGAACAAGAAGCCTCCTTTGAGGTAAAAACCTTACAAAGCATTGCCAATCCATCTCAGGACCTACCTTGACCCAATATCTTCTAGATCTATAACCAGACTAAAACCCTGGGGATAACTCTGGGGATTAGGTACATGATGTGGACACAGGGCATCATGCCATACACACCAAGATAACTGCAAGCCTTTACCAGCTTATATGAACAGAATCCTGGGGAATGTATGGGAATGAATCCTAAGGTAGTTGGAATGATGAAGGAGAAATATAATCTTGGAATGAGGTGAATTTGTTGATATGGATAAAGTAGCATAAGTTCTGGATTTAATGTTTTAGATTAAGCAGCTAGGATGGCTCTGAGAACATGCTGTGTTAATTTACTGAAACATGGGTCCAAAGTTGACCCTAAATGTAGTTAAAATTTCAGGAGTTCCTTGATTTACTGTAGAGGAAGTTATCAAAGGCTTAGGGGGATTGTAATGAAGAGTGGATTTGTAGTGTAAGACCTGTACACTGACCCCTGAACTGCATTCCACAAGAGGGTCCAGAGAATACTCCCTTCATTTAAGCTCTAAGAAATATATTTTTAAAGGAACCCAGTGTCCTTGGAAAGCTCTGTGGTGACTGTTCTCTACAGGCCAAGCCTGACAGTGGGAGAACTGTCATTAAACTGGACTCCTTGGATTCAAGGGGAATGATGAGATTCCTGGGCAGCAGGGACGTAAAGGTGACACTTAATTGCCAAAAGCAAGGTGGGCGTAGTTACTGTATTGGACAACAGAGCTAAAGCAGTATTCAGAATTTGACTTGCAGAGAGATAGAAACACCTGTGATGATCATGGTGTCTGTGAAACTGATATGTTTTTACAGCGTCCTATAATCTTACTTGAATTGTTTAAGTGGCAAGCTGTAGGTCTGGAAACAAAAGTCTGACTTGAATAACAATAGAATCATATTCTCTCAGTCAATTCCCAAATGTGAGCCAGTTTCTAGACGCAGAGTCCCTTGAATGAGTACGAGGCCTGATGCTCTTGACATAGCCAACATTTTATGCTCAAAATCTCAACATTCCTCAAAGGACCTATTGCAATTTAAGAGGGTGGTAAATTGAAGAAGAGGAATAACCAGTGCTAATGGCAATTACTGGATACTGGTCTCATAACTGACATATTCCAAGAACCCCAAATGCCATTGTGGTCCAGTCAGAGAAGGGGCTTATGAATGCAGGCCAATCAATTGAGTTTTGATCTGGGTATGAGGGGGCTAATGGGTCCTTGAATCTATTCTGTGATTACTTCCCCAGTTTGGGAGTGCCTAGTCAGAGCAGGCATACTCAGCAACTGGCAGAGTCTCCAAATTTGTTCGCTGACTAATGCAATGGTGGCTGTTTTGGTAAGAAAGACCAAGCTGTAGCCCCTAAAACTTCCATCTACCAAAACAGTAAACTAAAGAGAATAGTACACATTTGAAGTGATTGTAGAGAATGTGGCCACTATTACGCACTTGAAAAATGGTGACTCCCGCGCTCACCCAACTTACATATTGGCTTGTACAGCAAAGGTTTGGGTCTCGGAGAATGTCAGAGGATTAATATACCCTTGATTGGCTGTTAACTGCAGGTCTAGCTGCTGTTCCAGATGAGGTTTTGTTTTTGGAGCACGCTGCCATTCTTATAACTTGTTATGTAACTATTTACCTGGAACATGTTTTTCTGCTTTTTTAAAGCCTCTATAATAACTGGTAGAGATCAGATAGAGTGGCGAAATCTCCTTTTGAAAATTTTATCATGGCACCAGCTAGATAGTAACACACTGCAGTGCTGAGACAGTATCCCCCAGGATGTGGTGTATGCTTACATCAGTGTCTAATACACGGTCCTATTTTTCCCAAGGCCAGGTTCATGGGTCCCAGATTCAGGAGTGAAAATAGGAGTGGATCCTTTCACAGTTCTCCTAGTGATCCATTAGCAAAATGTTGGCTCCTGGACCCAGTGATTTTAGGCTCTCTTGGTTTAGAGGTCTCAGGTCCCAAGGGAATAATGTTCCCACCAGGGGAACAGTTCCTACAATGTTGGTTTCCTTAATCTGGAAATTGACATGGTCACTCCAGGTTTCTCATACTAGTGAATCAATAGGCAAAGAAGGGGGAGCTGTACTGGCTGGGCTGCTTATCTTGATTATTAAGAGAATAATTGGATTGCTGCTGTGCTGTTTTGAGGGGGGGGTGGGAGAAGTATGTCTGGAATGCAGGCATTCTTGGGGTGCCTGTTAGTACTTCCGTCACCTGTGATAAGAGTTAATGAGAAAACTATAATAATCTAATACAGGTGGCCCAAACACTTCAAGAATGAAGGTTTGGTTACCTTGCCAGGTGTGGATACTTGAGCAGTCAAGTTGTATGAGAGACAAAGGGAATGTGTAATGGGAAGTGGAAGGGGGGAGGTATAAATACCAGTTAGAGCTACATGAGCAATTAGAAATGAGAACTGTAATTGTTATGATAATTCCTTACTTATTTTGATATAAATTTATTTGTATGTGTATAAATTATAATATACATTAATCAAGTCTTTTCCATTTCATCTCCTTCATTCCTTTCTAACATCAGATGTATTCATACATGATTAATCCATACTACAGGATAACAAATAAGGAGTATGATGCTGGTTTGCTGTTTCATCTTGTTGGTCAGGCATCATCTGGGCTGGCAGTTTCCCCAGATCTCCTCTTTAAGCTTCTCTGGGTCCAGGTTCAGGCATCTGTGATGAATGGTACCAGCTTCATCTGTAGGTCAGCAGTATCATCAGGGTTAGATGTGTTGAGAGGCGGACACACATTCATTGTCCCCATTGAATTAGCTTTATCTTTGCTGACTTCAGTCTATCTTGTTCTTTTCCTTTTCACATCCAGCTTGGCTTCCTCACTGTGGGCCCTGCTGACCTACAGCAACCCCAGGTTCACCAACAAAGGCAGAGTCAACCGTCATAGACTTCTTCATCAGGTCAACTTCTTGTTCAGTGCACCTGATCCTCCAGTCTTTGCCATCTGGACTTACACTTCCCTATCTCCTACCACAGTTGATAAAGTCTAATACCTACTATAAGTGTCTTATTTCATAACTCTCAGGTTGCAGGAACCCTAATCCAGCAATCATTCTAATCATTAATGTTAACATTGACTATGTTGCCACTGTTGTTACAGTGTAATTTTTCTAGATCCATATTTAAACTATTAAAAATGGGTGTTTTGAGCATTATATTAGAATTTTGGTTCAGTTGAATAAAATTTTATTGGCTTTAAGGAAATGTTCAACATTTTTAACTGTGAGTTTCAAATTGGGTTTTTGCTGTTTTTTTTTTTTCCATTCCCCACCTGCTGAATCAAAACAGATCATTCTAAACAAAATTCAAATAGAAACAGGATTTGTATCTTTAATTCTCACTTCCTGGAGGCAACTGTGGGTTATCGTTTGCTTTTTCAGTCATACTGTTGACTTTTGGGTCAACCTATAACTCCTGTGCATGTGTTTTTTCTTTTTTTTTTTTTGAGGGTTGACATTGAGTCCCTGGTTCATGGGGAGAAAGTGTCAGCTTTGCTGCAGTGGCTTTTTGTGCCTGAAATGTTATATGTATTTAAATGTTAGCAGCACTCCTAAGCACATGCATTTTACTGGTCTGGGGGCACAGTAATTTTACTAGGCTGTGGACCACATGTTAGTAAAAAAAATGAAAAGGGAATTTCTCTATGCTTTTATCCGCTGTAGATTTGATAGGTTACATTACATGCTTCTTAAGTTTAACAGAGAGTAATGTTATATCTTTCACTGAAGAAGAAATCTAATATATAATACTATTTGGGTCCTGGAGAGAGAACCCAGGCAGATTCATCACAGCAAAAGCCACTTTTGACTTAAGACTAGTATATCCACATTATGTGGCAATAAGGAATTGGGCTACATTAGACATTGTTGTTAAATAAATGTTATGATGCAGGGGTCCTATTGGTGATCAACTTTATTTCAGAGAAGCTCAACATAATGATATACTTGCATAACACCCCCTGTGCTTTGTGCTCTCTGAGTACCACTGTGAATCACACCTATTCAAACTGCATTATACTGCATAAAGCTTTATATAATATTTATTTTCTGAAGAAAAAAGGTAAAAGATTTTGTATTTCTTAAAAGGTAAAAATGAAGACAATTTGAAGAGGCCAGGGAATGCCTTATGTTTGCCACATTTACAGGGAAGAAAAATGTCTCCCTTTCACATTTGGGATGGAAGTCGCCCAGAAGTCGGATGTGAAGAGGAGAAGCGTTTCTTGAGCTCTGGCCAGATCAGGTATAACTATTGTTTGGTGTAGCACTCAGCCATTCACCATGGAACCCCGCTGGGCTGTAACTCAGCTAACAAACTGTAACAGTAAAACAAAACAAAAATCGGTAACAGTTGTCTGTAATGTTTATTAACTTGGTCTAGGACTTAAAAGTAATATCTTTGATAGGTCAGATCATAAATTCTCCAAATTTGACACTTCACTCAAAAGGAAAATGCAGGCTTTCAGACAGCAAAGAATTTTTCTCTTGGACTAATTTTACTTTGTGATTCAGGAGATGGCAGGGATTACACAAGGCTTAAGTCAGGCCAGCTTCCATTACCTTATCTGTCGCATCCTCTTTAGGATTTTGCTGCCATCAAGACGTTACATAAATATTCCCAGGGTCTAATCAGTCAGGCAAACCATCTCGTCCTCTCAGCGAGCTGTCAGGTCATTCCAGGGGAAATGACGGCTTTAGAGGACCACATAAGGCTATGCATTGCAGAAACATAAAAAGGTGTCTCCTCGTGTGCTAAAATATACATTACGGAAATGATAAAAGTCATTTTTCAAATTGCAGATGTTAGACTTTACCCCGTCTGGGCTTAGTGTGAAAACCTGGTTGTATCCCTGGACAGATTCTTGCTCCCTGGTTATCTTTTCAAGCTCCAAAAATAATGAGAGGGAAATGAAAATCTTGTTCCATTTTCTTTCCATTTCAACCTTAATAGTGTATGAATTAGTTTCCTGTAGCTGTATTTATATTGTCACTTTTTTAAAATAACAGGCCAACTGATTTTTATTACAAACATTTTACACCCGGATTCTCTTTATTTTACTTGTACACACACACACATACACACACTTTTTGTCTCAAAAGCAAGCACGAAGAAATCTTCATACAGGCTCTCTTTTTGAATACAGAATCCTGCATGCGTGGAGTCAAAGATAATTCTGTTTACTGCGTCCTCTCTAAAAGATACGGATGTCTGCATAGTTGGAGGGAAGTGTTAACCCAAGTAATGAGAATTTGTCTTTATTTCCTGAAAAAAGGGAAAAGAAACCACTGGACAGAAAGTGTGTTGGGGAAGGAGAGAGAGAATTTTAGAGTTGGAAAGCCCCTTCCATGATAAGAGTCACTGAAGTAAATACAATTGGGTGTTAGTGCACAATTTTTGCTATTTTAAATATTGCTTTTCAATAACACTGTAGCTAGAACATGGAGAACTTTTATAAGCTTACAATAATACTTTTAACATTTGAGATCTAACACAATGTTTGCAGGAATTCAGACAACATTATAAACAGACATATCACCTACTAGCCAGGTGGATGATATCCTGATAGGTTCGTGAAGACAGGACCTGTGTTTATTGTGGTCTCAGTGCATGGCAGGTGCTCAATAATTGTTCATTGCATGTGTGAATGTTTTTAGTTCTTGGGTCCTTGTTTATGCTCAGGGTCACTGTTATCTGCTGGCACAGGAGAGAGCTGAGGCCCACAGAGGTAGTGACCTACTCAGGATGACCTAGAAAAGTGAGGATTAGAATCTAGGTCTCCTGAAATAAATTTCTGACTACTCACTTAAGCTTCCTTTCTATTGTGATTCCTGCCTTGCAAAAGCAAAATCATGGCTGAGAAGTACTTTAGACCATGTTACAAAGCTACATTCAAATTTCTCTAGTTTACGATATATTATAAGGAATAAATACCATGGCACTTGTCGTGGCTGGCAGGGGAAAAATGTAATAGTATTAGTTCATAGGTTGTATATTCTTGTATGTTGTAGCCATGTTAAAAATGGCTGTGCTCTATTTTGCATGTTTGATTTTTCTTAGTCTTAAAACCTCCCTTGGATTTTATTGTAGTGATAGCACTATTACCAGGCAGGGGCCTGGCCCTGAGTGGGTCTGTCCAGGGCCAGCTGTAGTGTGTGAGTTTTTGAATTCGTGTAGGAAAGGTTTCACAACACGAGTCCAGGTGATTATGAGGATGCATTTTTTGAAGCTGGGGACAAGGGATTGGCATAGAAGAAACAACAGGAGAGGCTAGACTGGGCTGCCTTAGCTCACTGGGAAGTCAGAGAAAAGGTGACTTTGAGGACAGGTTTAGGAGATTAGCCTGGGACAAGCTGCCAGCTGCTCATTACCTTAGAATGTATGTGCCTGTGGGGAAAAGAAGTGGAGGAACAAGGAAAGGGGAATGGCCCGTGCCGCTTCCCAGAAGGAGAGTGTGGGCCTGTTCCTTTGTGTTGAGGCTTTTATCTCTTTCTTGAAGGGGGAATCTTAGGAGATGTCTCAGGGAAGGGTTTCAGTTGAACATTCATCAGTGCTCTGGGTGTGTCCTTTTGGGGTCATGATCTCCACTGATTGGTCAGTGCCAGGGCATGGGGTCTTTAGTCATTGCAGTTGGTTCTGGGCTTGCCCACCTGCTTTTGCTGCTTTTCTGGACCTGGAGCCGAAATGCAACTGAGGCTGAGATGCTCTCTGCAGGAAGGAAAGGCCAGGGGAGGAAAGATTGCCCGAGGGGTGAGGTCCTCTGTTCCCAGTTTTGCCCCCTGCCAGGCACTCAGGACTTTCTGCTGCTGGCGACCATCTGCACCTGGCTGCGAATTGCTCTGTCACTGTGTTCAGCTCTCTCTCTGTTTCTCTACTCCACTTGACAGAGAGTTTTCCTAGCTTCTTCTTCTCCTGTCTCAGTATCTCCAAGTAGTTTAGTTTTCTTGGATTCAAAATTGCGATTTTTCTTCCATTGCAAGTAAACCAAAATAAAAACTAATAGTCTGAACACTCATAGAAAAAAAGTATTTTTAAAAGAAATCTGTGTTTTTAACTTTTGAGACCTATGATTTTGGCAAAAATTGTATAGGGTGATAGTGAAATTGTAGCCTGAGGTGGCTGTCTGTTTCATTCTTTTCTGCATCCTTAAGCTAGAACTCCGTCATGGCCAGAGGGCAAGGAGCACATTTGCTTTATATGCCCCTTAAGGAAATTAATCAGTAATCCACAGTTTA
Organism: Phyllostomus discolor; assembly: GCF_004126475.2. Classification (NCBI taxonomy): domain Eukaryota; kingdom Metazoa; phylum Chordata; class Mammalia; order Chiroptera; family Phyllostomidae; genus Phyllostomus; species Phyllostomus discolor. The sequence goes on from NC_040912.2 coordinate 33,046,513, forward strand.
CTGCAGTTTTGAATTTATTTATATTGTATCTTTTCAAAAGTAGCAATAATGTAAACAGTGAGATGAAATACATTAACAAGGATAAGAAAAATGATACACCCTAAAAATAAAGGAAGGAAAGTCCCGTGACCACAGGCAGGTTTGTTCATGAAGTGGACCCCTCTGGTCCGGCGAACAGTATTTCTAATGCTGAGCTGGACTCATCTTTAAAACTTCTAGCAATGAATGAAAAAATATGGCCATAGTGTCAGTCTTCGTTTCTGTGTCATAAATGTTGACCAGAGGGACACAACTGTGTATTTTACTGAGAAAAGAGACACTGTGCACCAAAGTGAACCATGTCCTTGACAAAAACAATGAGCTTCACTGAGCTCTTTCTTACAACCTCCCTCAGTCTAGGTTTTCAATGTCAATTCAGTCTCATCAGCTTGTGGAGGCCACAGTGGTGGTGTGCAGGCAGGCTGCTCTCCTGAGCGGCCTACGTTACTTCAGGATAAACCTTAAGGAACCCCGAGGAGAGGTTAGGTGGTACCTGCTTCAGGCAATCCTCCATCAGTATTGTTTTCTATTCAACCTTTTGATAGCTTTTGGGAGCTGAGATTTAGGGTTATGCTCCTGACAAGCACTGGAATGAGGAGTTATTTTGGCATTGCCCCTTGCATGCATGAGCCACACTGCCGGCAAGGGTGAGATCTTATTGTGAAAAGTGAGATGTTTACCTCAGGCGCATTCCTGAATAGAAGGCCACACACCACTGTGGGATGTTGGCTGAGATGGAATTAGGCCAGCCAAGGTTCTCCTCCAGGGGGGTGCCTTGGGGAATCTTCTAACTAACAGTTGGGCAGTAGAAGCTTCACACCTCTAAACAAATATATATATAATATATAATATAATATACTTATATTATAATATATAAATATATATAAATATATAATATATATTTATAAATATAATACATAAATATTATATATATAATGGTCAAATATATATACACACATATGTATATATGAAAATAAAAGTCTTTCTTTTTTATCTTTATTTTTAATTTTTAAATATTGAGGTATAATTGATGTACAACATTAGCTTCAGGTATACGATATGATTCAATATTTGTATGCACTGTGAAGTGATCACCACAGTAAGTCTAGTTAACATCTATCACCTTACACAGTTAATAAATTTTTTTTCTTGTGAGGAGGGCTTTCAATATTGAGTCTTTTGGCTACTTCCAAATATCGATGCAGTATTACTGACTGTGGTCACCCTGCTGTACATTACAACCTGTCATTTTTTATTTTATTCCTGCAAGTTTGTACCACTTCATTCCCATTATCCATTTTACTCGCCTCTGGCAACCACCGATCTGGTATCTGTATCTAGGTATGTTGTGTTATATGCTGTCAAGTGGGCTTAGGCTCCTGAGACATCTATGAATGAATGGTGCCCACAAGGCCCTGTCCTCAGCGGCCCTGCTTGGCTCCTGCAGACTCATGCCTGAGGCTTCTCCTGTGGAGTCGCCCCATCTCACATTTGGTCTTCCTGTTTCCCTGCTGCCTTCTGGTTTTCCCGGCAGTATTGTCTTTTCCGAAGAACCCTGCACTCTCATGATGTACTCAGAGTAGAGCAGCTTCAGTTTCATCATTATCTTCAGCGGTGTTTCAGGCTTAATGTGCTTATTTGATAGTGGTTTCCCATTGCCCTCTGCTGTGCAGTGTGCGGCTCCAAACCACCTGTGCTTGGGGACATGGTGGCGTGATAACTGAGTACCTAGCAAATATAAGCACCCTGGGAAATCTGTATCTATGAGCTTGGTTTCATTTTGTTTGTTTGCTCCACATATAAGTGAAATTATATGGTATTTGTCTTCCTCTCTCTGACTTAGTTCACTTAGTACAATGCTCTTCAGGTCCATCCATGTTGTTGCAAATAGCAATATATCATTTTTTTAATCCTCACCCGAGGACATTTTTCATTGCTTTGAGAGACGGAGGTGGGTGGGGGGAGAGAGAGAGAGAAAGAGAGAGCGAGTGAGAGAGAGAGAGAAACACAGAGAGAAATATCAATGTGAGAGAAATACCTATTGGTTGCCTCCTGTGCTTGCCCCAACTGGGGACTGAACCCACAACTTAGGTATGAGCCCTGACCGAAAATCAAACCTGCAATCTTTTGGTGTATGAACGTTACTCCAACGTAGTCGAGCCACACCAGCCAGGGCAATACTCATTTTTTTTTATGACTGAATAGCATTTTATTGTATTTGTGTGTGTGCATATATATAATACCTTTTTTTTAAATCTATTCATCCACAGATAAACATTTGTTTCCATATCTTGGCTGTTGTAATACTGCTGCAATGAACAAGGGAGTAAAGGTGTCTTTTCCAGCACTAATTGGTGGTAGTTGAGCCCTGGTCCACTGTGCCCAGTTCTGGAGCCTTGTACCCTCCAGAACAGCCTGACCTGCTCTGTGTGAAGGGAGAGGGGCAAAAGGAGAGGGGAAGAATGTTTATCTAGTTTCTTCTCTGCATAAGTTATTATGCCAGGTACTTCTCATTTGCCGTCTTATTTAATTCTTAAAACCTCCCTTGTAGGTGGAAAATATCTCATTTTCTTAAGGTTTAGAGAGAGAAAGCAATGTATATACTGTCATACAGCTAGTAAGTGGTCCAGCCTGGATCTGAACCACCCCCGTCTGCTTCCGAAGCACACGTTGAGTATAGAGTGCTATGTGTTATGCTCTCTCTTTTCCAAACTGTTTCTTCTTGAACATCACTAGTAATTGTTTGCATCTCTGTGTCCTTAATAGGCTTTGAAGAACGCTTTCATTTATCTCTTATCTTAGGCACCTGAAATGATTGACTCTAGGTCAGTATCTATGAATGAATTAGCTCGTATTACAGAAAAAATCAGACCTGTGCTTAGAATTTCAAATTTAAAACCTCAGGATCTGCTGGAAATAACACTACTGAATTCTCACAATAGGGCTACTCACAGAACATTCAAGCCAGCTTAAAATAAGAAAATCAATGTGACAAGAAGTAGAATAAATCTCTTAAATCTTACCTTCAGTTATTTCTGGTTTAGTTTTGATTCCTAGGGGATGATATTTATTAATTCTTTGTAACCTAAACCAGACACTCCTTTTTGGGGAACAGTTAGTGTTTAACTTGCCAGCACAGAAATTCTTTGGTAGAGTTAGCCTCACCTTCACTGCCTCTTGATCCAATTATAGCAACAGGTTGTGCTTACTCTAGAAAACTGCTCAGAATTAGATTAAACTAATCTCCACATATTCTGGTTAGCTGCATTTTTTCACCATAACATGATGTTCTAGAGTCTGCAGTAATTACTTTGCCTTTCTGGGGAAGTTCAGGGTGCTGACTGGAATCCATGGGGTCTCGGGTGACTGGGGATCTCAGTACATTGGGACGCTCACGAGCCCCTGTCATTTTGCTTTATTACGCCAGCATGGAGCTCAGCCAGGGAGTTTCTGCTTATAACTGCAAAATGGAAACTCTGCATTACTTTGGGAAAAAAAGAGAAGTGACTTTTTAAAAAATGTCCAATTCAGCCAAATGTTTTGACCGTTGGTATAAAAAACAGAGTTGTGGCAGACACTTTTTGTTTTCTACCAACATCCTCCCTTCTTCTTTGTTAACGATACCCTGATTCCCTTCAGGCTGCAATTAACCAGCCCCAGGTGAAGCTTGTTTGCTAATCCAGTGTGGCAATGCCACTCTCTGAGCCACGGATTTGCCTAAGGGTGAGCATGTGGTTTACTTCTAACCAATGAGAAGTGTTGGGAAATCTGCTGCAGGGGGTTTAAGGAGAAGACTTGTCTCCTTTATAACAGGGAGAGTTGCATAGAGAAGAGAAGTTTTCTGTCCTTCTCCCTTTTTGCTCTGGGTACCACAACTGAAGCTCATAGTTCTCTGCCCCTGTGCTCATACCTCAGCTCTCTGGGAGATGGCAGCCAGTGCCTTGAGGCCATGAGGAGAAGGGTAAGCAAATGAACCTCTCGGAACCAGTGGCCTGGGCATATTTGCACTATTGAACCAATCCTAGAATTGCTACTTCAAACTTCTTGTCACATGAGGAAATGAGATAAACTTTATTATTTAAGCTTCAAATGAACAAGTATTGCATTACTTGCTATGGAAAGCATTCTCACCACTGATTCACTGGTTAATACAGATCATTGGTTTCCTTTTCTCTTGCTCTGAAACAATGCCAAGGTCACTGTCATGATTTCTTAACAACTGTTTCAGTGAGGAGCTGCAGTGGCTGCATCGTCGCTCTTTGAAAGTTTTTAATAGTTTCCAGAGTCTTTAGAAGATGGAGTCGATACAGAGTAGTTATTTAATTATCGATTTCTTGGGTGTATCTTATCACTTAGTTAAGATATATAAAAATGATGAGGCCTTCACCATTGTCTGTTTTTAGTGTTTACATTTAAATGTTGCTATTCGTGTTCCTAGAGTCTAAAGTAACGAGGAAGAACTAGATAACGGGATAATTAGAATCTGGTGTTTCATTTGGTGTTGGCAAGCATGCATCTGTGGGGGAGTGTTTCCCAATTAAAGCACCCTTTACGATTCAGAGTATACCTTTACTTAGCTCCTATTTCATGTAATACATGTTCCAGGATTTCTTTATTTTATGTTTAAGGAAATGCACCAATTTTCCAGAGCCTTTGGAGGCCACTGTAAATAATTTGCACCCCAACAAATGCCTGCCCAGTGTACAGAGCTCAGAGCAGGTGTGGGGTCGGGCCATCATTACCCTGATTTGCTGGCAGCCCAGGTGCCCCTGAGGTCCAGGTGAAAATCCTTCTTCCCTATTTTGTATGCCTAAAATAGGACATGCACCTTTTGAATATTCTGAAGATTGATTTATTTTTGGTAGGTATCAATGGCCCTCATTGATATCTCAAACCCTGACCTGAAAGCTGCTTGACCCTTGATATTTTATTAAGGCAGAGTTATTTATATTAAAATGTATTTCTCTGTGGTCTGCATGTCCTTTCTTCAGGTGGCTGCAGTATTTCTGCAATATGCGCTGTGTCTGTAAGTACTTCATTCTGCGAACAGAAATGTCCAGTGCTCTCTTTGTGGGTCAGGGTCACCCATGCCTTTGTATGGATCCCAAACCTCTCGATGACAATTGGTATATTAGGTGGTCACAGTAGAATTCACAGTGATAGTGCTTTGATACTTCTTTGCTCAGGTTTCATTTGGGGAGAGTACCTCCAGAGTCATTTAACATGTATTTTAGTTCCAGTCTCTGAATACACCGAATTCCATATTAATTGTGATGTAGAGGCATGTGTTTTACACAAATTACACAAATTAAAAAATGCACAATATACTTGATAATTTTTTTTGCTCATTATATAGTACAGGGTGGTATTCTAGATAAACTTTAGATTATATTTTATTTTTAGTCCCTTATCTCTAGAGAGTAACTTTATTATATTGAGTTTTTTAATTTGAACATCATATTAATATTTTAAAACTTCCATGGACTTTATACCTGAATATTACTCCTTTAGGCTAAAGTAGACTGATAGTCTTTATTTCTTATGTCTAAAAAGCTCTAATAATCTCTTTTCCCTTGTAAAAGGGCCATCAGTTCCCAAGTGAAGTGGCAGTAGGGACTGAGATTATGGGCAGGGAGCTCCAGGACCCTAAACATGATAAATAATGTTGTTTATAATGAAGCTGGAGAGGCTGTGCTGGTGGTTTTGGAAGGAAAATGGAGAGGTGGATTTTATCAGAATGGGCTAAAGAATGTAGTAAAATGAGAGAGAAGTTCAAACAGATGAGATGATGAAGATTTAAGAATTTGTTCATTTATCCTCTCATTCTTTTATATAAAAATACTTAAAACAGCATCATGTGGTGGACTTGGGATAGAAGCTATTTACCGAGTAGTACAAAGTATTTCCATATTTCAAAAGTGGGTGGGGTCACTACAACTAAAGCCAGCTAAATAGTAGCACTGCCTTCTTGTAGTAAGTACCTGCCCCCAGTGCTGAGCGCTCAGAACTTGGTGTATTCACAGGGCTTGTGCCTCTGCCCTGCCTTGGTTTCCTCTGTTTCCTGAGCCAATACATGCATTGTTTCAGTCTCTGTTATTGTTGTATGTTTCTGTTGGCCTTCTGGTCCACACAGAAGTTCATCTTGTGTTTTGTTATGGTTATAATGATATTTTTAAAACCTTTAAGGCAGAGTTGTGAAAGTGCTTAAAAGTATAAATTAAATACTAAACTAAATGGAAATCCCCTTGGTTATAACTTTTTTTATTGTGAAATTAATGTTGTCTTTTTTTTCAGTGCTATGTGTTTGGGCAAAAAAGTTCCCCAAGTCAGAGTCATCCTAACCTGGAGCCTCAGGCTCCCCTCCGACCACCCCTATTTCGCTTCCATTCTCAGTACCCCACTAGAGGGCAAATCACCAATGACTCCCTGTCTGCAAAGCCAACAAACATTTTAAAATCCTCTCCCTTTATAGTCCTGGCAGCATTTGACCTGCTGACCTTCCCCTCATCCTCAAAATGCTCCCTTCTGTTAGCTTATGAACACCATGTTCACCCTTTTCTTTCTGCTTCTCTTGTCATTTCTTCTTACTAGCCATTTTCAGTTTTTCTATCTCTTCTTGATCTTTACATTTCAGAAGTCCTCATGACTACCCTTGTGCATTTTTTCCTACATGATTCTAGTTACTTCCTTAGTTTTCAACACTGTATTCTGATATCTTCCAAATTCATCTAGAAGTCTTTTGAGCTTCATACTTTTACAGCTAACTCCTTTTTTGACATCTGTTTAGATTTAAAACTGAACTTTTAATCTCTTAGTTTTGGGTTTACTCTTCCCCCAGACTTTTGCATCTCAGTGAATTCCACCAATATCCTTGCATTCACTTTGCTGGAAATCAAGGAATCAACTTTGATGCCAGTTTCTCCCACATCCTCACATAAACCCATCACCAAGTCTTATAACTTCTGCTGCCAAAGAATATCTTGGATCTGACCCCTGCATCCGCTGTTGCCACTGATGTACCTCATGCCACAGTCTGCCTCCTTTAGCCACTACCTTAGCCTCTTACTTGGACTTTATATTCCAGTCTTGCCAAATTTGAATCTATTCTCCAGAAACCAGGCAAAGAAATCTATTTAAAATGGAAATCAGATTTTTGTAAGTTATCCTGGGTTATCCAAGGGATAGATAAGATACCAAGGTACAATGAAATGTATGCAGATTTTATCAAGAAAAACACTTATAAGAAAAAATAGGAAGGGAGTTGGGGAAGGTTAGAGGGCTGTCACACTGTGACGGCTGATTCCAGATAAAGCTGATTCCAAAAGAAAAGGACACAGGGAAAGAAGGGCTGCATGTCAGGGTCCCGGACCGTGGTCAGTCCAAGGACAGTGTGGCAAGGCTGTGGAGGAGTCTTCAAGTTAAAGGAATTGGGCTACTTTGCACGTTTGCCATGCTCAGTCACTGATTGGAGCGCCCTGTTGGGAACATGGCCTTAGGATAAATTCCACTCTGAATATCAGAATGCTGAGCTGGGGTCTTTGGTCAGTTATGCCACCTGTCGCTGGAGAACTGTGAGGCACATTCTCATGGCTACCTGCGCTTCCCAGGACTGCTATGCCAAATTGCCACAAACTGGGAGACTTGAAACAAGAGACATTTATTCTCTTCTGAGGAGATGAGAAGTCCAAAATCAAGATGTTGACAAGGTTGGTTCCTTCTAGAGGCTCTGAGGGAAAAACCATGCTTCTCTCCTGGCTTCTTGTGATTGTCGGCAGCTTTTGCATTTCTTGGTTTATAGATGCATATTTCTAATCCAGGGGTGTCAAACTCATTTTCACCAAGGGCCACATCAGCCTCGAGGTTGCCATCAAAGGGACAAATGAATTTTAGGACTGTATAAAGGTAACGACTTCTTAACTAGGGGCAAGGGGCTTGGTGCTGCTACCAGGTAAAAACAAGGTGCCAGGCCAGATTCAGCCTGTGGGCCTTGTGTTTGCCACCTGTGCTCCAACCTCTGGCCCTGTCTTCATACTGCCTTCCTCTTTGTGTGTGTCTCTGAGTGTCCTCTCACCCATTTATGAGGACAAAAATCATTTGATTTAGGGCCCACCCCAATCTAGCTTGACTTCATCTTAGCTAATGACATCATCAGAGACCCTATTTTCAAAGAGGTCACAATCTGAGGTTTGGGGTGGATATGAATTTCTGGAAGAACCTATTCAATCCACTATATGGCCCCAGCTCCTTAAGTCTTATGTGAGTAGAATACAAGGAGATTAAAATGAGTGAGGTTTAATGAAGAGTATCTAGAAGGTGTAGTTGGGATGGCGTAGGAAGGAAAAGGAACACCAGAGAAGGTCCAGGAGTCCTAGAGGAACAGTGTAATGTCATCGGAGTGGAAGGGGGAATGGAAGAGGTATTTCAACGTGAAAACATACAGAACCTGATAACTGACTAAATAAAGGAAATGAAGGAAAGAAGGTGTAAATGCTGATCTGACTGACAGACAATAGTGAAGAGGAAATGATGTTGAATTGAGGAAAACAGTTGTTTTTAGCAAATGAGCTATGACCATTTATGGCCATTATGAATTTATGAAGGTGGAAAGATACCTGGGGGGAAATACCTAAAAACAGACTCGTAACACAGATTAAGGTGAAGGTATTTAAATCAGAATGAAGGGGCTCCCCAGGTAAGGAAGGGTGCAGTATCAATCTTCTGGAGTCCCTCCTCTTCAGACATGTAGACACATTTTTGAATGGTGAAAAGTCATCTCTGTCCTCTGTTTATAGCACATCTATGAAACAAGGCAAAGCAGAAAACATGAACCAGTCACTAAGCTGGGGGTGAGGGTTCAGGGTTCTTGTAAAACAGTGAAACAGTGTTCCCCTTTTTGAAGAGAGAAGTATCCTGGGCAGGGATCAGAGAAAGTAGAAACATGGGCACTTTAATTCTTTATATTTTGCATTACAGGATGGTGCAGATGCTGATGTACAGTACAAGGTCTTATGATAGACCTGCTCAGCAGATTTCAAGTGAAGAAAAGCCCTCTTGCCTTTTATCTGTGTATTTTGCATAGATGAACTGCTTTGAAAGGTCTAAATCAGAGCTTGTGGACACTATTGATAGTTTGTTGTAGGAGCTGTCCTGTGCATTGTAGGGTAGAAGCAGCATACCTGGACTCTACCCACTGGGTGCTGTTAGCACTGCCAGCCTCCTTCCCCCAGTCGTGACAGCCAGCATTAACCCCAGACATTACCAAATGTCCCATGGGGACAGAATCACCCCTGGTGGAGAACTGCTGCTTTGAATCAGGGCTGTCTCCTGCAACATATACTTGGTCAGCAGAGTAAGGGCTGTTAACATGAAAACACAGTGAAGAAAATGTGCTAAACAAATTACATATTAGGTAAAGAGGATTTGATTTGAAAGCTGTGAGTAGCTGGCTTTGCTGATGATGGCTGTGTTGTAGCCAGGGTGCTGTCATTAAATACTTGACTAGTCACCCACCAAAACTGGGAAGAAAGATAAAAAACAAATGGCCAGTTCTTTGTCAACTCTGGACATTTATATCCCATAGAAAATCTTTCCATAGGAAGATTACCTGAGTACTATCCTTGAGTACTAACAAACGCCAAAGAATTGTCAAATTAGCCTATTTCACGTATCATCTTGTTTAGAGTTTGCTAAATGTCTTGAATAAAATCTTTGAAGGTTGGAAAAGTGTAGGAAGGCATTTTAATTTACTCAGCTCTCTTAGTGTTCAGTCTCATTAATGTGAACATAATTGATGTTTTGACTTGTTACCAGTACAAAATGTCGGGTTGGAAAGCTTTTCAGAGTTGCAGTTGGGATTTTTGGGGGTGAGATTTGTTGTTTCTTTTCTCTAAGAGTCTCACCGCAGCAGGTCTTCTCGTCCTCCACGGGGAGTTCTGTGGAGTTAGCGCCCTGGCAAAGCAGGCTCTCTCCTTACTGATTTCTCTTTAGCTTTTATTTGTAGCTTTGTTCTGTGGGAATCCTAACCCTGTGGCTAATAAAATGTGGTGGATATCAAAACTGCTGACACTTTTTCAAGGCAGATTGAGAGAGCAGCCAAATTTCAGGGCCATGCTTAATTTGAAAAATTGGTTAGGAAGTCTCACATGCAAGGAGGCATCTGGGATGTTTGAGAAATGGCCTTGGCATTCCTAGCTGGAGAGAGGACATTGCGCACCAGTGCAGAATGAAGCAGGCATGCTGCTCAGCATTCAAGTCCTTTTTATTTCCTTTCATTTTTCCCCTTAAAAAAAAAACCTTACATTCTCCCTCTTATCACAGAGGAGCTTTCAAGCACCATGATGCATCTTCCCATCTGTCTGGATTTGATGGGAGGAGAGTAACCGGAGTGGGTCTGATGCTTGGGTACCTGGCCCAAGGTGCCTGCCATACATCACACTTACTCCCCACTGCCGTTACAAATGCTAAATGGCAGCCTCAGAAGAATTCTCCCTGTGGAGTCTCCAGCCGGAGTTTCCTTGACTGTATAATAATCAGATCTGACCAGATGGTGATGAGTCCGGGAATGCTTTCTGAATGAATGCTTTTTAATCACTCCTGCTAGGCATCCTTATTCTAAGCGAACCCAATAAGCTTTAGACTGTGCAAGTTATGAGAAATCTGACAATTTGGACTAAATGACTGTTACCAATTGTGCTTTCCCATAGTTCAATGGGAGGCCAATTTCTCCTGTCTGCAGTAATTTTACTTTAAGTGACTGAAGTGACAGGCTGTGACAGATTGACAGCTGCGGTCAAGAGACCTGATTACATGGGTTTTCATCCTGTCTATGCCTTTGTATGTATTTAGCCTCTATTAGAAAAATCACTGCTAGCATCCCAGGCCTATATTATTCTCATACACTCTGAGGTTTGAACTTCTGAGTGTGTGTCTGAACTTCATGGTCTTGGCTGCTGTGGGGCATCACCCAGGTCGCTCTCTGAGTCCGTCTGGTTATTCCCAGAGCTGTTGGCTATTCAGGGCTCACAGCTGGGTTCCTCTCCAGAAGGGAGCTGCTTCCACCAGCATCACTTCACCCCTCTCTTTTTCCCTGAGGTGACCCTTTCCCAGTGATTGGGCTGGGAAGGGGTCCAAGGGTCCATCTCTAAAGGACCATCCCCACTCCAGAGGTCCTATGGGGACCAGCTGAGGCCTCTGTGGCAGCAGTAATGCTGTTTAACTCTCCTTTTGTGCAATCTGGCTGCCTTTACTCCATCACTATTAGAACACTCCCCGACTGACTTCCTGCACACAAATATCCTTCTCAGGACCTGCTTTTGGAATCCAAACTAAGGCAGCTGCTTAGGAAAAAAAACAGCAGTGAATGTTGTGTCCTCTATTAATTTCAAGGATCGTTTTCAGTTGTAGCCAAAGAATTATTTATCAGAAGATAATATCTTTAACACTGGAGGTAATATGCTCCCCCCTATTAAGTAAAAGGTCATATTAATCATGCAACAAACATTAGTTGAACATCTTATTCCTGCTAGATGCCAGATACAGGTGACATAAAGGTGATAGAGTCTCTGCTTCTGAGGACATCATGGTGTCGGGAGAAGACAGTACAACCCTTTCCTCCCCAAACCAGTAATGGAATGTGTCAAGATGCAGTGGTGAGAAGGGAAGACAGTGGAGGAAGACACACAGAGCCCAATGACAGAGTCACAGCTTGAAGCCTTCCCTCCCACTTTCCTTTCTTCTCCTCTGTCTCTGTCTCTGTCTGTCGCTCTCTCTAGTCGTTGAGGGCAGCAGTCCTTTTCATATTCTTAAAATTATTTTGTTCCTTACAAATATACTAACTTCATGCTTGTTGGGCTGAACTCTCCGCTTTAGATTATAAAGATGCCATTATGTCCTACAACTTTTTAGAGATTCTACTCTATCCTGGAATGGGCATTGCATTTCATTTCAATGTAACTGTTTCCTCTATGTAGTTGGTAGAACAAAAGTTCTTATCCTTTGTTGATTATGCACAATACTCAAATTTTTGTCAAAATAGCTGTCTATATTTACGTTTAAGTTTTAAACTGAAGTTTGGACATCAGGAAGATGTGCTTTGCAGAATTCTAGTTGCTCTATTCACATCTGCTTATCATTTATTTTATATATTAAGTTGAGGATGTTTTTAGTGGGAGGGAAACTTAAAAATAATAAAACCTATTTAGAATAAAAACTGTTGAGTCTAAGAAATTATAACTCCTCTGAGATTCTACACAAGTCGACTCCTAAACCAGTACATAAATATATATATTTGAAAGGTAATTGTGTATGTTTAGGATACTTAATGTAGGTGAAACAAATGGTCTAATGAATTTAGCAATAAACAAAATATTACTTTTGTCAAGAGAGTAGTGAGAGAAAATACAAATGAAGTCCTTTAGATTTGCTAAACCTTTTTTTTTTTTTTTGCCTCTTGTTACTTGTCAACCACACATTACAAACAAGAATCATTTTGGACCCCATATTAAAATGAGTCAGGTGTGAAGAACTGATGGGAGGGAAGATAATCAATCACTCTTTGCAATAGTAGAGGAAGCTAACATTTTATGCAAATGCATACCCATAACAGAGTCTGCATAGTGATTTAAGGCTCTCAGTTTTTATTTGAAGTAAGCAGAATAGTGTGGAGTCATAGTAAGTTAAAGCCTCTGTATTTTTTTATTATCTCCCCCATGATTTTTCACTCCACTGTCATGTTTTCTGCTGCCTGCCTTGCCTCTGGCTTCTAACGATTGGGAATGGGTCTGAGCATGCAGCCCTTCTTGCAGGAGATACCCTGTTGGTTGAAAAAAATTGGTCAATTGCAAATAGTCCCCACAGATAAGGGATCTGACACTGTGCATTCATGGTGCATTCTTTACTGTGGTATTTTGGCACTGCAAGAGGATGGTGGGGTTGGTGCAGGGTACAGGGAAGAGAGGACTAAATATTGGAGGAGAAAAAAATGCTAGGTCTAGGTTCAAATTAGCCAACTTATGGGCAGCAGCAACTATAGATCTTTTAGCTTCACTGAGCTCCTGTAGCTATATAAAGCAAGGGAACAAGTGACTCTTTGCTTCTTTCTTTAATTACAATCTAGACTCTTCAGGACCATCCTCAATGTGCCTCCATAAAACCCAGACTTAACCTTCTTGTACTATTTGACACTATTCTGGATAATTGGACACTTTCTACTCTGTGGCCACTGATTCAGTACTTTCTCTTTCCTACAGTTCACCTTGGAACATCCCCCACTTCCTTTGCCTCTCTTGTAAAACAGAATTTTCCCAAATTGTGGGTCATGTGCTAAAGGTAGCATAGGAGATGACTTTAGGTGACTCATAGACTGTGCATCAAATAATATTCCATCCCATGATGAAAATTCAATTGTATCTTTATTTTAATTTGTATTATTTTATATAGTGGCAAGTTATCTTCATAATATTGCTGAGAAAGAACAACTCTTAGGAGCTGACCCATGTGCTGAAATATGACAGGTAATAGTATTGGAAAATAAATATAAACATTTAAAATTGTATTCATTTTATTTTATTTAAAGGCTATTTTTAGACCAGTTTTAGGTTCATAGCAAAATACCTCTAGCCCACCACATACATGCACAGCCCCCCTGACCAGAGCAGTACATTTGTTACAATCTATGAACCTTCACTGACACATCATTAAATTTTCTTTATGGTCATTTTTAATTTAGTATGCCAAATAATATTGTCTTTTTAAGGTAATGATAGAAAGTTTTTTTTTTTTGTAAAGTGAAAAAAAATATGTCAGTTCAGATGTCTGACCAAGATGGAGGCATAGGTAGACAGACACACTGTGCCTCCTTGTACAACCAAAATAAGGACAACAACAATTTAGACACAAAATAACAACCAGAACTGACAGAAAATTGAACTGTATGGAAGTCTGACAACCAAGGAGTTAAAATAGACACATTCATCCAGACCGGTAGGAGGGGAGGAGTCAGGTGCCTGGGTGGAGACGGGTGGTGGGAAAAAAAGCAGTGGCACTGGGCGTGCAAGGCAGCAGCTGATAAACCCCGGGCATGCAAGATAGAAGTGGGCAGACCCTGGGTGTGGGGTGGCAATGGGCAGACCCAGTGAGGCGGTGATTGTGAAGCAGGGCACAGTGTGCAAGGTGGCTGGCTGACCAGGCAATCCCACATGCATGTACAGATAAACCAGGCAAAACTGGGGAGCTGTGGCGGATACTGGCCAGCAGTTTCCATCACTGCTGCAGATGCTCGAAACACGAGAAAACATACACACGGACGACAAATCCTGTGGAGGAATAGGAATGAAATGGCCACTCTAGTGGAGAGCTCCTCGTTCTCCCACCCGAACAGGCTTTTATTAAGAATACAGATACAGTTTGTGGGTTACACTCTGGCAGGGAAGATAAAACAAGTAGGTAGTTTTCAAAGGGGCTGGCAGATCTCGCACTAAGATTCTGGGCTGAGATTTTGGGGTTTTATCACTTAAAAAGACTACAGGACCTAAAAGGCTAGTTTTGTTTCCTGCCTGTGCCTTCATATTCTAATTCAAGAGCATCCTCCAGCAAACAGATCTCACAGGATCTTGCATATTCTATGTCCCAGGCCTGATTACTCCAGGGGTCTGCCGACTCTGGTCTGGACTGCACCATCCCTGTTATTTCCTTAGGCCTGAGTTGGGCAGAGGAGACATAGGCAGCCAGGAGACTTGGATTTCTCACAACTAAGAACAAGGACTCAGGCTCTGACAAAGCCAAGGGGGCAGAGGTCGATGTCAATCACTCCTTCATTTCCACAGCCCCCCAAGTCCTTCCCTGAGGCCTCCACGTGGATCATGCCTGTCTTAGGCAATTCCCCCGTGGGAAATCTTACCCATCATTGGCAAACTGATCAAGCATTGAGGGCTGGCACAGAACAGGCAGTGTTCATGCCAGGGAAATAAGTTTTGCCTCCTAGTGTCTCCTGATCTGGAGGCCTCTTACTCAGCCTTAGCCACAGGTGGTTACAGTTTCCTGAGACCAGGCAGGGTGGACCTCAACAGGGAGCAATACAGAACTTGAACCTGGCACTGGGTCCCAGTGCCAGGAAATTAAGCCTCAAAACACATGGGTTGAAAACGCCTGTGGGGGTTGAGGTGCTGAGAGAGACTCCCAGCCTCACAGGGAGAGTTCACTGGAGAGACTCACAGAGTCCTAGAATGTGCATAAGCCCACCCACCTGGGAATCAGCATCAGAAAGGCCCAGTTTGTTTGGGGGAAGTGGTGGAAGGGACTGAAATCTGACAGAGTAGAGCAAGTGCCATTGTTTTCTCTTGGATCCCACCCCCACATACAGCATCACAACCCAGCAACTGGGCTGCCCTGCCCTAATGAACACCTAAGACTCTGCCTCTCATATGTAACAGGTGCAACAAAACAAAAATAAAAAAAATGGCAAAAACAGAAGAACAGATCCAAGCTCCAGAGCAAATACAACTAAGTGATGAAAAGATAGTCAACCTATCAGATACACAGTTCAAAGCACTGGTGATCAGGATGCTCACAGAATTGGCTGAATTTGGTTGCAAATTAGATGAAAAAATGAAGGCTATGCTAAGTGAAATAAAGGAAAATGCACAGGGAACCAATAGTGATGGGAAGAAAACTGGGACTCAAATCAATGGAGTGGACCAGAAGGAAGAAACAACCAAACAGAAAAGAAGGAAGAAACAAGAATTCAAAAAAAGGAGAGGCTTAGGAACCTCCAGGACATCTTTATATGTTCCAACATCCAAATTATAGGGGTGCCAGAAGGGGAAGAGGAAGAGCAACCAGTGGAAAACTTATTTGAACAAATAATAAAGGAGCACTTCTCCCATCTGACAAAGGAAATAGACTTCCAGGAAGTCCAGGAAGCTCAGAGTCCCAGAGAAGCTGGATCCAAGGAGGAACACACCAAGGCACATTATAATTACAGTAGCTAAGGTAAAAATGAAGGAGAGAATCCTAGAAGCAGCAAGAGATAAGGAGACAGTAACCTTCAAAGGAGTTCCCATAAGCCTGTTAGCTGATTTCTCCAAAGAGACCTTACAGGCAAGAAGGGACTGGAAAGAAGTATTCCAAGTCATGAAAGGGAAGGACCTACATCCAAGATTACTCTACCCAGCAAAGCTTTCATTTAGAATGGAAGGACAGATAAAGTGCTTCTTAGATAAGATCAAGTTGAAGGAGTTCATCATCACCAAGCCCTTATTATATGAAATATTAAAGGGACTTATCTAAGAAAAAGAAGATAAAAAACATGTAAAATGACAGCAAACTCACAATTAACAACCACACCTAAAACAAAAACAAAAACAAAAACAAACTAAGCAATCAACTAGAAAAGGAAGAGAACCACAGAAATGGAGATCACATGGAAGGCTAGCAACAGGGGAATGGGAGGAGGAGAGAAGGGAAAAAGGTAGAGAATAAGTAGCATAGATGGTAGGTAGAAAACGGGGAGGGCAAGAATAGTATGGGAAATGTAGAAGCTAAAGAACTTATGACACATGGACATGAACTAAAGCGGGGAATGTGGGTGGGAGAGGGTGTACAGGGTGGAGGGGAGTGAAGGGGGGGAATGGGACAACTGTAATAGCATAATCAGTAAAATATATTTTATTTTAAAATATGTCAGTTCAAAGAAAACTATTAAACAATAGTATACAGGATACTCTTACATGGTAAAAGTCCTGAAGGTGGTAGATGAATAAATTTGCAAAATGCTAAACTTTTGTGTGTTTTTTTTTGGGGGGGGGTCCTTGAGTGAACCTCATTTGTTTTTATGGCTTTGAATACTGCCAGTATACTGCAGTCTCCCAAATACACATCTGTCTTCTGAGATTGAGTCATTATATAAACGTTAGAGTTTCTACAGACTCACCTGGTCAAATGTGAGCTCTGGTTCATCACAAAGTCCACTCTCCTTCGGTGTCCCAGTCACCATTATTGGCATTCCTTCCCAGCCCCCAAGTCTGCAACCTGAGAGACACTATTTTCTCTCCCTTCCCATCCCATCGCTTCTCATCTGGAACTGTTCTCCAAACTTGGTGGCTTCTTCTCTTGAATCTCTTTGGAATCTGTTCCTTCATTTAAACCTATCAACAGTGCCCTAACTCTGACCCTCACAATCAATCTCTTGAGCCAATACACTTGCTTTGAAACTGAATTCTCAGCCTCCTTTATTGATTCCCCTCCTGTCCATACTGCTCACCACGACTAAGTTATTTTTGTACTGTATGAATCAATACATGCCACTCCACTGTTGAAAGCCCTTTGGTGGTTTGCAGTGTTTTACTTGAAAATGGTATAAACCCTTTACTTGATATGCGAAGCCCGTCATGGTCTGTCTTTTGACTACCCATCCATCTTTCATTTCCTGACATACCCTCCTGATTTTTCCACCTCACGCCATATATCACTGCAACATTGATAGTTTCCTAGTACACTGTCACATGTTATGCCTCTTTGCCTCTGGACACATGCCTCCCCTCTACTGAAGAGGAAGTCCGTGTAATGTTTAAGGACCAACTATCACTGTCACTTACAAGTATGTGACCTTGGTCAGATTACTTAACCTTTTATGCCCCAACTGCTTTATCTGTATAATGGGAATATGTCCTAAATTTAATACACCTCTCTCTTGGTTTGTTTTGAGTGTGTAATGTTTTAAATGTGTAGCGTAGAACAGTGCTTAAAATATAGAAGGTGCTATATAAACATGATTTATTACAGTCACTCTGAATGACTTTCCTTCCTTGTCAATTGAGTGAACTCCTGTAAATCCTTAAAGGCAGATCTAGTGTTACCTCCTCTATGAAGTCTGTATGCACCTCTCTAGGGGACATCTTTCCCTTCCTGCACAGCCCCACTGTAACTGTGATATGCTGATTTAAGCAACTATAATACTTCATTGCACGTTAGCTCCTAATTCTGACACTACTGGATTGTGAGCTCCTTGGGAAAAAGGATTGTGTTTTACTTATTTTGGTTTGCAAGGCTGTGTGTTCAATTTATCAAATAAATGAATAAATGCAGAAACTTACATGATCTTTAAAAAAAACTTACCGTGGAAAATTTCAAACACACAAAAGTAGAGAGGCTCGTACAGGGATTCATTATATTACCCAAACCTAGCTTCAGTCAGCAACACATTGCTATTTTGTTTAATCAATTCTCTGCTCTTTTTTTTTTTCTGATAATGTTATAGCAAATCCCAGACATTGTATTTTTTTATTCATAAATGAATCAGGTATCATGATTAGATAAGGGATCAGTTTAAACATAACTATAATGAAAAAACTGACAGAAATTCCCTTATACCATGTAACCCCCATTCCATATTTAGTTTTCCCCAATTTTTTCTAAAATATTTTTGAATTATTGGTTAGGTTGCACTAGGATCCTCCCGACAAAATTCTATATATTGTGTTTTGCTAATGTGTTTCTAATGTCTTAATTTCAAAGAGCATTCCTTCTTATGCCCCTTTTTAAAGAAACTAAGTCATCTGTCCTTTAGCATTTCCCACACTTTGGATTTGGCTGATGCCATCTTTATGTTGTTATTTAACATGTTCCTCTATTCCTAAATCCTGTAAAGTTCCATCTACAGGATTGATTAAATTCAGGTTTAATTTTTTAAATAGAAGGATTACTTCATAGATTCTAGTGTGTACGTTTCATTACATCATATCAATAGTAACATAAAGCCCAATTGTTCAATTTTAGTGACATTAAGATTTATTTGTCAGTGGGGTTTAGGTGGTGTCAGCCTCACTCATTCATTTGAAAAATCCATCATCCTTCTACTTAATGTCTTAGCAGCCATGAATAACCATTACTTTGAGCCATTATTTCATTAGGAGTTGCAAAATGGTGATTTTATAATTCTACCGTGTCTTTGCATTTGTTACCTGTGATTGTTGTATAAAAAAGATCTTTTCCTTATTAGTTATTTGGTTTCCTTAAAATATAGTTCCCAATATAGTTCCCAAAAGAAAGAAAGAATACATGCATGAACCTTTCTTTTGTAAATTTTCACAATGATGGCATGGAACTCTAAAAATGTGTAAAGGTGATCAGTACCATTATTTTGGACAGGATTTTGACCTCATGGAATTTTATATATTTAATGTGTTTAGTTCAATTGTAGTCATTATTCTTTATGATATTCTAGTTGTTTTAGTTTTGGCCTGTGGGAACTATTCAAGGTGCTCCTGAATCCTTTTGACATATCTTCAGAAGTCTTACCTAGCATCCTTGCTTTCAGGTATAGCAAAATAACATGCCCCCAACCTGAAATCACTGGTTTTTCTAAGGATCTCTACTTCCCTTAAACATGAGAATGGTATTAGAAATGATAATTGTAGGTTCTACAGTGAGATAGCATTGCTTCTAGGCTCTTTAAGTGGACAGAACTAGGGAATACACATTTTATTATAAGATAATAAATTGTGAAAGCATATTTATATTTCTAATTGGAATGGATTACATGTTTTTAAATGAACCTTTTATTTTTATTTTTTATTGTTCAATCACAGTTGTCCCAATATTTCCCCTGTTGCTCTCCCCTGCCCTGCCCCCCACAGTCAATCCTCCCTAATATTGTCCATATCCATGGGTCCTTCATACATGTTCCTTGACTTGACCCTTCCCCTTCTTTTTCCCTCATCCCCTTCCCCCTCTATCCTCTGTATTACAAGGTTTTTATTTATTTTGATTTTTAAAATAATCTTTTCTGAAAATCATGGTTCTTAACTACACTGAAACAATTTTGCATGTGTTTTAATTTAATATTTTATAGTGGTTTCACAATAAAATGTCCACAATACTACCAATAATAAAACTAATATATTTTATGAAAATTTCTGTGTTCATGTGTATATATGGTCTTTAGAATGTTCAATCAAAATTCTGTGTCTTACAGTCATTTGCAATTATTTGTCTACTTATGATTATGCCATCAGCACCATAAAGAATTAGATTAATAGATTTTTATTCAGGTAATTTTTTCCCCATTTTTGTTAACAATTGTTTTACTAAATGTACTCTTAAAAATCATATAGAACATTTTCATGGTTTGAAACTCAATTCTGTAAAACAGGAAACATTTAGAAACCCCTAGTTTCCATCCTTGCCCCCCCCCGCCCCCACAGTCCATCTCCCTCTAGTTGCTGTATTATTGAAAATATAGGCAAATCTGTTCGTGCATGTACTCATGCCACATTTTACAAAGTTATATCATGTACTTTAAAAAAGAATTAAACCTTTTATTTTGAGATCATCATTGATCACTGTTACTTGTGAGAAAGAAGAGAGATCCCATGCATCCTTTCTTTAGTTTCTCCCAGTGAGAACATCTAGTAACCCCGTGGGACAATGAGACAGCCAGATCACTGGCAGAATATTAGCATCAGTACAAGGGCTCTTCCAGTGGTACTTGTATAGCCACACTGACTTCCCTCCTGCTTCTAACCTCTCCTTAACCCTAGGAATCACTAATCTGTTCTCTATTTCTATAATTTTGACAGTTAAAAATGTTATATAAATTAAATCACATAATATGTAATCTTTTGGGATGGGCTTTCTTCCACATAATTATCTAGAGATTTACCCAGGTTGTGTGTATCAGTTCATTTTTTTTCTAAATTGCTGAGTGAGATTCCCTGATATGCATGTACCACATTTGATGGCTTAACCATTCACCCATTGGAAATACATGGTTTGTTTTCAGTTTTGGCTGTTTATAAATAAAGCTTCTAAAAAACACTCAGGTTTTCTGTGAAGATGATTTTTTATTTCTTTGTGATAAATTTCGAGGAGTACAACTGCAGGGTCATACTGTAGTTGCATATTTAGCTTTTAAGGAAATAAACTGTTTTTTGGAATGGCTGCACCTTTTATTTATTTCCACCAGCAATATATGAGTGATCCAGTTTCTCAGCATCCTCATTAGCATTTAAAATAATCGCTGTTTTTGTTTTAGCCATTCCACAGTAAATGCACAGTAATATTTCATTGTGGTGTCAATATGCATTTCCCTAATGGCTAATGATGTTCGACATGTTTTCATGTGCTACTTGCTGTCTTAGGCTGCTCTAACAAAATACCACAACTGGGTAGCTTATAAACAGAATTTTATAGAATTGTCACAGGAAGCTGGGACTCCAAGATCAAGGTGCCAGCATGGTCACATTCTGATAAGAGCCCTCTTCCTGGTTTGTAGCTGGTACCTCATCACATGGTAGATGGGCCAAGGAGCCCTGCGAGGTCTCTGTAATAACACTAATTCTATTCATCAGGGTTTCATCTTTGTGACCTGAGCACCTTCCAAAGGCCCCATCTTCTAATACCATCACATTGAAAATTAGGATCTCAACATGTGAATGTTGGAGTGGGGGACCAAATATTCAGACCATAGCACTTGCCATATGTATATATAACTATCTGTTCATATTTTTTTTAAAAAAAGTGGTAAGATGTTTATTTACATAGATATCATGTACACATTAAATCTTGAACTTAGCCACTTAATTGTATTTTTTTTCTATAAAATACCGTTTATTTAATAGTGAGAAATCTTTCAAATAAATCTCACTGGGATGTTTAAGCTCTAATTATTCAGAAACTTCCACTGCTATTGCCAGCTCTGTTCATGTCTTTTGCCCATTTTCTAAATGAATTTTGTTTTTTACTGTTTAAAGTATTCTTTGATATTGCAGCCACTAGTCCTTTGTGTGATGTGTATTTTGCAAATACTTTCTCATTCTGTAGTTGTCTTTTCATTACCTTAACAGAACATTTTGCAGAGTGAAAGTTAATTTTGATGAAGGAAAGTTTTCCTTTTATGGCTTGTACTTTTGGTGTCACATCTAAAAAGAAAACTGTACTTGGCACTAGATCCCCAATTTCTCTTATATATTTTTCTCTAAACATTTTTATATTTTAGATTTGTCTATGATCCATTTTGAGTTAATTCTTTTTCATAAGATGTGAGACTTAGGTATAGTTATTCCTTTTTTTTTTTTCTGTAGATATCTACTCCAGAACCATTTGTTGAGAGGCTGTCTCTCCTCTACTGAATTACTGTAGCACTTTTGTCAAAAATTAGTTGTGAATATTTGTATGCATCTATTCCTGGGTTCTTCTGTTCCTTTGGTCTGTGAATCTATTCTTTGCTCCATACCATATTATGTTTGTTTCTGTAGCTATATGATAAGCCTTGAAGTCAGATAGACTGACTCCTAACACTATTCCTTTTTTGAAATTGTTCTAGCTATTCTTTGTCCTTTCCATATAAATTCAAACTAATCTTGTTGACATTTACAAAAAGTCTTACAGAGATTTTTTAAAATTTTCTTTTTTGAAAATATTTTTATTGTTATTCAAGTACAGTTTTCTGCATTTTCTCCCACCCCTCCCCACCATGCTAGCTCTCCCACCTCCTTCCCCTGTTTCTTCTCACCCTTCTTATTGTCCATGTGTCCTTTATAATTGTTCCTGTAAACCCTTATCCTTTTCCCCCATTATCCCCTCCCCTTTCCCCTCTGGTCACTGTCATCCTGTTCTCAATTTCAATGTCTTTGGCTATACTTTGCTTGCTTGTTCATTTTGTTGATTAGGTTCCAGGTAAAGGTGAGATTATATGGTATTTGTCTGTCACTGACTGGCTTATTTCACTCAGCATAATGCTCTCCAGTTCCATCCATGCTGTTGCAAAGGGTGGGAGATCCTTCTTTTGTCTGCTGCATAGAATTCCATTGTGTGAATGCACCATAGGTTTTTGATCCATTCATTTACTGATGGGGTACTTACGTAGCTTCCAGTGCCTGCTACTGTAAATTGTGCTGCTATGAACATTGGGGTGCATAGGTTCTTTTGGATTGGTGTTTCAGGGTTCTTAGGATATAACCCTAGCAGTGGAATTGCCAGGTCAGAAGGCAGTTCCATTTTTAGTTTTCTGAGGTAAATTCCATACTGTTTTCCATAGTGGTTGCACCAGTCTGCATTCCCAACAGTGCACTAGCGTTCCCTTTTCTCTACAACCTGTCCCACACTTATTTGTTGCTTTGTTTATGATGGCCATTCTCAACAGTGTGAAGTGGTATCTCATTGTGGTTTTAATTTGTATCTCTCTGATGGCTAGTGACACTGAGTATCTTTTTAAATGTCTCTGGACTCTCAAAAAGTCTTTCAGAGATTTTGATACAAATTGCATTACACCTGCATATAAATTTGGGGAGAAATTTACATCTATGCTATATTCAGTCTTCTAATCCATGAACTCATATGCTTCTCCATTTATTTAGCTCTTCTAATTCTTTTATCAGTGTTTTGTAGTTTTCAGCATACAAGTCCTACATATGTTTTCTCTTTAAATCCATTTTGGGGACAATTATAAATACTGTTGTATTTTTATTTCAGTATTCATTATTCAGTATAATAAATACTGTTCAGTATTTATTTATAAAATATAATTGACTTTTGTTTATCTTGTATTCTTTGACCTTGTTGAACTCACTTATTATCTCTAGAATATTTTTTCTTATTGATCTCTTGGGTTTTTCTAGACATTCATACCATTTGCAAATAGGGACCGTTTTTTTTTTCCCTTTATCACTTATCTGCATTTTTTCCCCTTGACTTATTTGCACTGGCTAGAATTCCCAGTACTGTGTTAGGTAAGGATGGTGAGAGTACACATCCATGCCTTGTTTCCCAGGGGAACAAGGTATACAGGATGACACTCCATCCAGCTGCGCCACCCAGCCAGGGCTCTATTTCTAATTTTTTGAGGAATCTATATTCTCTTTCTGTAGTGACTGTACCAAATTACATTCCCATCAACAGTGCACAAGAGTTTCCTTCTTTTAAATCCTTGACCACACTTACCTTTTATCTTTTTGATGATGGGCACTCTAACAGGTGTAAGGTTATATTTCATGTGGTTTGCATGTCAGTGATGATTAGTGATGCTGAGCATTTTTATGTACTTATGGATCATTTGTGCATCTTCTTTGGAAAAAATATCTGTTTAGCTCCTTTGTTCATTTTTAATTGGATTTTTTTGTTTTTCTTTTGTGCTGTAGGAGTTCACTATATATTTGGATATTAACTGCTTATCAGATAATATGGTTTGCAAGTATTCTCTCCTATTCCTTAGGTTGTCTTTTGATTTGTTAATTGTTTCTTTTTTTGTGTAGAATGTTTTAGTTTGGTATAGTTCCACTTTTATCACTTGTCGTTGTGCTTTTGGTGTCATATCTAAAAACAATTGTTCACAAAACTGATTTCAAGGAGTCCAAATTGGAAAGAAAGAAGTAAAATTGTCTCTGCAGATGACATGAACTTATTCAGAAAATCCTAAAGCTCTCACCAAAAACCAAACTGTTCAAACTAATCAAGAAATTCAGTAAAGTTGCAGAATCTAACATCAACATGCAGAAATCTGTTGTGTTTCTATATACTAACAGTAAAATACATGAAAACAAAATTTAAAAATCTCATTCAAAATATCATCAAGGACAATAAAATGCTTAAGAATAAATTTAACAAAGTGAAACATCTGTACACTGAAATCTGTAAGTCCATGACTAAAGGAATTGAGTAAGATACAAATAAGTGGAGAACATATTCTATGTTCATAAATTAGAAGAATGAATATTGTTAAAATCTATAATACTCAAAAGCATCTGTGGATTTAAAGTAATCATTATCAAAATTCCAAAGGCATTTTTCACAGAAACAGAAAAAAAAAACCCTTAAAATTTGTCTGAAAGCACACAAAAGGCCCTGAATATATCCAAGAAAGTAGAAGAAAGATACCAGAGTTTCTGATTTTAACTATACCACAAGACTACAGTAATCAAATCAGTATGGTACTGCCATTAATTATAGACACAGACCAATGGAACAGAATCAAGAACTCAGAAATAACCCTCACACACACAGTTAACTGATATTTGACTAGATATCCAAGGATACAAAATGGGATAGGGATAGTTTCTTTAATAAGTGGTGTTGGGAAAACTAGGTAATTACATGCATCATAATGAAATCAGATTTCTATTTTACCCCTCTTACAAAAATTAGCTCAAAATGAGTTAAATACTTAAACATGAATATCACTTCACATTTTTTTCTCCTTGTTCAGATTGAATAATTTCCATTGTTCTATCTTTCAGTTCACTGATTCTTCCTCCATCCCCTTCATTCTGCTATAGAATCTACCCACTGAGTTTTCTTAGTTTTGGTTTTTCAGTATTTCAGTTCTAAAATTTGTATTTGACTCCTATTATGTGTTTTTTAAATGTGCAAGTTAATTCCTCTTTTATTCCAGGACAATTTTCTTGTGTTATAGTTTTCAGTATTTGTCCCACTACTTTGGTTTTCTTTTAACAACTATATATCTATGTTGGATTGTTTTTGTCTTTTATATTTAAAACTTTCTCCAATTTTTAAAATTTATATTCATTCCTATTTCAAATTTTTTATTTTTCTTTTTTTATAATTGTTCATTCTATAGTATCTATCCTCATATTCTAGTTTAGTCTTCAATTTTTTTCTTTCATTTACATCCATTGCTCAACTATCCTTAAATGTATTAACATTTTTGATGTCTTAAAATTTATATTTATATTTATTTTGGCAGCTTCTATAATTTTCTTTAGTTTTTTTGAATATTAGGTTTGGAATTTTTGTTCTGTAGCCATATGTGTCTGATGTAACTTTATTTCCATGTGATATAATTTAGATTTTATTTATCATTGTTTATCTTACAGTATTTTAATTAGGTCTAACTACAATTATTTTAATTTTTCATTTTAAGTCAGAAGGAGTTTCCTATATTTTCAAGAGAAAGTTCATGTTTAGCAGAAATGAAGGTGAAGATCTGCTTTTCTAGTTTCTAGGTTTTCTCTTTGGTTTCACTGATATGTTTTAAAAAAGATATTATTTTACATACTTATATCTCTAATACTTTCTGAGATCCATGTCTTCTGCTTTCCTCTTTCATTAAAATCTAAATCTTTTCTATTTTATACCCAAAAGTTTTAACCTGAACAAGTAGTTCTCTGTTTTGACCAAGTTCTCTTCACTGGGGTTTTGACTATGTCTGAAATCCCAGAGGGCCCAGGCTGCCCCCACACCCTCAGACTGTTCTGCAGTTCTCTTGTACTCATGGACAAATCGGAACCTGAGGTGTCTCCCACTAGTTATGACTGCTCTAAGTTTTGCTGTTTGAGTCTGTCCCTCCAAGTAGCTACTTTCTTTTCTGGAAATAAATGCTTTTTGGCAATTCTTGGCTTTCTTGGCTGTTTGAGCCCACCAGAATTCCCTTTGTGTTCTCTTTGTTTATTCCTGCATATCTGCTCTTCTTCCTAGGATCTTGCTGCTGTCAGTGTTTTAAATGCACTTGCTCATATCCTCAGATATATGGGGTAATTTATCACCTTTTTTTGCAATCTATTCTGTTCATTGCTGCAAAAGAAAGTGCCCAGAGCTTATTGCCTGTAAACAATAATTCATTATTATTGTATCTCATATTTCTGGGTCATGGATTCAGGCATGGCACAGTACGGGTGTCTTGTCTTTGTTTCACAGTGTTGTAAGCTCAGGTGAGATGACTTGAGTGATTAGAGTTGGAACATCAGGGGCTTGCATCATTCTTTTTTCCGTCTTACTCCACTTGGCTGACATAGGCTTTCTCAGACTAGAGTGACATCAAGGTATTTGAAATGCTTACATGAGTGCTCAAGTCTCCAAAGGACCACACTGGAACATCCCGTTCTCTTAAGAACTAGGCCTGGAAATGGCCTAGTGTCAACTTTCACCTACTCTATTATTTAAAGTAGTCACAGGCCAGATCAGACTCAAGGGCAAGAAAAATAGTCCCTGAGTCTTAATGGCAAGAATATCTAAGAGCTGTGGTCATTTTTAACTCACGATAATATACTCTGTTAGGTATTTTAAAATAACAGCCTTATTGAGGTATAACTGAAACATACAATTTATCTATCTAAAGTGCACAAGTAAATGATTTTTAGCATATAACCAATTTTGCAACCTTTGTGTAATCAATTTTAGAACATTTTCATTACCCACAAAAGAAACCCTGAACCAATTACTGAGACTAAGGCAAAGATGCAATTTTAAAAATATATCATTAATCTTAGATTTTATCTTCCCTATTATGTACAGATGCTGTATGGAACAGATGAAATTATAAAAATAAAAATAGCTTTAAAATCTTGAGCATCCATTCTGCATGTAATATTTATTAAATATTTAACAAAAGAAGAAAACAGTGTTTTGATAACCTATTACCATAGATTTTGTTTCTCAGTAGTTATAGTAGTAATCTTCCTGTATTAAATTATGAATATAAATATTTCTCATAATTAAAGCAGTGAATTCTAAAATTTGTTTTTTAAAGTTTAATCTTATTTTTTTGCATTACCATTTAGTTGCCTTATAACCCTCTCCCTCCAGCAATCATCATATTCTTGTCCATGTCCGTGAGTCCTTTTTCCTTTTTGCTCAATCCCTCCACCCTCTAACCTCCCCTCAACACTAGCTGTCATCTGTTCTCCATCAATGGTCTGTCTCTGTTTTGCTTGTTAGTTCAGTTTGTTCATTAGATTCAACATATAAGTGAACTCACATGGAGTTTGTTTTTCTCTGACTGGCTTATTTCACTTAACATAATGTTCTCCAGGTCCATCCATACTGTTGCAAAGGGTAAATTTTTTTTTTTTTTTTTACAGCTGAGTAGTATTCCATTGTGTAAATGCCCCATAGTTCTTTTACCCACTCATCTATTGATGGATACTTGGGCTGCTTCCATATCTAGCGATTATAAATAATACTGCAGTGAATATAGGGATGCTTATGTTCTTTCAAATTACTGTTTCGGGTTCCTTCGGGTATATTCCCAGAAGTGGGGTTGTTGGGTCAAAAGGCAGACCCATTTTTAATTTTTTGAATGAACTCTATACTGCTTTCCACAGTGGCTGCACCAATCTTTGATCCCACCAACAGTGCAAATGGTTCTCCTTTCTCCACATCCTCCCAGCACTTGTTTGTTGACTTATTGATGATAGCCATTCTGACAGGTGTGAGATGGTAACTCATTGTGGTTTTAAGTTGCATTTCTCTGATCAGTGACATTGAGCATCGTTTTGTATATCTATTGGCCATCTGTATGTCCTCTTTGGACAAGTGTCTATTCAGGTCCCTTGGGTTGTTATTTTTGTTGTTGAGATTTGTAAATACTTTATAAATTTTGGATTTTAACCCCTTATCAGATGTATCATTGGTGAATAATTTCTCCCATCCTGTGGGTTGTCTTTTTATTTTGTTGATGGTTTCCTTGATGTGCAAAAACTTTTTAGTTTGACATAGACCCATTTGCTTATTTTTTCTTTTGTTTCCCCTGGCTGGCAAGGTATGAAAAATTGCTGTAAGCAATGTCCGAGATTTTACTGCCTTTGTTTTCTTCAAGGATTTTTATGGTTTGGGGTCTAACATTTAAATCTTTTATCCATTTTGAATTTAGTCTTGTGTGTGGTATAAGATGGTGGTCTAGTTTCATTTTTCTGCCCTTATCTGTCCAATTTTCCCAACACTATTTATTGAATAAACTATCTCTAGCCCATTGTATGTGTTTGCTTCCTCTGTCAAATATTATTTGATTATGAAGGTGTGGGTTTATTTCTGGATTCTCTATTCTGTTCCAGTCACCTATGTGTCTGTGTTTATACCAGTACTAGACTGTTTTAATTACTATAGCCTTGTAGTATAGTTTGATATTAGGAAGCATGATTCCTCCAACTTTGTTCTTTCTCAGGATTGCTGTTGCTAGGCAGGGCCTTTTGCAATTCCATACAAATTTTTGAAAAATTTGTTGTAGTTTTGTGAAATATGTCGTTGTAAACTTGATAGGAATTGTGTTGAATCTATAGATTGCTTTGGGTTGTATGGACATTTTCATGATGTTATTTCTTCCTATCCATACACACACTATGTGCTTCCACTTATTCGTATCTCCTTCAATTTCTTTCTTCAGTGTCTTATAATTTTCCATGTATAGGTCTTTTACACCCCTGGTTTGGTTTATTCCTAGGCATTTTATTCTTTTTGAAGCAATTGTGAATGGGATTGTATTCTTAATTTCCCTTTCTGTTAGTTATTGGCATGTAAGAATGTGACTGATTTCTGCATATTAATTTTGTACCTTGCTACTTTGTTGAATTCATTTATCAGTTCTAGTATTTTCTTGGTGGAGATTTTGGTATTCTCTATGTACAGTACCAAGTTATGTGCAAATAAAGACAGTTTTACTTCTTTCCAATTTGGATGCCTTTTATTGTTTCTTGTCATCTGATTGCCGTGGCTAGGACTTCCAGTACTATGTTGAATAAGAGAGGTGAAAGTAGACATCCCTGTCTTGTTCCCAATCTTAGGGGAACACTTGTAATTTTTTCTTGTTGAGTATGATGCTGGCAGTGGGTTTGTCATATATGGTCTTTATTATGTTTAGGTGTGTTTCTTCTATTCTGATTTTGCTGAGAGTTTTTTATCATAAATGAGTGCTGGATTTTATCAAAAGATTTTTCTGCATCTATTGATATGATTATATTGTTTTTAGCCTTCATTTTTTTTATGTGGTGAATCACATTTATTTGTGAATGTTGTACCAACATTCCATTCCCAGAATAAATCCCACTTGATCATGGTGGATAATCTTTTTGATGCATTGCTGCATATGATTTGCTAATATTTGTGAGTATTTTAGCATCCATGTTTACTAGGAATATTGGCCTATAATTTTCTTTATAATATCTTTATCTGGTTTTGGAATTAGGATAATGCAGGCCTTGTGAATTGAGCTTAGGAGACTTCCCTCTTCTTGAATTTTATGAAATAGTTTGAGGAGAGGTGTTAGTTCTTCTCGGAATGTTTGGTAAAAGTTACTTGCAAAGACATCTAGTCCAGGGCTTTCTTTTTTGTTGGTGTTTTTTTTTTTTTTTAAGATTCTTTTTTTTTTTAAAAAAGAAAGATTTTATTTATTTTTAGAGAGGGGAAGGGAGGGAGAAAGAGACGGAGAGAAACATCAGTGTGTGGTTAGCTCCCACACACCCCCTAGTGGGGACTTGGCCTGCCACCCAGGCCTGTGCCCTGACTGGGGATCACACCAGCAACCTTTTGGTTCGAAGCTGGCACTCAATTCACTGAGCCACACCAGGGCAGGTTTGTTGGGAGTTTTTGATTACATATATTTCATTAGGTATAATCAGTCTATTTAGATTCTCTGATTCTTCCTGATTTGTTCTTGGAAGACTTTATGTTTCTAGGAATTTATCCATTTTGTCTGAGTTGTCCAGTTTGTTTGTATATAATTGTTCATAATATTTTCTTACAATCCTTTGCATTTCTTTGGTGTCAGTTGTTATTTTTGCCTTTGTTTGATTTTATTTATTTGGGTCCTTTTTTCTTGATGAGTCTGGTTAATGGTTTGTCAACCTCATTTTTTCAAAAAACCAGCTCTTAGATTCATTGGTGTTTTGTATTGTTTTTAGACTCCATTTCTGTTATTTCTGCTCTGACCTTTATTATTTCCTTTTTTCTATTCACTTTGGGCTTTGTTGTTCTTTTTCAAGTTCCTTTAAGTGTGACTTTAGATTATTTATTTGAGCTTATTCTTGTTTTTTGAGATAGGCCTGTGATGCTATGATTTTTTCTCTTAGGATTGCTTTCCCAGTGTCCCACAGGTTTTGGGTTGTTGTGTCCTCATTTTCATTTGTTTCAAGGTATCCTTTGATTTCTTCCTTGATCTCATTGTTGACCCATTCACTGTTTAATAACATGTAATTTAGCTTCCATGTCTCTGCATGTATTTCAGTGTTCTTGTGATTGATTTCTAGTTTCATAGCATTGTAGTCAGAATACTTGAAATAATTTCAGTCTTCTTAAATTTATTGAGACTTGTTTTGTGTCCTAACATGTGGTCTGTCCTAGAAAATGTTCCATGTGCCCTCGAAAAGTATGTATATTCTGATCCTTTGGGGTGAAATGCTCTGAAGATATCAATTAAATCCATTTGGTTTAGTGTGTAATTTAAAGTTGCTGTCTCCTTGTTGATTTTCTTTTTGGAAGACCTATCCATTGAAGTCAATTGGGTGTTAAAATCCCCAACTATAACTGTACATCTGTATGCCTGTATAACTGTAAGTTTCTCCCTTTGTGTCCATCAAGATTTGCTTTACATATTTAGGTGTGCCTATGTTGGGTGCATACACATTTACTAGGGTTATATCCTCTTGTTGGATTTTTCCCTTTATTATTTTGTTTTACCCTTCTTTGTTAATATAGTCTTGGTTTTAAAATCTATTTTGTCAGATATAAGTACTGCTACCCTAGCTTTTCTTTTTCTTTTCCTTTTGCATGAAATATCTTTTTCCAACTCTTTACTTTTAGTCTGTGTGTATCTCATTTTGAGAAGGGTCTCTTGGAGGCAGCATAGATATTTTCCATTATCCATTTTCTTAATCCATTCAGCTAACCTGGGTCTTTTGTTGAGGCATTTAAGCCATTTACCTTTAAGGTGATTATTGATAGGTATGTAATGCCACTTTATTGTTAGACTGTTTTGCTCTGTATTTTTTCTTTCTCTTTTTCTTCTTAAAGTAAACCCTTTAACATTTGTTGCTGTACTGGTTTGGTGTTAACAAACTCCTTTAGCTTTTTCTTGTCTAGGAAGCTTCCTCCTTCTCCTTTAATGTTAAATGATGGCTTTGCTGGGTAATGTAGCCTTGGTTGCAGGTCCGTGCTTTTCATAACTTTGAATATTTCATGCCACTCCCTCTGGCCTGAAATGTTTCTGTTGAGTAACCAGATGATAGTCTAATTGATGCTCCCTTGTAGATTTCTACCTGCTTTTCTCTTGAAGCTTTTATGATTCTCTTCTTGCCTTTAAGCCTTGTCCTTTTTAATTTTGATATGTCTCAGTGTAGGCCTCTTTGGGTCCAACTTGTTTGGGACTCTTTGAGCTTCCTGGGCTGTATGCCATTTTCTTTCACCAGATTAGGGAAGTTTTCAGTCATTATTTCTTCAAATGGGTTCTCGATCCCTTGCTCACTCTCTTGTCCTTCTGGTATTCCCATGATATGGCTGTTGTTATGCTTCATGTTGTCTAAAATATTATGTAAGCTCTCCTCATTTTTTAAAATTCTTTTTTCTTTTTGTTGCTCTGCCTGGGTTTTGTTTTTCCTACCTTGTTTTCCAAAACACTGATTGGATCCCCTGCTTCATCAAACCTTCTGTTTATTCCTCCCTGTGTATTATTTATTTCAGATAGTGCATTCTTTATTCTGACTGGTACTTCTTTATGGTTTATGTCTTTTTTTCATGCTGTTGAGTATCCTTATAGTCATTACTTTAAATTGTCTATCTGATAAATTGCTTGCCTCCATTTCATCTAGTTCTTCTGGAGAGTTCTCTTGTTCTTTCATTTGAGTTCTGTTTCTTTGTTTTCCCATTTTGTGTGTTTCTTTGTATTTTCTGCCTTAGCTGCTAAATGGATCCACTAGTCCACTCTGTCCTCCCTCTGCCAGAGCCCAGGGTGAGTGGCTGCAAAAGAAACTTTGTGTGCTAGTCCTTTAAGAAGCACCCTGAGTCTCTAGTCATTTTTCTCTGACAGACAGAAACCCTTTTGCTTTTCATAGCTGGGTGTCACGTGGGTTCCTTCTGGCTCTGTTGCTGTAGGCTAGGGAGCACAGCCTAGGGTTTAGATACCACACTTCTCAGGGGAACCCCACCCCTGCTGCCACCCCAGCTGCTGAAATATCCCTCCAGAACTTCAGCTGTCACCCGTGGGAGCCCAGCCATCCTTCTCGCATAACCTCTACCTTGCGTGCCCTACCTTGTTGTGAAGTGGTTTCTTCTCTCTGTCCTTGTATATAAGGTTTCTCTCCAGCTAGTGTTCAGTTGGCTATTCAGGGTGATTTTTTATGGGGTTGTCCAACCAGTGACCACATACAGGCCCAGGATTGCTATGAATGTGGCCCAACACAAAATCATAGATTTACTTAAAACTTTTTGAGGCTTTTTGTGATTACATGTTGCAATGTATTTAATGTGTGGCTCAAGACAACTCTTCTTTTTCCGGTGTGGCCCAGAGATGCCAAAAAGTTGGACACCCCTGCTCTACAATTTAGTTGTAATTCCAGATTGGCCCTTCAAGGAGATTAGTGTAGCTGCTTCTGTTTACTCCTCCACCATCTTGGATCTCTAAAAAATTTTAAAATAAAGTGTTTATCTATACATTTGTTTTCTCTTTTGAATTCATATTACATCTTTGAACTTAAAAGTCCAGAAGATATAGAGAAATAGACTTGGATAGTCCGGGTTGCACGCAGAGCCTTGGTAATGAGAGCTTAGTCCCCAAATGCTGTTTCCTTCCTGACTTTCTCCTCCTGCATCTTCTCCCTCATCCTGGCCTGGACTTCAGCAAGGTTGCCTGGGTCATAGGTGTAGTACAGATGTGACTGACCACTTCCCAAAATTGAGGGGCCCATAAAGGGGAGAAACCAGACCTTCTCTCACCTATGATTTGGGTGACCATACACTATATCCTACCTATTGTGATGCATTTGTTGTGGAGAAATGCTGACCAGGACAGGCCACTGGGATAGCAGGTATATATACACCTGGCTACTCCTGAGCTTCAAGATGTGTGGATGTGTGGTCCTTACTTGATATATTTCTTGATTTTCCTTCCTTTTAAATAGCCTTTGAAGCCCTTTGTAACTGAAGAGTTGGGTGATTTTTCTCTCTGTGTATATTCTCTGAATAAAAAGACTTCTGAAGTTTGGGGCAATGGCATTTGGGGAAGAAGATGGGTCTCTGGGAAGTTACGCTGCCAACAATATGTAATGTAAATACAGCATATATTCAGATTCTTAATCACTTGAAGAGAAAGGAACAGTGACATTGTCATTAGATTAGACAATTATTTGGCTAATCTAGAAGGTATATTTTTGTTTGGTTGCACTAGAAGTTAGTGTTCTATAAAATTATACATTAAAAAATTACCTCCAAATGATTGAGTTTCCATTCTGATCAACCAGCTTAAATTCTTTTTTAGAACTTTATTTACCATTACTCTAATGCTGGAAATGATCTTGGGCTCAATACTTTTCCTAACCTTACTTTTGTCCTGTAAAAAAAATGAGGATAATATTTCAGAGTTGTTTTAAGGCATACTAGGTGAGATATGCCAGTCATATGGGAGGTATTATTGTCCACTAATAAGGTACTTGGGTTCTGGAGTGAAACTGGGCTTACATCACTGTTTCATAACTTACTTAGTGTGTATCTGACAAATCACTTAACTTTTCTAAGCCTCAGTTTTATCTGTAAAATGAGGATAAAACCAATACTTTCCTCACAAGACTGTTGTAAGAATTGTAGCAGATAATACATAAATATTGTAAATGCTCATAGATATTCACTGTTATTTAATAGGATCATCAATCATATTAACAAAGACATGGGAAACTGGATAAGAACACTTATTAATTTTAAGAAGGTTTAATTGATCTTATCAATTTGAGGTTTTACTCTGTAGAAGTCTCACAAAGATTTAGGGTTCGTTTTTAGGCTTTATTTGTGCTCTTTTCATGTATAAATATGGTTTTCTTTGCTACGTTAAAAGCTTAAATTTTTGAGTAGTATAAGACCAGCAGATGAAAAAAAGATGATCTATTTGTTCCCTGTCACCCTGATCTTAAGCACCACTGTCTCAGGGAAGGTGGGCTTGTTGGATGCACCAGCATTGAAGACAATGAACTTGCTCTATCTCCACCCTTATCCCCAGCACATCTTTAGCTATTGAACCAGTGAGAGCCTGGACCCTTGGCCCATATAGGACCCAGTACGTAGAAGAAGAGGTGGCCTTTTGCCACTGACCTAGAATTACGGCATTGTAATGCTCTACCATTTGATCTTCTGATTTTTCTCAGCCATGCCGTGATTACTTCATGTTTGACGCTCATTGCTGCAGTGTGGTTTCATCTGTTTCATACCACTGACCTAAATCCTCTTCAAAACAGACCATAATGTTAGAACTCAGTGTTTAATTCAACATTTGAGACTGATTTCCTAGCTGGGTGGAAACTAATGTGAACTCGTCTCTCTATGGAGGAGTCTAAAGCTATCTATAAAGATAGATCTTTATTTTACTTTTATTTTTGATTAAGTGCTCAATGTATGTGTTACAAAGGTCTTTAGATTTGGCTATATAAAGAAACAGCTTGTTCATTTCTTATAAATGGTCTGATCTTTATGACAAGCTATGGACTTGGGTTAAAGTCCTTTTCATATATATGTTCAGTACTTCATATTTCTGTCCAAGATGGATTCTGATTGAATAAAGGACTTCACTGTTCCCCTTGGCTTCAGAGAAAGGGCCACAATCTTTGTGTGCCCTTGTACTGCTCTCTGGATATTACTCATTGACCTGCTATAACTTGATTTGTTGGCATCTTCTCCTAAAGTTTGAGGCTGAAGAACATGGGTCCCTCCTCTCTTGGTTTAGACAGGATCTGTGGTCTCATGTGCTGTCTTGATCACACCTTAGCTCTTCCAAGTTCAGTGGCTGCCACTGAGGTCTGCCTGTGATTCCCTTTGTATCTTCAGCTTGCATGGTCTGCAGTCTTCAGGTACGTGTTGATCCCCTGCTAGTCAATTACCAGCCATGGCACCAATTACCTGCCACAGTTCTCTGTAGGTTATATGAGAATTTCTGGGTTGTTTCTATGCCACTTATAGCCAAGCTGGGCCCTAACTCCACTATGCCATTAACTTCACTTTGAAAGAACTTCCTTAGACAAGTGTGACTCATCCCCAAAAGTGGTTTTCTTTCCTCTAACATTTCCTCATCCTCATTCTCTGCTGCTGCTGATGAAATGAAAGCAATCAGAAGAAAATTTGCCTCAGTTTACCAATTCTCACATCTCTGGCTACATATATCAATGTTCATATGTTCTGCCTTAATTCTTTTATATGAACCAACTGTCTAAATTCCTAGCAAAAACCCCCTCTAGTTGTACACAAGGTCTCATTACCTTACCCTTTTAAGAATATCATGTTAGCAATTCTTTCTTTCTTGCATCATTAATTCTCTCTCTCCATCAAACTTTCCCATGAGCATATAGTGATTTTTCTTTTCTTAACACACTGCCTCTACTTTTTCCACCTACTACTCCTATTTCTCTCCTTTCATTTATAGCAAAGGCCTTAAAAAGATTTGGTTCTGGGCATTGACTCCAAGTCCTCTTTTCTCTTTTGGGCTGAACCTACTACAATGAGATTTTAAAGCGGAGTGAGAGTTTCTAGACATATTCGAAAGGTATCTAAATGTGGAATAATATATCTAGGATTTTAGAGTTAAAATCTCTTGGCAACTTACATTTTTGTTGCTAAACTTAGTTTGACAGGACTTCTTTAGCACATGGCTTGAGGCTTTACAAACTTTAAGTATAAACTCTATTTTCAGATGCATATTAAGTAGCATGCACTAAATAAAATATAATATTAGGCCCCATATCAATATTAAGCACAAAAGATGTAAGAGCATGTTTGGGAACAAATATGATTGACTATTGGTAAGAATCCAGCTGAATTTTTGGGAGTCAAATGGTATGAGCACGCAGTGGGAGCAACTATGGACACGTCATCATATTTTGGAGAAAAATAGAAATTGTCGGTTAATCTAGAGTCAGTTAAGAGTTCTTACTGCATTGTTATGTTCTGTTAATGTCAACTTTTATTTTCAACCCCCTTTTCTTTTTTATGTTTTATGCTTTATTTGGTGCATAAAAGTTGATGACAGTTATAACCTTTGAGCATTGTCCTTTTATCTATGAAAGTAACATTCTTTGTTCCTTTGAAGCTTTTACTTTAAAATTGAATTTGTCTCTTAGTGATATTGAAACCTTTTTTATGCTCTTTATCTCTTTGTTTTCTTTTCTAGCTGGAGTTCCTTTGATATTTTTCCCTTTTTGATTTTAGAACTTAAAAAACACTTTCTGGATTGTGTAGTACTTAAGGTATCAGCTTCAATAAGTATCAACTTCTAAGATGAAGTGTTTGCAAACTTCCACTTTCTTAAATTTCTTATTTAACTTATATTTTGTAACATCTTTTTCATACGATTCTCCAGATACGTGTATGCCACCCACACACATACACAAACATATACACATCACAAAACAGCTAACTATGTAGTCAATAATTATTTCCTGCTTCTTAAGCATTTATTTGGATTCTTTGCTTATGCCTACATGATAGCTAGACTAGTTATAAGAACAGAGTAGATACCCAGGAGAACAATTCATTAATAAAGCAGGAATATTCTTGTTTTTAAAATTTTTTTCTATATCATTACTTTTGGATTCTTAACCCTCCATGATATTAGTCTTTTTTCTACTCTTCCTCATGTCTTAGGGGAGGCTGAGAATACCTAAGGAATACTGAAAATATTTTTTTAAGGAAATCCCATGGAAAGGGAAAGTAATATTTGTTTGACATTTTGGGGTTTCAGTTGAGGTTGTTTTTAAAATAAAAAAAGTCTTTAACAAAATCTTTAGTAAAATCTTTTACTAATCTAAGCAAAGTCTTTTCTGTCATCTTTTAATTATGTGTGAAAAGGAACATATGTTGATTTTAAAAAGTGCTTTGAATCTTTAACAGTTCTATATTTATGCAGAAGGCAAATAGAATTGTTTCAGATTTGCTTCAGGAAGGAAAATTGATCTAGAGTCAAGGAGAAATGATACATTATCTTATAAATGATTAAATAATAGAAGTCTCTGTTAGCAAAAAACATTAGTTCAACACAATCTCAGTTCCTTGGCTAATGCTAAAACCATTGAAAGAGCTCATAAAGCTCCACTAGATCACAACAAATTAAATAATGAGTCAGAAGAAGGATCTGTTTTGCTAGTGAGAAATATATGTACACAAAGAGTGCTTCCTTTTGAAAGTCTCAATGTAGAGAGTTATCTGTTTTAGGATTCCTTTGCCATGTAAGGTAAACTACTTGCACTGAAATTTAAAACTTTTTCCTATATTGTTGTGATTCTGTGGAACTGGAGATTTCATTTGACTGTAGCACATTCTGTCTTCCCCGTCAATGGATGCACTTAGAGGAACCTGAGAAGGATGTTGCCCAAAATGCCTTTCTGTAGGATCCTACTTTTATTTTTCTACTCTGGCGTTTCATTTCTTCCTTTTGATACTCCCTCCCTCTTATTTTAATTTTTTTTATTTATTGACTTAACTGATTTGAGAGAGTGCCAGAGCACGATCCATGCGTTGTCCCACCTGCTCATACATGCATTCATTGTCTGCTTCCTGTGTACGCCCTCACCAAGATCAAACCCACGGGACGGTCTTCAACCGACTGAGCTACCCAGTCTGTGTCCTCCCTCCTATATTAAAATCTTGTTTCTTATGTAGTTTAGTACAGATAATAAAATATACCACATGGAAGAGTTCAAATGAACTAAAAAATAACTTTTGTCAGGCATATGGACTTTGCAAAATCTTTACTGAACACTGATTATGATTTTCATTTATTTTGAAGTCTACCTTTAGTTTTTCTTTTCTGAAAAGCATCTGCAAGAACTGTTCTTACATTACTAGCCATTTTAAAAAATATATAAGAAAAAGACAAGATTCAAAATTTTAAATAAAAGCACTACAGTTTTCACTAATACATATCCCTGCCCCTAATTTTGGATGTTTCAGACAATAGATGTTGCAGAGCGTAATGGTGACAGTTGGAAGCAAACTAAGTGTCTTTTCTTTGCAGTTGTATAATCACAGTAAAAATTTAAAAATGTAAGTCTATGGGTTTAGGCAAAATTATATTTGAAAATATTGAAATTAATGTGTTCAGAAAATATGTGGTTATATATCTGTTGTATCATGAAATAACATTAATAATAGAATATTATTGTAATAATAGAATAATTTAAAGTAGCTTAAATTATGTATGGTTAGTATATCTGCTGAAATCTTTCTAATGAAAGAAGTCTTTATTCATATCATGCATGGTTTCTTTCTGCCCAGCATCCTTTCCCATTCTTGTGGTAAGTTAATTTCTTTCATGAGAGAAACGTCATATGATTGCAGTGAAGGTTACTGACTCCCAGCCACCACAGCTTGGACACATGCCCCAGGTCTAGCCCACCAGAGTGTTGTATTGGCCTCCTTATCAGCTACAGTGATCCACTCAGAGATGAGCAGATGGTGCAGCAGAGAGCTTTTCAGGGGGCATTTTGGAATTCTAAAAGAGGGGCACTGCTTGCCTGAAACTACAGGTATAAAAAGTCATTAATTATGGAATTTCTGGGGCTATCTTTGCCACTCATTGAAAGAGGGAAGTAGAGTAGTCATTCCAGTGGCATCATCTGAAACCTGAATCAAATCCACCCAATAATCCCTGGACTTCATGGTTACATATGCCAATATAGCCCTTAGTGCTTTTTATAAAATTAGTAAGAAAGCAGTTGTTGCAGGGTTTGTTTGTTTTGCTGGAATTAGTTAAGTTTGTTTCTTTCACTTGTATTAATGTAGTTCTGAGTAGTGCAAAATATGATCAGTAAAGCATTGAGGTTAAAGAATTCAGACTCTGGAGCACTTGGCCTTGGTTTGAATTTCAGCTCTGCCCTCGCAGCTGTGTGACCTTGACCGAGTCACTTAACCTCTGTTCCTCTGGTTCTTCACCTGTAAAATAGACATAATTGTGGTACCCACTTCAGAAGGTTATTGTGATGATTGATCATGTTAATGTTTATAAAGTGTCTTCAACAGCTTCTGACACATAATGTGTACTGTATGATATTTGTTAAATAAATATGAATAACCAATAAGTATATTCTTCATATTATATAAGAAGGGCCAATGTTAAATTATCTTTGAGTCTATAATTCCTTTCGAAAGGGCAGATAATATGTAAGAAGGCTGCATTTTTTTCTATTGATAGCCAAATTACTGTTCATTATGATAAAATTTAAGGTCAGCACAATCTTTAATGATTTTTCTGAATCTTCAGGTATTTTACTTTTAAAGTGTCATTTGCATGGTACTTTAGTGGGCCATTTGGGTGTAAGGCTTTGGGTACCAGCTAAAATGAATGTTGAATTCTCATCAACATTAGATTTCTTAATCTTTGAATTAAGCAATTCTCTCAGAGACCTAAAATCTGGTACATATATATTTAAAAATTCAAAGACAGTTCCCCAACACATGCCCTGCCCCAGCACAAACAGGCTCTGCCTCTGTCATTAGTCTGCCACGGTCCTTTCGATCCACTCTGCCATGAAGGGCTCTCTGAGGCATTTTGAAGAGAAGCAAATTATGGCAAAACTTTACATTGTAAACTCCCTTTCAATGAGCTTCCTGGAGTAATTATAGCTGTGTATCTTTTCTATACATCCTTTGATTTTATATATATTTTAATAAAAAGGAAAACATAATTGCAAGTCTATTTTTGACATTGAGAAAAGTCAATTTTTCAGCCTGTTGTTTTTCTTCATGGCTCCTGTTGAAGTTATTAAAATATATGTAGTAAAGCTTGTGAAGTGACACTCTACACATTTAAAGAAATTAGTCATTTTATATCCATGGGTAGGAAATAATGTAACCTTAGAGATACTAGATAATCATTACATTTAATGTGTGAATGATATTCTGTTGCGCGTGGGTCACCGGCCAGCAGTGACCACAGAACGCTGTAGATGGCTCACCGAAAAACACGCGAGAAACAAACATGCACAGAGACAAACTAGTTTCTGTGGGGAAGTAGGGACAAAATGACCACCCCCCCCAGTGGGGGGCGCCCCGATTTACTGTCCATACCTGTTTTTATTGGGCTCATTTTGCATAATAATTCAGGTAAAGTACAGTACTCATTAGGGGGAAGTAAGGAACTATAGAAAACAAGGAACTCTGCTAGTCTATTGAGTAGGGGTCAAAGAGCTGTAAGACTTTGAGGAACAAACTTCCTCCTTGGACCCCTCTCATTCAACTGAGAGCATTCTAAACAAAGAAGGTTTCACAGTAATTTACATGTCCTTTCTTAGGCCTGATCACCCGGGGAATCTGCCCTTTTCAGCACAGAGTTGTACCACCCTGTCATTATTTCAGGCTTAGCAGGGGAACTAAGGCAATAAGGAGATTTTCTCCCAGACGATGAGAACTCAGGCTATGCCAAAGCCGAGGAGCGAGGGTCCATCACCCCCTTTTGCTGCAGCCCCCCAAGTCCTTCTTTTGGGGGGGCCTCCCAAAGTGATTGTGCCTGGCTTAGGTTGTTCCCCCCATGGGGAATCTTACCCGTCTTTGGCTAACCGACCAAGCTTTTTGGGGTTCAGCAGCAGAAGCAGCATTCCTGCCAGGGAGACAAGCCCTTGTCTCCTTGCTGGCTTACGGTTCCAAGGGGTTCCCTTAGCCTTAGCCTAGGTGGGGGTTTCAGCTTCTGATACCA
The DNA here is from genome assembly GCF_004126475.2 of Phyllostomus discolor. Classification (NCBI taxonomy): domain Eukaryota; kingdom Metazoa; phylum Chordata; class Mammalia; order Chiroptera; family Phyllostomidae; genus Phyllostomus; species Phyllostomus discolor. Next base: position 33,088,145 of record NC_040912.2, read on the forward strand.
GTCAGGGCAGTTCCCAACAATATTCTTTGCTGCATTTCACCTGATAATATATGTAGGTAGCATGTTTACCTTTTGCATGTATTTTGTAGCTCCTATGATGTATTATGTGTAAGCAGTTCTGTTTATTCTTTCAGAATAACACCTAAATGATCAAAAGATCAAATCAAGTCATGAACCTATGATCAAATAATGTTGTAATGAAATAGAGTCATCATCATGCTTAGGGGTGTTAGGGCCATTATTAAAAGACAAGCTTGGTTTTGGGTGTAATTTAAGTTGTCTGGAGGTACAATTAAAAGTAGAGATTTATATATGTCTAATTTTTGTATACAGGGTGGGGCAAAAGTAAGGTTACAGTTGTTCACATGGAGGAATACCATAATTAATAAATAACAATACAAGAAGAAACTGTTGCACACTCATAACTGTAAATGTTTGTTTGCCCCATGTTGTACATGTGAAATATTTACATATATCTGAAGACGTAAAAGTGATGAATCAAGCTAAAAAGTTATAATAATATTTGTGCTGCTTTCCTCCTTTGATGAATGTGCCTTCATAATGAATTGCAAGACCTGTTAGGTTTTGAAATTCTTGGAATACTTGGAGCTTCCCAGGGAGAGCCGGCTGTGGCCTGTGGCTTCTCACTCACCCCAATGCCTTGTTCACACACGTGCGTACTCCAGTCCCCCTAGGCAAGCTTCACATGTAGCTTCCTTGAACAAACATCTTTTGGGCCACTTTGCAGCTGTGCCATGGTGGCTTAGCTCACCCTCTGGAGGATACAGCAGGTGAGAGGCCTGTGCAAACCCTGGAGGCATGTTATGTATGCTGTTTAGGTAGCTAGCTCCCAAGTCCCTAGGGTCCCAAGTCCCTGAAGCCTTGACCCTGCAGGATGTTTGTGTGGAGGGGCATCCCTGGAGGAGGGCAAGAGCAGACTGCTAACGCACTGGCTCAAGGCAGTGCCCCTCTTGCCTGGGTGATCCTGCTGAGTCCAACCCAGAGATTTAGTCTCATTTACTTTACTTGATGGTGGCATTGCTGTGAAGGTTTAACCTCTGCAGTTTCTGCAGTCAAACAGAAAACAGAAGCTCTGCCTGTTTATTCACATACGGATATTTTAGAAGTAAAAGTGGGTTACCAAGGAAAGCATGAGTGGTGTTAATATATGTTATAAATCACTGCATTTAGGGAACTTTTATTTTGACAGTAAATATACTTCTGTGATTTTGTGCAGTGTAGGCTTTACTTAAAATTGAAAAGGCAAATTTCAGCGTGATTTCCTGTTATCTTTAAGTCATTTGGCATTTGCAGTTTTTACAAAATGCAAGTTTTTATGCATGAGCATATCTAATATTTTACTTATGAAGAACTTTTTCTAGTGGTTTAGGTATTAATCTGCTGAGAAGATAGCCTTGGTATGTAATATAAGATCAATTCCAGGGATGAGAATAAGTAACTAGAAGAATTCAGTGATTCTATATTAAATTAGGCATTTGATTCATCTGTCTTCAAACCTATTTACACCATGAAATAACTAAGAATAATTTATCAATTTTTCACCTGCCTGCGATTCTGAAATAGAAAATATAACAATATTCCTTCTAGGGTTACATATGGGGAGAGGCCACATCTTGTGGGGTTTTTTTTGTTTGCTTTGTTTTGTTTTTAACTTTGCCAGAATATTTTATCACCACTGTTGCCTAATCAGTCTGAGAGAAATATTTGCCCAGATCACCTGTGGAGTGTTATATTCCACATCAAACTGAAATTTTAATTACAAGTGCATAGTCAAAGATTTAGTCTTCTTTCACTGCCGATGTTTTATCAAACCACATTTAATATGCTCTTTTGAAAGGCAGATCCCTTGTTAAACCAGCATGCTTTACAAGTAACAAAGACAAAATCAGCTTCCCATCAGGTCCACTGGAGTGTCTCTCTACTGCTGTGCTTGGTAAGAAGGCAGAAGGGGAGATTCCACAAGGAAAGGCAGGATGCAATTTCACCTGTATAAACGTATAGGAAAATGTATGAAACTAAACTGTATGGAGTGAGACGCTGAGGCATAGAACCCTTTGTAAAATACCATCTGGGTGAAATATTAGATCGTTTTCCTTGTATCAGCTTTGCTATACAATAGTGCTTATTGATGACAAGTCATTGTAGCATCTGCTCCAGGCATGCAGAAATCAGTTCCAAAAGAGCGCACTCCTTGTTGCTGTGTTCCTGATTTTAAAGCACCACTTATGCAATTTGTGAAAGTATCATAGAGATCATGCTAGAGTAGGAATTTGGTTTCAATGAAGTCTTGGCCTCATCTCTGTGGTTAGAAGATTGAATGGGTAAAAACACTCAGCAAAGTGGGAATAGAGGGAGCATTCCTCTATTAATAAAGGCTGTATATAAGAGACCTACAGCCAACATCATACTCAATGGGCAAAAATTAAAATCTTTTCCACTAAGATCAGGAACAAAACAAGGCTGTCCACTTTCACCACTTTTATTCAATATAGTACTGGAAGTTTTAGCCAAAGGGATCAGACAAGAAAAAGAAATAAAAGGCATCCAAATCAAAAAGGAGGAAACAAAACTGTCACTGTTTGCAGATGACATGATAGTGTACATGGAAAATCGTATAGATTCCACCAAAAAACTGCTTGACCTAATAAATGAATTTGGCAAAACAGCAGGATACAAAGTCAATATCCAGAAATCAAAGGCATTTCTGTACACCAACAATGAAACAGCAGAAGGAGAAATCAAGAAAAAAATCCCATTTGAAATAGCAAAAAGAAAAATAAAATATCTAGGAATAAACCTAACCAAAGAGGTAAAAGAGCTGTATTCAGAAAACTACACAACACTGAAGAAAGAAATCAAGGAAGACACAAACAAATGGAAACATATACCATGTTCATGGATTGGAAGAGTTAATATCATCAAAATATCCATACTACCCAAAGAAATTTACACATTCAATGCAATACCTACTAAAGTACCAATGGCTTATTTCACAGACATAGGACAAACACTTCAAAAATTTATATGGAATCATAAACGACCCGGAATAGCTGCTGCAATTTTGAGAAAGAAGAGTAAAGTAGGAGGGATCACAATACCTGACACTAAACTATACTACAAGGCCACTGTAATCAAAACAGCCTGGTACTGGCATGAAAACAGTCACATGGAGCAATGGAACAGAACAGAGAGCCCAGAAATAAACCCAAGTCTCTATTGTCAATTAATATTTGACAAAGGAGGCAGCAACATAAAATGGAGTAAAAATAGCATCTTCAACAAATGGTGTTGGGAGAACTGGACAGCCACGTGCAAAAAAATGAAACTCGAGCACCAACTTACACCTTATACAAAAATAAATTCAAGGTGGATAAAAAACTTAAATATAAACCGTGACACCATTAAAGTCCTAGAAGAGAATGTAGGCAGGAAAATCTCAGATATTTCATGCAGAAACTTTTTACTGACTTGTCCCCTAGAGCAAGGGACATAAAGGAAAGAATAAACAAATGGGACCTCATCAAAATAAAAAGCTTCTGCACAGCTAAAGAAAACAGTATCAAAATGAAAAGAGAACCAACTGTATGGGAAAACATATTTGCCAGTGATACCTCAGACAAGGGTTTAATGTCCAAAATATATAAAGAACTTACATGACTCTACTCTAAGAAAACAGGCAACCCAATTAAAAAATGGGCAAAGGACTTGAACAGACACTTCTCCAAGGAGGACATCCAGAAAATCCAAAGTCACATGAAACAATGTTCAATATCGCTAGCTATCAGAGAGATGCAAATTAAAACCACAACAAGATACCACTTCACACCAGTCAGAATGGCCATCATAAACAAAGCAACAAACAACAAGTGTTGGAGAGGTTGTGGAGAAAAGGGGACCCTAGTACACTGTTGGTGGGACTGCAGACTGATACAACCACTATGGAAAGCAGTATGGAACTTCCTCAGAACACTAAAAATGGATCTGCCTTTTGACCCAGCAATTCCACTGCTGGGACTATATCCTAAGAACACTAAAACACCAACACAAAAGAACCTTTGCACCCCGATGTTTATAGCAGCACAATTTACAAGAGCTAGGTGCTGGAAGCAACCTAGCTACCCATCAGTAAATGAATGGATCAAAAAACTATGGTACATTTACACAATGGAATTCTATGTAGTAGAAAGAAAGAAGGAGCTCCTACCCTTTGCAACAGCTTGGATGGAGCTGGAAAGCATTATGCTAAGCAAAATAAGCCAGGTGGTGAAAGACAAATACCATATGATCTCACCATTAACAGGAACCTAAACAACAAAACAACGAAACAAGCAAAATATAAGCAAAGACACTGAAATAGAGGACAGGCTGACAGTGACCAGAGGGGGGAGAAGAGGGAATTTCAGGGGAGAATGGGAAGGGTTTACAGGAACAAATTTAAAGGACACATGGACAAAAACTAGAGGGAGGGAGGAAATGGGAAGGAAGTGGGGAGGGTTGGGTGGGTGGGCTGGATTTGGAGTAAAAGGGGGAAAACTGTATTTGAACAATGATTAAAATAAGAAAAATTAAAAAAAAGATTGAATGGGGGATTTCTTATTAATAACATACAAGGCCTGTCTGGAAAAAGTCCAACCATTGTTAATATAACTAGAAAGGATTGTGCAACATTGTTGTAACCTGGCAGCCAAAGGAAGTGGATTGGAATGCACATGTGTGAACAACTTTAACTTTATAGTGCTTGTCTGTGGGGGAGGTCGATGCCTTTGAGTTAGCATGAATACTGTGTGGGTGTCACATTCAAAATGACTGAATGAACAGAGCAATGAATCTGCATCAAATTTTGCATTAAGTCATTCCTCAGCAGAAACTATTCAGAAGATTCAGAAGCCCAAAGCTTTGGGCAACTAGTGATTGACAGCTTCATCACAACAATGTACCCACTCATGTATCAGGTTTTGGGCAGAGATTTTTGGCAAAACATCAAATCACTCAAGTGACTCAGCCCTGCTACAGCCCAGATATGGCACCCTGAGGCTTCTGGCTTTTTTCAGAACTGAAATCACGTTTGAAAGGGAAGCGATTTCAGACCACTGATGAGATTCAGGAAAACATGACCAGTCAGCTGATGGTGACTGGGAGAACTGTGTGAGGTTCCAAGGTGTCTACTTTGAAGGGGACTAAGGTGTCATTATCCTGTGTACAATGTTTCTTGTATCTTTAATCTTCATTAAATGTCTTTATTTTTCATATTACATGGCTGAATAGTTTCTGGACAGACCTTGTATACTAATTAGTGCCTCAGTCCAGGAATGTGCCAGAGAGAGAGATGTTATATTTGGAGGGTAAAAATCCCCACTAATGAGGAGTCCTCAAAGAGTCAACTCAGCTGCCATTAACTGCGTTGACAGTGCAGTGACATTTGTGTGCACACATTGCCACCATTGAAAGTAAAATAAATTACATGAAGTGATTTCAATTACTTTATCAAACACATTTTCAGGATTTCATGACATTTAAATAATTACACACGGACTATAATAAGGAACGTGTGTCTGAAATGAGATTCAGTCCTAAGGGAATAATGCATTTTTTCTCTGAAGGGTTTCTCTACTGAGAATGAAGATAAGTGTTAAGCCTTCTTGAATCTTAACAACCACTACATTTTAGAAATAAGCCAAAAATCATGGAGTATAGAATTTTTTTTGCATATGGACTACCATAATTTGGGTATTAGTAGATCAAGTGTCAGCCCCTCTGATTGCAAGCTCTTATTATGGAATTTTTCTTCTGTCTTCTACATGATTTAAGAAGTGTAGAAACTATGCATCAGATTTTTGATTTATGAGGCCAGAAATGGATACATTTTCCAGGCCAGTGGATGTGAGTCCCAGAGTCAGCCTTGAGGAGGTTGGAGCCCTTTTGCACTCCTTTTCTGCTGTTGAATCCAACTTGAAGTGGACACAGAAGGTGACCGGAAGTGAATAAAGGAGGTCAGAGGATCTGTTGGAAAGGAACGGTGATGGTGGTGATGTGGGGTTATAAGCAGCTTCTGACAATTTGCCCATCAGCAGAGACATACTACATTATTCTTCCAACTGCAGGAGCTGAGATTTAGGCCCAACCCAGGGTACAGCCCCAGGTCGCCACCTACTGCACACAGCTGAGAGGCTGCTTGGTTGTCTAATTCCTCTTTTCCTTTAATGGTTGTTTCCTTAGGATGTTCTTTATCTAAATTTCCCTGTTTAAAACAGCCTCCAAAAGAGACCCCATTTGACATCAACAGAGTCATTAACTATAAACAAATGGATTTAGATATCAAGAAAAAAATTCCAATGTTTTGCCATGTATAATGCTCACCCACATTTTTGGCCCAAACTTTCAGGAAAAATTCTTTCATTTTAATTTTTTAATTCAATATTTTATTCATTTATATTTAGATAATTTTTTGTGTTATAAAGGAATTTTAGCACTTATTTTTGAACATATTATGATAAAAGAAATTTTTTTAAAGAGTTTATTTATTTTTTAGAGAGGGAAGGGAGGGAGGGAGGGGGGAGAGAGAGAGAGAGAGAGAGAGAGAGAGAGAGAGAGAGAGGGAGAGAGACATAAATGTGCGGTTGCTGGCCTGCAACCCAGGCATGTACCCTGGCTGGGAATTGAACCTGGGGCACTTTGGTTCGCAGTTCATGCTCAATCCACTGAGCTACACCAGCCAGGTAGAGCAACAATTTTTGATAAGAGAAATTTTATGTAACAAATAATTATAAAACACAAGAAGAGATACAAGGTATTTCAGGTACTACCCGTGTATAAGGGCATCTTTATTTTTCCCTCAAAAATTGGGTAAAAAAGTGTGCATTAAAGACAACTTTAGGCAATCATTCATTCATGAAAGGTTGCATCATGGGCTTTGGATTCCAGACAGGTCAGATTCCAGGCTTACTCCTTCACTGATTTTTATTTAAATGAGGGAAATTGTTTTCTTTGAACCTCAGTTCCCTTCAGAATAGAATGGGAACAATGTTATCTATCTATCAGAATTTTTATGAGATTTTTAAATAATATATGCCAAACTACTAACACTTTTATGTGAGCACTTAATAAATTATATCTACTTTTATTATATCAAAATGCTAAGTGAATAGATAATTCAGATGAAAAAATGTAGGTATGGTGCAACTCAAAGAAAAAATGAACATTTATAATGAAAAAGCAGATAGCTATTATTTTTGGGAAATCAAGGTAAAAATAGGAGTGCTCACATTTGGAAGAGAGTTATTGTGAGGAAGTAGGTAAAAGTGTAGATTTGAAATACAAACTCCTTGTCTTCAAACCCAGTTCTACCTTTTAACAACTGTGTTTCATTAGACAAATGACTTAAGTACCTGTATTTCATTTTACTCGTCTATACAAGGGGGGCAATGATCACCATACCTACTGCACAGGGTTATTCTAAGGACTGAATGAGTTGTATTGTAAATCTAAGTCCTAGCACATAGCAAGCACTGAGTAAGCATTAGTTTTTATTATGATTGCTTGGACCCCTGGTGCTATTTTACACCTTTCCTTTTTGCTGTTTCAGACACAGTGAAAAGGCAGATTATCTTGCAAGTATTAAAAAAATATATCACTGATCGATTTCTAGTTTGGATGTGAAAAGTCACAGGAGACCATCAGTCTCTAATAACAAAAACAAGCCAGATAACCTATAAAAATAATAGTTAAACTGAGCCAATAAAGACACTGAAACAAACAAAACATCAGAGCGTGAGGAGCTGTTTATAGGATAGTGACTTACGCATTTCCCTCATCACTGGAAGAAATACTCGCTGCTGCTAAGAGAGAAAAACCACTGGAACCACTAACGCATGGTTACTAGCTGTGCGTGGGCTCTTGCAAGTGATAAGAACTACAAGTGATCCCAGCTGTAGAGCAAGTCTCCACTTACCACTAATTGGAAAGTGACATTCAAAAATTTACAAGAACATAACAAAAATTAGGTCAGATGAAATAAATCTAATAAAAGATATCTAATATCTCCACATCGAAAACAACAATGTATTAGAGAAATAAGACATAAATAAAAGAGAACATGTTCCTGGATTGCAAAATGAAATATTGCTGAGATATTGATACTTACTAAATTTATATGTATACATATATATATATATATATATATATATGTAATGCAATTTTTATCAAAATGTCAGCAGGCTATTCAGAAGAAGTAGACAAGATGTTTCTGAATTATATATAGAAATGCAAAGAAAATAGTGTAGCTAAATCTACCTTGAAAAAAGAACAAGTTGGAAAACTTAAACTACCTATTACAAAATTTACTATAAAATTATGGTAATCAGAGTGGTATGCTATTAGTATCAGTATAGACAAACAAGACAATGAAACGGAATAGAGTCTAGAAATAGACCCACATATATTCAGTCAACTGATTTTTAATGAAAATACCAAAAAAATTTTGGGGGAAAATTCTTTTCAACAAATGTTATTGGAGGAATTTGGTACCTGTATGGAAGAAAATGTATCTTGACTCTCATTTTAGACCATATACAAAAGTTAATTTCAGATGGATCATATATTTAAACATAAAACCAGATTCAAATTTCTAGAAGAAAGTAGAAAAATACCTTTGTATCTCAGGTCAGGCAAAGATTTAAAAATTTTGCTCACCAAAAGACTCCATTAAAAATAAATAAACCACAAACTGGAAAAAATTTGAAGTATCTGAGAAAGGGCTTGTATACAAAATATATAAAGAATTCCTACCAAGCAGCTGTAAAAATACAAATAACCAAATTAAAATGTGTTCGGTAGTCTTGAGCATATAGTTCACAAAGCACTAACATTACAACAGTTCTTGATGTCATTAGTTATCAGACTATGCAAACCAAAACAATGGGATGCCACTAAACACTCCCTGGAATGGTTTAAAGAGACGGAAAACATCAAATGCTGGTGAAGATGTGGAGTGACAGGAACTCTCTTACACTGGTTATGGGAATTGTAAAGTAATAAAACTGGCTTAGGAAAACCATTTGACAATTTCTTATGCACATAAATCTCCCCTGTGACCCAGGAATACAACTCAGATTTATTTACCATGACTTGTAGAAGAATGTCTATAGCAGCCACATTTATGATAGCCATATACGGAAAACAACTCCATTGCCGAACAATAGGAGAACTGATAGACAAGTTATAGTATGTTTATAAAATTGAATGCTACAGGTATTTAGTGATAAATCATTACTGATACACAGAATATAGATGTGAATATTAACCTTACATTAAACAAAAGAAGCTATATGCAGAAGAAAACACACTGTAGGATTTCATTTGAAATCCAAATGCAGGCAAAAGTCATCTGTAGTGACAGAAATGCCCAAATAATCATGGGGGTGGGGAGAGAATTGACTGGAAAAGAGCCTAAGGGGACATTTGTTCTATACATGTTTTGAATGATGGTTACACAGCTGATATGACTGTCAAAACTCATCAAACTAAACATTTAAAGCTTGTGCATTTTATTGAAAGTCATTTATATCCCAGTAAAAATGTGAAAACTAGTAGAGAAAAAAGTATCAAGTCATTGGTTAAAAAGAAATGAGCAACAGTTGGAAACAAATGAGTGGTGAAAAGATTATTCAAAGAATAACACGCAAAGAACAAAAGGAACAAAAAATAATTGGTGGTTCTAGTTGCTCCTCAGCAGAGCAGAGTCATCTTCCTGTACAAAATTCTTTTGTCCTGGAATACGCCACCCTGCCTAAGGCGGCCATCCTGAAAGGCGTCTCTAATCCCAGGTGTATTCTAATCTTTAGCGCAGACTATTTCGTGTCTGAATTACTAACATTTCTTCGCTTTGTTGTAAATAAGACAAATGCTGCAACAACCCAGCATTCTATGCATCTTAGATTTTCATCAGAAAGCCATTACTTGTAAGGCTTTCAAGTCATCAAGTTTTTATAATTTAGCACCCTATTTGCTAAATAGGTGATAAGGATATACACGGGGGTGTTTAGAGGGTAGAAAGTGGGTATGTACTGGACTTCAGGTTAGATGAAGTATATTTGAGTCCCTGAAAAACAACAAGCCTCATAGAAGGAAGTTTTTTACTCAGTGTACACAATACATTGTCTGACTGTAAATATTCTATAATGGGTTGATAAATAATTTTTGTGCTCTTCTAATTTAGAAACACAGTTTCTGCTGTGTTTTTAAGAACTGAGATCTACTGCCTTTGAAATACGCACATCCCTAGTCACCAGCGTTGCTTAAGAGCATACAGTTGTTCAAAAGCTTCGGAATGATTTTTATTGCTATCTCATTATAATTATGCCAAGTGCTGAAGGCAGGAGTGACAGCTACTGAGGCACCTCAGCAAGGTTTTTCATGCAGCTGTCACTCTAGCTCAGCCTGGAGTCTGTTACAAAACATATTTTCCCTCTCCTGGTTTGGCTGAAATGCATCTAAACACATAATTTGTGGTGCTGTGCTTATTTTAATCAGATGACTTTGGAATTCAAGTTACATATAGCTTTTGGCAAAATTTTTCTTGCTAGGACTTTTGAGAAAAAAAGCACAGTGAGTTCTGATGCCATGGTGGCTTGAGCGCCTGCATTGGCTTGGTGTACACCAGTCAGATGTTTGGGAGCCACATCCATTCCGACGAAGAACTCCTGGTCTGGGAGAATGTTCCTGGGACAATGGCACTGCGTCAAAAAGCTTGACAGGTGCCACTTTTTCTGTTCACTACACCCCTAAGCAGCTCTCTTTTCCCCCTTTGAGTGCCTGGTGCCGAGCACTCAAACTCCGTGAGGGTTAGATAGGGAGGAAATGGGTGTAAGTGGCTTTTCCCTTAATTTATCTAACCAGCGCTAAGTGGCTACATATATATATGGATTAAAAAATATGTATTTTTTCTTAATCCCTTCACCATCTTCACCAAGTCCCCCAGCCCCCTCCCCTCTGACAGCTGTTTAGAGACATATGACCATTGCAGCATTTTTATAACATCAAAACTTTGGACGCAACTTAAATGTCCATCAGTGAATTAGCAAATATTGCATGATAACAGAAATAATGGTATAGGTCTGTATGTAAAAAAGAGATATTGTTTGGTGAATTGCACTATACTTGTATCAATATGCCTTGAAAATATGTATAGTGCAATTTCATTTATGGTAAACAGAAAGCCAGTAACTACCCTTTCCACATGCACAACAACTCCTGCAGGGAATTTTAACCTGTCATTTGAGAAAGAAATTGGTCAAGGAGTATTGAAGAAAAACAACTCTTTCCTCTGTAATTTTGTGTTGAATTTTGAGATTTTTATATATGTGTGTGTGAGAAAATAGCAGGGAAAATTAGTCATCCTGCATGATTCCTTCAGTAACTGTGATTGATTTAAGAAGTAGCGAATGCCCGAATTAGAACATGGTTAACAATAACGAAAATTAAATAATGTGGAAGATATCGATAGACTGAAAGGATTGCTGTTTAAAGGTATATTTACAGCTTCACAAGGTATATTAAAACACTCTAAAACAAGGTTTTCATTGAAATTCTTTTTTTAACTTAAAAAGTTTGATATTTATATCTTATATTTATTCAGAGTATAAGGCATCTATACTACCTATGTTTTATAAGACAGTGATTGTTTACCTAGCCATCTGTAGTGGGTGGCTCCCCAAAAGACATATGCAAATCCTAATCCCCAGACCCTGTGTGTGTGATCTTATTTGGAAATAGAGATGTAATTTAAAGACCTTGAGATGAGGTCATCTTGGATTAGCTAGGGAGGCCCTAAATATGAGGTCAAATATTCCTAAAACAGAGGCGGACTGTGTACATGGAAGAGAAGACATCAACCCCAAGGAGAAGGTCATATGAAGATGGACACAGAGATGGAAACGATGCAGCCACAAGCCGAATAAAGGCTGAAGCCACAAGAAAATGGAAAAGGCAAGGAATGATTCCACCCTAGTGCCTTCAGAGGGAGTGCGGCCTTGTGTGTGGACACCTTGATTTCAGACTTTTGGCCTCCAGAGCTGAGGAAGAATAAATTTATGTTGCTTTAAGTTATCAGGTTTGTGGTAATTTGTTACAGTGGACACCTTGATTTTAGACTTTTGGCCTCCAGAGCTGTGGGAGAATAAATTTCTGTTGTTTTAAGCCAGCAGGTTTGTGGTAATTTGTTATACTGACTACAGGAAACTAATATAACATCTATCTCCTAAATAAAAATGATAGGCCTAATATACACAAAAGATCTGAGAATTTTAGAACTTAGATCATCTCAAATTTCCTTTTAAATTTTTAGAAAAAAAGGGAAAAACCTACTGAGTAGTTATAATTTTGACTGCCAGAGGAATGAACATTATTCCATGTGTTTCCCCAGAACCACTGAATGCTGGGAGATTCCTTAGGGACCCTCCGGTTCAGAGCCATAACCAGAAGAGCCCATAGGTGTCAGGAGGGAGTCATGACTGTTGGGACTAGGGTCAGTTAGGGCAGAAGCGAGTGGGGAACAGTAGAAAAGTGAAATGTCTGGTCTCCTCGAAGGCTCTCAAAATCAAACAATTAACCTTGTGAAGCCAAAAGGTATTTGCATCTATCTGCCTGCTCAGGGGTCTACTACTGAAATGAAGAGGATGATCAAGGCTGGAAAACAGTTACCTGTTCCTGCCACAATGTCTAACTAGATGCTGAGCTGGGAAATAATTCCTGGTTCCTCTCTCCTAGTCTAGTGGTGCTCAGCCTCCTATTCTCTCTCAGTCTTTGCTGAGCAGAATGGAAAGACAGTAAGATGTGTCCACCAGCATGTGTTGGACAGTATGCCGGCTTCTTTCAGAGATGTAACTCATTTAGTTTACACAACCAGCCCCTGAGGTTGGTAGGTTTCCCAAAGTTCAGTAATTTGCCTAAGGTCACATGGCTAGTTATGCAGGCACTTCTGGCTGTAGAAACTCATGTCGTTTCGAAAACATAATACTGTGTCCAAAGGAGGACACAGGTGTGAGTCTTTGGGGGTGAAATCCACATTTTTTTTTGAAGATAGGTCATAGTTACTTTTAATAGCCATTAATTTTTAATGCGTTATTACTCATAAATCACATTTTTCTCTTTTTGATTTTACAACAATTTCCTTTCCCTTAAAAAATCTAAGACAACAGTTATATTGCTTAACTTTTCTTTCCTTTTAATTATTCTTGAACTGCCAATATTATGAAGTTACTTTTGGAACGTGATCTGGTTACCTCTGTACTTGCTAAATGAAGCAATTATTTTGTATGTCTCTCTGTTGATTTAAACAGTTCTACCTTTAACAATTCTGTTTTGGATTTTACACATGATATTTTAAAATTTAATTTTAATTATAGTTTGCATTCAATATTAGTTTGTATTTCAGGTGTTAACATATGCTTTAAGAACTAAGTTTGGGTAAGCTGGAAGAAAGTCATTTTTTCATTGATAAATGCACCTGAGAAAAATGTACTTTCAGATAATATATTTTGGAAGGTAGTCTCTTTCCCATAGTCATTCTGCCAAATGACACAAGAATTTTCTAGTTATTTTATTTGGTTTAGCAATAAATATCTATTTATGGCACACCATTTTAGGTATTTAAAAAAAATAAAAAATATATAAAACACAATTCCAGTCTTTGGGAATTTGCAACTTGACCATGGATAGAAGTCTAATACACAAGGAATCAGAGATGTGGATGCCTAACCGAATACCGGAAACTCAAAAGTCAAACAGTCCATCATGAACTAAAGTAGTTAGAGAAAATTTCATTGAGACTGTAGAATTTGAGCTAGGCCTACACAAACTGGTAGGATAGAGAAGATGAATAAGAACATTTATTTTTTATTTTGTGGAGAGAATAGAATTGAAAAGGTCAATGAGGAAACATGTATTTGGGGGTAGTGATGGATTAATCTCACTGAACAGAAATAAAGGAAATAGGAGGAATAAGAAATTAGGTATGCTAGCCAGATGGGAACACAAGGACTGCCTTAAAAGCCAGTTTTAGGAGTTTAGATTTAGAAGCATTGGTGATAATAAATCCTCTTGTGCTAGAAAATGAAAAGATAAAGTTCTGAGATATTTATCATCAACACACGACAATTGGATTCTCGTAGAAGCAGGAGCGATGTTAGAGCAAAGTAGGTATAGTAACTAAATATTGCTGTCTTATTCTGGCTGTGAAACAGGGAGGGTTTGGACTAGAGTAATGATTGGAATCAATGACATAAGGCAGATTCTCCTAAGAGGCACTGAATGGAGAAACAAGGAACATTGTTTGGGAATAGAGCGTGGAGATGCCTGCAGGCAGCTGGAAAGGCAGGTATGACTAAAGTAGGCAAGGAAATGCAGATTCGTTAGTGGCCAGATAATAGATGACATAGCTGAAGTAGTGAGTGCGTATTGGCCCAGTCATACTGTAGCAAGAAAACCAGAGGGATGAGTTTCAGGAACTCTCCACACTCAAAAACCTAGTGGAGAACAGGAGAGAAGTGGCATCAGAGAGACAGAGAAGTCCTTTTCATAACATCCCAAAGATGCCAGAGGATGAGAGAATTTCCTGAGTGAGGGGTTTGCAACATAAACATTATAAGATCTGTTGAAGCACGTGTCTGAGGAAAGGCCAAGGCCAGCAAGTCAGCAGGAAGAGATCACTGGTAATCTTCAAGGAAAGAGTTTCTGTGTAGTGGTATGCATTGAAGTAGATGGGAAAGGGAATAAGAAGGAATTAGTAAAGTTAAAAAGAAAGGAGAGGGAAACACAGTTCAAATACGTGAAGTTTGGCAAAACCAGAGAAGGGCATTAACAAGTAGAATAGATAGGCAGGAATGAAAAGAAGAATGTTATAATTGCTAGCATTTAAGATGGCACCCAGTGATCTTTACCTCCTGCTGGTTCCCTTGCTTAGTTCCCCTCACATGAAATGGTGCTGACTTGTGTAACCAATAGTGTGTTGCAAAAATAACGGTGTGTGACTTTTAAGGCAAAGTTATACAAGACACTGTGGCTCTCCCATGTTCTCTTATAGATTGCTCCTGCTGCGGGAATCCAGCCATCCTGTCATCAAGAGACTCACGCAGCGCCCAAGAGGAACTGAGGCACCCTTCAAATGGTCGGCACCACGTTAGTGAGTTACGTAAGACACAGATCTGCTAGGCCAGGCAGGCCTTCAGATTTCTGCAGACATGGCTGACATCCTGACTATAGCCTCCTCTCTCCCAGGTAAGGCACACCTGAATTCCTGACCCATAGAAACTGTGAGATAATGAAAGTTTATTGTTTTAAGCTACTAAGTTTTAATTTGTTGTGTGATGTTAGATAACTAGTACAGATTTCTTTCAATATTTTCTTTTGTGTGTGTTTATTTTTTGTTTGTTTTTGGTTTTGGCTGGTAGAAATCTAAATATTTTAAGGTCCTTATGGGTAGTGGAAGGATTCAAGCTGTGAATATGAATGAGAAAATTGCAGGGCTAAGCTCTGAGTCGCTAGAAGATTCGGGGTACTAAAATAGACCCGGGGAGATCATTTTCTGAAAGCAAAAGTGGCCTGTGGACTCCATTCAATGCTGAGATGAAGACATGAGTGCCCGAAATAATTCACATAAAATCAGTTCAATTTACTAAATCCTCTATATGTTTACAAACTTATACATTTATATATTTACCTAAATAGGCTTGTAGATAATCTACTTACTCATGATAAGTTATTTTTTTTGATGGTGTGCTTTTCAAGATAAGTAGTGAAAATGTTAACATCTTATCATCCCTCACAAAGGTTAGGACCTGCTAAGTGATTCATTAAATGCATATGTAACACTGTATAATGAGACTAGTAGTTTACCTTTGGTTATCTCCATATGTTTTTTCCTACAGAGATTGCCCACACCACACCACTTTTTTTAACCCACCTGCACTTCTCATGGCATCAAAGAGCTATGACCTCTGTAGGTCCTCTTTGCCACCCAAAGGTGAAATGTACTTTGGGAACTATGGCTGTGTTATAAAAGGTGTCCTTGACATTTGACCTAATAAAAAGTGTTGAATACAGTAGTAGATTTGGTTTTTTGAATTAGTTTGACCCTGTACAGTTTCCTAGATTCTGTTTTAGGTTCTTTGATACACGTCTTCAAGGAGGGAATGTTCATTTATTTATTGCATTGATCGATATTGTTTGATCATAATTCATCTCTCGTGCACTGTATGAAGACTGCTAAGGGTGAAAAAGATCAACCAGAAAAAGTCTTTCCTCAGGTAGCTTGTAGTCAAACGTCGTCACTATAGGCAAGCATGGGCTGGGTGTCAGAGAAAAGATAGAACAAGAGTACATATGTGCCCTCACTCTCTCACATGGTTATTGCATCTGTGAGTTCCAGTAACAGAGTTCTTGTCAGAGCGCTGCTTTCAGGATGCAATGAAGAAGAGAGTGTATGCCAGTGTTCCAGCTTGCATTCATAGGCTGCACTTCAGCATGTGAACTATTGCTAAGGATGACCAAGGTGGCTTTCACATTCCCCTCAGCTTAACTGAACTGCAGATGGGTTTCTTAGGATAGGACCAAGATTCAGATTTCTTAAAGTATTTAGTTTAGATGGCTTGGAATTGTACATTCTTTCTCTGCCCCTTTGAAATGTATGTGAATCTTCTTCCAGTGTCTTGGCAGCTTGACAACCCAGAAAATGTCTTTCCCAAGGACCAGGGACCCATGTCTTTGGAAGGTGATAGCACGCTTGTCTCCCAGTCTCTGTGAGAGAGTAGGAGCCGAACTTTGATGAGCACCAGCCAGCAAACTCAGATGCCCTAATCTCAGAGAAAAACATCTGGAATCTCAGGAATAACCCAATATATTCCTCACATTCCACTGATCCACCTACTGCCTAACATCCTCTAGTATGTTTCACTAGCTCAACTCATCACTTGAAAACCCTATCTTTTGTTTCAGCAGAGTTTGAATTAATCTTTCTCTCTTACTGCAATAAGCTGAGCAAAGCCTTCTTTGTCTGTGTAACTTTGGTACAATGTTTGCTGTAAAATCCTGGTGCCTGCTGACCTTGCTTGTCAGTCTTAATGAAGATAGAATTTAGGTGGAATCTGCTTAATCCAACTTGTTGGATGCAATGAGAGACAAATAAAATGCTCTTACATTTAGATGTAGGTTGGTGTAAGACATTGAATGCTGGACATTATTTCAAAGTGATGAAGTAATAATTTGGTTGGGAAAAAAGCAAACTTCACAGGAAGGTGCGAAAAGAGTAATGTACATGTCTCCTTGTCTCCTCCCTGGTTCCACTTCTACGTAGCCCCTTGTAACTGCTTGTCTGAACTCCTGTTATTATAATGCTAAATAATACACTTACATTAATATTTCTTCAATTCTCAACCCTTGGTAGTATTTGTTAACCATTTCCCCTGAAAGTTAAGACAATTAATGCATATAGATGCTTTTCTCTTCTCTCTAGTGGTTATGTTTTTTTACTTAAAATGATATTTACACCTCTCTGTTTTGATCTGACAGGTACTGATTAGTGGTTTCAAATTTTTGTATGCATCAAAATCACGGAGAGGGCTTGTTAAAAGGCAGGCTGCTAGGCCCTAGAATGGGACTGTTAAGTTAACGTTTGTTATGTAGAGCCATGGCTGGGTGGTTGGCCTGTGGGAAGGTGGTGGAAGTACATGGTATACCTGGAGAGACCACAAAGGGAGGTCAAGGCAGGGTGCAGGCAGAGAGGGGCTTGCAGGCCACTTGGCTTTGCTAAGGTCCATGGGTGGAATGCTTTGGGGATTCCTGGGCTAAGGTGGGATTTGTTAAGTCAAACTGAAAGGAGTGTGGGTTTGGGGAAGCTTTCTGGGGTTAGAGCAATCTAAGGAGGTTGCATAGGAGAAGGCCTGGGTAGGTAAGGGAGAATGCTTATCACATGGGCCATTGGGAGAGTTATATCAGGAACTTACATTTACTTGCGACTCTGTGGGCTGTTACTAAGGGCATTTGCTCAGGGAGGGGCTAGTGTCAGTTCAAGGCCCCCGCTTGGCCACAAAAAATGAATGCTGCTGAAACAGCTATACCTTGAAGCAGTTTACTTAACAGTAGGTCTAGAGTGAGGCTTGAGAACATGCATTTCTAAATCCCAGATGATGCTGATAGTGTTTGTTCAGGGTCCTCATTTTGAGAACCAATGCTTTCCATACTATTTGTTGAATCACTTATACACAATGGAGATGTCTGTGGACCTGTGCTTCTCTGTATTCTTCATTCCTTTTCCACATCAACTTTTGTCAGCTGTGTCATTACTTTTACATCGTCAGTGTTTACAAAATTACATTGTTTCTTATTATTATAACTATGCTTTCTGTTCTTTGTATATAGTTGATTCAAAATTTGAAAACCAATAAATAGCATTTACAATATGATAATTACGTTAAATAGTGATGCTTGGTCCGTGGAAAAGAAAATATAGGCCTATGTAACAAAATAAAAAAGCATTAATGTTTTGAGAATCTCTTTCTCTTTCCCACCTTCACCTTTAAATGTTGGTCTGGCTTTGCCCATTGAATTTCTTTCCCTCCTGCTCTCCCTGAGGGTGTTCCAGGGCGGCCGGAGCTGGTTTGGGAGCTTTGTGATATAGAACCTAGGGGAAGGAAGAGTGATGAAGTCAAGAAATGTGTTGCAGCTGGGAAGGAGTTTTGGGGGAGTATGGAAAGAAATAGAAGTAATTTTGTGTGTATGTGTAAAAGACTTAGATGGGAAATTTCATAAGAATTTAAAGAAGTATCTATGTAATCCTTTAAATGGTGGGAGAGTTGCAAAGAAAGATTCCGACCATGACACATTTATACAGCGCTTTTAAAGTTCTGTATTTTTCTTTCTCTCTTGTTGATTGAAAGGTCAAATAATATTTATCTTTTTATTAAGAAGTTACAGACCTTTGAGAAACACAATTATATACTGAAATGTAGCTTCTTTTAAAGACACTCTTCACAGAGAACTCTGAGTCCCTTGTCTCATATTTTATTTTTAATTAAGGAATTCCTTTGAATTCATAGGGATAGAGATTTTTCTGATATTGCTGTTATGAAACTATAAAATAGGAAATTATAAATGTAATAACTTGGTTAATATAATAATTCTCTTTTGGTCTCAGGGCCCTTGTATACTACTAAAAATTATTGAGGATCCCAAAGAACTTTTGTTTATATGAGTTACAGCTTTTAGGTTTTAGATGTATTAAAAATCACAACTGAGAAAATTTAAAACCATTTCTATATTAATTCATTAAAAATACTAAAACTATTATTTTTCAACATGAGAACTATTATGGAAATTAACTATATTTGTCCAAAATAAAAGGTATTTATTAGAGTGGCATTGTTTTATATTTGTGTATATTGCTTTAATGTCTGGCTTTATAGAAGTCAGCTGTCTTCTCTATTCTGCATCAGTCTTTTGCTATATATTGTTTCAGTAGAAATATAGGAAAATATCTGTTTTCATACATACTTAGTGGGAAAATGGAGAAGTATTTTACTGGCCTTTTCAGATCATTGTGAATGTTTTTTAATATTATATCTCATATATCTCTTCATTATATCTATTATGAATCTCAATAGATGGTAGCTTCCCAAAGGTCAAGTTGCAATGCTGAATCTGAAACTATATCATATTAGCTTCCTATTGCTGCCACAATGAACTGAGTGACTTACAGTAGACATTATTCTCTCACAGTCCTGGAGGCCAAAACTGTGCAACTGAGGTGCCAATTTGGCTGCCTCTGTCTAGAGGCTCTGGGAGAGATTCTCTTGTGTGCCTCTGTCTTCTGGTGGCTGTCACCATTCCTTGATTTATAACCTCATTACTCCAATCTCTGCCTCTGTGGTCACAGGGCCTTCTCCTCTTCTGTCTCTGCCTAACTCATACAAGGACAGTTGTCACTTGAATTAGCAGCCTCCCCCAGGATAAGCCAGGATTAGTTTCTCTCAAAATCCTTAATGTAATTACATATTTTTCCCTCCACATGTGATTTGCTATTTTATCACATAAAGTACAGGTTCTGGGAGTTAAGAAATGGATGTGTCTTATTGGGGGCTACCACTCAACCCATTGCATATATCAATCAATGGCTTTTTCTTACTCAACTGCATTAAAATTCATTGGTTTACCTTGTAATATGAAAGGTCTTATGCATATTATCATAGCATCAGGCATTAGTCATTTAGAAAATATTCATTCACTGAGTTAGGGAGATCTTCCAAATGTTGATGCACTTATTATATAGCATCAAAAATACTGCTTATAATGTCACCACAAAACTCATCAGAAAAGTTTTGAAGTTGGGAAACATGTGTGGTGGCAGATACAAGTTTTCCAAAATTCTGCTTTTTCACTGGGAAGCTCCAACTTTATCATTGGCAACAAATGTAGTCAGTTCTTTTCCTTGAAGTGACAGGCTCACTATGTTCATTATAAGAAATGTGCTGCCAGATATCTCCAATCTGAATAACTATGATTTGTTTGTCTGTCATTCTTTTAAATAAAAATAGTGTTCTGTGAAAAAGTAACTAATTCAGCTCACAGCTCAAACAACTGCAGGAGTGCTTCTCCTGAAGGTGACTGTCATACTTCAGAACGCAGCAAAGTACTTTCTGTATAATTCTCCCTTGTAGAACAGAATATGTAAAAGGCATGTACCAGGGAGTTGAGATTTAATAATATTAATAATCCTTACTGCTGCTTCTAAGTGAAACGGGCTTTTCCCCCTTATATTTTGGTAATCCGAGTGTGTGGTGGGACTACTGGTACAGTGTGGCGCCACTTGATTCATGTGAAGGTGTGGCCATTTTACCCAGCATTGCTCTGAACCGTTAGTGCAAATGTCAGTGGAGTAAAAGAAGGCAGATAATACCTTAAAAGTGATCAAAATATGTTTGACCTTGAAGGACCCCTAAAGGACTTGGGAACTCCTTGAGAACTTTTGTGTTGAACTGTTCTGATTTTTTTTTTTTTTTTTTGCATTTAGAGTCCAGCTCTTAGATGTAGGGTTTTTTATACCTGTCTTTTTCTATACAGACCTACAGTCTGCATTGTCAATAGCATCAATGATACAGCATTTCTTTAAAGGATGCTCTACTGTATACTCTGCAATTTTCTTCCAAGCTTATGATATCCATCCAGTATGTTTTGACACTGAGCTTTTCATGTTACTTTCATAAAATGTCAACAGAAGGATTCATATAATAAGCAGGATGCTATTACATCCTTGAATAATTCCCAAGTTGCTCAGGATTGAATAGTTAAGAGGTTGTTAATTGTCCAGTCATGCCACTAAGACTGTGCAAGCATTGGTTAACATTCTTGTGCTATGGAATCATATATGCAAAAATATAATGCATCTTCTTTTGTTGTAGATGTTTTCATGCCTTTTAGGGGCATTTTATAGCTTTCCTCATATCGGTTTTGAGTATTTCTAAGCTTGTAAATAAATATTTATTACTATAATGGGGTCATATATTTAATAATGTCCTCTAATTGATTTTTATATGTTTATATACCATATTCCTTCATAGAAATATTTAACACTATATAGATAGTAATAATTTCCAAATTAATACATTCAATGCAATCTCAATGGAATTATTAGTTTTTTCCTCTCTGGGGATAAACATGTTGATTAGTCATTTTATTTGAAAAAGCAAATAAGCAAGTATAGCCATGAATATTCTGATGAGAGGTGCAGTGGAATGCAGAGTGGACTACCTCTGTTAGATATTAAAATATATAAAGATTAAAATGGTGTAGTATTGAAAGCTAAATAGACATTCAGGCCAAGAGGAGAGAATAAGAAAATTGGTAAATAGATTCTAATACTTGTGAATTTTGTTATACAGTCAGAAAATCAAATCAGAGGGGAAAAGATATATTTTTTAATGAGAGAGGTTAGGTTAACCAGATAGATATATAGAAAAAATAAAATTACATTCACATACCATACTTCAAGATAAATTGCAAGAGGATTAGAAATGTCAGTTTTAAAAAAAAATATGTACAAATCTTACAAGGAAACCTATGTTCCTCTATAACCTGGGAGTATAGAACACTTTAAGTATGATAAAATACAGAAGCAGGAAAGACTGGTATATCTGACTACTTTAAAAAACTGAATAGCAACAGAATTATAAGCAAAGTCAAAGATAAACGATAAACTAGAAAAACTACTTGCAATTTATTTCATAAATAGTTATGATACAGAGCTTCTAAAATGGGGAAATTAGTATAATTTCTGAGAAAAATGAGCACTTCGTAGAAAAAGAGGGGTAAATGACCCTTAAACATAGGAAGAGTTGCTCACCATCATTTCCAAAAAAGGAAAAGGCAAATTGACACTAGGAGGCATTATTTCTATTACATGGGCGGAAATTCCAATCTGACAGCGTGCTGTGCAATCAACATCAAGCCTGTGGGGAAACAGGTGCTCTAGCATATTGCTGGAAGGAATAAAAAAAAATGGGTCAACTGTTTTGTGAAAAGAAGCTTTGCAATGTCTAGTAAAATTATGCATGCCTTTAATTTTTGACCTAGCAGTTCCTCTGATTAGAATCTATCTCAGGTGTATCTACTATGCCTCCTGTCTTTTATGTTTTCCATCTCTTTATCTGTATCTTGTTTTATTCTGGATAAACGATTCTTCTAGCTCACTAATTCTCTTTTTCTGCTGTATCTCTCTCACTGTTTTAGACCTTCATTGGATATTTATTTTGTATTCTTATTTTGTATTCTATAATTTCTGTTTTTTTGTGTGTCTGAGAGCTTGTTGTTTGAAAGCTTGTTGATTTGTACTTGTTTTTTCCATTGCCCAGTTTGTTCATTTAAACATTTTATGCATGCATCTTCTGAATGCTGGGACTAACAATTTTGAAATCTTCAAGCCTTACTGGTATTAATTTTTTATTAATTTATTTCCTGTTTTTGCTGGATTCAACTCAAAGTGGCTTACTTTCTTTTTTTTTAATTTTTTTCAATTACAGTTTATATTCAATATTATGTTATATTACTTTCAGGTGTACAAAATAGTGACTGGACAACCATATACTTTATGAACTGTTTCCCCTACATAGTAATTACAATAATATCGCTAAATTTCCCAGACTGTACTTTAGAGTGGAGTAGCTTGCTTTTTTGTGTGAGTGGCAGTTTTTGTAAAATTATGCATGATTTTTCTCTCTGGAAAATTTGCAAGTCCACCCTAGAGGATCTTTCTGCTTCTGAAGGGTTTGGAGCTCAGAGCAGATAGTGAAGACTCAACTTCTCTGTAAGAGTCAATATTCCAAAACTGTTGCTAGAAGATTTGGCCTAAGGGCTTCCTTGCTTCTCCTGGCCTTCACACCTCTGGGCCAATCCACCCATTGTGATTCTTTGCTTCTCTGACTCTGAAGTACTGACTCAACTTTTAACTCATTGTCCTCTGAAGTATAGCTGCTCTAATTCGGAGCTTCCAAAGCCTAGACTGTAGAGTTTTAGGACATTTGAGCCCTGTATTTCCAATCCCTGGTTCATCACTTACTGTTGTTAGCCAATACTAATTACTTTCTTTTTTAACTCCACAAATCAGTCACTATAATCATAATTGTTTTATCTAGACTGCTTTTTAATATTTTCATTTTGTTCCTCTTATCTCTGTTATGATTGGAAGAGTAATTAATTTGTGGTATGCAAAATATTTAAAAGGTTTTAAAGAACTTCAGGTTCTCCTGGAAGTTATTGCTACTTTAAACCTTAATGGAAATTTTGCTAGTGTTTTAGTAAGTAAACTCAGTAAAATCTTCTTGCAGTTGGTTTGCAAGTACGTGCTGAATATAGGATTTTGCTTCATGCCAGGGGCCTCTCCTCTAGACTTATTTTCAATGAGAAATCATGGCCTGTAGCTTGAGCCAGCAATTTACAGATTAGTAGACATTAAGATTTATTATACTAAACAATAAAAAGGGAAAGCTATTTTATAATGTGTGATAGAATAGTCTAACCAAAAAAATTGTTGTCTTCTCTAGTCTATACATAAATCAGTGCCTTATCATTTCTGTGTAGTCCTGCTTAGCATTTTTAACCCTAGAATTACGAGTAAAATCTTTGTTGTACAGTTCTGGCTGGTGTGGCTCAGTAGATTGAGTGCTGGCCTGAGAAGCAAAGGATCGCTGGTTGAATTCCCAGTTAGGGCACATGCCTGGGTTGTGGGCCAGGTCCCCAGTGTGGGGTGTGTTAGAGGCAGCTACACATGTATGTTTCTCTCCCTCTCCCTTCCCATCTAAAGTTAATAAATAAAATCTTAAAAAATACTTTGTCATACATTTTTTTATGTTATACCAATGAAGCATTTAAAAAATTCCATTCTCCTATTTTTTTCTCATTGTTATTCTGACTCCCTTCCAGTCTAGTAACTGACTCTGTGTGTCACGACCACATCTAGGCAGCCCTGTGCAGGTGGCTGGTAAGAAACATGACTCTGCATGGGAAAACCAGGAAATGTAAAAGAAACACTCCAGCCTTAATGTTACCAGAGTTTACTTTTTGTTTCAGGAAATATGGTTTGGTTATTATCATAAAGGACAGGTAAAATCTTTTTGAGGCTGGCTTGGTCTTGCTATTTGACCCTTCAAGGGTAAATGTTTTTGTTTTGCTCATAATTCCATTTTTCATTTCCTTCTCTTTCCTTTTTATATTCCTACTGCTGCTCCAGTTTCATTTCAAAAACTGTTGTTGACAGGACGAGATGAGTGTGCCGTGATTGATCTGTCTAGGTCAGTCTGCATCCTCATCATCAGTGAGATTGTACAGAATCAGCCCGTAATGTTGCTTTACCATTGTGAAAAATAGTGGAGATGAGAGACACATAACATCCAGGACTGTCATATCTTAGTTCCCATGTTTGGAACATTTCAAAACAAGGTGCTGTTTGAGGGAAGAAATAACTTTCTTGTTAATAAGGAAAAAGATAAAGCAATTACTTTAAAAGAAGCAAAGAAGCCATATTTATACCTCAGGTTTGCAGAGTATTTTCAAAAAAGGAGCTTTTGTAAAATATAGAAGATGAGAAGTGTAAGAGGTACATATATAGTTTGATGACTAAATAAATCCCTATTTTCCCATCAGCAAGGCTAAGAAATAGGACACTGTTAGCATCAGAGCAAGCCCCTGGATGGCTCTCCTAGTTTCCACCCCCTCTTAGCTTCCAAGAGGGCACCATCATTTTGAAATTCTAAATTTGTGTTATTCATTCTCTGACTTTTCTTTCCAATTTTATGAAAAACATGTCTCCCTAAACAATGTACAATTTTGTCTTAAAAAATCATGTGATAAAATCATCTGTATCCTCCTGTGGATTGCTTATTCTGTTCCTGTTAATTATAGTCCATTTATTTTCAATATCATATAGTATGCCATTCTTTATCTGTGTATACATGATTATTCTTATGCGTGTGTACATATAGTTTCATATGCATACACACCATGATGGGTTGTTTATCCATTCCACTAGTGATAAATATTTGCGGTGTTTTGGGGGTCTTCTTCATTATGACATATGCTACTCTAAATAATAGCAGCTTAAGCTACAGTGTTTACTATGTGACCGGTACTTTCCCAAACACTTTATGTGTATCAGCTTACTTAAATATTATATTGACACTGTCTATGAGCTAAGTACTATCATTATCAACCTACTGATAAGGAGATTAAAGCATAAAAATAATAATAAATTAACTAAATTAGAAAGTGGTAGATTACAGTGGCCTTGTAATGTGGTTTGATTTCAGGTATTGTGATCCCTTCTGCTTTGTTCTTCTTTCTCAAAATTGCTGCAGCTATTTGGGGTCATTTATGGTTCCATATAAATTTCTGAAATGTTTGTTCTATATCTGTGAAATATGTCATGGGTACTTAAATAGGGATTGCATTGAATCTATAAATCACTTTGGGTAGTATGGCCATTTTGATGATGTTAATTCTTCCAATCCATGAGCATGGTATATGCTTCCATTTGTTTGTGTCTTCCTTAATTTCTTTCTTCAGTGTTGTGTAGTTGCCATTGACACTTCAGGCAAAAGTTTGATCTCCAAAATATATAAAGAACTCACACAACTCTACTCCAGGAAGACAAAAAACCCAATTAAAAAATGAACAAAAGACTGGAACAGACACTTTCCTAAGGAGGACATACAGAGGGCCCAGAGACATATGAAAGGATACTCAGCATCACTAGCCGTCACAGAGATGCAAATTAAAACCACAGTGAGATATCACTTCTCACCAGTCAGAAATGCCATCATAACCAAATCAACAAACAACAGGTACTGGCAAGGTTGTGGAGAAAAGGGAACCCTAGTGCACTGTTGGTGGGAATGCAGCCATATTGAAAACAGTATGGAATTGCCTCAGAAAACTAAAAATGAACTGCCTTTTGACCCAGCAATTCCGCTGCTGGGATTATACCCTAAGAGCCCTGAAACACCCATCCAAAAGAACCTATGCACTGCAATGTTCATATAAGCACAATTTACAATAGGGAAGTGCTGGGAGCAACCTAAGTGCCCATCAGCAAATGAGTGGATCGAAAAACTATGGCACATTTACACAGTGAAATTCTACAAGCGGCAGAGAGAAAGTAGGAGCTTATACCCTTTGCTACAGCATGGATAGAACTGGAGAGCATTATGCTAAGTGAAATAAGTCAGGTGGTAAGGGTCAAATACCATATGATCCCACCTTTAACTGGAACATAATTAACAAAAGAAAAAAGCAAACAAAGTATAGCCAGAGAAATTGAAATTAAGACAATGTAACAATAGTCAGAGGAGCAGGGGGAGGGGGCAGTGGGGAGAAGGGTTTTCAGAAACTACTATAAAGGACACATGGATAAGACCAAGGGGGAGGGTAGAAGCAAGGGAGGGAGGTGGGTTTGGAGGGAGAGGGGTGGGGAGAAAATACAGGTAACTGTAATTGAACAACAGTAAAATAATTTAAATTTAAAAATAGTAGAGATGAGATTTCAGGGCTGAGAAACTGGCTGCATAGTCTGTGCTCTTACCCATTGTACTTGGTTGCTTGATTCTTATACTGCTTCTCCATATTTCACACACACACACACACACACACACACACACACACGAACCTGCTGATGCTAGGGTTTGCTCACGCTCTATTAGCTGATGCCAGGCTTTCCCAGGGAGCCATTCTAACTTATCCTCCTATTAGAGTGGAAAAAAAATGTTCATTAATGCACATCCTTGCTGGTACTTGATATCATCTGTCATCTTAAGTTTTGCAACTCTTGAGGGTATGAACAGGTATTTGATTACAATATTAATTTTTATTTTCTTGATTACTAATGAACTGAATATTTTTTTCATATGTTTATATAAAAATGTTGTGTTCTCTGTAAAGTCTGTTTTGCCTATTTTTTTCCTATTTAAATATTTGCCTTTTCCTAATCAATTCATAGGATGTTTATATATTTTGGTTTTATTTATTTCTAGAAAATAAGTATATTTAACATTCAGGACTTTTATTCTTGCTGCTGTTGAGAAGTCAGTCACTGCTGTAATTGCCTCCTCTTTGTTAGGTAATCTGATGTCTTTTTTCCTTAGTTTTCTTTTTCCATTTCACTATTGACCTATTATATGTTATCTCATAGGTTTATTTATTTACTCTTCTTGGTATTCATAAGTGTTTTTGGAACTGATGATTAGTATGCATCAGTAATTACAGAACATTTTCAACTAATATCTCTTTCTGTGATTGCCACTCATTTTTTTCCTATTTCCCACTGAAGGTACAATTAGATATAAGTTACAGTCACCCTGTTACTGGCTGTGTCCTCAGCAGCGCCAAGCTGTCACTTAACTGTTAAGGAGTAGTTACATTTATACAGTCCTAAAATTACGTTCGGCCCTTTGAAGGCAACCTCGAGGCTGATGTGACCACTGGTGAAAATGAGTTTGACACTCCTTGCTCTAGACTTTTCCGGATGTCTGTTCCAGTTCACAATTTATTTCTGCAGCTCAATTTATGTATTGACTTCTTAATTTTAGTAAGTATAGTATTTATTTCTTGAATTTTTATTTGGTTCCTTTTCAAATCTGCATGTTTATTTTTTATAGTCTCTTGGACCTGATCAAATTGTTAAATTTCTCTTTTGTTTCTTTGAACACATTAAACATAGTTATTTTTTTCAGTCTGTTTCCTTTTTAACCATTTTATTGCCACTCAGAAAGCTGCACACATTTCATCTGCATAACTTGATGAGCTTGGAGATAAGCATATATTCACAAACCCACTGTGCCACAGACATACTTATCACCTCCAAAAGTTTCCTTCTGCCCTGTTTATTTACTAATGGTTATAATAATTATGATTTTGTGATGAGAATACTTAACTAATATTTACTCTCTTAGCAAAATTTGAAGTCTACAACACAGTATTATAAACCATGGTCACTACTGTAAACAGTAGATCCCTAGAACTTACTCTTTTGGCATAACTGAAACTTCCTACCCTTTGATTGCTTCCCTGTTTCCTCTTTCCCTAAGTCTATGGAAACCACCATCCTACCTTCTGCTTCTGTGAGTTTGACTATGTTATGTTTATCATCTAAGTGGTATTATTATGTAGTTTTTGGCGTCCTGTGTCCAGCTTAATTCAGTTAGCATAATGTGCCCTAGGTTTATCCATGTTGTTGCAAATGGTAGGGTTTCCTTCTTTCTCAAGAATGAATAGTGTTACATTGTATGTTATAGCATGTTAAAAAAAAAGTGTATTCAGCAGCCGATGGATATTTAGGTTGCTTCAATGTCTTGACTATTATAAATCTGCAATAAGCTTAGGAGTGCAGATCTTTTTTTGACATCCTGATTATAATTCTTTTGGATATATATCCAGAAATGGGTTGCTGGGTCACATGATAGTTCCATTTTTAATTTTTTGAGGAACTTCTATACTGTTTTCACAGTGATTGCATTCCCATCCATAGTGTAAAAGAGTTCTCTTTTCTAAACATCCTTACCAAAGCTAGTTACCTTTTGTTTTGTTTAGTTTTTAATAGCTTTATTTTCAATTACAGTTGACATACAAATATTATATTAGTTTCAGGACTTTTATGGTTTCAGGTCTTGTGTTCAGATCTGTGATCCATTTTGAGTTAGTTTTTGTGCATAACCGAGATAAGGGCCCAATTTTTTCTTTTCTGTCTGGCTATCCAGTTTCCCCAGCATCCTTTATTGAAGAGATTAGCAAATGTCAAGAACATTTTTCCTTACTTATGGTTTCAAGTCTTGTGTTTAAGTCTTTAATCCAGTTTTCAAAGTCTATGGTGGTATTTTTTCCAGCTTTATTGAAATATTATTGACATACAACCTTGTGTAAGTTTAAGGTGTAAAATGTGTTGATTTGATGCATTTACATATTGCAAAATGATTGTCACCAGAGCATTAGCTACATCTTCACTACATCATGCAAATTACATTTCCTGCTCTGAGGTTCTGAGGGGATGTCTTTAGAACTGTGCTTTGCCAAGGTTGGGGGAGGGGTGATGCAGGGCAGATAAAATAAACTTTTCTTCCTAACCTTTGCAGTGTCTTCCCTGCCCCCCCATCCTCAAATCTATGTTCTTTCAGGGTAGTGTAATTTCTCACCTAGATTCTGGAGCTTTTGTGAAGGTGTTTTCATCCATGGGTGAATGTTAATGCGGAGTTTCTGCGGCAGGAAGAGTGCTGGGTCTTCCAGTCTGCCATATTGCTGATATCACAACCTCGTTTATACTGATCTCAGTTACAATAGCTAACATATGTTCACTATTTATGATATGAAGACACACAACATTGTTTAATTTCTGCAGCACATGTACAAGATACTACCTTTATCCCAGTTACCTGTGACACCATTGAGCCTCAAGGTCACGCGCATGGTCTTATGCACTGGAGCCATAACTGATCCATGTGTGGTTTTAAAGCCAATGGTTGTGACCTATATATCAACTCTACCACTTCTGTAGTATCTACAAAGCACTGTGGAAGTCTGGCACATTGCTTTTGGGTGGAGAAATGTTTCAAACCAATTTCAAATTATCTTTGGAAAACTAATGGGTAAATCTGTAGCCTTTGTAGTTGGAATACATGTATTCCTGGATGATTATTTATTTGTCAAAACAAAGTGGTTTTTGTTGGTTTTATATATTAAAAAGTTTTACAACACTTTTTAAAAGAAATCAGAGGTCACAATGTGGAGGGATTAAGAAATAAGATACTTTGAATCTGGCATTGAGAATTTCTGGTTGTAAACTGCCTAATAGAACTGCTGAGTGAATACGACCTGAGTTCAGTTTGTAATTTTCATACTATTTGAGGGAAGCATCATACATACAGGCATGGCTAAAAGTAAGTTTACACAGTTTCATCTTGTATTATTATTTATTTATTATTGTATTATTTATTTGTATTGTACTGCAACTGTAAACCTACTTTTGCCCACCCCTGTATTATAAAACAATTGTTTTAGAGACATTATATAATGATTTCATTTTTAAATTAATTCCTTTAAGTAAAATTCTCTTATGTTAGATTACTCTGTTTACATAATATAAAAAGTTATTAACTGTTGGGAGGAAACTTCTGGCTGATGTGAGATTTTTGTCTTTGTTAAAGTATATATTATGAAGTATTTAACTGACAGAAACATCATGAATGTACCAAGGTTCTGAATTGGTTAGCCCAATAAAGCTGGAAAAGGTTGGTGCTTAGTAATCTAAGAGAGCAGTATAGAGGATGGGGGTAATTAGTTTATCTATCTTTCCTGATTAAGTCCTTCCATAGAGAATCAACTAACACATTTTTAAAGTATAAATTAGACCTTTTTTTCCTCTTGCTTAAAAAAATCTTTATACACTAAGGATTTTTGTTGCTATAGTAAATGGTATTCTTAATTTCTGTTCCTTATAGTTCATTATTGGTATATAACAAATAGTAAATGGTTTTCTTAATTTCTGTTCCTTATAGTTCATTATTGGTATATAACAATGTCACTGATTTAGGGATACTAATTTTGTATTCTACTTTGCCAAATTCATGTATTGGATCTAGTAGTTCTTTGATGGAGTCTTTAGGCTTTTCTATGTACACCACTATCATGCCATCTGCAAATAATGACAGTTTTACTTCCTTGTTTTCAACCTGAACATCTTTTATTTCTTCTTCTTGAATAATAGTAGTGAAAGTGGACATCTCTGTATTGTTCCTGATCTTAAGGGAAACACTTTTAGTTTTTGCCCATTGAGTATGATGTTGGCTGTATAGGCTCTATTATGTTGAGGTCTGATCCCTCTATTCCAACTTTGCTGAGAGTTTTTTTTATCATAAATGGGTGCTGGTTTTTATTAAATGTCTTTTCTGCATCTATTCATATGATCATGTGGTTTTTGTCTTTCAATTTGTTTAGGTAATGTAACACATTTATTGATTTGCAAATATTGTACCAACCTTGCATGACTAAAATAAATCCCACTTGATCATGGTGTATGGTCTTTTTAATGTATTGCTAGATCCAGTTTGCTAATATTTTGTTATTTTTTTATTTTCCCAGCAAAATTTTAATTTTAATGCATATCATGTTATTTATTTTTCCTTATCCACTTTTTGTCTGAAATGAAACAGATGGTTGGATTCTGGTTTGTTTTCCAACTATCAGTCTAGCCAATGGAAGTGAGAAGAAACGATGTTGGTCCTGGCAGATCTAGATTAACCAATTAGCATCTGATGTCTGGGACAAAAACAGTATTTAACAAGTGCAGGCCTCAAATACCTTTCTTACATCCACAATCAGACACAGCTAAGAATTGGGTATCCAGTAATTGTGATTTTCTATCCCTGTTGGCCTGATTTGAGTCCAAATTGCTGCTCTGGAAAGGACATGGCTGTGCATTTCAGATGGACTCTCCAGTGCTCCATTTCCTTTTATTCACGTGGTTTCTGGGCCATCAGATCTTCGCTGGCTGCAGTGTCTGTCTCTGGGAACCTCCTGAATAAGTAACGTTTTCTTTTAGATTGCCTTTTACCTGATGCTGGTCAAATGTTTTGGTTCCTATCCCTTCAAGCTTTAGATTTTAACAGTTATAAAGAAACCTTTTCACCCTCGGTGTTTCAGTTGGCTTCAATACGGGCTCATTTAGAAGGTGTACTATTACATTGCTTTTTTATTGCAGAACCACTTATCATTTAGTCAAATTATTAGTACACTCTGGCATGGAGTGTGAAATGAGCATTTTAATGGTCCTCCCTAGGCTCCTTATATTTATTTATGAGGAAGTTTTCCCAACTAATTTCATTAAATATATGTCCTTTTGCCTTGAGGTAAATAATTGTTGGCACTATCATGCTGTTCTGAGGAGAAACAATTGGTGCTCTTATGGATACAGTTATTTATGGGAAAATAATTGCGGAAAATAAAGAGTGCTGAGCCAAAAAAAAAAGTTTCAGGCCTTTTAAATCTTGAGCCCTAAATTTTAGTGTGTGTTTTATGTGTTGTGCCTATGGTATAGGGTCTGTTTTATAGTATAATTATGGAGGTAATTGCAGTTTTGGAAGGAGATAAAATCCACTGTAGGATTTCTGTGAGGACATCCTTATTTGGGTGGCTTGAATTTGGTTGCTATGGTTTTTCTCTCAGTATTGGCCAAGAATGGGGAAGTAATAACAGCTTTTTGGATTTAGTAAAATCTTTTTGATGAAAGAGAATACTTCCTTGAGAGATTGCTCATTTTGTCCTTAATTCAAAAATAGTGTTTATTAATTGAGGACAATCAGGGCACCAAAGACAATGTTGATTTTTGACAGTAAAAACTGAACAGTCAACTATATGACTTAATTTCTTTTTGAGTTGCATAAACAACCATATGCCATGTACATAATTCATTAGCAGAATATCCTCTGTTGCACCAAGGAGACAGCCTTCTGCTGGGGAGTGGGAAGGCTCCTAGGTATGGCAGAAATGGAGGTGTATGCCATTTATTCCATTTCTGTCCTGTTATTGCCTTGAGTTGGTGGGTAGTGACAAATTATATGACTTGATGTAGAAGAATGGATTCTTAATACATGGAAAGACATATCTCACAACAGTTACACTGAAGGAGAAATAAGGTCTAGAAGAAATTCCATCATTGTTTATGCACATACCCCCATAGCTGACTGGAAGAAAGTTATCACTGCTATTTTTTCCTTTTGGGAAGAATTAGGAAAGTGAATGCTTTCAAAATATGACATGAAGCCCTGACTGGTGTGGCTCAGCTGTTTTGGGCATCGTTCTGAAAAGCAAAAAGTCACCAGTTTGGTTCCTGGACAGGGTATGAGCTTGGATTGTAGGTTCAGTCCCCAGTCGGGGCACATATAAGTGGCAACTGATTGATGTTTCTCTCTCATGTTGATGTTTCTCTCCCTCTCTCTAAAAATAACTAAAATCTTTAAAAAATATGACATGACACAAATATGGCTATACCCTATCCTATCACATTATCCTGGACAAACATTTTACTACATTACAAAAATTGTCAACACAACCGCTGAGGACTAGACAAAGCAGGAGTATTAACTATGAAGCAGAAACAGAAATAATAAAAATCTGGGAAAGCGAATGTATCAGATTTGTTACCTTTCCCCCGCCCCCCATCAGGACTTGTAAAGGAGAATGGATTTTGTGTTAGTTTAAATTTTGGAAGAAAATCAAACTAAAGACTAGAATTAGACACCTGAATCAAAAGAAGTTAGCAGGGAGCAAATATTCTGGAAAGATGTGACAAATGTAAATTATAAAAATAGAAACATGAAAATGAAGTTGTGTAATGTTGGCTTGTATTTTGTGGGTCTCCAACTTCTTTTTTGTAATACAAGGAGAACAGCAGTGATCCATGGGGCAGGGCGTGGTGACTGGAAGGTTCCACTGGGCGCAGGCAATAAGGGTGTCCATCATCTGTACAGAATTGAAACTAAAATTTAGTTTTTTAAAAAAACCACACTGCACAGGCAATTTTAAGTAATGTTAGTGTTAAAATACCCTTTACTATATATTAAAGGCCACTCCCACTGATATGCCATTTCCTCCTCTATATCTCATTTACATAGGCCTTGGCAGTGGAAGCAGGGCTGCATATGCATAATTTACTGCCAAATTTAAAGACATGGAAGACATCGTGATTTCCCATATTACTGATAAAAACAACATGGCAAAAACGATAATGGGGAGTATTTATTGTACCGTTTTGGCATCCCAGGCACTACACATTAATAATTGCATTTCTTTTTTACCATAATCACAAAACTGTTATTACTGCATTATTCAGTTGAGAAATTTGAGGACTAAAGAACTTTTCCAAGGTCATATGATGTAGGAGCTGTCTGACTCCTAATCCAACATTGTTTTCCATTATAAATACACTGCTTCTTACCAACTTTACTTGGTCATCTGTAGAGAATGCTCTTTAACGAGACATTAGTAATAACTATTTTTTCTCTTCTAGCTCCTATTCTATTGCTTTTCCATTCTCTGAAGGAGGGCTTTCATACTCTTTACCTCTTTGGCTTCTTTGGCAAGTCCCTCCCCCTTGCCCTAAATCAGGTGTGTCTTTCCTGACAGGTCTAGTAAGGCACTTGTGGCAGTTTGGGGAGTAAACATGCAATGCTTCACTTTCTAGCCTGTCTGCTTGCTGGGGGAAGCCGAAGATGAAAATGGGCCTTCGGGTGGGATATGATCTAATTTCTTTCTGTTAAGGGTGACAGGTCTGCTCTTACTTCAGTCACCAGGAGCACCTCATTGCTGAACTCTAATGCCATTTATTATGAATCGCATGTATGTGCCCCCCCACCCAATTAACAGGTTGAAAGCCTAATCCCCTTAATGCCCCACAGGCTGGGCCTTTTGGAGGTTATTAGGTCACGAGGAGGGAGCCCTTATGATGGGATTAGTGCCCTTGTAAAAAGAGAACCAGAGAGCTTGCCTCTCTCTGCACTCTCTGCCACGTGAGGACACAGCAGGAAGACAGCCATCTGCACACCAGAAGAGTCCTCTCTGCAGAGCCCAACTGTGCTGGCACCCTGACCTCAGATGTCCCAGCCTCCAGGTCTGTGAGAGGTTAATTACCCAAATCACCTAAACGCCACAGTTTACCTTAGGGTCACATTTGCAATTGTACATTCTAAGTACAATGACATATGTCCACCACTGTAATGTCAGAGTATTTTCAGTGCCTTAAAAATACTCTGTGCTCTACCTATTCACCTCTCCCCCCTTAACCCCTAATCTTTTTATTGTCTCCATAGTTTTGCCTTTTTAAGAATGCCATATAGCTGGAATCAAACAGTATGTAGCCTTTTCAGATTGGCTTCTTTCAGGTTGTAATATGTATTCAAATTTCCTCCTTGTCTTTTCATGGCTTGAGAGCTAATTTCTTTTTAGCTCTGGATAATATTCCATTGTCTAGATATACCAGTCTATTTACCCACTCACCCAGGGAAGAACATCTTGCTTGCTTCCGTGTTTTGGCAATTATAATAAGGCCACTATAATCATCCACAGGCCAGTTTTTGTGTGGACATAAATTTTCTTCTCCTTGGGTAATACCAAGAAGTGCAATTGCCAGATTTAGTAAGAGTATGTTTAACTTTGTAAGAAACTGTCAAATTGTCTTCCCAAGTGGCTGTACCCTTTTGCGTTTCCACCAGCAAAGAGTGAGAGTTCATGTTGTTCCACATCTTTGCCAGCATTTGGTGTTGATAGTGTTCAAGATTTTGCACATTCTCACAGGTGTGTACTGCTATCTCACTGCTGTTTTAATTTTTATTTTTCTGATGACATGATATTGAGCATTTTTCAATTATGCCTATTGCTGTCTATATACCTTCTTTGGTGATGGATGTGTCTGTTAAGGTTTTGGCCCATTTTTAAATTGTGTTGTTTGTATTCTTATTGTTGAATTTTAAGAGATCTTTGTATATGTTGGATAACAGTTCTTTATGACATTACCCTTGTAGGAATATTAAGGGAAGTAAACAGGAAAATTCTATTATTAATTTTATTCCTTTTAACCATTTTCTTGGACTATAATACGATCGTTGCCCCTGAAGAATGTCAGGCCAAACTACAAGTCTAGTTCGTTCTTTCAACTTCAGTTTGAATTGAAAGGATTAGTAGCTATGAACAATGACTAAATAGTGATTATATAATGAAAGTTTGATATTAATCAGTAATCATTAAAAATTTAAGTTTAAATACCCTTTAAGGGGATTTAAAAAGGGTATTTAAAAATACCCTTTACACAATTAAGGAGCTTAGATAACTTATTTTGCATTTCCTAAAACTGTTATGGTAGAGCGCCTCCCCCATCACCAAATGGTTATTGAAAATTAGTTTTCATTTCTCTCAAATATTTAATCGTGACTATTGTAGAGTTTTACAAGTGTAAAAATCCAATATCCCTGTGCTATCAGTCTCATGTGAGTTCAATTATTCACAATGATGGCACAATCAAAATGCATGACCGGGTGAAATAGGGAGAAAATAGCAGCTCCCAAAGGGTATAGGAAACTGTGTGCTCTGCATCCAAGGCTGGCAGTACGTTGTGATGCATGAAGCAATCTAAAGTGAGCAAGTAACCAGTACAATTCAGGTGAGCAATTATTTCATAAGTACTTCTGTTTGTTTGTATTTTATTAGTATACTCCTTTTATTAGTTTATGCTACACAAGATGATTAGCACAAATGCAGTATTTTCTTGAAGCTGTGTTTTTGTCTACATCTATGTTTAGACGTCCATTCTTAGCACTGGGTGAAAATATTTCAGAGAAAACAGGCTTATGTGCCTTTATTATCTGTGAGCTACAGAATGCTAAAATGAGAAAAAGAGGTAGGGGTTTTCTAAAAATGGAATGCAAATTATTTGTGCATAGTATTTGGAGGAAGACACAGACATATTTAGTAAGTGAAGGAGAATGAATGTAGACTTTCAGCCTACAAGCCACATAGCCTCATTGATTCTTTTTTCAATGTGGCTTCAAGGAAGTGGAGAGGATTATTTTCCTCCTCATATTTCCATGCAGAGGGGCTATGCTGCCACAGTACTACTGGCTTCCCTGCTGACATGTCACTCACTCCTCCCCACTGACTGCAGTGGGGGAGAGAGAATGGAGAAAGCCAGTTCAGTTCTCTTTCTATTTTAAGGACTAGCTTCCTCTACTTTTGTTCTTTCTCCAGTACTCAGGTGAACTCCCAGGAACAGGAAAAGCCTGCAGTCCTGTCTGTCACTGCGTGTGTGAATTTGTCTGCATCAGGGATGGAGTGTTGGGAAGTCCTTTAAGTGCAGGTTTAAAGCCACCTTCTCTGAGCCTTATCAATAATAATACAGCTGCCACTTAAATCTCTATCTGCCTTGCTCCTGTGCTATATTTTTAATTGTTTCTGAACCTGATGAGAAGAAAGGGGTATTATTTATTGACCTCATAAGATCCTAGAGGTAATACTGAAATCCTTGGAGCATACATTTCCACGAAATATGCAAAATAAGGCCACCCTGTTAAAGTTCACTGGAAATATGACTGAAGAACATCCAGATTAATACCATTGCATTTTAAAACAAAATCGACTTGAAATTTCTAAACTATGGAGTATTGAATATAAAAACCAACATTTAAAATAGTTAATTTTGATATCCTCCATTCATATCAGAGATAAACTTTTCAATTCTGATGTATAAACCTCATGACTTATTACTTTAAAGATAGTGACTTAGGCTTTAGCCTAAGTGTGGTTCATTATATGCTTTGATCATTCCAAGAGGCATCCAGTGAAAGCCTTTTCCCATTGGTTCAGCCCTGTTGCTTTTCTCCTACACCAAGATAATTTAAGAATTTTGTGTGTGATATTTATGTATGGGAAATTCCAAGCAAAAGGAGAAGTACTTGTGCTAGTGACTTCAAGAGTTTTTACATTGATTTAATTTTAAGTTGAAGAGTATGCAAACTCTTGAGGACATTTTACAATGTGTATTTCACATCGTATAATGCTTAAGGACCATAAGACCACCTTATTAGTGATTCTCATCTCATTAAGTTTCTTTAATTTTATTTGAGTTATGTATTTTTAACACTGTAGAAGAAAATATAAATTTTTACTTTCGTTGTCAAAGATTGAAAAAATTGAAGAGTAGGATTGGCTTGCCGTTCAATTTTTTCTTTTTTGTATGTTCGGCACTTCTCCTAGCAAAGGAATATCATTAAGATCTCAGATTTTACAATTCTATTTACAAAATCACATATGTATTATTGCAAATGAGTTCTGCCACAAAGAAATCCATAATGAAAATATGAGAGGGTATTGAAGTGCTGTTTATAACCAGTCAGCTTGCTCCATTAATCTGAGAGTGACAGGACTGAGCCATTTCCTTCCCAGACGGTATCAGGCAATGAATGGACAGTCCTTGCTAAACTGCTTTTAGGTACTTTTTTTTTTCTGAAGGTTAGGTCTCAGAGCAACAAATTGATACTGGTTAATTGAAGTCTGCGAGGAGCATTTAAACTCAAGTTTAAATCTTTGTGCCCCAAGTCAGTAGGTCCCTGTTAACCAGCAAGAGAGGTCAAATGTTTTAAAGAGGTACATCCTAAATTGCTTTTGGTCATAAAAACAAGAGTTAAATTAAGTCTAGATATAAATTTATTCTGCATATTTGTGGGCAGAATTGATTTTACCTGAGCCAGCAGACTAAACCTAAGTCTTGTGTATATAATTATATTCTTTTGAAAAAAAAAGGAAAGCTAACAACTTATTGCTTTCAATTTTAAACAGATTTTTTTGATAACAATGTCCTATATATGGTAAAATCTGGTGATACAAGTAAATTATTGAAAATAGTGTTTCTGAGCCCTGGTTGGCATAGCTCAGTGGACTGAGTGAGGGCTGCGAACCAAAGCATCGCAGGTTCGATTCCTAGCTAGGGCACATGCCTAGGTTGCAGGCCATGGCCCCCAGCAACCACACATTGATGTTTCTCTCCCTCTGTCTCTTTCTCCCTCCCTTCCCTTCCTAAAAATAAATAAATAAATCTTTAAAAAAAAAGAAAATAGTTTTTCTGGTTAATAAGGCATTTGATGTCAGTATCCCCCACCCTTCCACAAATAAATTTTTAATGAAAAGGGAAAAATTAATTTGAGAAACTTATTTTTGGTAAACAATATTTTGATGCATTTTTGGATGCCATGGCTTGAGAACACAAAACATTCTAGAATGTTTTCTGAGAAATACAGATACATAGGATTTTTTTTAAAAAGAAGTGATTTCAATAGTTTTATTTCTCAGATCATCAATTTCTAACAACTAGAAACTGGTTAGTGTAGGAAAGTCCATGCGGAGCGTGCTCCTGACCTCGCTGTCCAGAACCGAGAGTTCTGCCGTGCAGGTTAACGTTCTGCCTGAGTCCAGGGGACAGAGAGGAATTAGTTAAAATCTCTGCCTCTGGAAACTACTCTGAGTCTTATGGGGGAAAATTAAGTTTAGTTGTATATTTTAGTATCATATTTATGAGAATTTGTTTAGGGCCTATTATTTGGAATGGTACTGACTGATGATATCATAATTTCAAAAGTGTCTTTTTTTTAATACCACGAAATTCCTAAGATTGTTTACATTATGCAAGAATTATTAGGTTAGTCTTGGCTGGGTGTTTCAGTTGGTTGGAGTGTTGCCCTGTACACCAAAAAAGGTTGCGGGTTCGATTCCCAGCCAGGGTACATACCTTGGTTGCAGGTGCGATCTCTGGTTGGGGTACATAAGGAAGGCAACCGATCCATGTTTCTCTTTCTCTTCCTCTCTCCTCCCTCCCCACCCTTTCCATCTAAATCAGTAAATAGATCCTCAGGTGAGTATTAAAAATTTTTTAGGTCAACTCAAGATTAAAGCAGATTTTATAGGACTGTGGAATTAATATGATTCTAAGGCGTGCTCCTTGGTAGTAAGTACAGGCTGGTGAGAGTCACTAGTTTCACAGCACCCACTGCCATCCAGTCCTGGCCTAGTCTCACAGTGGCCATCCAGGGAGGTGAGAGCTTTTATCTGTATAAACCCACATTCACTTAAGAGTTAATATCTGCTTGTGGAGGGTCAGCGTAATAGTCCTCATAACATGTATAAACTCATAACATTTTATAACACTACCTACACCTGTACATTCATTATTTTATGTTCCTCAAAATCACCTTGTGAAGTAAGCAAGAAAGCTATTTTCAATTGTTTTTAAAGATGCTGAATATGAAAGTCAAAGCACATCAATTTTTTGGCTAAGAGTTCCCTGGAAGTTTAAAGGGAGAAGTGAGGGTAGAATCTGGGTGCACTAACCTCCAGCCCAGTGTTCTTTCCTGTCGTCTGAGCAGGACTAGTGGGTTTATTTTAATTCCAGGCATTGTAAATCTCAAATGAAAGAATGACATAGCCAAAACACATCACATTAATAAAGAAAATATATTACTAGTAGAAAATAATTGCAGGTACTGTCAAAGATATGAAGCCTCATATTCCAAAATTTCTCTCATACTTTATTTTTGTATCATTTTGGTCAGCCAAATCTAAGCTATCAGCCATCCATGGTTGCCAGGATGGACAACTTCAAAGAAACCATCGGTGGTCTGGCAAGGCTTTCCCCCAGCACCAATCCAGGGAACCTGTGCCAGGCTATTTGCACCATCTGTTGGGCAGGAGTAAGAAGAGGGAAGAAGAATGGACAGCTGGGGCTGTCAGCTTTGAAATGCCACTTACTGGGGAAATACGAGAATTCACATCGAAAGGCATCAAAACAAAGTATCCTTCTTATCCAAAAATAAGACTAGTTAAATATGGTGACATTTCTAATGAAGGTCTTCTCTTTCCAGGCACTCAGGCCCCTTTTGAATCCTGCCCAGCATCCTTTCAAGGGGAGGCTTTGTTTTGCCATATGGAAGAGACATAAGCAGAGACTCTTCATATGAGAGTGTAGTAAGAAATTGAGAAGGAATGATAATACATTGAATTGTGTCTTCCTGGTCTAAGGGCCTAGAAGCAGAGCATCCTAAAACTCATTTGATTTTGCATTATAGGTTGGGTTATCCATCATATGTGTATTTATTCTTTTATCTAATCATTTGCCCAGTAACTGAATATTAACAGTATTCCAAGTGCTGGTAGATGAAAGAGAATCATGACTACCATCTGTTGAGTGCCAACTGTATGCAATGCATGTTAAGTATGATATTTTACTTACTGTTGGCAATAATGCAATGGCACAAGAGTTATTATCTCATTTTTCCAAGAGGACATTGAAACACAGAGAGGAAGAGTCAGTTTGCCCCAAATCACCAGATAATAAGTGAGATGGGACTTACTGAAAATTGAATTCTGGTACATTCTTAAAATTGATTACAAGCACATGTTATATAAATGTCTTTCTTTTCCCATGAAATACAAAGAAAGATTTCTTATTGTAGGGACCTCCAGGATGGCAAAAAAAAAGTCAATATTTGTCAGAAGATAGGGAGAACTGGTTAGTGCCAAGAATCCAGTGGGAAAAGGTTTTGGAGAAAGTTGCTATGGGATAGGTGCCATTCATTTAAATTTCAGAAATGTCCCTGCTTGGAGAAAATGGATTTGCATTTGTAAGGGATTCTGTCCAAGCATGATGATTTCTTATATGAGAAAAACTTGCATTACCAGAATTAAGTTATATGAAAATAAATTGCCCAATTTTGTTAATTCCATTTGCCATACTTACATTAAAATAAAACCCAGTCATCAGGGAAGAGCAAATAGAAAGACTATATAGTTCTATTAGCATTCTTGTATCTGTTAATATCATTGAGATGGAAATTGATGAGTTCAATCAGACAAGAAACCAAACCCTAAATAAATATCTCTTATTAAACTCATTAAACCATTGCTTATAAAAAGAGAATTTCACTATGGCTTATAATCTAAGAAATGTACTAGTTTTAATAAAAAAACATTCAGGAGATCAAAATATATACTAGATGAGAATATTCTTGTTGGTGTAAATGTCTTGTCAGGTAGATCTAAACTACATTCTTATAAACTCATCTGAATAAACTGATTTTTTTCTATGACACTCAATGATTATTAAAAGTCAACACAATATATTAATATATGTTGTAACATAGGCTAATAGCCTAATTTGTAGGCTATTTCTTCTATATGACACAACATAGTATAGTACCATTGTAAAAAAATTATACAAATGTATACTTGTCATTTAAAAATCTCTTAAGTCAGAGATCTAAGATGGCGTCGGAGTAGGAAGGAGCAGATTTGGCTTTCCTCTGCTCAGGGAAAAAAATCCTGACTGATCTATGGAGTAGAAAGGCAAGCAACCAACATATTTCAGCATTTTTGAAAACAGAAGACCAAGGATTGTGGCAGAACCAAAAGAACAAAGAACGGATCCTAAGGGGAGTGCTGCAACAAGAAGAACCAGC
The DNA here is from genome assembly GCF_004126475.2 of Phyllostomus discolor. Lineage (NCBI taxonomy): Eukaryota > Metazoa > Chordata > Mammalia > Chiroptera > Phyllostomidae > Phyllostomus > Phyllostomus discolor. The sequence continues at coordinate 33,130,732 of NC_040912.2, forward strand.
TTCAACACAACCTGCCCTCACCAGCACAACAAAATACAGAAGGTGGTGGACAGAGTGACCCACATTTAACCAGCTGGCGGGAAGGAACCACCAAAGAAAGACTCAACAACAATCAAAACCCAAAGGCAAACACAAAGCAAACTTAAACGACAGCCCAAGATCAGTGAGCTTGGGGGGGTCAAGGAAACAGCACCACTGAAACTCACTGCTACTCTACTAAAGAAGTTCACAACATAAACCCAGGGAGCCAGAACAGATCAGTATAAGAAGCTGAGGTGAACAAGAAGAGTCTCACAAACAATGGGAAGACAAAGAAATTATCCCCAAATGAAAGGAAAGGAGGAAGCCTCAAAAAGAATGCTAAATGAAACAAAGGCAATTCAACTATCAGATATTGAATTCAAAGCAGTGATTGTCAGGAAGCTCAATGAGCTCACAATGAGCTACGAGAAACTACAGGGAAGCTACAATGAACTCAGCGAAAACTACATCAGCATAAAAAAGGAAATAGAAACTCTCAACAAGGGCCAAGAGGAAATGAAGGATACAAGTTCTGAACTGAAGAACACAGTAGAAGGAATGAAAAGCAGGATCGATGAAGCAGAAGATCGGATCAGCGAGCTAGAGGACAAAATAGAAGAAAACACCCAGAAAGAGCAAGAAAAGGAAAAGAGGCTCAGAAAAAATGAAGAGGGATTAAGAGAAATGCAAGACAATATGAAACGTAATAATATCCATATAATAGGGATACCAGAAGGAGAAGAAGAAGAACAAGGGATAGAAAACCTAGTTGAACAAGTGATGATGGAAAACTTCCCTAATTTGATGAGACAAAAAGTCACACAAATCCAGGAAACACAGAGAGTCCCAATCAAGAGGAACCCAAAGAGGCCCACCTCAAGACACATTGTAATTAAAATGGCAAAATTTCAAGACAAAGAGAGAATCTTAAAGGCAGCAAGGGAGAAAAAGGAAGTAACATACAAGGGGGCCCCAATAAGGCTAACAGCTGACTTCTCAATGGAAACACTCCAAGACAGAAGAGAATGGCAAGAAATAATCCAAGTAATGAGAACCAGAGGCCTGCAACCACGACTACTTTACTCAGCAAGGCTCTCAATTAAGATAGAAGGCCAAATAAGAAGCTTCTCAGACAAAAGAAGTCTAAAAGAATACACCTCCACTAAACCAGCTCTGCAAGAGATGCTGAAGGGACTGCTTTAAGGACAGAAAGGAAAAGAGAGAGTGAGAGAGGAACACACGTACATAAAAGGCAATGAATAAGTACCTATCAATAATAACCTTAAACGTAAATGGATTAAACGCTCCAATCAAAAGACATAGAATAGCTGATTGGATAAGAAAACATGACCCACACATATGCTGTCTACAAGAGACCCACCTCAGGATAAAAGATCTGCACAGGTTGAAAGTGAAGGGCTGGAAACAAATTTTCCAAGCAAATGGACAGGAAAAAAAAAGCGGGGGTAGCAATACTCATATCTGACAAAATAGACTTCCAAAGAAGGTCCATAAAGAGAGACCGAGAAGGTCATTTCATAATACTCAAGGGAAGAATTCACCAAGAAGACATAAATATTGTAAATATATATGCACCCAACATAGGAGCACCCAAATACATAAAGAAAATCTTTGAGGACTTCAAGAAAGATATGGACAGCAACACAATTATTGTGGGGGATTTTAACACCCCTCTATCAAAAATGGACAGATCTTCCAAACAAAATATCAACAAAGATATTGTGGCATTGAACAATACCCTAGACGAACTGGGCTTTACTGATATTTACAGAACCCTCCATCCCAAAGAAGCTAAATACACATTTTTTTCAAATGTACATGGAACATTTTCAAAGATTGACCACATGATAGGACACAAAACAAGCCTCAACAAGTTCAAAAAAATTGAAATCATACCAAGCAATTTCTTGGATCACAAGGGACTGAAACTAGAAACCAACCCCAAGGAAAAAAACCCAAAACACTCAAATTCATGGAGATTAAACAGCATGCTATTAAACAATGAATGGGTCAAGAATGATATTAGGGAAGAAATCAAATGGTTTTTGGAAACAAATGAAAATGAACTCACAACAATCCAAAACTTATGGGACACAGCCAAGGCAGTCCTGAGAGGGAAGTTCATAGCGATACAGGCCCACCTAAAAAAGTTAGAAACATTCCAAACAAACAACCTAACCCTACGTCTACAAGAACTCGAGGAACAACAACAAAGACAGCCCAGAGCAAGCAGAAGGAAGGAAATAACCAAGATCAGAGCAGAATTAAATGACATAGAGACTAAAAGCACAATTCTAAAGATCAATGAATCCAAGAGTTGGTTCTTTGAAAAGATAAACAAAATCGACAAGCCTTTAAGCAGACTCATCAAGAAAAAAAGAGAGAAAACCCAAATAAACACAATCAGAAATGAAAGAGGAGAGATTACAACAGATACCACAGAAATACAAAGGATTGTAACAAATTACTACAAAGAGCTGTATGCCAAGAAATTTGAAAACCTAGATGAAATGGACAAATTTCTAGAAAAATATAACCTTCCAAAACTCAATAAAATGGAAGCAGAAAGCCTGAACAAACCAATAACAGCAAAAGAAATTGAAGCAGTAATAAAAAAACTCCCAACACACAAAAGCCCTGGACCAGATGGTTTCACAGGAGAATTCTACAAAGCATTTAAGGAAGAACTAACACCTATCCTTCACAGACTATTTCAAAAAATCCAAAAAGATGGAAGACTCCCAAACTCTTTTTATGAGGCCAACATCATCTTAATTCCAAAACCAGATAAAGACACAACAGAGAAAGAAAACTACAGGCCAATATCGCTGATGAACATTGACGCTAAAATCCTCAACAAAATACTGGCAAACCGCATCCAAAAGTACATTAAGAAGATCATACACCATGACCAAGTGGGATTCATTCCAGGTATGCAAGGATGGTACAATATTCACAAATCAGTAAATGTAATACATCACATAAACAAAAGCAAAGACAAAAACCACATGATCATATCAATAGATGCAGAAAAAGCATTTGATAAGGTACAGCACCCATTTATGATAAAAACACTCAGTAAAGCGGGAATAGAGGGAGCATTCCTCAACATAATAAAGGCCATATATGAGAAACCTACAGCCAACATTATACTCAATGGGCAAAAATTAAAATCTTTTCCACTAAGAACAGGAACAAGACAAGGATGTCCACTTTCACCACTTCTATTCAATATAGTACTGGAAGTTCTAGCCACAGCAATCAGACAAGAAAAAGAAATAAAAGGAATCCAAATCAGAAAGGAGGAAACAAAACTGTCACTGTTTGCAGATGACATGATAGTGTACATAGAAAATCCTATAGACTCCACCAAAAAACTGCTTGACCTAATAAATGAATTTGGTAAAACAGCGGGATACAAAGTCAATATCCAGAAATCAAAGGCATTTCTGTACACCAACAATGAAACAGCAGAAACAGAAATCAAGAAAAAAATCCCATTTGAAATAGCAAAAAGAAAAATAAAATACCTAGGAATAAACCTAACCAAAGAGGTAAAAGACCTGTATTCAGAAAACTACATAACACTGAGGAGAGAAATCAAGGAAGACACAAACAAATGGAAACATATACCGTGTTCATGGATTGGAAGAATTAATATCATTAAAATGTCCATACTACCAAAAGCAATTTACACATTTAATGCAATACCTATTAAAGTACCAATGGCATATTTCACAGACATAGAACAAACACTTCGACAATTTATATGGAACCATAAACAACCCCGAATAGCTGCTACAATTTTGAGAAAGAAGAGTAAAGTAGGAGGGATCACAATACCTGACACTAAACTATACTACAAGGCCACTGTAATCAAAACAGGCTGGTACTGGCATAAAAACAGGCACATAGACCAATGGAACAGAACAGAGAGCCCAGAAATAAACCCAAGCCTCTACGGTCAATTAATATTTGACAAAGGAAGCAGCAACATAAAATGGAATAAAAATAGCCTCTTCAACAAATGGTGTTAGGAGAACTGGACAGCTACGTGCAAAAAAGTGAAACTCGAGCACCAACTTACACCTTATACAAAAATAGATTCAAGGTGGATAAAAGACTTAAATATAAAGTGTGACACCATTTAAGTCCTAGAAGAGAACGTAGGTAGGAAAATCTCAGATATTTCACGAAGAAACTTTTTTACTGACTTGTCTCCTAAAGCAAGGGACATAAAGGAAAGAATAAACAAATGGGACCTCATCAAAATTAAAAGCTTCTGCACAGCTAAGGAAAACAGTATCAAAATAAAAAGAGAACCAACTGTATGGGAAACATATTTGCCAATGATACCTCAGACAAGGGTTTAATCTCTAAAATATACAAAGAACTTACGCGACTCCACTCTAAGAAGACAAGTAACCCAATTAAAAAATGGGCAAAGGACTTGAACAGACACTTCTCCAAGGAGGACATACAGAAAATCCAAAGACACATGAAGCGATGCTCAATATCACTAGCCATCAGAGAGATGCAGGTTAAAACCACAATGAGATACCACTTCACACCAGTCAGAATGGCCATCATAAACCAAGCAACAAACAACAAGTGTTGGAGAGGATGTGGAGAAAGGGAGTCCCTAGTGCACTGTTGGTGGGACTGCAGACTGGTACAACCACTATGGAAAGCAGTTTGGAACTTCCTCAGAACACTAAAAATGGATCTGCCTTTTGACCCAGCAATTCCATTGCTGGGACTCTATCCTAAGAACACTAAAACACCAATACAAAAGAACCTTTGCACCCCGATGTTCATAGCAGCACAATTTACAATAGCTAGGTGCTGGAAGCAACCTAGATGCCCATCAGTAAATGAATGGATCAAAAAACTATGGTACATTTACACAATGGAATTCTATGCAGCAGAAAGAAAGAAGGAGCTCATACCCTTTGCAACAGCATGGATGGAGCTGGAAAGCATTATGCTAAGTGAAACAAGCCAGGCAGTGAAAGACAAATACCACATGATTTCACCTTTAACAGGAATCTAAACAACAAAACAAAACAAAAAAAACCTAGCAAAATATAACCAAAGACACTGAAATAGGGGATAGTCTGACAGTGGCCAGAGGGGAGAGAAGAGGGAATTTCAGGGGGGAATGGGTAGGGATTACAGGAACAAATTTGGAGGACACATGGACAAAAACTAGGGGTGGGGGGTAATGGGAGGGAAGGGGGGAGGGTTGGGTGGGTGGGCTGGAATGGGAGTAAGGGGAGAAAACTGTACTTGAACAATGATTAAAATTAAAAAAAATTCTAAATACTAAAAAAAAAATCTCTTAAGTCAAATCCTCTTAAGACAAAATTTCATTTAGTGTAATGAAAATTTCTATTAAAATATTTAAGCCTTATTAATTCAATCATTTCAAATGGTATTTAAGTTAGTAAGATTTTAGGTCAAACAAAAATTGCCTTCATAGTTGGGTTATACTGAAGTAAAAACTTTTTTTGGTCATAAAAGCTAAATGAAGTTTCAAATACAAAAAAGTCATCATCATACCATTTTTAGTCTCATCTTTATTTTTTTTATACATGTCTATTTATTTTATAGTTTTACTTTTTTGGATTCTAGTTTTTCCTTATATTTACAGCATAATTTGCCTTACATGTTGGTTCAAGGTATTTATAAACATAATTTTTAATTATTGCAAATGTTTATTATGTATTTATTATTAACCTTAATCATTTAATTGTTGAACATTCATTTTGTATTAGCTTTTTACTCATAAATATTGTCAGAGGGGGAATGCTCATGTTCATTCTAAATTATTTTCTTAGGACCTAGTCCTAGAAGTTAAATATCTAGGTGAAATGGAATGAACATAAAACATTTTACTTACCTATTTTATTTTAACAGTATAATATCAATGAAATATAAAACTCAAGACAATCTATCACTGAGAATAAAACTACCATAAATATAAACTGTGTGTGCATATGTGTGCATATATTACGTATATAAGCAATTATCTGATGTTAACGATATTGCTTTACACATCTTGAATACATGAAACAAAACATCTAAATAGGAGATTCAAGATACAGATTTGGCTATCATAGAATTAGTTAATCTTTCATGCATAAACATTTCATCATAAATAAGCATTCCAAAGGACCAAAAACTTTCTTTATAGTGCCTTGTGGCTCAGTCCCCAGAGTCTCATTCTTGTTACAAATAATGCTCTAAAACAATAATCCTATTCAATAATTTCATGACTGTTTACCAGTCATGTCCAAATATAGTGCTTTCATTGAAAGAAGGGAAGTGAAACAAAAGTGAAACAAATGAGTTAAGGTTTCTAATAAATGTTTTATGTTGACAAGATTAAGTAACAATATTAAATTTTCTTTCTGTCGCTGTGTGACTGTAGGTCTCCTGATAACTCAAAGAATAAAAACTAAGACCCAAACAAATCCAGCACATCTACACACCCATCCATATGGGACCTAGAATCCCTGCTCAGGCTAAACCAGGTTCCAGCAGTAATGAGAGAAGAAAAAAGTATAGGGCAGTGAGCTCATTATACATTTCTTCTTCCCAGTTGCATCTAAAACATTCCTGTTCACTTGTTAATTCATCCAGAGTGGCTACCCATTAGCAGGGTGTCAGCTCTAGCTTGTGTGATTAGGGATATGATTTCTAGCTCTGTATTCACAATAACAAAATTTAATTAAAGTAAAAGCCAATCACAAGGCCAGTGGAGTTCATTATAATGGGATCTTATCCATATTTGTATCCTATTGAAAAATGTAATCAACCAGCTAGCAGTTCCTTTATCCTTCCTCTTTGGAAGCCATCTGCCAATTTAATTTACATATTCCCCTCTCACAAGAGGATACCTAGGAAAGCCAAATCTGTCCATGTGTATCATCAACACTGCAAGGCAGATAAAGAGTATTTGCAAGTTATTTGGTAAGTAAGATATTTCCTCAATGAAAAGAGATACATTGGTGTAACCTTTCCTTATAGTGCTGCATCACACTTCAAACTAGGAAAATACTTTCAAAGAGGCTAACCCTTATCTCCATCATGGAGACCAAGATTTAGCTCACATGGGGAACTCAGCATGGATTTATTTTCTGGAGAAAAGATAAGTGAAATAATCACACTTTCTGGACATAAAAAGAAGACTGCATGCATTTAATCTACTTTATATAAGAAATAGATACAGATCTTATTATATTCCACATATTTTTTTTGTAAACCCTTGAATATAAACTTATTCAATCCTTTCTACAACTGTGTGAAATGGAAGCTATTTTTAATAGTGAGAAAACTGAGGCAAAGAGGTTAAATACGTTTCTTGACGTCACATGGCTACATAATGGAAGAGCTGGGACTCCAGCCTTCTCAGCCCAAGTCTGGGATGCAGGCTCTTCATTACCATGTCCACTTGGGGGATGGTGAGGATGGGGCCCAGGAAGTGATGGCACTGGAATATCTAGGCCAGCTGTTTCAGATTTTCCAGATGCAAACTCTAAGAAGTACAAAGAACCACTGTCTATGCCGTAGGTCAGTAAAGCAGTGATTTGTGGGGCTGTGCTTCTCAAAGTTCAGCATACACAGGAATCAGCTGAAGAATTTGTTAAAACACACGTGCCTGGGCTCCACCGTCAGATATTCTGCTTCAAGGGATTGGGTGTAAAGATTCGTGCTGCTTCTGGCTCAGTGATCACATTTTGAACAGCACTAGTGTAAGGGATACTCAGACCTGGAGGAGCTGAAATGAGTAGGCTCCCCAGTGGGATGAGATGCAACCCTGGATAAGAAATAAGAAGCTGTCAGTGAATAAAGGGCCAGAAAGGCAACTGCTGACAAGATGGGCTTTGTTATGGCAGTGGAGATTATTTTATACATGCAATCATTTTAACTTAGCGAAGGCTTCCCAGAAAGTGGGCAGTAAGGAGATCACCACCCAAGAACCAAGGAGTAGAATCACACCAGTGAAAGGATTCAGATTTAACATCATATTGCTGAAATGGAATTTCTGGGTCTTTTCAAGCTCTATTGCAGGCTGAGGATCTCAGTGTTTTAAATTCTTTCTCAGAAAATGTAGAAGTATCAGCAAGTTAAGGTTTGAGGTGAATAAGTTTGCCAACAGACATTTTCAAATTTCTTATGTGTTTGATTAACTACTTAGTGTTTGTGAAATGTGTTCGAGTTTCTTCTGTTAATTCTACTTAGCGTTTCACGGGCAGAGTTCTCCTCTTTCGTTTCTACCTTCTCCCCTTCCTTCTTTCCAGAAACATTTATAGAGAAACTACCATGTGCTAGACTTTGCAAGCAGGCAGTGGAGATCAAGGAGTCTGTGGTCTAGGAGAGAAACAGACACTAAACATGAAATGAGGCAAGAACTCCAGGAAATAATTGCAATAGTGATCAATTGCACGAAGGGATTACTGGGGATGGGGTGGATGATGGTGGAGTAAATCTATGAAAGACTGTGTGTCATTGTTTATGATGCTACACCTACTACTGAGAAATCTGCATACTAGAGAAAGTCAAGTTGCCTTTGTCTATCATATCCATCACATGATTACACTGAAAAGAGAACTTTCTCAAGACATGGGGTTAAGTTATTTCATTCTTGAACAAGAAAGGGAGGGAATATCTAATGGACTTATGGATGCTTATCCCAAATAATTTTTTTTCTGTGAAATCACCACATATGAATGTATAAACAGATTGAAAACTACTGTTACTTTTTTGTTGATTACATGACCTATGTAGGCATGGCTCTATCCATTGTCTGTTTCAGGTTGTGAAATGACTACAGGTCAGAGCTCAGAGATATTCAGTTCATTTTCTCTTCACTGAGAGAGCTTCATGCATGATTAGGTGCTTAAATGACTTTTTATTCTAGGGATGATGGTTACTGAAGTTTTTCTATGAATTTGATCAATTGTCTAAATGATGCTTGGCTTTATAAAGATATATTAATGACTATATTTAATGTGTTCAGAAAATTTTTCTTATAAGCTAAAGCTTCAAAAAGTAGTGAGAAAGCCATTGATGGCATAACATTCTTTTTATTGGTATGTCATAGGGCCATATGCTTATGTAGAGTTTATTCAGCTAAACTTCTGGGTAGTAGTGGGGTATGAGGGATACCCATAGAGCATATGCAAAGCATTAAATAGGTTTGTTATATAAACAAAAATGAACATTAAACCTTAATTGGTGTCACAAAGATAAATAAAATCATGTTCTAAAGTGCTACAATTATCTATATAGACATTGAATCTTTTCTCTCATAACTAATAAAGTAATTGTAAACATTTTATGACCCCCTAGGCCTCTTATAAATATTATATGTTGATATATATTTTAATATATAATCTATTATGTATTAATATATATTAAGTACTATATATTGATATATATTTATTGAAATCAGTAAAAATACAAACTTATTTTCTAAGAAAATAAGCAAAGTATTCCTTTTTTTCAAGAATTAGATAAACAAAATATTTTGAAAACATTGGAGGTATTTTATAAATTGTATCCTCACTTATAGTTTTATATTTTTGTTGAATATTATTTAAAATTCCAGTGAAATTTTTTGGGACTTGTGAAGCAAAGTTGAGTCTTGATGGTTGCTTAACTGTGATCTGGCCCCAGCTTGGCACAAAGGGCGTAGAGCCACTTCACCCTAGAGAGGCTTGGAAAGGTTTGCATTTCCAGGTTTGCTGGTTTTGCAACAAACACTGTCATGTCTGGCTATCCAAAAAGGTGTGAAAGCCTTCCCATTCAATATTCTTCTTTTTCCTTCCAGAGCTAAACCTTTTCTGATTTCCTTATTCTGCCTCTTAGCTAACATCCTTATCTGGGACTATTTGTTGTCAAAATTGGAAAGCAGTTTAGCCATTTTGTTTAGAGTAGCACCTAAAATACACATTTCTTTAGTTTTTTTTTTCTCAAGAGTGAATTCAGCTCAAATAAACCTAAACATTATGAATAAACATTTTCCTCTTTTGAGGATTCTCTCCTCAGACTATCAAAATTCACAATGGGCCTGTCCCATATTTGCTGCCAATTTACTTGATTTTTGGGGGGCCTACCTAGGACATACTAGCTTGAAGTGGGTCTTGATTTTTCTAGCTCTGTGGTTTTTACATTTTCTTAATCTGGGTCTTTGGTTTGTACCATAAATCTTTACAACCTTTAGCTCTCTTTTATAAAAATAACAATTTTTTATAGGTTGTGGTAGAGATTAACCACCATGTAACCAGTGTTTAGCACAATGGTTGGCACACATTATAAATATTCAGAAAAAATTATAATTAACTATAATATGGATTTTTTGATTTGAGAATCATAAAGGAAAGTATCCAGGTAAATAATAAAATCTATGTGATGGAGTAATTAAGAGTCATATTTGTAGATACATACAAATTTTAAGGAGCACAGAGTTTTGGAATATTAGTAAAGTAAAAAAAACATGTAATAACTTGAAGAAAAAAGAAAAAAAGAATAGCTCTTTAATGAGTTAACAGCTAATGTCATATTCAATGGTGAAAGCTGAAAGCTTTTCCTTTGAGATCAGGAATAAGACCAAGATGCCCACTCTCATCTCATCACTTTCAGTAAACATTGTATTAGAAGTTCTACCCAGAGCAAGTAGGCAAAGAAAAGAAATAAAAGGTGTCCAAATTGGAAAGGAAGAAATAAAACTTTCACTATTTGTAGATGACATGGTATTATATGTAAAAACATCCTAAAGGCTCCACCAGAAAACTGTTAGAACTAATTTAGGAAAGTTGCAAGATACAAAAATCAATATATAAAACCTATTACATTTCTATACACAAACAACAAACTATTGATTCCGTGTGTGTATGTGTAAATGAATGAATTGAAAGTTTAATTAGGGATGAGATATTTATATAGTTTTATAGTAATGCTCCCCCCATCAAGTACTTATTAACTAAAAAGGGAAAAAAGAGTAATTTTCTAGTGGAGAATCCTGGTAGATGCCACCTAATAAAATAAAGTTACCAATACCACTAATAAAACAAATCAAAGTGTATACAAACTTATAGGGTACAGTGAGAATACAGTATCAATTCTGTGATGTTCCAGCCAAAAACTCATAACCTGAACTCTAATTTTGAGGAATGTCAGACCAAGCCAAACTGAGGAACATTTTACAAAATAATTGGACCATAATATTCAAAAGTGCACATGTGATTCTGAAATAGATGCTTTTGCTATAAAGAACATTATTGGGACAAATGCTGACCCTTGATTGAGGTCTGAGGATTAGATGGCAGCAGTATATCCTTGTTACTTTTCTGACTTTGATGGTTGTATTATGGTTTTAAAGGAGAATCTCTTTATTTTCAAGAAAATATGGTAAAATAGTTAAAGTCTTTAAGTGTTTAAAATACTCTAAATATGCTAAAGTATTCAGTTTAATAGGACATCAGGATGGCAACTCATTCTCAGTAGGTTGAGGAAAAAAATAACTTTTCTATTTTATTGTATCCTTTCTATGATTATCGATCATTTTATGATAAAACATGTATTTTAATTCTATTGTATCCATACATGTTAAATGTTGTATTCACACATGTTAAAGCTAATATCTGTTGAATACTCCTCTCATTCAATCCTTACAGTAACCCTATGAGTAGGTACTATTACCATCCCTATGGTACAGGCTAGGAAACCAAAGTGCAGAGAAGTCAGATAACTCCTCATATTTATATGATGAGTAAGTGATGGAATTGTGTTTTGAACTAAGGCATCTCTATGGCAAAACTCTACCTTGTAACTACTAAGATTCCCCACCCTTTGGCATTTCAGACTTTGTTTATATAGTCATATCAGTCATCCAAAAATATTTGCTATAATTTGGATCTGGGACGCTCTTCTTGATCTGTAATTTAAAACTATGAACAGCTTTGTTTTCCTCTATGAATCCCAACACTTCCTAAGCCAGAGCTTCCCAATCCATGTGCCATAAATGTGTAACTCATGCATTGAGACGGTGACCCTACAACCCTGGGTCAGAAGGACCCCTCAGGCCAGACCAGTAGGATCTGGGACAACCACACCCTAAAGTCCAGGCACTGAGGACCCTAAGAAATAGAGCAGATATAACTCATTATTTTCTATGAACACCATGATCTGAAATAGGGAAGCATTTTTAGGAGAGTATTTCTCTCTCCTCATCCCCTCAGCCTTTGCTGTATCAGATGATGAAAATATAATCACCTCTGTACAATAAATTCATTGCTTTTTTTCTATAGGTAAATATTCTTCAGAAAACCTACACCCAGTGGAATAGAAAATTAAAGGCAGAATCTATTTGTTTTCCAAATGGATGTTCTGCTCTCTTCTCATTGTTTAGACCCTATTTTGTTTGGGTGCTAAATATTTCATTCTTTTCATTCCTGGTGTTGCTGCATGCACATATATATGTACAATGCATATACTTGTGGTGTCTTTTGTTTAATCAAGTTAAGATACAATTTTATAGTTGCAGCAAGTTGAATTATGATGCAATTGCTAGTTGACAAGTAGTGATGTGGTATCCTGTAGAACTATAAAAAGCACTGTAAAACACTTTTTATGCACAACATTTTTTTGTAGACTAGAAACTGTATTACTGCATTGCAGTGAAGAAATGATTGCCTTTCCAAAGTATAATTTGGTAGCTAATCATAATTTCTATTAAGAAAATGTTCAGACAATCCTGCATCCATCACCTTAAATCCATTTAAAATGCTTTCTACAGTTCCCAGACTGTATGAATAACTGTTATGTTTAATATAGAAACTAATGTTGATGTCTCCCCTGATATTAAAATGGAAGTCTAGTTTTAACTAATAATTCTGTCAGTGTTATAAAGTGACTGAGGGAGACCTAGTGCTGCTGGTTTATAATGAATGTATTACTCAGGGCTGCTTCTGAGTAGAAAAGTGCTAATTAGAATAAAAAAATCTTTTCCTCATAACTTAAATGTTAATGTCTTCTTTTTTTCTTGAAATTTCCAGTAAAGCATTATATCTAAGAAGGGCAAGCCAATTTTAGAAGGGCTATGTTACAGAGATATAGAAGAAGAATGGTACTACAACTGGATACAAGCATCAGATAAAATATTTTGTTGGAGACTTTGTACGACCTTTATCTACTAATTGTGACTGGTAACTGGCAATGATTAGGAATTAATTGTCTTTAATTTCTTGCCAAAAATAATTTTTTTTTGTTTTTAAGGTAAATAAGAGAAGTGGGGGTTAAATTGACATAGATCAAGTCAATATATCTGTTCAAAGGCAATAGCTAATTCTTCAAAAAAAATAAATTGTGGAGAAATTAGAAAGCAATGTAAATGAATAGAGGTTAAGAAAGTTGTAGATGACGTTGCAATTTCTTCTCCAAGCACTCCTATAAATTAACAGAAATGTGCCATTTTCTAGTTTTTTTTCCTCTATAAAGGCTATGTCTTTGTGACCTAGAGTGTGAAAAGAAAAAAAATCAATTATCTGATTCATTTGTGAAATATTTCCTCAGCCCCAACTATGGGTCAAGTGCTAGGAAGTAATTATCAACAGGACAGCACAGTTCCTGCGTTCAGGATGCTCAGATAACCTATAGATTGGTGGAAGATAAAGACAAATTAACAGATAACTGATGAAGGGGGATGAATGCTGGGGCAGAAGGGGCACGAGTTGCTCAGGGGAGCAATGTGATTAAGGTATTAAACACTGACTAGCTGTGTTGCACGAGTCTGGTTAGGAAGACATAGAAATCTCTCCTTGGAACGTGATGGCTGATCTCAAGGGAAGGGAGGAAGCAGTGTGCGTGGTAGCCTGCAGGCCAGAAAGAGCACAGCCTGTTGAGGAAATTAAAATAGGTTGGCCAGCTGGATTTTCCATGTTTGAACACGTTTTTTAATTTACTATAAGCTGCTTTCTTCATTGGATTTATTCTATAGGCCTGTTGTTTTCATGGAAGATGCTGGGATAAATTTCATAGCTCTTTAATGTAGCTCTGGTACCAAGGGATGTCAGGTTCACTTCTAATTTGCTAGTACATATGAGAGTCCTTGAAATCCCCACAAGATCACAGAACTCATGCTTACACTGGGAAGATGTTCTGTTTTTGGGCTCACAGTCCCTCCTCCTCTCTTTCCATATTAACCACACTGCTTCTCATCGGATGTGTGTTATTAGGGTGAAGGCAGGGAGCTGAACTGCAAAGGGGATGGGAAAGTTATTGTAACATGAAACAAACAATCTACATAAACTTCCATTACAGTATAATTCTTTGACCTGATTTGGGATAATACACTGTCTCTTCCTTGCATGCCGTGAGCCAGACTGATTACCACCACAGCACCTCAGGAGGCCACGGTGTGCGTGGACTGTCTTCCAGCACTCCTCTACTTTTGTCCAGACAATTTCAGGAGTCTTCAAAGAGGGTCTTACTTCCTCGCAGTCCTCACAGTTTCCAGATACATTTAACACTTTCTTATGTTCTGTTCCATTTCTTGGTTGCAGTATTTCTTGATTCTACTCTGATATCAAATATGACAACCCTCAGTGTTTGCTGGGGACATAGCTCTTGCTTCCAGGGCATCGACATCCATGCTGAAGCTGAGGATGCCCAGCTGTGCTGTTACTCATTGAGACCAGAGCTGCAGGAATTTTCTCCTGCCATTTCCTAGGGAGGAAATACCACACTATTAGTCTTGAGATCACATTTGAATTTTTGGTTGCCTACATCAAACTCTTGACTTAAGGTTGACATTGTTGATTAAACTGTCTTTGTGGTCATTTAGGTGGTGCTACTAATCCACACCTCTGAGGTCTACTCTGATGATGTTATTTTTTCTTAAATTTTTTAAAGTTTTAGTAATGTTTCTTATTTAAACCAATATATCCAAAATAGAATCAATTCAGTATGTAATCAATATTTAAAATGATTTATGATATAATTTTAAACCACTTTATTTAGGTATAATTGATATAACCAAAAGCCATACACATTTAATATACGTGACTTGAGTTTGCAGTTACATGTCTACCTGTGAGACCATCTATTGCATAAACATATCCTTTACCTCCAAAATTTTCCTACTGCCTATTTTACTTATGATGATGATGATAACATAAGATGTAACCCCTTAGCAAATATTTAAGTATAACAATACAGTAATGTTAATGATAGGCAATAAGCTATTTAGTCTCTAGGTCTTGCATAGCTAAAACTTTGTACCCTTTGGCTAATAGCTCCCTATTAACCCCTTCCCTGACAACTTCCCCTGGCAACTACCATTCTATTCTCTGCTTGTGTGTGTTTGACTACTTTAGGTTCCTCATATAAGTAATATCTTGTGGTATTTGTTTTTCTGCATCTGGTTTATTTGACTTAGCATAATATCCTCTAGGTTCATCTATGTTGTCACAAATGGCAGGATTTTCTTCTTTATATTCAATCTTATTTTGTGTTAGTTTCAGGTGTACAGCATAGTGGTTAAATAATGATACTTTATAAAGTGTTCCCCCTGATATTTCCAGCCCCCAACTGGCATCATAGTTATTAAAATATTATCTACTATGTTTCCTGTGCTGTGCTTTATATCCCTATGACTATTTTGTACTACGCTTCTGTACTTCTCAACCCCTTCATGTGATATTATTTTCCTATACACACAGGACCTTCTTTTTAACGTGTTAAATTTATCTTGTTATATTTGGCTCAACATTCTAAGCCACTCTGATCTTATTGAATTCTGAAAGTAAGCCAGTTACCTCTGGTATCCTTTCCTTTTGTATCACCTAAAAATTGGACATACATTCTTTTCTTTATTCAACTTATTGTTTAATGCATTGAGCAGTCCAGAGCAATAGATGAAGCCTTGCCCATGACACCAGCTCAGGTACAGTGATCTAGTTCAACTTGAAGCCGGTGCCCACTTACAGCGTGTGGAATAGCTGAGGGTTGAAATGTAGATGAGGCAGGGTTTCTGGCTTTGGCTGGTGCTTAGTAGCGATGTTTGGTTCTATATCCACCACTTTGAAGATCTCCAAACACTCTGCCAATAGTTCTTTCCTCAACTTTGCTTTGGGGTATGGATATTCTTGTTACAAGTCTCTTTCTATGGAAAACAGAGCAAATCAAGTCCACAATCTTTTAATAATAGCTATCCTCAAGTGATACAAGGTATCTTAAAGCGGGTTACTTGTTCACTCACCCTTAGTGAGGTCAGCTGAGTACAGTGGACCTCTCTCATAGAGCAAGGAGAAACATTATCTACAGATTTAATGTTTCAGGAGCTGCTTTTCTGTGAGGTCTGGTTTCCCTTGCTCAATCAAGTGTACTTAGTTTACTGTGGGTTCTCTCAGTGACATTCACTTAAACTTTGGCGACACATGTTGTTTTTTGACAGGGAATGGCATAGATACCCCACATTTAATCCTCAAAATGATTACTTCTTAGAATTGTTCAAGGAGCAATACCATTGTGACCCACTAGAGTCCAGGCCAGTGCTGTGAGCTGACAATCGGGTCCAAGTGGACCCTGATGATTGTTCCTAGAGATAATGCAAACTGCCAGACTCCTCTCCACTGCTGTCCTTGGGGTAGGGAAGTCAACTCAGCTGGCCTTTCGTATGTCCTTTCTAGAAGATGCTGAAGGATCCACAGCTATCTCATAGAGTGGTTCTCCGTAACACAATATGCATTTCATGGGCCTCGTACTAAAAAATGCTGATTCAAAAGACCCAAGGTGGAGACTCAGAATCTTTGCTTTTAAACAGCTCCCTTCTTGATCGTGTTGCGCAGCCGTGTTTGTGAACTAATGACTGTAGATCCAGTCAGGATACTGTTTGTCTCAGATGGGCTATTTTCACATTTCTGAGAGGCTCCTTGTGTGCTGAAGTACATTTCAGTGGCCCTTGCCCACACTGAGAACAGTTCCCTTGGCCGTAAATTCAGTCACCCATTCAGTGTTCTAGTTCCATTAATGCCACCACAGGTAGTGCTGGGTAAGCCCTGGGAATGGAACAGCTTAATGTCTCAGAACATCCTCTTTAACTCAGCCCTTTTCTTATGATGAGTTGTATTATTCTTTTGTTACACATATTTTTTATATAACTCAGTTTCTCACAAAAATAGTTGTGCAGATAAAGTGTTTGTTGTTTATTTAATTGGGTTTAATAACATTGAGGGTTATGAGGGAGAACAATGTTTACTTTCTGTTCGCTATGCTTTAGTATTATTTATGATTATTGTTAATGTTATATGAATATAATGATTCTCATCCTCTCTGTGTCAATAGTTTTTGTGTTAGGTTTTTGCATAATACTGGCTCAGGCTTTGGCCTTTTCTGAGCAGAGGCAGAGTCAGTAAGGAGACTGATGTCGGGAAGAGAAGGCAATCATCAAACTTATTTTCACTTTCTACTTGAGCCAGGCTGTAAATATAGATCTCCATGGGTGAAAGGATAGCTTCTGCTGAGTTATCTAGCCCTCCTTTCTATGCCAGATAATAAATCTCCAACTAATTTCATTCTCAAGCTTATGATTTTAGACACGCATCTACAGCAGGCACTTTTCAGAACAATTATTTTGCTGAGTCTGGGAGGGGCACTAGAGGACACAGGATCGAGCTCTGACATTTTCAGTAGCTCTGTTGCTTATTCATTTTGTCTTCTCCATGCAAGATCATCATCTTACAGGCTCCAAGCTCATCTTGAAGAACATTACTTTGCTTTTTTTTAAAGCCTTAATTATCAGACATGCTGACAGATTTTATTGGTTCTTTATTCAGGGTTAATAAAAATCTTTACTGTGGGATGAACATGTAGTATTTTTTACCTTTTTTTGATCTAAGAAAACTATTCATCATAACAGAATTCTGTCTTCTAAGGAAAGGACATCATTGTGAGATATCCTATTTGGTTCATTTTACAAATGGAAAGTATTGTATAATAAATTAGAATCTAGGCTAGCTCAATAACAGACAATCAGCACATAGAAATAACTAAATGCAGCATAGCTCCTGTAGCCCATAAACTAATACAAAAATTATAAAGCAACATTGTTTCTGTCAGGATAATGCAGTCAATATTCATATCATAGCATCCTCATGGTCAATAATGTAATCATCTCTGGGCTAGTAAAGAAAGAATTTCATAACAGCTTTGAGAAATAATGCATAATTGCCCAAAAGAATTTTAGCAAAAGCTGCTCAGTGCCATGATAACATTTGGAACACTCTGAACTCATGAGATAATGCAAAGCTTCCTGGAAGTAGTGTTCTTACATTCTCTGTTTCTACTGTCTATGCTCCTGTTTGCAAGAACCAATCATTTTTTCTAAGTGTTAAGAAATATCTTCCTCTTCCTACCCTTTAAGTCAATCTGTTGCAAGGCCTGTTTATATAGTCCTTGCAAATATTTCTTATGTATAACATTTGGATATTTCTAATTTACCTGAGACATGAAAACAAATGAACTACTGAGTTAAATTCTATAATGTAGAAGGAGAGAGGCAGTCTTATAAAACAATCAAGTGACATTGACTACATTAAAATATGAAGTCTGTCCAGAAGGTGTCCAGCCATGTAATATGAAATATAGAGACATTTATTGAAGCAAATACAAGATACAAAAAATATTGAACATAGTACAATGATTCCTCAGTCCCCTTCAAAGTAGGTGCCTTGGGACATCACACAGTTCTCCCAGTTGCCATCAGCTGGCCCAACGTATTTTCTTGAATCTCATTGATGATCTGAAGTCTCTTCCCTTTCAAAAGTGATTTTAGTTTTTTGGAAAAGCCAGACATCACAGGGTGCCAACGCTGGGCTGTAGTGGGGCTGAGTCACCTGGGTCATTTGATGTTTCACCGAAAAACTCTGCATGAGATGTGATGCATGAGCAGGTGCATTCTCATGGCGAAGCTGCCAGTCATTGGAATAGTTTCTGTGGAGGAATGTTCAAGCTTCACGCAAAATTTGATGCAAATTTGTTGCTCTACTCACTCAGTCGTTTTGAATGTGATGGCCACACAGTACACATGTTCACTGCATGGCATCTACCACCCCTCACTGACCTTACAGTGAAGTCATCATTGCTCACAAATGCACATTGCAGTCCATTCTCTTTGGATGTCAGATTAAATTGATGTCATGCAAACCATTCTCATTATGTTAACGGTAGCTGGGCTTTTTCTGGACAGACCTCATATACCTTTCTTGAAACTAGCCAGATTGCTTCTCTGTAGTTTTATAGTAAACTATATTGGATATGGGTTAAATGGCTTTTGTACAACACACACAAAAATAGCAGACTTAAACAGATATGTTTGTATTTGTTTCTTTCTTTGACACTTAACAGAAACATTAAAATGTCCTTATAACACATTAACCCCAAAATGACAAAATTGGCGCTAATCATCTTTGCTTCTATGGACTTGATAATAACTAAATATTGTATAGTTATTTACACCGCATTGACTTCCAAATTAGAATGGAAGGGATGAAAATGATCATTATCCAAGTGGAAAAAATGACCTCATAGCATAATATAATTTTATATTAAAATTATAATATTTGCATCACCATAAAAATCCATTGCAGAGGTGCCATTACCTTTGAATCACCTGCCTGTGCCATCAGA
The DNA here is from genome assembly GCF_004126475.2 of Phyllostomus discolor. Taxonomy (NCBI): domain Eukaryota; kingdom Metazoa; phylum Chordata; class Mammalia; order Chiroptera; family Phyllostomidae; genus Phyllostomus; species Phyllostomus discolor. The sequence goes on from NC_040912.2 coordinate 33,150,469, forward strand.
AATGATGAGAACAGAGCCAGAGTAATTGTCCTTTTCTCTGCACAATGAGTTTATAAAACAGTAGAACATAATCCTTTCCATTGTTCCTGCTGGAAGAGGCCCTGGCCTTGGCAGTAAAGCCTGCATGCGGAGGAGGGTGGTAACATCATGTACTGCATCCAACAGATGTGATGCACTTTGTGCTCGACTTTTCAGCCAAATCTGAAAGATGATTCGTAGGAAATTAGATTGTAAATGCAGATAGGATTTTTAATATTCCTGCTGTCCACATTTTTCCAATTGTATAAGGGGATAATAATGAGGCTTGGGAAGGCTCAGTCCTTACTCATCATCATATAGACAACCTTGAAAATCAGAGAGGAAAAAAATAATTTATGCCCTCGGTGCATCCCTGAAGAGAGTAAGGGGGGTGCAAATGGATTTGCAAAAGGCTCCTGCTACCCCATGCTGGCAGTGTAATTGCTTTGGTAGTACTCTTGCAGAATTACCTGTCTGCTGCAAGGATGATATCTCAAATTCCTGGTGTATATTTTAACTGTGTCATGATTCAGGGAGAAGTAATACAGAAGTATGATGGTGGTCGCAGCATTGACCTTTCTCTTTGTTTTCTGCTCTGCCAATCTTTCCCATTCCAATCCTGCATTAGTCTCTCATCACAGCTTCTTGCTATAGTGAGCAAACATTTTCCAGACTCAACAAGACTACATAATTAACAAGTTTATCAGGTACTCTTTATCCATATTATGTGTTTAGTTCTTGTGAAGACATAGCCCATGGAGTTCCACTGTCTTTGCTGTGCAGAGCAGAGGTACTCAGTTATAATGCTTTTAGTGTCAAATATGTTCTAACACAGTGTATTATATTTTATGAACTTCGAAGATATTCTAAGTATGTTAAACACCTATGGACCTATTATCTGAATGACTGTATTCATGTGTTGAATATACCCCACTAGACAGAACAGTGATACTTGTAAGAACCTTTCTTGAAATTTATTGTTACATTTTTCTTGCTTTCATTGTTTTATAATCTCACAGTCCATTGTTTTTGACAAATTGAAAAGGTTAGAAATGTACCTTAAATTTCTTCTGTGATATCAGTATCAATTTGTCCCTCAATATCCATTCTCCCTCTGTTCCAAGATAATAGAAACCCCATTTTTAGGTAGGTGCCTAATCAGTTGGCACTATGGCTCCATTTCCCCAACTCCTTTACATCTAGGTGTGAGATGTAACTTAATCCTTATCCATGAGGTATAAACAGAAGTGATGTTGGGTGGTTTTGAGGACATTCCTTAAAAGACAACAAGGTTATGACCTTTTCTTAGTCTATGTCCCTTCCTCTATCCTGTTGCCTTGGAAGCAGATATGAGTAAAATCTGCCATGTGGAAGCATATGTCCTAAGGAAGGGTTGTCCAGAGAGCTTAAAGGAGCTAGGTTCCCTCAGGCTTTGGGGAAGCAAAGTAAGAGCTCTAGAGCATCACTGGTCAATTCCATGCCGGTGACTGTTGCATGACTTCTGAGCTCTATATGGTGTGGGGCTGAAATTAGAACTGGAATTGGGATATACGTCATCCCCTTCTAGATTCCAGAGAACATGGTGTTGGAAGTTGGGGAGCAGGGTAGATATATAGATACACAGAAGGAGAAAACAGCTCAGATTTTTACTGGGCCTGACAGGCTCACAGGAGAAAGTTCTGGTCTTCCTTTAGAAGGCAGTATCAGAAAATGATTAATTACAAATAACTAATCTTGTGCTTTGGTTATTGAGGCTCTACAAAGAGAGTAATAGCATTTGTGGCATCCTAACATATATTTTGTAAAATGAATGGTAAAATTATCATTTAATGGAATGATTCTATTCCATTTTTTCTTGATGACATCCTTAGAAATATAATTGCTTTCTAGATTATGCTGCACATCTGTAATCCTGATATTTTTTTCAATGTACTACAACATTTACATCATTGTTTATGGTATCCCATGTCTTTTTCTCACAATTTTTCTCTTTTGTTTTATTAGAGTAATTGTTTGAATAATATCTTTAAAAAGAGTACTTGGAGCCCTGGCTGGTGTAGCTCAGTGGATTGAGCACAGGCTGAGAACCAAAGTGTCCCAGGTTTGATTCCCAGCCAGGGTACATTCATGGGTTGCAGGCCATAACCCCCAGCAACTGCACATTGATGTTTCTCTCTCTCCCTCTCTCTCACTCCCTCCTTCCCTTACCTCTCTAAAAATAAATAAGTAAAATCTTAAAAAAAAAGAAATGCAAGAATATTTAAAAAAATTTTAAAAAAAGAGTACTTGGGAGGTAAACTTTTTAGTTCCTTTCATATCTGAAAGTATCTTCATTTTTTCTTTATACCTGATTCATAGTTTAGCTAAATATAGAACATGTAATTGCATAATCAAAATAATTTTTCTTGAGAATTCTGATGATGCTATTTCACTATCTTATAGTATGAAAAGAAGGTCGTTGCTACTCTCACTTTTAAACATTTATAAATCATCTGTCCTGTTCTGCTTTCCAAAACTTTTACTATATTCTTATCCCAAGTGTTATCATTTCATCATGAAGACTCTCATTGGGTTCTTCTTTTCCCCTTCCTTCCTTCCTTCCTTCCTTCCTTGCTTCCTTCCTTCCTTCCTTCCTTTTCTTTCTTTTCTTTCTTTCTTCATTAATTCTCCTCAGTACTAGGTAGCAATTTTCAGTTGCAAGACTCAGGTTGCTCTTCACCTTGGAGAAAACCCCTTATTTTCCTGGTGATTGCCCCTCTGTTCCATCCTCCTTTTAAAATAGAACTCCTACTACTTAGATTTCCTGGATTAATCTCATAAAAATCTCTCATTTTAATTCTCTCTTTTTGCTCTGGCCTGCAACATTTCTGAAATTTTATCTATTATCTAGCTCAATACATTCTTTATCATCATATGTACTTTCAGCCTCCTATTGTAAAGTGATTCCCTGGTGCCTGATTTCTCCCAGTTTCCTCTACTCTGGATTAACTTTCTATTTATCATGGTCTATCAATTTCATGGTGCTGTTTTTCTTAATATATCCTAAAATCATATGTAGTCTATTTATGTTTTAGTATAAATGCATGTATTAGTTATTTCACATGAGAATTGGTTTACCAAGTCAACTGGCAGGCTTCTTTTTTGGGTGGTAAAATGACAGTCAACAATTAATCTGAGAAATCTGCTAGTGACCAAAAAAGGACCAATCTAATGTAGTTTTATCTAAGCAGTTAGTTCAGTTTCTTTAAAGTTGAGCCCTATGTTTCCATAACTGGAATTAAACACCTGTTGCTCTTGGTTTATATTTAGGGGAGCAGAGAGATAAGAAACTTTGGCTCCTGAGTTCTGCCTGTCTTGAAAGTTATAAAAGAAAGTTCTCACAAATTTTATTGACTCTATGATCTACATGTCCTTTAAAATCATTAATCTTGAAACTTATTCCTATTTCCTTAAAATCTCCTAAATCATCTCATTTGGATTACTTCAACAACCAACTAGGGTTTTCTCCAATCTCAATATTACAATTGTATGGTATTTCTAAACCCAAAATTTAACCATCCATCCATTCGTAAAATATTTATTAAATGTTTACAATGTGAAAGCACTATTCTAGGCATTTGTTCTTGCCTTGAAGGGGCTTGCATTCTAGTGACAATGATGAGTGATGGTTAAATAGATAATAAACATGTAAACAAGAAAATATATGGTCTTATGTGAATCAATGTTGCATGAACAACAATTACCCTTATATATATTTAAATAGTTCATGAAATGCTCAATAAAATCTCAAAGGCACTCTCTTACCATAAGAAATTTATTTTTTAGGTTTATCTGTGATGATGAATGCTTTAGAAGGATTTAAAAATAAAATAACTGCTGAAAAAATATCCATATGAATACATCTTCTACCAAAATCAACATACTGATCAGTGGAAAGCTAGAAAGGGCACAAACAACCTAAAAAACAAACAACCCCCTCCCTAAAACTAAGCAAATAACTAGAACAGGAATAGAATTACAGAAATAGAGATCATATGGAGGGTCATCAGCAGGGAGGGGGCGTGGAAGAATGGGGGTAGGAATGGTACAGGGAATAAGAAGCATAAATGGTGGGCATAAAATAGACAGTGGGGGGTTAAGAATAGTATAGAAAATAGAGAAGCCAAAGAACTTATTTGTACAACCCATGGAAGGGGGGATATGCTAGAGGGTAGTGGAGTGCAGGGCAGAGAGGGCTTAAAGAGGAGAAAAAATTGGGACAACTGTAATAGCATAATCAATAAAATATACTTAAAAAGAAAATAAATACTTTTATTCATTTTCTTATCTTATAAGATAAATATAAGATATTTATAAGATAAATTTGTTATTTTAAACCAGTGAGGCATATATGATTTTTTTTCTTTTTGCTAAGGAAAGATGAAATAATTAACTTACTTCTTAGGGAGGAGGCCATACACTTATAACACTAGGTAAAGAAGGAAACAAACTAAGGGGTAAATATATAATAAAACACCTCAAAATATATGAAACATATGGGGCTAAATAAAGAGTAACACCAAAAAATTATATTTTATTGGAAGTCTTATTTTGTGGATGCAAGGTCAATGAGTGAGATTCTGTATTATAAATAACTCTTATAAGTGCACTCTCTTTTGTGTAGACATGAAATAGCTTAAAACTCAAGTATGTAACCTGTGTCATAAGAAAAATTTCTACTGATTTAAATATAAGCTCTGGCCTTTATGTATAGAAGTTTCTCCAAATAATGGTTCTGGGAAAAGTTCACCCTTCCTATTGAAAAATTCATAATAGCCCTGGCTGGCATAGCTCAGTGGATTGAGTGCTGAGAACCACTCAGCGCCATTGAGTGGATTGGCTGGGAACCAAAGTGTCCCAGGTTCGATTCCCAGCCAGGGTACATGCCTGGGTTGTAGGCCATAACCCCCAGCAACCGCACATTGAAGTTTCTCTGTCTCTGTCTCTCTATCTCCCTCCCTTCCCTTTCTAAAAATAAATAAATAAAATCTTAAAAAAAAAAGAAAAATTCATAATAAAAAAACCCATAGACTTCTGATCAAGATGGAGGCATAGGTAGACATGCTTCACTTCCTCATGCAACCATAGAGAGAATTACAGCCAGATCTCAAAACTAATAAAACCCAGAACTGTCAAAAAACTGAGCTGTATGGAAGTCCAACAACCAAGGATTAAAAGAAGACACATTCATCCAGTTGGGTAGGTGGGGCAGAGCGGCGGACATGGGCTGAGAGGTGGTGTGGTGTGGAAAGGCAGTAGCAGCAGAAAGAATGGGAGGGAAACCTTAGAACTGAGCAATCCCAGCCCCAGGCTAGACTACACAGCCCAAGGTTCCAATACCAGGAAGATAGATCCTCATTACCTCCTGCTGTAAAAACCAGAAGGGAGTGAGGTAGCAGAAGAAACTGCTGGATTTCTACCACTTAAAGGGCCAGCACAGTCTTAGAATATATACAAACCCGCCCATTTTAGGTTCACCACCAAACAGCAGCTGGAAGTGCACCAGAAACACACAGAAAGGGGATGAGGTGACTGGAAATTGGATGAGTGCCAGGTGAACTGTCAGAAGCCAGGTGGCAGAACTGTACCCTTTTGAAGAGAATTGTCCTGTCTTTGTGGCTGTACCACACAGCCACAAAGCAGTGAAGTGGGTTGCCCTGCTCTGGCAATTACCTATGGTTCTGCCTCACACAATTTACAGGTATCTTTTCTACAGTAGGGCACACTGCTAAGACAGGGAGTGAAAGCAGCTCTACCTAATACATAGAAACAAACACAGGGAAGCTACTAAATTGAGGAAAGAAAAAAGATGCACATGAATGAACAGAACACTCCCCCCCACCAGAAGAACTAAGTGACATGGAGATAGCCAACCTAATAGATACAGAGTTCAAAACACTTGTTATCGGGAAGCTCAGAGAACTCCTTAAGTATGGCAAAAAATAAATAATAAAATAAAGGAAAAAATGAAGGTCACACTAAGGGAAATAAGGAATAATTCACAGGAAACCAACAGAGAAGGAAAGGAAGATGGGATTCAAACCAATGATTTGGAACATAAGGAAGAGATTCAACCAGAACAAGAATTCAGAAAAGTGAGGATAGGCTTAGGAACTTCTGGGACATCTCAAAATGTGCCAACGACCAAATCAGAGGGTTGCCAGAAGGAGAAAAGGAAGAGCAAGAAACTGAAAACTTATTTTAAAAAAATAATGAAAGAAAATCCTAATTTGGCAAAGGAAATAGACATGCAAGTCCAGGAGGCATAGAGTCCCAAACAAATTGGACCTAAGGAGAAACATATGAAGACATATCGTAATTAAAAACAGCAAAGGTTAAAAATAAAAAGAGAATCTTAAAAGCAGCAAGAGAAAAGCAGAAAGTTACCTACAAAGGAGTTCCCATAAGACTGTCAGCTGATTTCCCAAAAGAAACTTTGTAGGCAAGACAGGACTGGCAAGAAGTATCAAAGTGATGACAAGCAAGGACCTACAACTTAGATTACTCTATCCAGAAAAGCTATCCTTTAGAATGGAAAGGCAGATAAAGTGCTTCCCAGACAGGGTAAATAAAGCTAAAGGAATTCATCACCACCAAGCTATTAGAGGAAATGTTAAAGGGACTTATTTAAGAAAAAGTAGAATATCAAAATCATCAACATTAAAAAGGCAACAAATTGACAACTATCAACAACTGCATCAAAAAAAACAAACAAAAGCAAAAACAACTGAGCAAACAAGCAAACATCAAAAACAGAGAACAGGAACAGAATCATAGATATGGAGATCATTTGGAGGGGTTATCAGCTGGGAGGGAGCAGGGAGAGAATTGGGATATGATTTAGGGATTAAGAAATACAATTGGTAGAAACAAAATAGGGGCAAGTTAAGAATAGCATAGGAAATGGAGAAGCCAAACAACTTCCATGCTTAACTCATAGACATGAACTAAGAGGATTGCTGAAGGGAATGGGGTACTGAGCAGAGGGGAGCAAAGAGGAAAAAAATTGGACAAGTGTAATAGCATAATCAATAAATTATACTTGAAGAGTTAAAGATTTTAGCCTTAATTGATGGTCTTAAGCGACTAATACATGTGGAAAGCTGTTATTTCAAAACTGTGTAGCTTTTGAATAGAGACTCCTTTCCTTCATCACAACCCCCCCCCCCCCAAAAAAAACAAAAAACAAAACCTGAGAGAAAGAAACAGAAGCTGTGTAAAAACATCCTAAAAGAAAAAGGGGAAAGAAACTCATGACATAAAAAACTTTACCAGAGAAATAAATTTCCAAGGAGCAAAATAATATAACCAAAAATTTTTAGAGGAATTTTAAAAAATCCAACTGTTTTTTTAAAAGAAAAGCAAAATTTAGATTCATGTGGGTTTAGGGAGTATTTATAAGAAATATAGAAAGGATAAGAGAGGTCAGCTAATTGATTTCAAGGAAGAAAATAAAAATTTGGAATGTCACAGAAATGAAGACCAAATTGTAATAAATACAAGGAGAAACAGATAACATTAAAAACAAAGTAAGATGAATGAGAAGAAAACAAGCAAATGATAATAGAAGTGAGGAGTTAAAAGGTATTAGAGACAAAATGATAGGGTTGGAATGCAGGCAAGGAGATTCAATATATGTGTAAATATGAACCAAGGAAGGAGACAAATAACTGAGCAATTACTTAGAAACCTTTGTAGACATATAATAAACTAGCCATCTATAAATTTAAAATTTACATTACCTTTTAGATTAAAGTATAGCCAATACTAAGATATATCCTTGTAAATTTCCTAGACTTCATATATAAAAACATAGATATGAGTTTTATATATTTGTCATCTTAGACTTTGCAAGTTTTACATTAATTTTATATTTATATTATATATAATATATTTTATAGTACATTATAATATATATTGTATTATATTTAAGAAAATTATTATGACTGTGGTAGAACAAGACATATGAGGAAAAGGATCCAGAGGTACTAGTCACATGTTCTGTACCTTTCAAGACCTGATGCAAAACATGACCCACATATATGCTACCCACCTCAGAACAAAATATCTACACAGGTTGAAAGTAAAGGGAGGGGAAAAATATTCTGAGCAAATGGACACACAAAAAGCTGGGGTATGAATATTTATATCAGGCAAAATATACTTTAAAACAAAAGCCACAAGAAAGGAAAAAGAAGGTCACTATATAATACTTAAGGGAATAATCCAACAGGAGGATATAACCCTTGTAAACATATATGTACCCAACATAGGAGCACCTAAATATATAAAGAAAATCTTGGAAGACTTCAAGAATGATAGTGAAAACAACACAGTCATCAAAGGGATTTTAATACCACATTGTCAACAATGGATGGATCTTCCAAACAAAGAGTCAACAAAGATACTGTGGCACTGAATGATACTCTCAGGGGTGTCCAACTTTTGGTGTCTCTGGCCCACACTGGAAAAAGAAGAGTTGTTTTGGGTCACACATTAAATACATTGCAACACATAATCACAACAAATCTTATAATGTTTTAAGTAAATTTATGATTTTGTGTTGAGCTGCATTCATAGCCATGCTGAGCCACATAAGGCCCGCAGGCCACAGGTTGGACACCCCTGCCTAGATCAAATGGACTTAATTGATATATACAGAACCTCTTAACCCCCAAAAGCAAAATCTACATTCTTTTCAAATGTACAAGGAACATTTTCAAAGATAGACCATGTGGTAGAACACAAAACAAGCTTCAAAAATTCAAAATAATTGAAATAATTTTAATCATGTGCTCAGATCATAATAAATTGAAACTAAAAACCAACCTCATGGAAAAAACTCAAAAACATTCAAATAAATGGAGACTGAATACATATTACAAAATAATGAATGGGTCAACAATGAGGTCAAGGAAGGAATCAAAGAGTACTTGGAAAGAAATGAAAATGAACACACAGCAACCCAAAACCTGTGGGGTTGCTATTACCTATTACAGCAAATGTAATAATGAGAGGGAAAGTCATAGAATACAGGCCTACCTAAAGAAGATATAAAATTTTCAAATGAACAGTCTAACCCTACATCTACGAGAACTAGAGGAACAACAACAAACAAAGCCCAGAGGGAGAAGAAGAAAGGAAATAATCAAGAACCAAGAAGAACTAAATGATACAGAAACTAAAAGAACAATTGAAAGGATCAATAAATCTAGGAGCTTATTCTTGAAAAGCTAAACAAAGTTGCCAAACCTTTAACCAGACTAATAAGGAAAAAAAGAGAGAGAACCCAACTAAGTAAAATCAGAAATAAAAGAGGAGAAGTTACAACAGGTACCACAGAAACAAAGGATTGTAAGAAATTACTATGAAAAACTATATGCCAAGAACTTGGATGACCTGGGCAAAATGGACAAATTTGTTGAAACATTCAGTCTTCCAAAACTGAATCAACCTGGCTGGCACAGCTCAGTGGATTGAGCACAGGCTGCGAACCAAAGTGTCGCAGGTTTGATTCCCAGTCAGGGCGCATGCCTGGGTTGCAGGCCATAACCCCCAGCGACCGCACATTGATGTTTCTCTCTCTCTATCTCCCTCCCTTCCTTCTCTTCTCTAAAAAAATAAATAAAACCTTAAAAAAAGAAGCTTTTAAAAAAATCAAAACTGAATCAAGAAGAAGCAGAAATCCTGAAAAGACTGATAATAACTAGTGAAAATGAAGCAGTAGTCAAAAAACTCCCAGCACTCATAAGCCCTGGAATAGATGGCTTCACATGTGAATTTTACTGAACATTTAAGGAAGAACTAACTGCTATCCTTCTCAAACTATTCCAAAAAGTTCAAGAAGAGGGAAGACTCCCAAATTCTTTTTATGAGGCCAGTATCATCCTAATTCCCAAATCAGGTAAAGACACAATAAAGAAAAAAACCTACAGGCTAATATCTCTGATGAACATAGACTCTAAAATCCTTAACAAAATACTAGCAAACCATTCAGCAATGCATTAAAAAGATTATGAACCGTGATCAAGTAGGACTCATCCCATGGATGTAAGGATGCTAAAATATACACAAATCAGTAAATGCATCACATAAACAAAATGAAGCATAAAAATCACATGATCATATCAACAGATGCTGAAAAAGCACTTGGTAAAATCCAGCACCCATTTATGATAAAAAAAAACACTCAGAAAACTGGGAATAGAGGGAGCTTACCTCAACATAATAAAAGCCACATACACGAAACCTACAGCCAACATTATACTCAACAGGCAAAACCCATCATTAAATGAGTAGATGAAAACCTGGTACATATACACAATGGAATACTATGCAGTAGAAAGAAAGAAGGAACTCCTACCTTTCTTGCCACAGCATGGATGGAACTGGATAGTATTATGCTAAGTGAAATAAGCCAGTCAGTGAAAGACAAATACCATATGATCTTACCTATAAGAGGAATTTAATGAACAAAATAAACTAATGAACAAAATAGAACCACAGGCATGAGAACATGGAATAGACTGACAGTGACTGGGTGGGGGATAATGGTAGAAAGATGGGGAAGGGACTAGACAAGAACATGTATGAATGACCCACAGACATGGACAATACTGTGGGATCAGGGGCAGGGTGGTCTTGGTGGAGGAGGGCAAAGGGGAAAAATTGGGACAACTGTAATAGAATAACAATACAAAATGATTAAAAGATAAATCCCAAATTTAGACCAAAAAAAATCTGATGCAGAAGAAGAAATATCATTGACAATTATATTTAAAATGAAAACAATGTAGTCTATTAGGAAAATTATTGGTTTTAGAATGTATTTTTTATAGAGTACGAACTCTGTGCAGTGGGGATACAGGCTTAGCAATATTTGTTTTGCCAAAAAGTGATAGAAGCAAAGTATTGTTTTGTAACAGCATTTCTGTGAGCAGCTCTCTGATGGTCTCTCCTAGTCCAAGGACAAATAAGAGGGCATAGAAAGATAGTTAACTAAAAATTCTCAAATATTAACTCTTTAACATTTTCCTGTGTATTTGATGGTAATGACTTGGCAGATTTTTGTCAACAAGTATATATACTGTATATATTCCTTATTTTTACTATACAAATTACTTAGCTGCCTTTGCCAAATCACCTGGCATCAGTGTACAATAAATGACTGCCTGTTGCCATAGTCCATTAGGGCCATCAACCAATATTCAGTGATCTTTTATCTCTAAAACATGAGGTTAGTACCATTTCTGTTTTTACAGAGCTTGATGATCCTTAAAATGTTTTGAATTCTTTGGGAAAAAGTGGCATATAAATACAACTCAGGATAACTTTAATTTTTTCTGTCTTGTAAATCTGGTAGCCTTGGTACAGTTTTTAAATATACCCAGTTCTCGAATGGAACTAATAGATTTTATTTTACTTTGTAGGGATTCTTTGTCAATACCCTTTCAATGAAATTTGATTGTCTGTATATACGTCTTCGGTGGGCTTTGCAGGATTTTTACTGATGCTTCCTAACAGACATTTTATACATCCCATGGCAGTTCTAATAGTCTTCCAGGGGTAGCTAAGTGCTTTACTTATCACTAAAGGGTAAGGCTGTGTGGGAAGACTGCTGGCGTGAACTGCAGGGAGTCAGCAGTTTTGTAGTCCATAAGTCAAGACTGTGTTTGAGGGCTCTAAGGAGACTAAATATTATATGTCTGAAGGTTTTGTCCAAGAGCATGCCTATCAGGAAAATGCTGAATGCATAGTATTAGCAAGAGGGAAGCAATTTTAGGTGCATGTATCTCTGCCAAAATAAGTTGCCAGCATCCTGTAAGAGTCTGTAAATTCTTAACTGTTACAGTGCCAAGTTTTCTATGTACTTGAAGCATGCAGAAAACTTTTTTTAAGAGAAAGAAATGTAATGCTTCACTTACATCTAAAAGCCAAAGGCTGTGAATTCCATTATCTTGAAATACCCACCTTATCCCCCACTCCAAATTGTAGGGTGAGGAATATTTAGCTATCCAAGTGGTCTGATAGGCCAGCTATATGAAATTAAGTGTTTTGCAACAGTTGTGACTTCAAGGGAAAATCATACCTATTTTGATGTTTAAAATATCTCCTTTTCCCTACCCATAAGAACATTTACATACTGCTGTCTCTGTCATGAAACTACTAGAGAATTTGCTTGTAATATCTGAAAGTGTATTAAATAAAAAAAAACAATTATCCTTTTGTTCTCAAGTTCTTATTACACATTTGGAGGCAAGCATTAATGTCTATATTTTATGAAGGGGAAAGAGGACATTAAAAAGTCTTCTAAAATAAACGTTACCTCCTATGACTGTGTATGATCCTCAGATTTGATTCCTAGGGTAGTTGGGTTTTATCTGTGAGCTGACACCAGGGCTCAGTGTCAACTTTAGCTGCTGATTTGGGATCACCTGGCAAGCTTTAAAATGTCCTGCCATCTGGATCTCAGGCCCAGGGTTTAGGAATTGTTCTCAGGTTTATCCTGGCCAACTGATGAGCACTTATAAGAGGAGGCTAAGATGCAAGTTCTAGGTAATTAACCCATTCAGCTCTCATGATGATGTTCCTACTGTTTGTCATGACATAAAAGACCCCGAGTCTTATGGGGTCAAGAGAAAAGGGGAACCAAGAAAAATCCTTAACTGTTACAGTGGGAGAATATTTGTCACTCATATGAGCTTTTTCTAAAATGGTCTTATTTAACCTGCACCACTACAGAATCATAGCCTTATATCTTATTAGTACATAAGAAACATTACATTAGTAAAATTCTATTGAATACCAGCAAAATTTTATTGGCAGTGTACTAAGGATTCTGTATATTGATGAATTTGGTTGGCAGCATACATATCAGGGTAATATTGGGAGATAATTTTCTGTGAATCTTTTGTGTGTTGGTATGTTCTGAAACAGAGGCACTGACTGTCTTCTATGTTTTCCAGTAGGTTTATATAATGAACACCCTTGGAAGACAGAGATAGTATCTCCCTCTGGAGCAAAGGGTAGGCATGCTTATCATCCACTATAGAAAATATAGGTTCCCTAAGTTCACAGTTTCTCACCTATAATACAAACTAATTTGTATTCAGACATTTATTCTGGGCCTCTCTGCATCATCCCTATAGGACTTGGGACAAGAAGAAGTCATGCAAATATGCTAATGCTCAGGCTTCTTGCTGTGCCACAAGCAATAAAGTCCTTTGTCTTGGGCCCAGGGGTCTCACATCTTCTCCAAGCATTTACAGCACAGGAGTTGTCTAGCTTATTACTTTCCTCATAGATAAAACCTCAGATTTTTGCAGTTCTTTACAGGTAACTATGATGCTACACTTTTAAGAAATTAAAAACAGAAGTTCGAGTTAATGGTTATCTCAAGTCCTGGTGATACATTAAAGTAATGTATGAAGACTACATAAAATGCCATAGCTATGTAAAAAAATCAGGGAAAAGTGTACACATGAGGACTTATCTAGAGATGAAGTGCTCCATTTAACCAAAACATGACTGGGGAGCTTGAGCCAAAGGACTGGTGGTTATCACTTGGTTTATTTAAGTGGAGATGTAAGAATGAAATGAAGGTGAGGGTAAGTGTTGAATGCATGTGTCAATGTCATAGTTGTAATAAATAGAAAAACACTAGCAAAAATTTTGAGGTAAAAAGAAAGAAAAATGTAGAATGGGCTCATCAGTTGCTACATAGTTAATAAAAAGATGTGAAAGAATATTATTTAAAGTTAGTTCACCCCAGTATTAAATGCCTAATTAGGAAATGCCCAGTATTAGACACCTAAGACATTATAAAAAGTACACATATAATGATTAATAGAGCAATAACAAAAATTTACTAAATATGAAAGGAATAAAACTGCAAAGAAATAAACATAAATTAGAAATACTAAATGTAACAAAGGGCACACAGTTAATAAAACAGTAAGCCTCAAATGTCAATTATATCAACAAGTGTACATAGGCTTAGCTCACTTATTAAAATGGAAGTATTTTCAGATTGGCTTGCAAAATAAAGTTAAACTCTAAAATAAAATTAGAGGGTGGCTGAAAATTAAGTAATGTGCAAGGGTATAGCAGGTAAATATAAACAGTAAGAATGCAGTGTTTCAGAAGAAGTATAAATTAAGCCAAACGTAAAAAATGAGAGGGAGAAGGAAACTATGAAGTAAAGGCTAAAATGGATCTCTTTGAACCAAGCAGGGAGCTAGAATTTCCTAATGCAGAAAATAAAATAGCCCTGGCTGGTGTGGCTCGGTGGATTGAGTGCTGGCCTGCAACCAAAGGGTCGCTGGTTCAATTCCCAGTCCAGGCACATGCCTGGGTTGTGGGCCAGGTCCCCAGTAGAGGGCAGGTGAGAGGCAATCACACATTGATGTTTTTTTTCCTCTCTTTCTCTCTCCCTTCCTTTCTCTCTAAAAGTAAGTAAATAAAATCTTTTAAAAAAAGAAAATAGATAAGCATAAAGCAATAGTAAATAGACTTTAAAATAACATTCTTAGTCTAATACAGTGTAAGTAGATCGAAATGATTAAGTATATAGAGGTCAAAACAGCATAATGAATAAGGTAGCTTTTGGAGATGTGCATCAAACTTATTAAGACAACATGAAACATTTACAAAAATTGACCACAATAAATTCTATATAACAGAAAACATGCCAAATACATTCTCTTATCATACTGTAGTAAATTAGAAATTAATAATAAAATCAAAATCAAGTCTCTTAAACTTTAAAATTGAAAAACACTCTATTGAATGTAGATAAAAAAATAAAAGCTAAATTTTCAGAATTTCTGAACAAAAATAATAAAACTTTATAGATTAATATCTCTGGGTTACAACTGAAAGCAGTGATCAGAAGGAAATTGTTAGCGCAAACTTCTTTTAGCAATAAAAATGGAAGAAGGACACACATAAGATATATTCCTACCTCAAACAGCTAGAAAATAAAGGAAAGGTAAAGAACAGAATGAGTATAAGAACACAATGAAATAGAAAATAAAAAACATTAGAACAAGAAATAAATCAAAGTGCTGGCTCTTCAAGAAAAAAACCAACAATATAGACAAAGCCCTACGTAGGCTAATTAAAAAATGAGGGGCATAAATATACAAAATAATGTATGAGGGGAAAAACCAATGGAAAGAGGAAATTTCAAACACCTCTTTCAAATTCTACTTGAGATTCTATGTAAATAGTACAATTTACCAGGAAAATAAAATCTCCAAATTGACCACAATTGAGGTTGAAAGTTTAATAGACTAAATTTATTCTATTTTCTTTATTCTATGGAATAAAGAAAAAAGGCAATAAAGATCTCTGTCACAAAAATCTCATGGGGGAATTTCAGAAACCATCAAAAACTAGACCCCAATTCTACTTAAATTATTCCAGTACATAGCAAAAAGAAAACTTCCAACTTATTTTTTGAGGCAAGTATAACACTTTTGTGAGCTGACAAAGGATGAACATGATGTTAAAAGAGACTTTGTGGGAAGAGCACTTTTATAGTTGCGAAATCTGATAAACACCACTTCAGTGATCAAGGTTATATCCAAGGTGATAAGTCCTGCTGATAATGTAGCCTTTACATGATGTGATATTACATGGGCATAGCCTTGGTTTCTTAGGTCTTCCCCTCTCAAACCCATAATCCCAGCCTGAGCATGAAAAAAAAAAATCAGACAAATCCCAGTAAAGAGAAAATGTACTAAAAAGAAAGACTATCTGTAACCTGAAAGTAAAAACAAAAACAAAAAACAAGTCAAAGAAACAAATTACTAATAACCAAGAGGTACTTAAGAAGACATGACAACTAAATGTAACCTGATGGAATTCTAGATAAGAAAAAGAGCATTAAGTTAAAACTAAGGAAATATGAATGACGTATTGGATTTAGTTAATAATAATGTATCAGTAATGCTTCATCAATTGTCACAAATGTACCATACTCACATAAGATGTCAAGGAGAAAAACTGAGTAACTAAAACTATAAAACTACACTACCTTTGTGAATTTTCTGCATATGCACGTGCTTTGTCAAGCAATTCTATCTCTAGGAATTTACCTTATGGTCAACTCCACAAATATTTAGCAACATAGGCAAAGCATTGATTACTGTAGCATTGTTGGTAACATAAAAATATTGGCCACAACTTAAATACCTCTCTATTACAATTCACATTTGTCAGACTGATTGTGATGCAGCAATAACAACAAATGAAGATACCGTTTATGAACTCATATGAAATGATTCCAGGATCTAAGTCAAAAAAAAAAGCAAGGTTTAAAAAAGTATATATAATGTATGTAATATGCTACCTTTTTTCTACACAAAGGTGAATTGACATACATATTTACTTGTTTTTGCATAGAGAAACACAGGAATGCTAAACCAGAAACTAAAGAAAATGGTGATACATGGAGATGGGCAGGAATGTGTCAGAATGTGTAAGGACAGAATTGAAGTATCTCTGAGTAGGCCTACAGTTTGACATATGAAACATGAACATGCCTCACATATTAAAAATTATCTTAATATAAAAGCATCTAAACAATTCTAGAAATACATGAAAACCAATGTACTCATAATGATAATGAAAACCAGAATAAATAATTAATTCAATGAAGTGTTGAACACAGTATTTAGGGATAAATGGTGATGGAAGGAGACTTGATCTGGCATGGTGAATACACAATACAACATACAGATGATGTAAGATGATATATTATAGAATTAAACACCTGAAACCTATGTAATTTTATTAACAAATGTCACCCCAATAAATTCAATAAAAAGAGAAATGTATATGTAATTTAATGTGCATATTCCTATATATGTTCCTACAGTGATCTTCCTATTTTAACAAATACATATAATCCAATACTCATATGTAAAATTCAGCTATACATATGTATGTACATCTGTAATCCAACTCTGCATGCGTGTTCTCCTAGCTCTGTTTCTGAAAGTACCTAGAAGCAATGACCACTCTGTTGCAATGTGCAATTAGTAGTAAAATCTGGTGATGCATCTTGCTTTCTAAATAGCACTCCCTTCTAAAAGGAATTTGGACTCTTTGGGAAAATGACTCATTTCATATCTGGGCAAAGAAAAGTAAAAATTGAGTTTGGAGCATCTTGTGACAGAGAGCATGAAAATACTCAAAGATAGAGTCACATCAAAAGGATGTAGGAGCCACCTTGAAGAAGTCCATATTTGGTATAAATGAGCTGCAAAAAGAGTAGTGATGGTAATGAATTATAACATATTGAATACATAAAAAAGAAACATGAGTCCATAGTGATTCTGAAAAAAAATTATAATGGAAACGAGTGAATAAAAAGAGAGAAGGTGGCTAGCTCTTCTTTACAGAAGAGTGCCAGCTCATAAAAATAGAAAGGGAGACAAAATTTGCAAATCGCTGTTTTGTTATAACCCCCAATCTGATTCACACATAGATGATCAATTCATGCCCCTCACAAATTTCTCTGTGATTACGAAGGGTAAATTTGCCTTTATGGCAAAAACTTTAAGTAATCAAAGTTTCCATTGCCCATGGTGGGACAGCCTTCTGATGTGCTAGAGTGGCACACGATGTCACCATTGTGGTGGTGTGTTTTCCCTAGAAAGCTTGGACCTGAATCTCAATGCAAGATAAATCAATGTCAATTATTCTGTAGAACAACTGACCTGAACTCTTCAAAGGATTCTGTGGTATTAAGAACAGATACCACATAGGGGGAAAGGGGAATTTTTCTAGATTCAAGGAGATAAAGGAGGTGTAATGGCAAAATCCAAAGTGTAAGTATTGATTGGATCCAAGATGGGAAAAAAAATGAGATGTAAAGGACATTTTTGAAATAATAGGGAAAATGTACAGTATAGATTTTTTTGTGTATGATATTAATACTGATTTTCATAGGTGATAATAGTATTATGGTTGTATAGGAGAATGTCATTGTTCTTGAGAGTTTATGCTTAAGTATTCTGGAATGACAGTCACAGTGCCTATAACCTATTTTGGGATGGTTTGGAGTAATGGAAGGATCTCTTTCTGTTTTTCTGTAGGTATATATGCATATATGTGTGTGTACATATATAAGTGTATGTATATGTGAAAATATATGCATGTGCTTATGTGAATATATAGGTATGTGTAGAGAAGGGTGAGAGGGAGAGGGGAGAGAGACAGGAAGTGAGATGTGGAGAGATGCTAACAGTTAGTCAAAAGTATATTAGGAATTCATTACACTGTGTTTGAGGTCATGACTTTAAAATCTTTCAAAATAAAACAGCAAATTAGAGCAACAACACAAAAGATATTCTTTAGCCAGCTTCCATATACTTCTTTTCTATTTTTTTGAAGTTTCCACTGCACGACCATAACCTTTGTCTTTGGTCATTTAGAAGCTTATGTTCGTGGAAATCTTTGACCTATTAATAGCTCTTATAATTTTAGCTGCTAGGGAATTTTGTGCTGTGTCCTTGAAAGAAAATAAGGTACTTGCTAGATGAAAGCTCATTAAGTGGTTTCTCATTGCAATATTTAACACACTCTGAAAAGTGAGAGAAAATCAATAAGGTGTGGCTTGTCATTCTCTGCTTTTCTTCCATTCTGAGTATTACCTAGGGATGCTGAAGAATTTGTAATTAGTTATGTGGTAGTAAAGTGTCTGGAGCCGACATGTCTGATATGTCTTCATTGTATTTCCTAATATGCACTGGGTGGTTTTTCAAATACTTGGAGTCATATCCTGGGATATTTTAATTTGTAATGTAATTTTCCTAAGAAATAAAAATATCCACAAAACCCCCAAATCACATTACATTTTCAAACTGAGACTTATTATAAATATGATAATTCCTTATTTTCTCTGTTGGATAAAGTCACTGTTAGGTAAATTTAAGGAAATTTAATTTCTTAAATAAAATAATCAATTTTGCAAGATTTTCTGCAAACATGAAAATATACATTTGCAAACTATGAGATAATATAGATGTGTTTTTAAAACAAAAAGAGGACAATGAAATGAAATTTATATAGTTAATGTAATGAGAGAGATAGTTTATCTTAAGGTAGTCTTGAGATTTTTAAGTTAGAACCAATTGCATAGAACAAAATAAAATCCAGAATATTTAGTTTCTTGAGATCTGAAATGAATTATTTTTGCTGGTGTGTTTCCTGATTTATATCCTTCATACTTCTTAAGGTCATTATTATAATGCTCACTTAGAGGCAGAACTGTAGTGTTTGAAGACAATTTAAAAGACAGTTGCCATCATGGTCAAAGATTGCTTCATTTTTGGAGGACTTACCTCCTGCATCTAATGTGGAACCATACTTGTTTTTTACGTGAAACCCCTAAGGAGCTTACTAATAGGGAAGAGAGAAGAGCTTATTCTCTAAGAGATGTCTGTTGAGTCTAATGACTCCTGATGAAAATGTCTATGAAATTTATGTCACTGTTGGTGTTTTAGTGGCAAACATCCCATGATCTCATATGGCTGTGAAACATTTGTATTTTTGTTAAAAAATACTGGAGATCATACAACTTTAGTAATTCAACAGGTTTAAACAAAGATGTTTTAAGTATCTATCTATCTAATCTATCTATCTATCTATCTATCTATCTAATCTATCTATCTAATCTATCCATCCACCCATCTGCTCCCACACCAACCTAGCTATCCATCTATCTATCATTTATCATCTCTATATATAGATATCTGGCTTCCTTAAAAGCCAAGAGATCTTAATATTTGGAAGCCAGCATGTTGTTAAACTGTAGTAAAAGAGGTATTACCATTTCTGAGTGAGCTTTTTATTATCAAACCTTTTCACACACCCATTGTATTGATTAGCAAAAATATTGCAATTTCAGTGAAGATATATCCTGCTATTTAAATACCATTTATTTGATGGAACCTCTGTATATATCACAAACCAATAACAGGAAGGAACAGAGACAATATTCTAAATTAAAAGCCTGAACTCTGTTTTCCACAGTGTGGAACCCTTGGAAGTGCAAAGAAAATGTAACTTTGGACCATTATGTACTTTGTGAGTGCAAGAATTCATTATTTGTTTGGTTTTTTAGTATACTTCAGAAATGTTTTGCTTCCCTATTACTGATCCCCTGTAGCACTTTCATGTTGGGTTTCAAGTTGTATAGTCTTTTAATATTTCATTTATATCAAATTGTGTTTTTTAGAAATAGAAGTTTGTTCCCTTGTGATAATCTTCCCTCATTAAACTAACAAAAATGTTTATGTTGTGTGGCATTTTTGTAATTCCATTCAAGCTAGTGAAAGTAGTTTATACTCAGAATCCTGAAGACTGGATTTGTTAAAAGGTTGCATTTCTTCATTCAATGAACTCTTATTGTGTCCACTGTGTTCTAGGTGCTGTTTCAAATAGTTAAGTCTGGAAGACAAATGGAAGAATTTTCCTAACATTAAAGGTAATTTTTCCTGTGCAGAAGTGGTTTTTAAAACTGTATATGTTTTCACTAAGATTAAAATTTTTTTGACAAGATAGGATCAAAATAATCTTAGCTATTAATGTATGAGGGGGAACCTCAAAAAACTTGAATGTATTTATAAAAAATGTGTATTTATTCTTACATAGTTAAAATTTCAGACAACTTCAAAGTACTCTTCATTTGACGCAATACACCTATCAAGATGTTACTTTTCTACTGCTCAAAACAACTCATCACTTTTGATGCCTTTTAGTGCTTCTGCTGTTTTCTGTTTCACCTCTTCCACATTTCCCTTTGAGGGAAGTCCCCAACATTTCCCTTTGAGGACTTTTTCATCCAGGGAAACAAAACAGAAGTCACTCTGGGAGATCAGGTGAACAGGGAGGGTGGACATGGGGGGCATGCAGTTTTTGTCAAAAACTACTGAACACTCAGCACATTGTGGGTAGGTGTGCTAATAATCACCTATTATGAAATGGGCAAACACATACAAAGACTCTTCCAAAAAAATTCACTGAGGCTGAATGCAACCTTTCACAACACTACCAGCTATCACGTGGATACATATGGGTTCCTGGAACACTCACTTACTGGAGGAAGCCTCTATAATAAGGCGCTCACCCTCCAGCGGGTAATTCTGTTTTTTGGCTGGTCTCCCATGGTATGTATACCACACCTCTGAAAACCTAAGGTTTATACAGTTGCTTTGTTGACTTTATTTATTTAAATCACCTCATTTAGCCACAAAGTAGTTACTTGGCCTTGACTAAATCAGTTAGGCTTCTTGACTTAAATTCCTTATGTGTACAGTAAATTGTTTGTCAAGGTCCCTGGATCTATATGATTACAGAATTTCTTTGGTTTCTGCTCTGAGCTACTGGTTTTATATCTGATGTCTTTGTCTAACACAAATCCTAATGATCTGAATAACATTATAGGTTCTCTAGGATGATCAGTATTTGCTTCTTAGGTGTGTTTAACTTTCCGAATTCATTGATGCCTACTTTGGCCTGAAGGACATCACTAAATGATGTATTCAATTTCTTAATCTTCTGAAGAAATACAGTGATTATAGCCTTATTATAGAGATGTCACCCAGTAACTTCTGAGCAATTTAATTTTTCTAAATTAATTTTCATATACCATGGTTTAGCTGAAAATGACATTCTCATTTAAAATGGGATGGAGCCTTGGCCAATGTGGCTCAGTTGGTTGGAGCATCATCCACTAAACCAAAAGGCCATGGATTTGATTCCTTGTCAAGGCACATGCCTAGGTTGCTGTTCCATCCTGATGGGGCACCTACAGAGGCAACCGATCCATGTTTCTCTCTTGCATCAGTGTTTCTCTTTTTCTCTCTCTTTCTTCCTCCTGCTCTCATTAAACATGACCTCAGGCGAGGATTAAAAAAATGTGATGGAGACTTGTGTATTTTATTTACTCACATAAGAACTTTTTTCTTTTTTTAAATATATTTTATTGATTATGCTGTTACAGTTGTGCCATTTCCCCCTTCACTCCCCTCCACCCTGTACACCCTCTCCCACCCACTTCCCTCCCTTTAGTTCATGTCCATTTGTCATACTTATAAGTTCTTCAGCTTCTACATTTCTCATACTATTCTTACCCTCCCCCTGTCTATTTCCTACCTACAATCTATGCTACTTATTCTCTGTAACTTTTCCCCCTCTCTCCTCCTCCCACTCCCCTGTTGCTAACCCTCCATGTGATCTCCATTTCTGTGGTTCTGTTCCTGTTCTAGTTGTTTGCTTAGTTTCTTTTGGTTTTGCTTTAGGTGTGGTTAATAATTGTGAGTTTGCTGTCCTTTTACTATACATTTTTTTTTAAAATCTTCTTTTCTTAGATAAGTCCCTTTAACATTTCATAAAATAAGGGTTTGGTGATGATGAACTCCTTTAACTTGACCTTATCTGAGAAGCACTTTATCTGTCCTTCCATTCTAAATGAAAACTTTGCTGGATAGAGTAATCTGGGATATAGGTCCTTGTCTTTCATGACTTGGAATACTTCTTTCCAGCCCCTTCTTGCCTCCAAGGTCTCTTTTGAGAAATCAGCTGACAGTCTGATGGGAACTCCTTTGTAGGTTACTGTCCCCTTATCTCTTGCTGCTTCTAGGATTCTCTCCTTCATTTTAATTTTGGCTAATGTAATTATGATGTGCCTTGGTGTGTTTCTTCTTGGGTTCAACTTCTTTGGGACTCTCTGAGCTTCCTGTACTTCTTGGAAGTCTATTTCCTTTGCCAGAATGGGGAAGTTCTCATTTATTATTTGTTCAAATACATTTTCAATCTGTTGCTCTACCTTTTAAACCCCTTCCGGTACCCCTATAATTCGGATGTTGGAACATTTAAAGATGTCCTGGAGGTTCCTAAGCTTCTCCTCACTTTTTTTGAATTCTTATTTCTCCATTATTTCCTGTTTGGCTGTTTCTTTCTTCCTTCTGGCCCATTCCTTTGTTTTGAGTCCCAGTTTCCTTCCCATCACTGTTGGTTCCCTGTGCATTTTCCTTCACTTCTTTTATGGTAACTTGCATTTGTTCATCTAATTTGCGACCAAAATCAACCAATTCTGTGAGCTTCCTGATCACCAGTGTTTTGAACTGTGCATCTGATAGGTTAGCTATCTCTTGGTCACTCAAAAGGATGAGTTCTGGGGCACTGATTTGTGCTTCTGTTTGGGCCATCTCTCTCTCTCTCTCTTTTTTGGTCTGGTCGCTCCTGTTATGGTGAGGGGTGGAGCCTTAGGTGTTCACCAGGGCTGGGCACCCCAGTTGCTAGATTGTGATGTTGTATGTGAGGGCGGGGCCAAGAGGGATCTATAAGCCCTGGCTGGCGTAGCTCAGTGGATTGAGCGTGGGCTGCGAACCAAAGTGTCGCAGGTTCGATTCCCAGCCAGGGTACATGCTTGGGTTGCAGGCTATAACCCCCAGCAACCACACATTGATGTTTCTCTCTCTCTCTTTCTCCCTCCCTTCCCTCTCTAAAAATAAATAAAATCTTAAAAAAAAAAAAAAAAAAAAAAAAGAGGGATCTATGGTGGTAGCTCTGTTCTCCATGGGACCTGAGTCCCTTCCCTGGGATCCTGGGTTGCGAGCTCTGCCCTGCTCCACAATCGCCGCTTCACTGGGTCTGCCAGCTGCCACTGCGTACTCAGGGTCCACCGGCTGCGATCTTGTGTGCCCCAGATGCCTTACGCAGTCCCGGTTGCCTTATGTGCCCAATTCTCCCTGTTCTCCGTGCCTCAACCCGTGCCCGGCTGCTTATCTCCTCCCCTCCTACCAGTCTGGATGAATGGGTCTATTTCAACTTCTTGGCTGTCCGACTTCCATTCAGATAAATTTTCTGTCAGTTCTGGGTGTTATTCTACCTCTAAATTGTTGTTGTTCCAATCGTGGTTGTGCGTGGAGGTATGGTGCTTCCACCTATGCCTCCATCTTGCTGGGAAAAATCACATGAGGACTTTTCAATGTAGAAATTAGAAAAGTTGATTATTCTAAAAATTAGAATGGAATTATTCTAAATGTTTTAAAATGACAACTTTAAGAATGTTTTAAATGGATCACGTTTCTAGCATTTATAAAGTTGTATGAATGGTAGCTGTATTTCACATATTCCAATTGTATAGTAGGCAGAAGACCTGGCATTTCCATCAGTCATTGCCTGACTGGCAGTCATGCCCAGGGGATGTTTATAAATGTGTTTGAATCTTCTGGTCAGTCTCAAAATATAGTATAGGTCAGCATATGAACGTGGTTCAGAGGTGTCCTTCATTTTCATATTCAGTCTTGGACATGAAAAAACATTTACCAATTTATAAAACTGACAAAAATACTTTAAAGGTTGATAAAACTTTCTGAAATAAGCACTCTTGAAAATGATGCAGCAAATCTCAATGCATTTAGCATCATAACCAAAAGCAAAATTATTTACAGAATTATAGGGCCTAGGCTCTTTTGCCAGTGCCATGACCCACTTGGTTACCAAGGGAAGTGTTAACAGCTTTTTAATGGCTCTGCTAGCTGGGCAAATCATACATATTTAAGGTAAATAAAAATATCTTCTTTTTCTATCAGTCATCTTTTCTTTAGGAAACTTCTACAGATATTTTGTATCTTTAGATCTCCAAACACTAGTCTGAAATTGGAAAATAATTTTGCTCTCAAGAAATTACCTAAAACTTTTTTGCCTCCAATATGGGAAACTGAGTATGAAAGAACAGCACTGGGAGACAGAT
Source organism: Phyllostomus discolor (assembly GCF_004126475.2). NCBI lineage: Eukaryota > Metazoa > Chordata > Mammalia > Chiroptera > Phyllostomidae > Phyllostomus > Phyllostomus discolor. The sequence continues at coordinate 33,175,298 of NC_040912.2, forward strand.
TTTTTCAATATGTTCCTTTTGTGCCATTTATGTAAATGTTTAATAAATTTAAGTGTGTGTGTTTGTAAATGTGTGTGTGTACATGTATTAATATTATTAATAATGAATGGTGAGTAATTTGGTTGTGATGATCTATCCACCAAAAGTATATTAAGCCACATAGTTCTATCAGAAAGAAAGAAGTAAAATGTTTTTGTAGCCAAGATGTAGTTAAAGAAACTATCACCATTTTGTGCTTCTAGAATTAATTTTCTGTTTTTTAACATTCAGGCTACCATGGAAAGCAATGATTTAATAAGATTTTAGATTAATGAAATGATTCTCCTGAGACAATAAAAAAAATAGTATCCTGGATGAGTACATTTCCAAATTAAAAAGTGAAAATGGTATTTCTGAAGACCCTGCAGTGAGGAGGAGTCCACTGTGGCCCAGTATCCAAAGCAGAGGAGGATGGTCTCAGTTAAAGTAGTTGAAGCCCCTTCTCATGAGAGTGGCCCCTGGGATCCATTCCTCTGAATTCACTGTTTTTCCTCCTTACCAGCCTTCTTAGGAAAAATCACCTTTTCAAGTGTCCAAACAAACTGAAACTTAGTGTCACCTGTTCCTTTAATGTGGTCTTCCTGGATCCTAAGTGACAGTTTGCTGTGGAAGTTAAAGCTCATTTTAATTTTTTAAAATTTAAAAAATTAGTTTATTTTTGACAATTCACTGACTTTTCATATAATTTGTGCAGCCATCACCACTATCTAATTCCAGAACATTTTCACCACACCAGAAAGAAACCCCATACCCATTAGCAGTTACTCCCCATTTTTCCCTCCCCCTGGCCCATGAAGTACAAATATACTTCCAATGTCTATGATTTTGCCTATTTGGGCATTTCATTTAAATAAAACCATATAATATAGAGCACATTTTGTTTGGCTCTTTTCATTTAGCATGTTTCAAAGTTTACCCATATTTTAGCAAGCATCAGTACTTCATTGCTTGTTAGGACCAAATGATATCCCATTCTATAAATGTGCCACATTTTGCATTCATCAATTTATGGACTTTTGAGTTGCTTCTACAATGGGGCTATTATGAAGAATGCTACCATGCACATTCATGTGTGGATTTTTCTTTAGACTTATGTTTTCAGTTCTCCTGGGTAATACTTATGCATTCAATTGCTGGGTCATGTAGTAATTCTGTTTTGAAACTGCTAAAATATTTGCCAAAGTGGTTGCATGATTTTACGTTCCCACCAGCAATGTATGAAGGTTCTAATTTCTCTGTGTTCTCACCACTTATTGCTGATACCTCATTCTGATTTTAATTTGCATTTCAATAATGGCTAATGATTTTGAACATTTTCTATGTGCTTATTGGTCATTTGTATATCTCTGAAAACATTTTTATTCAGATTCTTTGACTATTTTTATTTGGGTTGTCTATTGTTGAGTTGGAGTTGTAAGAGTTCTTTACATGTTCAGGATAGTAGTCCCTTATCAGATATATAATTTACAGATATTTTATTTTTTTCTATGGATTGTCTTTTCACTTTCCTGAGGGGGTTATTTGAAGCACAAAATAGTTTAATTCTGATGAAGTGTAACTTATCTGTTTTTTCTTTTGTTGCTTGTGATTTGGGTATTATTTCTAAGAAACAAATAACAAATCCAAGGAAATTAAGATTTACTGGTTTAAGATTAACAGGTTTTTACCTGTTTTAGATCTACAGTTAAGTCTATAATACATTTGAGTTGCTTTTTGTTTATGATATGAGAAGAGGATCTAACTTAATTTTTTCATATATGGATTTTCCATTAAAATATAAAAATATGGATTCCTAGTATCATTTAAAAATATGTTCTTTCCCTATTAAGTGGTCTTGACATCTTTGTCAAAAATCAAGTAATCATAAGTGTAAGGGTTTATTTTTGGACACTCAGTTAATTTATCTATATGTCTGTCTTTAATCCAATACCACACTGTTTTGATTACTGTTGTTTTGTACTAAGTTTTGAAATTGGAAAGTATAAGTCCTCCCAATTTGTTCTTTTTTTTCTATCTTGTTTTGCCTATTCTAATCTTCACAATCCATATGAATTTTAGAATCAGGTTTTAATTCTTACAAAAAATAAAGGTGGACTTTCGATAGGGATTAAATTGAATCTGTGGATCTATTTGGGTAGTTTCACCATTTTAATATTGTCTTTCAATCCATGAATACTAAGTGTCCTTACATTTGTTTGCTTTTTTCTAATGATACATTGTAATTTTCAGTGTACAACAAGCCTTATACTTCATTGGTTAAATTTATTTCTACGTATTTATTCTTTTGCTGCTATTATAAATAGAATTGCTTCTCAATTTTTAGATTGTTTATTGCTCATGTATCAAAATACAGCTATTTTTTGTTTATTGTTCTTGTGATGTTCAAACCTATTGAACATTTTTATTAGTTATAACTGCTTTTTGTGGAAGTCTAAGGTTTTGGATACTATGATAGTACTGTCTTCTCTTCCTGCAGGTGTTGGGGGGGGGTTGTGTGCTCATACCCACTGGAACTCAGTCCATTGACCTAATTTGGGCCTTTTAGGCATAAAGGTTAGATTGGATAGCATATTATAGCACCACTTCTCTCTCCTGATTTATGATCCCTTTTTCCTAGGTAGGAGGAGTAACTGTCATATGCCCATGGTCAAAGGCATTGCTGGCAATATTGCAGGGCCCTGGCAGTAAATGGTGGTTTGCCACCTCCATTATAAAGCATGGAGTCCGACGGAATTTTATAGTCAAAGCATCTTAATAGAGTGTTCAAGTCAATCATGACTAAAATAGTCATATCATTTATCATCACCCGGGGACACTTGCAAGATTTAGTTTGGGGGAATCTGTGGGGGTGTGAATTGTGCTATTATTTATTTTGCCAGTACAACAGATATACACTCTGAATATCCTGGATATTCAGGAGGCATCATGACCTTTGTCAAAACAGATTGTGAACAGATGGGTTTTCAAGTGTAAATTTGACAAAATGAAAAGAACAAGCCAGGGACAGAGGGTTTGTTACCAGAAGGTGTCTATGGGATTGGTGGTGGGGAGCAAGGGTTGGAAAGGCCAGATCAGGAAGGACACCGATACACTGGTTGAGAGCTCAGGCCCTAGAGTCAGACTGACCAGGCTGAAACACTTCTACCACCTGTTAGCGGATTTAAGCAAGTTGCTTAACATTTCAGTGCTTTCAAGTACAAAATGGGCTTAATAGTAACCTTATCTATTAGGGTCGTATGAATGAGGCAGTGAAAGACAAATACCATATGATCTCACCTATCAATGGAACCTAATCAACAAAACAAACAAGCAAGCAAAATAGAATCAGAGATGTGGAAATAAAGAACAAACTGACAGTAACCAGAGGGGATGGGGGATGGGAGTAACAGGGGCAAGAAGGGAAAGTGTCATCAAGGAACATGTACAAAGGACCCATGGACAAAGACAATAGGGGAGGTGGGAGGAGGATTGAATGTGGGAGGTGGAGGTGGTAGGGCAGGGGAGAGTAATGGGGAAAAATGGGGACAACTGTAATTGAACAACAATAAAAAAAGATTTAAAATGGTTCTTACCACACAGTGTGTGCTATGTATACATTATCTACTAATATTAGCTACATATCTGCAGTAATTAATTTTGTTACATGGGCAGGGGTATAGGCTCAGTGTACAGTCCAGGAGCCCACTGGTTAGTGGCACTTTGACACTGAGACTTAAACCCATGTTGTTGACTGTAGTATAGCTGAAAGGGATCTGTAGTGAATTTGCTGTTACCTACCTCTTTGATGCTACTCTGCACTGAGCCTCTGTATTCTTTTAATGATTCAGAGTCTATTTCCCATTTCCTTTTCAGAATACAGCCCTGGGAGAGAGAGTCTCAGAAAGCTTAAAAGGAACATGAGATGAGTAGGATTCAGCATGGACTTTGTAGTATGACATTATTATCTACCCAGAAACCAATTCCATGCAGTGACATGTTCATTGATATTCTGAAGTCTAATTTCAAGCTATTAACTCTGAGAGACACTAAGCATATGATTCCTCTTTTTCAATGGCATGTAACTCAAATATTGTGAGATTATTTTGGAGGGCCATCTACAAATTAACATTTTCTTTCAAGTAGGGTAACTCTTAGTAATGTTCTGGAAAAGTCAAAAACAGTATTTTCTCTCTCTGTTTAAGTACTTTATTATCTTCCTTGTAGAAGGAATACTAAAGATATTTAAAAAATTATTTTTCAGTTACAGTTGACTTACAATATTATATTAGTTTCAGGTATATGACACAGTGTTTAGATATTTATATAACTTATAAATCGATGACCTTGATAAGTCTAGTACCCATCTGACACCATACATAGTTATTAGAATATTATTGACTATATTCCCTGTGCTGTACTAAGTATTTTAGATAATTATTTGTCTAATTTTTATCTTTTTAAGATATAGAAACTTGAATATTTAATACTTTTATCTAGAAGTTATAAAGACAATAGGATTAATTTTTTTCAACTTTAAGGACATTAGATTTAAGAAGAACTTTATTGGAAGTATCTTTACACTAAAACAAAATTCGCATTTTTATCAGTTTCTTTCAGACGATAGTCAGGAATTCGGGACAGTTTATACTACCTTGTTTCCCATGACACGCTGTGAGCTTGTGTAATTGTTAGGCATTTGAGTGCGTGTGAATTCAAAATTTAATGTGGGGTCTTGTCATCCTCCAGCTGGGGGCATCCTCCAGCTGAACTTAGAGGACTTGGATACTGATCTCTGGAATAGTCTTGGATCCTTTATAAGAGCTCCTATTATGGTGGGAGTTAACTTTTTGAACTTTATTTTGATTGTTCACAGTGTAAGATGGGGTGTCAAACTCATTTTCACCAGGGGCCACATCAGACTCACAGTTGCTTTCAAAGGGCAGAATGTAATTTTAGGACTGTATAAATGTAACTATCCCTTAACTAGGGGCAAGGAGCTCGGCACTGCCACTGGGTAGAAACATGGTGCTGGGCTGGATAAAACAAGGTGGAGGGCTGGATTCTGCCCTCAGACCTTGTGTTTGCCACCTGTGGTTTATACTACTACAGATGTCCATATCCTTCCCCCTGTGCCCGCCTCCACCCAGCCCCTGCCCCCCTTCCCTCTGCCATCACCACACTGTTGTCTGTATCTATGGGTGATGCATATATGTTCTTTGGCCCATCCCTTCACCTTCTTTCATCCAGAGATAACTTGATTTAATTGATAAGATTTTGCATTTAGTTGTTTGCTTTTTCTTTTAAATTGTTCAAACACAATTGTCTCCATTTTTGTAGTTCTTTGCTTTTTTGATGACTACTGGTATTCCTTGCCTTATAATTTAAAAAGAGGATATTTAGCTTTTATTGAATATGAAAATTTGTAGGTAGTTGTTCCATTTAAGATGAGGGGTTTTTTTTTCCTGTGAAGAAATTATAGGACTCTTTTAAGCCTTGCTTGTATATTCAATATGAGCATTTTTAAAAAATAAAATATGGAACTAGTTAAAGTGTTATTGCCACTTCCACCTGAGAGCAGAGTCTCTGTCCTGGGAAAGGTCCCTAGTGTGGTTGTGAAAATTTTCAGTTGAGTAGACATTTTTGGTCGTGAGGAGAAGAAAGAATTGGACATTTATCTTGTGGGGTTTGATAAGAGTCCTCTTTTAAGTATGCTTAAATCTGGGAGGAGGAAGCTGGAATAAAGTAGCTTTGGCATCTTTGAGAGGGCAGGAACAAATACCCCAACTCCCTTTCACAAGACTTGTGGTTAGAGATGTGAGCCAGGGCATATCCAATGCCCCTAACATGCCCAGGGGTTAGAGGAGCAATGAGTTCCATATATACAATCTATTTGAAGAAAGAAGTTCTATGCTGGTAACTTGGGATCAGCCCAAGAGTTCATTAGGAGACCTGATTTCAATTGCTGCTTATGCATAAAATTTACAATTTACCTCTAAAAATATTTAGATTATAGCAATTAAAATTTTAAATAAATTTCAAATGACCATTGAGCTAAGTTTACTATATTTAAAATAACACAGTGCCACCCTGGCTGGCACAGCTCAGTGGATTGAGGGCAGGCTGCGAACCAGGCATCTCAGGTTTGATTCCCAGTCAGGGCACATGCCTGGGTTGTAGGCCACGGCCCCCAGCAACCACATATTGATGTGTGTGTGTATGTGTGTGTCTCTCTCTCTTTCTCCTTCCCTTCCCTCTCTAAAAATAAATAAATAAAATCTTTAAAAAAATAAAATAAAATAACACAGTGCCTGAGCTTATGGGATATGCCAAACATTTTATTTTATTCATATGAATTAAGAAAGACAAATTATAGAATAAAGACTATTGGAAATTATAATGAAAAACTCCCTATTGCAACAGCAAGTTGTGCTAGAAGATGTGAGCAGAAGCAAGCTGACAAAGACTCACCATAACCAAAGGTAGGCTCCTCTCACCTCTCTGTCCAACTAGGCCTCCATCTTTGGGCTTCTGTGCTTGTCTTTGCATCACTCAGTCTCAGCAAGAGTCCTGCCGAGTTAGTGCAGCGGGACTCTCCTCCCTCCATGGTGCTCTGCCTCCAGAGCTGATCGAATTTCTCACCTCCTGTCCTTGGTATCTGACCACTCTGCTGTGACTTCAGCAAGAATCCCCCCTGACACTTGAAGTTCTCTTTTAGGAATTTTCCATCCTCTGATCTTTACCTTGCCTCTTGCTTATAAATCCCCACTTGTCTATGCTATATGGGAGTTGAGCGCAGTTCTAAAAGCAGATATTTTTTTCCCTTATTGTGATAGTTCCTGGTTCAAATATATTTTTACAGCTGTACTTTCCAGCCCTGGTTTTACTTGATGCAGGTAAGCTTGAGAATAACTTAACACTTATTTGTCAAATATCATTGTGCTCATAATCTACAAGATTAAGTATTATTAATAAACAGCTCTGATCTCTGGCCCTGTCACGTTGTACATACAGGACTGTGTTTGCCTTTGATGGTGCCCACAGACCATGCATTAAATATCAGAGAAGGCAGGGATGTGACCATGAGAAAGAAGATAATGCAGTTTCTTCTATAAACACAATTTGGAAATTGGCAAATAAGACAATATTTATCACTTAAATCAGGGATGTCAATGCATAGCAGTTAGGATGTCCTCCCCCTCCACCTGCTTCTGTCCCTTGGGGTGACTCACACCAAGGGCCATGCTAGCGCCACCGCTGCTTCAGCCACAGTGGAAAGTGAAATGGCCAGGGCAGGCCAGTGAGGATGAGGAACTGGGTAAAGATATGGTCAAGAGCCCTATTTCCATGGCTGAATATAGAATAGGGTCCACGATGAAACTGCAGTGAGAATTTTCAGTACAAGCTAGTGGCAGACTAGACAGGAAAGCTCAAAATTCAGCTGCGAGTGTTCCTGCCAAGCCTTCTTTCCCCAAGCTGTCACTGAGGGCTTTCCTCCTCAGAGGTGCTCCGGCTGAGTCAGAGGAGCACAGGCTTTGGAGCAAAGAAATCTGTGCCCCTTCCCCCCCTCCCCCCGCACCAGCTCTGCTGCCCATTGACTACCAGGCTGGGATACAGCAATAGAGCTTACAATGTCATTGGGAACAAACACAAAAATAAATGAAAAAGCAAATAGGCAATGACATTGTCAATTGTTTTAATAGCTCTGAAGAGGAAATAATAAGTCAGGATGTGGCTATAGATAGTAACTATGGTACCTTGTATCACATGGCATCATCAGGCGGATGGACCTTTAAATTGAAACCTAGAGGGTTAAAAATAGCCTTTCACCCTCAACCTCATATTCTCAGTCTGTTAGGGAGAGTGTCCCTGACTGGGGAAAATGAGTCTTCAGGCCTGAGGTGTGCCAGGAAGTGAGATTGTCCGGATCATGTTAGGTGTGGCCTGTGGGTTTTGAAAAGAAACTTGGATTTGTATATAAACGGGTGAAAAATGGATTGGCACATGGTTAACATCACACCTATAGTGGGGGTGGTGATTATTATTATTCCAATCTGACCTTTATGGGATATCACTCATGTCTTACAGAAGTGAAAGGGGGAAGTAGTACACTGTGGGGAAAAAAACAAAAACAAAAAAAACCTGAGTGAAATTTCATCTAAGAGCAGTAGTCCCATTAATGTTTTTGGCAGCAGTTTAGTCTGTCAGCTGTTTTCCTCAATTAAAACATAAACTGAAATGTAATAAAATGTGCCTCCACAGAGCTTATTTAAATTTTATTACATAGCTACCAGCTCTTCATCTACTTCTTTAAGACAAAAGGGACCCTTTAAAAATGTTGCTTATATCTACTCAGGGAAATATAATGGTTAGTGAAGTTGAAGAGCAATTAGGGTAATTTCTCTTTAGATAATACATATAACTAAAAGTTTCCAGGCTTAAAGCAAAATTACATATATTCATAATGTGACAAATAGTAAAATCAGTTCTAAAGATTAAATTAAGTACACATGAAACACTGCGGATGATCAGGATGTTAGAAGAAGTAGATACACAGAGCACAGCCTAAAGAGGTTGCTAAGCCCTAATTCTCCGTATCCAAATTTTTATTGGCTCCATGCACCTCTGTGGCTAGCAATCTTCAGTATAGAGGTAGAGGAAACAATTAGGGTTCAAAGATTTAAAAGTAGCTTTATTCCTTAACTTCATTGCAGTCAGCTAATCTGAAATGGAGTACCACAGAAGTACTTTAACTTCACATTCTTGTGGTTTCTCTGTAGAAATGATTTGTTTCATGTGACTGTGTGTGCCTGTGTGGGAATGACAGTGGGGGAGAGGCAGGTGATGTACAAGGGAGAGAATCACAGCATAACCACAGGTAACAAGCCTCATTGAAGCCACATGTGCATAGCACATTGTGCATGCTCCCTAAGTAACACGATCTCCTCAGCAGCTTTCTGTAGGAGGACTGCAGAACTAATTAGCAAGTTTGTATCTTTATGAAAAATTCCAGCATGTACTGTTGCTTTATGAAAGTATGCGAGCTGCCCATACCGATGTCCACAGTTCAAACAATGAAAATATGGAAAAAAGAAAAGCAGAATGAGGAGGACATCACAGATAAGACAATAGGGGATGACCTGCAAGGACCTTGGCCAGGGTCTCAGGAGGGCAACTGTCTTAAAGACCTCACCTCCAAAAGGGCATTGTTGTTTTTTTATAAAGGTCCATTGAAGTCAGGTAGATTGTAAGATTTTGGATTCTCTACAACCTATTCTTTCATTCTCAAGGACCTGACTTGGAGATCAGAGTCATCCAACAGAAATTGACAAAACTTGGCATCACTGCTCTAAGAAAGGAAAAAAAAAATGCTTTACTGTAGCACCCTATCAGGAAAACTTATCCACATTCCGTAGTGCATGGCAACCTTGGGATTTATTGCAACTCTTTTCCTAATCATTCCTGTCTCCTTGGCTTTGTTTCTTTACTTTCCAAAAATACTCTTTAAGCGTTGATGGGGCAGAGTTACTAATGAGCTGCATGCTAAATTAGAATATTCTTCTGACATGAACAGCTTTCAAATAAAGGATCACTTTCAACAGAAGTTTCTAAACCTGTAGAGATAAAGCTGCATACAATGACCTTTCTAAACCTCAAACCTGATTATGTTACTTCCCTATTTAAGACCCACAGTTTCCCATTGCTCTTTAAATGACATCCATACTTCTTAACACAATTCACAAGACCTCAAATGACCCTAGCTTTTCTTCCCAACTCATGTTTCCCCATCAGTCCTGGACTTCTCCCTCCCAGATATACCAACTATTTTGGTTTTCTAGTACAACTTGGCCTCACCCCTTTAACCTCCTGCAAATTTGCTACCCAGAGACCTCTCCTCCTTTCTGCATGCCTTCCTCTCTCCTACCTTTGTCCAGGTTATAGGTTACATAATCTTTTCTCATAACATAAATGAAGGGACCCATCCTTGTGTAATTGTACCAAATTTAAAAAAATAAGGTAATCCAATAATTTATTTATTCTTTTTTTCTGATATTTTTGACTTTTCCTTCTCTATCAACCACTTGCTGTTTGTCACCCAGAAACAGATAAATAATCTTACTTTTAATTTAAAAAAATGTCCCTCTGAGTGTCAGTTCTTGTTAGCCAATAAGTGTGCCTTTTGGCTTTGCCAGTTTTTTTTGAAATAATTCCATTTGTTAGCTTCGTTTTCTCTGCAGTCTGATTTGCTACTGCCTGATCTAACATCTATCAATAGGACTCCCTCCATATTGAACAAGTGAGGTTCTCTTTGACACATCTAATGGCCTGTTCTCAGCCCTGATCTGACTTCATCACACTCCAGAGACAACCTTCTCCATGTATCACACATACAGCAGACTGTTATTTATTGGCTTGAAGGGCTGAGTTAGGGAGGTATAAACTCCCACTGCCTGCTTGTCATAAAATTAGCTTAGAACATCCCCAGTTATTTATTCCCAAAGGATTGTCTGTCCAGGGAGGAATTTAGAAAACCAGAATTTACTTCTTTGCCCTTTCCAATCTTTCTCACTTGTTACTTTCTCACTCAGAGCGTAGCCTCAGCAAAGCCTCTCTCTTTACTCCCTTCTGTCTGGAGAAAACTCATGTTCATTTCGAGGTGCTGATTCCAGATGCTGCTAAACATCCAGTTCTCAGGGTGCAGATGTGCTGTTCCGTTTTCGCAGGAGTAACCAGAACAGAAAAAAACGGCCTCTTCTCTAATACTACACCATTTGGGCCACCCGGCTCTGTACCTACAGTCTCACAAATCTCTCTGGAAAACTTCTCTCAGCTTCTAGTCATCACTCTTTGCCCAGTATGTCACCTTGCACAGTCTTTCCCAGAAAACACTATTACCATCCCTCCCAGAAGACCCTTTCACTCTCCCTTCTGCTCTACTCATCCAACTGAAATTTCTCCTCTTCTAGGGGATGTGGCGAACACTGTTATGTGTATCAGTATGAGGAACCACATGCTACATGAAGGGGAGAGGGCAGTGTGGTGTGCAACAACAATATCCACGTCCTCTTCCACTCACCTGTTGCACACTAACAGTAGTGCAGACATTTTGAAAGTGAACCAAAATTACATCAGGCATAAAAAAATTCAGTTTCTACAGTTGATCTTCAGTCATGGATTCTATATTTTGAGAATTTGCCTACTCACTAATATTTCTTTATAGCCCAGAGATCTTTCATGGTCATTCTTAGACATGCATAGAGTAGAAAAAAATTGAGTTGCCCAATGTACATGTTCCCACAACCACTCAAACAAGGTGATTCTTCCTCCTTGCTTCAGCTCTCATATTGTAAGCAAGTATTTTTTTTTTTTGCAGTCCATTAAGTGCCATGTTTTTTACATTTTTGCTGGTGATTTCACCGTTTAAAATGGTACCCACCATTACTGATGAAATAGTATCTAGTGTTCCTAAGCACAAGAAGTCTATGATTTCCTCTATGGAGAAAATTGTGAGCTTCATTCAAACAAGAGCTACAATGCTTTTGGCTGTGAGGTTGATGTTAATGAATCCATGTGTGTTAGTGTCTTTAAACAGACATATGCATAGAACAAGGTTATGTACTAACTGGTTGATAAAAATGTTGTGATTAGAAGTGTGCAGAAACCTAACCCTGTATTTCTCCTAGAAGCAATGCCTCAGTATTTGCTAATTCAGTGTTCATGGTGACATTATAGGGTGTAGCTACAAAGAATATCAGGGATTGACTGTATATGTAATCATAAAGTATGTTAACTTTTGAGATATGTATGAAAGCTGCCATTTGCCCTTGGTCTGTGTGCCCAGGAGTTCGTGGTTGGCAGTGATGCCCGTGTTCAGCCAGTCAACATTTGATGACATATCGAAGCCTGTGTGTATCTGATTAAATGGACTTACATATCATTTTAACCCTCACAGATATGGAAAACCAGCTTAAAAGATATTCCCACACAGAAATAGAGGATGGAATGATATTTGTAATAAAATAAATACAAGTGAAAAACAATAAAAAAACACAGCTCACAAAAATTCAGTTATATGAGCTTTTGGTCAGCTCCTTAATAAGAGGTAAATGAATAGCAATCTCATAAAATTTGACACACCTGCTCTTCTCCTTTAATTAAAATTGGCAAGATATTTTATAGAGAGAGATTTAAAATCATTACTTTTTATATGATGGCTCTCATCTTAAATTGGTATTTTGCCTTTGGACATTTGTAAAAGATAAGTGTGCATGTTAATCATTTATTAATTTATAAATCATTTATATTATTAAAAACTTTTTACAGATGGCATAAGAGACCCTTGTAATAATATAATTGGAACACTACTATTGCTATATAATAGTTAATATATACTAGCATATAATATTCAATATTAGTATACCAGTGTATAATAAACTATCCAATATATTGGTGTATTAATTGAAGAGGCCACAAGAAACATTGCTTTTTATAAATGGAAGCATGATTTATAATTTTAGTTTTAAGCATATATTTGAAATTAAAAGTCTTGCAACCATTCAATTCTTAATTCTTAAGTCATTAATTCTTAAAATTATGGGAAATTTAGTGCTGGTATTAGTGACAGTCCTTGGAAACTTTTTTCCTTTATACTCATTCCTAATTTGGAATTCAGTACTTTAGTCTCAAATGCCACTTATACTTGGACCATGACACCCCGCTTCTGTGTGCATGTCTGCAGACAAAAAATAAGGAAAGGAAAAACCTTTAAAAATTGGATAGGAATTTGATACTTTTCAAAATACTAGCCCAAACCAATTGATTAGAAGGGAAAACACATAAAATGGCAGGTCGTTACACAGCCTGTGCAAATGCGGGGGCTTCAAGAGAGTTGATCTACAAAACTCTTGAGGTATTTGGGAGCTGTGTGAAATGGATATTTATACTTTAACAAGTTTAGGAAGCTCCTAGAGAGCATGTACTGTGCAACCCTTCCCTGTGTGTGAAGTGAGCTTCTTGCCTGGTGTGTACATTTAGCTGTTTACCCTTATGTGAATAGAGCTCTCCACAAATCTTCCTCGGCAAGACAATTTTAACATACTGAGAAACACCATTTTGTCTTACTCTCACTCCTACGGGGGTGGGGGGGAAAGAGTTTCATTTACCATTCAATTCCAATCCAAACCCCTCAGATTTATATACTTACTAGGACAAAAGGACAGGTGTTTCAGTTCCAAGATTCCTTGTACCCTAGAGAACCAACAATTTGTTTTGTTTAGGAGCCATCAAGGAGATAACCCACAGGAAGACATAGGTCCTTAGGAGAGAAACTAGCTGTTCCCTGCAAAGGTGAAGGATCGAATTTTCAGACTGGGATTGGAGACCACATGGGGTGGGACTAGAAGGACAGGATGCAAGCTGAGGGGGTCTAATAACCAGGTCCTGTGGGAAGCATGCTGAGAATGGTGGAAACTCCAAAGGGAGCTACACTCATTATCTCTATTAGCTGCCTCCCTCAAATTTTGTGTTCTTGGGTTCTACCACCAGCTGGCTTCTAGTTCAGATAATGGGAGTCAATGGAAGAAGAGAAGATGAGAGGAGAGAGATGCCCTAGTATTCTTCCCTGATACCTTCCTCTTCTTCTGGGTACATGGCTGTGGCTGTGTCCTCCTACCAGTCTGGCTAGGAGAACACAGGCACATGGGGCTCCTACAAAACTATCTTCTACTCTTGCTCCTATTGGCTTAGGGTTCACACTGGCTTCCTCCTGCTGCTAGCCTCTGGGCCTTCAACCTACCTGTGGGTATTGATTGCACCTCTACAAATATTTCTTTCAATGAGCTATTTTTAATTGAGTTACTTCTGTGGTGTTCTGACTCCTTCTGGAGTCCTGACAGGAGCAGGGCCTGGAGATGTTGGGCACTAGAGTCGTGGGCATGAGGCATCTTGGATTAGATGTCTGACTGCTTTTGTGCTGAAGCTTGACATACTCCTAGCCAGTCCATGAACAAGGAGCAGTACCAGAGACTGGTGGACCGTGTCAACACGTACAGATTTCTTGAGGACTATTATATTCACAAGGAGTAGAAAAGCCACAAAAATGATCAAAATTGAATTTAATCACTTGAACTTGATGTGTGACATATTTTTCTGCTCAAGTGCCAAGCAGCAAGTGCATGACTGTGTAACTTGGTTCTAAAGCATTCTTTTAGCTCTGATGTAGAAGTGGCAATTTGAACAATAGGACCAGTCCTTTTCTATGAGTAACTGAAAGTTTGTTGTTAGAATTTCATTTATATCATTGTTCATGGCTCCTCTGGGGTTTTGAAAGAGGCATCATGTTGTAGTGCTGCAGAGGGTCTGATTGTTAGACTCAGATTGCACATCTGTTAAGTTTCTATGAACCTTTGCTCCCTGATTTGTCAAGTAGGGAAAATGGAACCAAAATGGCAGGGTTGTTTTATCTAAAGCTCTCAAAAGGCACTCAAATGTTACTTCCCTTTTCTTGATTGACCTGTGTCCCTTTGTAGTCCATGAGAGTCATAAAGAGGAACTATGAGCTGTGGCCAAATTCTCCTGAGCACCGAGCTTGGACATTGCCAGAAGGGAGGCATGATTCCAGTGTACGGGGTTCTCAAGTTGAGTGTGCCCTCTGTTCCCAGAGTGTCTGGTTGAAATCCAGCTCCAACTCATATTAACAATGTGATAATTGCTAAGTTATGCCTCTGCCTCTTGTTTTTCTTATCTGTAAAGTGGCAATAATAATAATAATAATAATAATAATAATAATATCTCTCTCATGGGATTATAGAAAGGACTAAAAAAAGTTCATACATGTAAAGAGCTTAAAACAATGTCTCATTTAATAGATGTTTAATAAATATTGGCCCTGATTATCATTGTGCATTATAACAGCCTGACTAGTTGTATAGTTTAAAACATGTGTCATGTCACATTATATCTCTGTCTTCTCACACTTAGTACAGTGCCTGATATCCGGTACATAGATGTTAACAGATGTGCAAATCCTGATGTCTAGTTTAGAGATTTCCAGAGAAACTTCCTGAGAGCTGGTGTTAGATGAGCAAAGGAGTAGTTGATACAGCTCGATGGACTTGTACTTAACTATAGGGACCATTCTTATTTGCTGCTCCCTAGATACTTTAGTAGAAAGCCAGAAAGACCAGAACATCGAGAGAAAGCAGAATGATGGTGCTGTGTAATCAAACCAACAAAAACAGCTCTCTGAAACCTTTCCCCCCCAACATTCAGCAGAATGTTACAGACAAATATTTTGTTCAGAGCTCTAATTCATTTTAACTTGCCTGGTACTCCTCTTGCTACACATAACAGGGTATATACAAAATGGGTGAATACCAAGAAAGGATGCATCCTAAACTCCCATTGCAGCCCTGAGTTATGTGAGACAATGCAACTCCATTACTACTTAGAATTATAAATCAAGCTTCTGGGTGCTCAAGTGTCTTCGGGTACAGTGAGAGAACCTGGATAACCTCTACTGACTTTAGAAAAAAAAGGAGAAAAAGGTGTTCTCAATCTATCAAAAAACATTCCATCTAATAATAGATCTTTGCTTGTGACAAGTCACATTTGTTCTCATTTAGAGGCTGGATGAAGATTTATACTCATTTCCAGTTGTCACTGCATGTTGCAGGTTACCAGGTCCTATAGCAAAAATGATTTCACTATGTCTTGTGCAAATAGGCATAATAGCCCTGTGAAATAGGTAAGGCAGGCATTGACCTTACTTTACGGATAATAAAATGGAGGATTATGGGAAGCTAAGTGACTTGCGTAAGATATATAGTAATTGGGAAAGAACATAAAAACTCACATGTTGGGACCCTACCCAATGTTCTTTCTGCCCACTCCCCAACACACTTCCCTCACTGGGGTATAATTTTTTGAAGAAACAGTTTAATTTTATGGTTATTTGCTCAATAATGAGGTGTATCTTTAGTTGTATGAGTTAAAAAAATAAAAACTTACAAAAACAAATTGTTATTCTGTTTATCATTGAATGCTGAACACAGTCTATTTACAAGGCTTTGTGCTAGATCTTATAGAGCAATGAGTGATAGATAAAAGGTTACCCTCAGTCAACTTCCAGTCCTTTAAAGAGGAGAGCGTTAACCATAAGAGCATGATATAAGGCTGTGACTATTCTGTTGTTTCTTTTCAGGTTCTGTGGATTTGGAAGGATTTCTGGTAGCTTATCGACTGAGTTTTAATATATTATGCAATACATCTCAGGGGTAAGAGAATTTATAAAAGGATATAACAATCAGATGGCCAAAATATTGTTTTGGGAAAACATTTTGGTTTTATTACAGAAGCACTTATTGTAATGATGCTTAATATAATGTGATAAATAAAATAATTCTCAACTAATATACCCTTTATTTTACCTACATATTTTACATAAAAAACTATATATAAAGCCTTAAAAATATTAATTTCATCACTGCAAAAGGAGAATAAAGGCATTTTCTTTTTTTTAAGATTTTATTTATTTTTTAGAGAGGGAAGGGAGGGAGAGAGAGAGAGAGAGAGAGAGAGAGAGAGAGAGAGGGAGAGAAACATCAATGTGAGGTTGCTGGGGGTTATGACCTGCAACCCAGGCATGTACCCTGGCTGGGAATCGAACCTGGGACACTTTGGTTCCCAGCCAGGGCTGCATTTTCAAAAGTGATAATACTCAAATCCAAATGAAAAGGAAGTATATAGGGAATAGCAAATATATATGTACATTGTTTTTAATGTAGTATATTCTCACCTATTCCTAAAGAAGATTATCAGTGATGATATGGGAAATACTGACCAATGGACTTCCTGAGGGAAGACAGAACACACCTTGTGGAGCAAGGTACATAAGACCATAACAATTTTAGGGCTGTCTTTCCCACTGATTACTTCTCTTGTACATCTGTGTAAGCAAAGAGTTATCACTACTGTTTATCATTATGTTCTAGGTAATATGTGGATGCCGTACACATATGGGATACTTGGCATGCTAAGTATTTTCATGTGTATATGTACACATATACATGTGTATATGTGTGTATACTGTATATATATATATACTCCTCTTTATATACATATCTATATCTATCTATATCTATATCTATCTATCTATCTATCTATCTATATGCATAGAGAGAGAGAGAGAGAGAGAGGAGTCTCAATGTAATTTCTTCAGCAACCTGTGAGTTTGTCCAGGTAAGCATTGTTTCCCCATTTTACAGAGAAGTAAATTGAGGTTTTGAAAATTTTAATTACTTTTCCAAAGTTACAGATCTTATAAATGAAAAGATATAACTTTTAATCAAATTGCTAACTTCCAGGCTAGTTTTGTTCATCACATTTTACTACTCATTTGTGTAAAGTTTTATTATAAAGTCTCAATAAAAAAAGGTCTATTTAGCTATTGTCATAATTGCACCATAACATAGAGCAGATTGAGCATAGAAGCTAATGAACAGAAACTTTGAAATCCTGGGATGTAGATGATTATTTTAGCAATTATTGTATATGTCCCTTGATTCAAAATACAAGTTCTGGTTTTAATGGAAGAATATGCTATTGAAGGCATAGAGTATCAATGGCCAGACTAAAATGTACTAACAACAGTAATGTTTGCCTGACTAATTACATCAGTCCTGATTTTGCAGAAAATTAAACCAATAAAAATATCAATTATCACATATATAAAAACTGTAGAAAATTGAGATGCATCTGTAATCTATGATAATCCTTGTAAGCTTTTTAAAAAATAGAGTACAGATCAATCTGTAACTCATATATATGTGTATATCTGTGTATATATGTATATGTATAATACATAGTTTATTTATTTGTGAGGCAGAGCCCCAAAAGAATCAATAGTGCAGATGAAGTATGAAATGTATGTTTCTTTATATATTTTGATTCTGTGATAATTTAAATATTATATGAATTGTCATGTTTATTGTATTTATATTATATTTTAAATAGCATCAAATTAAGAATACATCTCTTAAAAAGCTTGAAGTGATGAAATAGAGAAATCTGGAATGCATTTAATAAAAGGATATAGATAAATTTTTCTTGCATTTAGCAACCTTAATGATATTATTTTTTAAAGTCTAGGTTTGGACAGTTACACTGATAGTTTTCTGAAATCACTTCCTTATGGCTGATCTCTATGAATTTCAGGTGGTGGAACAAAGTTTCAATGTACATTTTGTGATCTGACTCCCAATTCACATAAGAGATCTATTTCTTCTCTCTGGGTATAGTTTCTTTAGCATTGATACAGAATAAATTAATCACATCACAATATAATCTATATTAAATAGTTCATGTATTCATGGAATATCTGCATATGGTGATTTCTATTAAAAATACACATTATTACTTTGCACTGAATATTGCTTTAGTAGCTTTAAGACTCCATTTTAAGGGCAGAAAACATTGCTAAAATTTACCATTACCCCTCTTCCTAAATGTTATGAAAGTTTTACATTATCAGTTATATTTTATGTTGTGCACATACAACTGACTCTCTTAGATCAAGCTGTGACTGATTCCTATCATATAAACACCATTTCCCTGCATAAATGCTGCTATCACCTCATACCCATACTTATCACCTCAAAATTGAATTATCACCTGCCTCACTAAGTTGCTTCCCCTTCTTTTATGATGGTATTCTTCTCTGTATTGTTTGTAATCACTTCAGTTTCCAGTGCTAAAAATTCTGAAGCTATCCTTGACATCTTTTTCTCCTTTATTGTACATACCTGATCAACAGTTAAGACCTATCATTTAAAAAAGAAAAAGAAACATCTCCTAGATTCTCTTCCTTTCTTCCTCCACAGACATCACCAAAACTCAGGACTTTTCTTTTTCACATGTGTACTATACTCCTAGAGGATTTCACATCTCAACAGCAATCCTCTCTCCTCCCACTCTGATTCATTATGCATCTCACTCTTGGACCCAACTTAAAATTCCAAAATATAATATTACACTTCTAAGCATATCTTATTATTAAGATCCTCATAACATAATCCTACTTTATTCATACATTGCTATGGTAAACTATTTCCTAACATGCATTTATATCTGCAGCTAAGACCTTTATGACTGGCTTCAGGCTACCTTTCAGAAGTTTCCAGTGACTTCTTATAAGCAGCTAATACATCAGTCATATGTATATGTGTATGTGTATATATTCCTCCAGTTTTCTGAATGTGCCACACATTCTTACCTATTTAATTATTTGCATATGCTACTGCTTCTGTCTAGAGTGCTGAAATATGGCACAAATAAAAGAATAGAACTCCAGAAAAAGAATTAAATGAAATGGAGATAAACAACCTATCAGACACAGTTTAAAACACTGGTTATCAGGATGCTCCAGGAACTCATTGGGTACTTCAACAGCATAAAAGAGACTCAGAGAGAAATGAAGGTTGCATTAAGTGAAATATAGAAAAATCCATGGGGAACCAACAGTGGAGGGGATGAAGCTGAGAATCAAATCAACAATTTAGAACACAAGGAAGAAAAAAGCATTCAGTCAGGATAGCAGGAAGAACAAATAGTTAAAAAATAAAACAAAGATAGGTTGAGGAACCTCTGGGACAACTTTAAATGTACCAACATTAGAATCATAGGGGTGCCACAAGGAGAAGAGGAAGAGCAAGAAATTGAAAGCTTATTTGAAAAAGTAACGAAAGAAAACTTCCCTAATTTGGTGAAGGAAATAGACATATAGGTCCAGGAAGCACAGAGAGTCCCAAATAAGATGTATGCAAAGAGGCCCACTCCAAGACACATTATAATTAAAATGCCAAAGGTTCAAAGTAAAGAAAAGGAGCAAGCAGCAAGAAAAAAGGGGAGACAATTACCTACAAAGGAATTCCCACAAAACTATCAGTTGATTTCTCAAAAACAAAACAAAACAACAACAACAAAAAAACAACCTGAAGGCAGGAATGGGCTGGAAAGAAGTATTCAAAGTCATGAAAGACGAGGGCCTACATCCAAGATTACTTTACCCAGAAAAGCTATCATTTAGAATGGAAAGGAAGATTAAGTGCTTCCCAGACAAGGAAAAGCTAAAGGAGTTCATCATCACCAAGCCCTTATTATAAGAAATTTTAAAGGGAATTATATAAGAACAGATCAAAATGATGAACATTAAAATGGCAATAAATTCATAACTGTCAATAATCGAATCCAAATAACAAACTAAGAATGCAAGCAGAAGAGGAACACAATCATAAATATGGAGATCATTTGGAGAGTTATCAGTTGGGAGGGGGAAAGGGGAAAATGGAGGGAAAATTGCAGGGATTAAGAAGCACAAAGTGGTAGGTACAAAATAGACAGGGGGATGTTAAAACAGTATAAGAAATGGTATAGCCAAAGAACTTATATACATGATCTATGGACATGAACTAAGAGGGGATTGCTGGAAGGAATGGGGGTACCAAGTGGAGGGAGGCAAAAAGGAAACAATTGGAACAACTGTAATAGCATAATCAATAACATATATTTAAAAGAAAAATATATAAAATTATGTACAAAAAAAGAAAGTGTTTTATTTGTGTATTCCCAGAATTTAGCTTGGTGCCTCATGATGAGTAGGTGCTTGATAAATGTTTAATTATAAAAGATGCCATATTAATTTCTCTTTATGTCTTTGCTGAAGCTTGGTTACTTTTAAGCTCTCTGTAACAACTGCAAACCCACAGCATGCACAAAATTAAAGTTATGATTTGATGGTTTGGAATAACAATCGATAGTGTGTCTGTGTGCGTAGCTCTAGATCAAATGTTTGTGCCCCCTGATTCATATGTCAAGGCCCTATTCTCCAATGTGATAGTATTTGCATTATGGGCTTTTGGGAAGTAATATGGTTTAGATGAGCTCATGAGGGTGGGGGCTTCATTATGAGATTAGCATCCTTATAAGAAGAAAGAGAGATCATAGTTCACTCTCTCTGTTCAACATGTGAGCACATGGCAAGAAAGTGACCACCTGTAAACTAGGAAGTGGGCCTTTACCAGGAACCCAATCTGCCAATACCTTGATCTTGGACTTCTACGTCTCCAGAACTGTGAGAAACAAATTTCTGTTGTTCAAGCCACCTAGTCTGTAGTATTTTTGTTATAAAAGCCCAAACTGACTAAAGCATATAGAAAGATTTATCATGTAAGCCAAGAAATTGGCTTACATGATTATGGGAGCTGGCAATATAAATTTACAGTGTGGGCTGGCAGGCTGAAAACCCAGGGCAGCTGATGGTTGCATTCCAGTCTGAAGGCCATCAACCTGGAGACCCCAAATTGCCGCTGGTGCACATGAAATCTGAAGGCTGGCAGGCAGATACCTAGGAAAGCTAATGGTGTAGATGGAGTTCAAAGGCAGTCTGCTGAAGAATTCTCTCTCAGTTGGGGAAGCTGGTCTTTTTGTTCTATTGAAAACTTCAGCTGATTTTATGAAGCTCACCTACACTGTGGAGAGCAGCATACTTACTCAGAATCCACTGATTGAAATGTTAATTTCATCCAAAATGATCCCCTTCAAATTGACACTTAAAATTAACCATCACAACAATTGGGTGTATCCTAACTCTCCATAACATGGAGAATTTACACCTCGACAAGATCACCTGTGAGTTGCATGCTGTGAGGTCAATGTTCTGAGCCTTTTGGTCAGTAAAGGAATCAGGGGTACTATCTACTGTTCCTGCCATAAAAATGTTGAGAATATTAAATATTAAATATCTGGAGATAGTCATCTTAAAATTTAAGGAGCTACTAGATTAAACATGCTCTTATGTAAAATCTAATTGTTCTTACAACTCATGGCTTATAGTTGAATGATATTTTCTGTTTTTATTTTTAAAAGTTACACTGTGAATTGAAAACAGAAATTATTTATATACTTTAGATTTCTTTATATCAGTAATTGCTGAATACAGTAGATATTTATAGTAATATATAACAAAAGTCTCTAAAGAAAATAGATTGATACAATCTTTGCATGTAGTTGATCAGGATCTAAATGTATGGACCAGAAAAGAGGGCAATGATCTCTTGAGAAAAATGAAGGGCTAAATTTTATGATCTGGCATTGGGTAGAAGAGGAATAATAGATGAGAATAGAGTCTCAACTCTACCTGGGACTTGGAGCTTGAGGCCCAGGCTTCACACAGCTATTACATAGTAAAGCGTCAAAGGAAGAAACATACTTGGTTGTAAGGAGGGAAAAAGGAGAGTCAGTGGGCTTCCTAAGAGAAAGAGGGTGGTGTGTTGGCTAATGGTGGCGAGAGCAGGTCAGCCAAGAGCCTGTCAGCCAAGAGCCTGGGAGTACCTGATGAGACACCTTCATCTCCTCAGACTCCCAGCACCCAGCTCCCACCCAGAGTAGAGTTTACTGTGGAGGAGCCTTGTTCTGGACACAGAAGCACATGCACCAGTGATGTGGCAGGGCTCCAGTTTTCTTGGGGGTGCTGAGAGATTGAGGGTCTGTTATCACAGTAATGTGGGAGCAGGTGAAAATCAGGAAGAGAATAAAGAGAATTCTTCCAAGGATTTTTGTCTCTCGCCACCTTTTTGAGCCAGCCAGGGGAAGGCATGTGGAGGTAATGATCCATTAGAGAACTGTTATGGTATTGAAGCATAACAGACAGCAATCATTTATTCATTAATTAAATTGTTGACCGTGTTAGGGGTTTTCCAGATGGGCATGTATATTAGACAGATTCTTAGTTGCATGCTGCAGAAACACAACTCAAAGTTGCCTCTTTAAAAACTGGGATGTATTGTATCTGAAAAATTTAGGGGTTCTTCTATCTTCAGATATGGCTGAGTCCAGGGGCTCAAGCAATGTCAGTTCTCTCTCTCCCGTACCCCGGCCCCCCATGTTTTCACACTGTGTTCCTCTGTGCACTGATTTCATTCTGAAGAAAATTTTTCTAGTTTGTTGGAAAAGGTGATTGTTGGCTGTTCCAAGTCCTTCCACCCACAGTTAGGATGGAGGAAGGCAAGCAAGAGATAATTGGGGAGATTTATGGAAATCAATCCATAAATCTGGGGCTTTGCAGGCATATAGAAAGCATGCCTGCAAAGCCCCAGAAAGGAACCTGTTTGAAAAGCCTTGTGTCATATACCCAATTCTGAGTGCATCACTGTGCTTGGTCAGTGCGGGGTCACATGCTCACCCCAAATAAGACATTCTGCATGAACAACAGCTTATGGCCAATGGGCAATGAATATACAATTTGAGGACATATTATGCATGTGAAATCAGAGACATACTCTAATATTCATATTCCATACTTCTAATACTAATTCCCCAGTAGGGTGAGTTGACTCTGGAGTAGCTTTGTGAAATGAACCACTATTTCTTTTGTCTTTTAATGTTGGACAGTTGTATCCCTAAAGAACTGGTTAATGGAAATTACCTAAGACTGAGACTGATGAGTCCCTGGAGCTGCTGTCTTTCTGTGGGACTGAATTCACCAAGAGTTTATTCTGCAGACTAAAGTTCTAGGCCAGGGAGAAAGGAAAAGAGAAACAGTGTCTCCGCAGAACCTGAAGCTAGTGACTGTGACTATTTAATCAATGAAGTACTACTGTACATACAGTACTTAAATGTGCCGGGCTCTATTCTAAGTGCTCAGTATATGTTAATTCATCAAATCCTACAACAACCCTAAGAAATAGTCTTATTTTTAACCCCTTTATATAGATGAGGAAACTAAACACGGGGAAGCTGAGAAACGTGCCCAAGATCACATGTCTAATAAGGAACAGAACTGAGACTTAAACCAAAGCCCTTTGTCTTCAGAACCATGTTTGTAATCACTAGTTTGTGGACTCGTTGGTTCTACAAATCAGAGGGAGAGGAAGGCAACACGTCCTATACTGCTCCATGCTGCTCCCTCTCACCTGCCAGAGTGGTCTTCAAATTCTGGTTTTTGAAAATCCATGTTTGAGAGGCTCTCTGTAAAACTACTGAATTGCATTTCAAAAAGCAATTCAATTGTCTCAAGAATGGTTTTAGAATAGGGATGCAAAGTTGATACATTGTATTTTAACATGTTGAAAACCATCACAATATTAGCCAGTTCTCACAGATGAGCTTGACATTGCCCACACCTCAGAATGAAATTTCTCCTGCTATTTGTGTGTGTATATAATTGAACTTCTTTTCAATGTGACATAAGTTATGGAGCTTCTCAGTTTGCATTGGTCTTTTCAAAATATTTGGTCTGTGTACATTTGAGTATATTAGTATATCTTCACAATACTCAATGAAATGCATGACAAGGTTTAGCCTATTTGCATATGTTCATATCTCAGTCTCTCACAACCAGTTTCTTTTAATAAAAGTCAAACAAGGGTTTCCCCATAACACCATAAAACTTAAGAGTCATTGACTATCTCCCCTCTCTGAGATACCACATGAGAAAACAATAAACTAGGAGCTTTAAGTGAGCAGTTTAGAATTCCTGATGAGATGGAAAAGGAGGAGAAGGCTTATGCCATACATCACATAGAAAATGGCTTGGGATCCCTATGAAACTTTTTTCTTTTCAAATTCTCTCCCCCCGCCCCCCAGTATGTATGATGTGTGCCGGGAAGCAGAGGAGATAAGGTAGCCTATGTGGTAGGATGGTGTCCCAGCACCCTGGGCTTCAGTATTTGCCTCTTGGCTTCTCTCTGGGCCTTGGAATTCCTTTTTCTCTCTCATCATAGAGGACACTTCAGCTCCTCACTAGCTCCTTTTCCCAAATGCTTATCTTCAACTCTGTGTTCAGCAAATAGAAAACCTTTCTGTTACTAAGGCCTATTCCCCTTAGAAAGCTACATGGGTTTATAAAAAAAAAAATTGGGCATTTCCTCTTGTACTTTTTCCTCTTAATTTGTATCCAGTATTCTTTTTGTTATAGAAGCCTGACAATGCTGTTCTGGAACAGCTGTGGGGTTTGACACCCACAGCCAAGAAGCGTGACTCCAATGCAAGAGTTTGGTGAAAAAGAAAAAGGGTTTTTATTTAAAGGTTATACAGATTTGGAATAATGGAAGATTTCTGCTGATAAGTCCCACTCCCTTTTAAAACACCCCAAAACACATAATGCTGCTTCCCTTTGCCAAACCAGGCCAGTTTCAGAATACGCCACTCGGAGGTACGATCCTTCAGAAAAGTGGAAGTCTGCAGCTCCACCTTCCTGGTCACAGTTCGGCTCCAAGCATCCCTTGTGGATCTGGGTGGCCAGGCAGGTCCCCTGCAGCTGCATCAGCTCTGCCGCTGTCTTCTCCAGTCAGACCTCCTCCCTCACTGCCCTCCTCGGGGCTCTCTACCTGGCTTTCAGACCTCCCCATGGACCTACTCTTTCACTCTCAACCCTTGTGGCTCTCTTTCCTCTTTTTTAGCCTCCTCTCATTTAAATCCTCAGTTGGAACTTCCTGTGTGACCTCGCATCCAGCCCTTCCTATGGTGTGTTAGTGCCTTCCATTTTTGTCAGTTCCCCAGTATCTCTTAACTTGTTTTGGCTGCCATCTTGAGTCAGGGCAGGAGTTTCCAGTGACACAGGGGCACCCGGGGTGGGCATTTGCCCCTTGTCTCTCTAGCAGGCACTGTGTGAGCACCCCCTCCCACCCTCTCCATGTCACCAGTCCCTGAAGGTTCTGAGAGTCAGGAAGGCTGATTAACTTGCTGATTAACTCTATTAACTTGCTGTTGCTGTGCAGTATATCTCAAGTGCAGACCATCCACTCTCCCCTCCCCCCAATCAATAATTGTGGAGGTTACACTCTACCCCGTTCATTCTTATACCAGAAAAATAATTTAGTCATGATTGTGCCTTAAACTTTTAATTATGATTCTCTCTCCCAAAATATATACTTTGTAACATCACTTAAGACAAAATATTTAAAAAATTAAAGTCCTTTAAAAACAAACATTAAATTCCATTAAAATGCTACATGCACATTATATCTATATCAAAGTGTTCAAATGACTAGAAATAATACTTAAATTTTCTTTTTTTTAAAGATTTTATTTATTTATTTTTAGAGAAGGGAAAGGAGGGAGAAAGAGGGAGAAAACATCAATGTGTGGTGGCCTCTTCAGCACCCCTACTGGGACCTGGCCTGCAACCCAGGCATGTGCCCTGACTAGGAATTGAACTGGTGACCCTTTGGCTCACAGGCTGGTGCTCAATCCACTGAGCCACATCAGCCAAGGCTTAAATTTTCTTTTAAGTAGGGGAGGAAGCCCAGGCCCTGTTCATTTCCCCTGTGGAAGACTGACATAATGATTATGTGGCCACCTACTCTTCCCATAGGATGTCACTGGGCACACACCATGATGTTACAGGGTGCTGCCAAGAGGGGGGACCCCAAATGGGCATTTGAAATGGGTCCAGAACTTAAGGTGTCTAGGAGATTTTAAGGTGTCTTCACCCCCACCCACAGGTGTGAGTTTGGGGAAGGGGCACACAGAGCAAGAACATGCAGGGCAGCTTTGTAGCTAATCCATGGCATGGTCATTTAACATACCTGTAGCCTTTGGCTGGTTGCTTAGATATGTTAAATAGCTGTGGCCATGCTCTGAGCCAGGGGAATGGAAGTAACTTCCCCACCAAGATGTAACTGGGGGGGCAGGTCCCCTGAGTTATAGGACTTGCGCGGGAGCTTAGAGATGATTGGCTCCATGATATGGGGCCACACCTGCCCAGACTCATGATGGCAGCCCAGTAAAGCTGGAAGGATATGAGTTCTGGCATGTGAAGCTGAGCGTGGGAGGAGTCAGAAATGGGACTGCAGAGGAAGACTGGTGCAGGGATTTAAACCCAGATGCAGCAGCCATTAAAGAGAGAACCACACAGCTTTAGCGGAGTGAGCACTCCCGCAGCCCTGCAAGAGAGAATCACCATGTGGCTTTAGCAGAGAACCGCCACTCGGCTTTGGCAGAGTGGCAACCCCCCTACCCCCCGCTTGCAGCCATTGTGCAGGGGGAGAAGCAGACGATTTTGGCTGAGTGGGGACTCCTGTGGCCCTGGGAGAGAGGACCACGTACCTTTGCCAGAGTGGGGACCCCTGCAGCTTTAGAAGGGGGAACCACCACCTGGTTTTAGCGGAGATCTCAGCGACTCAGCTGAGGGTGCTGGGAACCCAGGGAGGTCTCCCAGTTGAGATGGAGTACTAACTGGGAATAACCAGAGGGCTGCCTGAGCCATGGGCTTCTATTTGCTTTCCTGAGATACGGTACTCTGGAATGGGCAAAGGGGGAAGGAAGGAAGGACTGTGTGTGTTTGTGGGTGTTTTAAGGGACTTCAGGATTTTTTGATAAGGACAGTAGGTCACTACTTTAAGTTTGTATAGCATTAAATAAACATTTCTTTTCCTTTTCACAAATCTCCAGCATTGAGAGACGTCTTTCCTCTGGCGGCAGACATAATGGACCTGGGGGCTTCTTTCAGTAATAGTATATCATCCCAGGCACCCCTTGTTTGTTCTGTAACAATGACACAAAGGGAGACACACTCTCTGGGCTCAATAGCTATCAAATCCTCAGTAAATGCCAATTACATTCCTTTATACCAGCTAATAGTCTAATATTTTATTAATACCTCACTATATTTACTAAAGAGTAAAATATGAGACAAATCTCAATTGCTTACCTCTGTAAATATCTGGAGTTATTTTATTCAAATATACATAACAGTAAGCAGCAAAATAAATAGATCTCAGATGTACTAAGAAAGAAAATTTGTTGGTGTCAGAATGACAGAATACTTCTTAATGTTTTTGACTTTCATAACAATCTTAGAAACACAAGTCCAGAGTTGTTTTTAATCACAGACCACTCTAGAGAACACTGATACTGCATTTTATTATGGGTATCCAACTATATAGCTCTGTTTATTTTTTTAATAATATTGCATTATAAACCCTGTAGATTAAAATATTTTTATTTATTATCTTTAAAGTAAAATTTATAATAATGGCAACTTCTGAATCTTTGAACATTTCATAGTTTTTTAAATCCTGTTTTCTGGGCTCTTTCCATTCCATTTTTCCCTTTAATGCTTATCCACCGACTCCCCCCCCCCCCCCAACGATGTGACTATGTATGTGTGCATGTACACAGAAATCAAATTATTTTTTCTGGGGGAGTGAATTTGACAATCTCAACAGGGACATTTAAAGGGTATTTTTGGGTTCAAGATAGGTAAAAAGTGTATAGCATATCTACTTTAAGATGATTCCACAGAGATGTCTTGGCTTAAGGAATGCTTCCAAGGACACTAAAAAAAGAATTGTTTCTGTTACAGTCCAGTGGAATAGGAATTCATACTTCCCTTTTCTTTTTCCCGGGCCTAGGACTACAATGAAAGGGGCCTGATGCTGATGATAAAAATAATAAAAATCAGAGACTAGAGAACTTATCTTCCAGTGTTCTGGATCTTATATTTGAAGTCATATTTTGAAAACTCCTATTCCTGAAATGCTTCAATTTTATATTATATACATAGATTATTTTTCTCATTCTAATTTATTCAATATTTCATGTACCTACTTACTCATGCTTTAAATAATTACTGACCACCATTTCTGTGCCAAGTACTTCTAAATCCTTTAAACAGATGATTAAAATACAACACCAAACTCTAAGGAGGCATGAGTCTGGTGCAGAAGCTTGCATTCTGAGTGTTTGCAGTGACTGTGGGTCCCTGCAATTACGGCTACAAAAGGACTTGAAAAACCACGTGGTCTTAGCAGGCAGTGTTGGAAATGACCACCAGGGTGTATCTAGCTTAGTTTTCATGAACAAGATGATCAGATAAAAAAAGCAAACAAAAACTAACTCATCTCTGATTTGGATTAAAATCTGGGACATCTGTGTAGCTCAAACCAGTGGGATAATTACTGAACCCTGATCCCTTCCCTTTTTGCTCCATATTACAGCTAAAGACAATTTGTAGGCTGATCAGAGACCTGTGTTAAAGATTTGTGCTAAGATTCTCAAGCTACATTGCACTTCAAAGTTGGGTCAAGATGTTCAATAAATTGATTGTTCTAGAACTCTGCCATAACTGGATACATGTGGCTTTTATCCTGCAGTGGGGAAAACCTGTAACTTGAGAGACAGTGGCAGGCCTTTGAAGTTTCATGAAATGGTTGTGTTTTTTCTTTTGTTCAGTGTAGAGGGTAAGGTGCATCTGGCTCATCTAATTTAGACACTTAAAAGCCAGTTCCCAGTTCTACTTTTCAAAACCATCTGAGCTGCCTTTATTCTCCAAACCCAAGGGCCCTCAGTGAAATCAGGAGGGTTGGCAGGAAATATCTGAAGAAGTGAGGTTAGCTTGTTGTTGGCGAGACATTTTTTTTTTCCTGAGACCCGGGCAAGAGAAAAGCAGCTTCCTCAGGAAATATTTTTACAGAGAAAAAAAAGACATTTCAAAGCACGGAGAAAGGGAGACATTTCCCCTTCCCTTCTTTGGGTCCTCTGGTTTGTTGAATAATCAAAGCCACAAGAAATAGATTGGCAAGAGAAATTCAAATTTAATTTTGTGTACACAGGAACCCCCACCTATTTACATGAGAGAGTCAGAGACAAAAAGGGAAGATGAAGTACATATGATATTCTGAGCTGAGAAAGTAAGGCACCTTGGGGCATCAGAGGGTCATTGCAGATACTTAGTTATTAGTAGTTTGCCCTGCCATATAGATATATCAAAAATTATCTTTGCTGTCTTATTATGAACAAATTCCCTAATTCAAATTTCTCTGGGTAGTAAGGAGGTGGGGGGTGCTGAAGTTTCTCTTGAGCTTACAAGGTTGTGGTTGTCTTTAGCTCAAAATAATCTTCAGAGGCACATTTTAGGTAACTCACCCTCAAGTAACACAGGGTCTTTGGTGGCATTTGTGGGATTTGTTAGAAGATATGGCCTGTTAAATATTTTTAAAATGATATAAAAACCATTGCATATTTAAATACATTTTCTTTCAGTTTGAACTGACCTCTATAGTAATAAAAACATAAATGACTTAAGACACAATTTCTGTTTCCTTTTCTTGTATACAGGAGATTGTTTTGGGACAAAACTGAATATACATTTTGTTTCCATCCTTCAATTTCAGAAAATGGGGATATGTTAGAGGCTCATACTGGTAAATTGCAAACTCAAACACTGTTTGATTAATAACGTATTTCTAAAATAGGACTTGAGCCTGGGTGTAGTGAAAAGAAATAAAGCTTTATACAAGGCTTTATTTTACATTGGGCAACCTGGTACCAGGAATAAGGTTCAAATGCCCTTGTGTGAGCCACTAGCTCCTCAAGTTCTTTTATGCCACAGTGACAGTTTTCCAGCCAATAGTGTGTAAGTATTTTTAGACATTGCAGTCAGGTAAATTCTATTAGTCAATAGACTACAGATAAACGTCTGTCTGCCATTAGTTCAGTGAAGGGTAAGAGCTTCATTAGTCATTAAAACAAAATTCTCTAGCTAAATAAGTGGTTATTCCATGCATGTGATTATTTTATATTTACAATGCCAAAATAAATCCCAGGTGTATCTATATAGCTGATATAAATTAGAGAACTATTAACTCTCTATCATATTTGATCACTGTCAGGAGATTTATGTACTGTGAAGTAATGAAATCATTGCCCATTCCAGACCATATCTAATCTTGCATTTATAAAAAACTAGGGCCTTTAAGTTTTTATAAGTTCTAGGCTTCATAAAATCTGAAACCACTTATGATGAATATAGCTCAATGGTTTTCAAAGTGTGGTCCGTGATCAGAAGCATCAGCGTGATGTAGGAATTAGTTAGAAATGTAAGTTCTCAAGCTCTAACTCTAAATGACTAAATCAGAAAGTTTTGAAGTAGGGGAACCAGCAATCTGAATTTTAACAACCTCCCAGGTGATTCTGATGCAGGTGAAGGGTAATAAGTGATGGAAATAAAACTCGGCTGAATTTCTCAGTGCTCCTGCGAAACACACTAGCCTTCTCAGATGTGGACATTTATGCAATACAGATATTCCTCAGTTTGTGATGGGGTTATGTTCCAATGAACCCACTGTAGGCTGAAAATATCATAAGGTGAAATGCATTTAATACACCTAACCTACTGAACATCATAGATTAGCCTAGCCTACCTTAAATGTGTCAGAACACTTACATTAGTCTTCAGTTGGGCAATTGCATTTTATCTCAAGAACACTTGTCTTCCTTTTCTCATTAGAAGCAAGAGACACAGGTGGGCATTTTGTAGACATGATGAGATACAAAATCAAAAAACACAATATCCAAAAGGCACAACAAAGTACACTGTAGGCTATTGGCTGTTTGCTCTCCTCATCACATAGCTGACTGGGAGCTGCGGTTCACTGCTGCTGCCCGGAATCACAGGAGAGTGTTGTAGTACATGTTACTAGTCTGGGCCAGGATCAAAATTCAAAATTTGAAACACTGGTTTCTTCTGGATGTGTATTGCTTTCATATCATTGTAAAGTCAAAAAAAAAAAGTAAGTCAAACCATTTATATAAAGATAGGGAATGTCTGCTTTTTATTTCTGTCAGAATTGTTTCATTCTTAACATGCCATAGGAATTAGATGTGCAGCCGTTTAGTCTAGTAAATTGCTCTGATGTCAAAGATAATAAAACTTTTGCATATCTTCCCAAGGGCTAAATGGTGACAGCCTGAAAGAGGCCCCTGAGGTAAGCCCTAGGGTACTGGGAAGACTGAGGGCTATCTCCCAGGTATTTGTGTATCAGAGGGAAGGAAGCCCCAGAATTTGGAGATATTTTAGGTCACAAAAGCTGAGACACTGGGAGTATTTGGCTCCTGGAGAGATTTATTTACATATTAAAGGGCTGAAATAAATGATCAGACTCACTTTGTTTCAAAGAAGGCCATTCTGGAAAGGAAGTAAAAAGCTGCCTCCTTTCCCATTTGTAAGTAAAGAAACATTTTTCCTCACCTACCATCTATGGAGTGTCTAGCTACTGTCAATTGATGGTCTTGGTGCCAATTCAGCACCAACAGGATTCCCCAATTTGGGGTGAGTTGAAGAAGCAAACTTTATTTGGTTCAAAACAGCTCAATTGTGATACAGCATTGCTGTGGAACAGCTCTGGGGCCAGGCTCTTCTATGGCTAAACAGCTCTGCTTTGCTCCTTGCTGGTCTGCTTTGGACTGCACTGTACTGTTCTGTATTCTGGTCTGCTCCATTCTATGCCAGTCTGTTCTGGCCTGTGCTAGTTGCTCCAGCACAACGTATTCTGGTGTTTCAGTTCAGCCAGGGAAATGCAGTCCACGGTCCTTAATGGAAAGGGAAAGTACCCTCCCTGGAGCTGACTTTCATAGGCAGAGGTCCCTGCCCCTGGCCCCTGATTGGTTTGTCCTCACTCAAATGAGGACTCCAAATCCGTGCAGTTTGATTGGTCCAAATGGCACTGTCCTGATTGGTCAGAATGGAGCTGCTCTGATTGATTATGAAGAAACTGAGGGGGATTTAGCTGTGCAGCTCCAACTGGATTAGGAAATCCTCAGTCCTATTGGCTGAAATAGGATTCCAGGAACTACTTTATAAGGACGGGCTCAGATGGCAAAAACACAGTGCAGGAAGAAAGTTCAGTGCAGGCAGGTAGTTCAGTGCAATCTTCTCTCTGAACTGCAATTAGTTTGAGAGACCACTGCATGGAAATGACTGCTGGGCTCTGTTTTTAAAAATGTAGCCCAGTTAGCCACCAGGAGCCATTTTTAGTTGGTGTCTTCTTAGTATCTGTAATACCCATGTAGGAAAATTGACCTGGCTCTCATAGTGTTGCCCTAGCATTGAGGACTAGGAGGAGTTGGGGAGAGGACACATTTATTATTTACTGTGAGGTATTCAGTTAAGAACTCTGTCTGTAATCCAGAACATTTCGTTAACACATTCATGATAAAATTATACAGAAAAATATTAAAAACCTAACAATAATATATATGATGGGAGAACCCTCCCCCTAGAAAAAACAAAAATAGCTTCTGGAGGGTGGGCCCTTTATAGTACAGGCTTTCCCCAGCAGGTGAGTGTTCTAGCAATCCACCTGTATCAGAGCATCAGCTGGTGATCTTGTAAGAGGCTGCGTTCAGCTTCAATGAATTTTTTTGAAGATTCTTTCTATGTGTTTGCCCATTTTATGATATGTGATTTGTGATTGTTCAGCAGTTTTTTAGAAAAACGTCACAACCCCCATGTCTCACCTTCCCTATTCATCTGATCTTTCCCAGAGCGACACTATTTTTGTTTCCCTGGATGAAAAAAGTCCTCAAAGGGAAATGTTTTGCCGATGTGGAAGAGGTGAAACAAAACATGGCAGAAGCACTAAAAGACCTCAAAATCAACGAGTTCAAAACTGTTTTGAGCAGTGGACAAAACATCTCAATGCGTGCATTGTATCAAATGGAGAGTGCTTTGAAGGTGACTGAAGTTTAAGCATGTAAGAATACACAATTTTTTATAAGTTCCATCTTGTGGGGTCTCCCTTCATAATTCACTTAAGAACTTTTTTCTAAATTTCTTTATCTTAGGCCCTATTTTATAACTTAATTGTTCTTCCTCTTACTTCCAAATAAATTTCATAGTGTTTCAAAATAATAAGTCTATGCTGGCAGTCCTAGGCCAGAACTCGTAACATCTCAGAAAAATAAGCTTATATTATATATAACTCAAAAAAAGGACATATAACATTTACAAACTAGACCCCAAATAAAAATAAATATATGTATTTTGGGATAGACTCAGAAATATTTCCGACATATACTAGAGTCACCATTATCTCCATGTAAACTAAAGCATTTTATGAACTATTTTCTGGGTACTTTGAGAATCATTTAGAAATATTTTACCCTTTCCCCACAATGTATTTATGAAGTTTTTTTTCCTGTTTCATTTCCTCCTAGTATTTTATAAAACTGTACTGCAATCTTTGGGGCTGGCAGGGTCCAGTAAAGAAAGTCAGGACTTACACTCTGGCCTGAGGCTATGTTTTAGGCTTGCTCCATTTTCCCCTGGATTGGTGCCTGTAATTCTGATATCTCTCATTTTCGTTCCCCCAAAACTGCTATCTCTGACCTCAGAGCCAGGATGATGTCCCCTATGCAAGGGATATTGAACCATATCTGCAACGTGTCTTTTGCATGTGACACAATCACAGGTTTCAGGAATTCGAATGTAGGTGTCTTTGGTGGGACGTTAGTCTGTGTATCGTAGGGATGTTGGGAGTACTAGATTCTGTTCTCTGAGTTCTAGGCAAAAACAATAGGACTTTGCCAAAGGCTTTGCTTTTCATCTAAAAGATATGAAACATAGTACATTAACTTGACCTTTTGCTCCTGCTTTGATATGAATTAAGGAGATGAAGAAGCCTTGAAATACCCCCGTCTCTGTCTGAGTTCACACATGTTTGGGAGCCAATCTAGTCCAATCTAGTCACAAAAGGCATGTGTTATTCCCAGGAGCTAACCACATATTCAGGGACAATTCTATCTAAATCTATACTTATAAAAAGCAGAATATCTGCCTGTGTACAATTCGCATTACTAGACAGAATTTATCTGTAGTCAGCTCCTTCACTGGTTTAAATTTCCTTTTAAAAATTGGGTAAAGACTTCCTGGCACATACATAACCAAAAACATTCAAATGATTGGCCCTTCCCTGAAAAAATGGCAGGGCCAGGCCTCAAAGAGATTCAATTTTACCTCTAGAATGTGGGGATGGTTTAAGATCATTTCTTTGTCTCCCATGGCAGTTCTCCTACTGTTAAGGATTTAAGATCTAGTCTCTGCATCTTGTGTGAGGAACATTTTGTGCTGGAAACTGTAATGTAGCAGTCAGGCTCTGTTATAAATACGGCTAATGTTTTCTAGCATGCACGCCCTGTCTGGGCAGCCACTCCAGGATTTTATAATCACGGAGAAATCTAGAGAGGAAGGGACTTTACAGGAGATATGACTCAGTCCCATCATTTTTACAGATGATTTGAAATTGAGACACAAGAAGTTAAGCAGCTTTCCAAAAATCCTGTGAGTAGTATCTACAGAGTTAGGGCTAGTCCCAGTTTTCTTGACTCTTCTCCACAATCTGTTTTTTCAGCATGACACACTGCCTGTGTAGATGGAACATCTCTTGTGAATTCTATCTGTTCAGTTGTATTCAACCTATTTGATGTTCCCTGGATTGAGGCTGTTAAATAAGTTAAATAAGGGATCTTCTTGACAAGTGCTTTGGGCAAACAAATGACAGAACCAGGAGAGACCAGCCGAAGCTGATACAGTTATTTATACCTTCAAGATACTTCTAACCACACCTTCTTTTGGAGGCTTATCTCGGAATTCCTAATTTTATGTGTCACTGTTACTTAAGCTTCCTAAACTGCAAAATATCTTTATTTTAAAGACAGGGACAATATTTCTCAAAGTTTAGTAATGACTCATGAGGGAATGCATGTTAAACCAAAATAGGTTAGTAAATTAGAATTCTCCGAGCTTTCTAAGAAGAGGTTGTAGAGCTGTGAACACAGAAGCAAATAAACACAATTTTATAACTGTCTTAAATCTTAGATGACTACTGTGGATCTGCAGAGCACAGAGAACCCCCGCCCCGCCCCACGCCTCAAAGTAAATGCTGAATGAGACTGGTACACTGAATAAGAATGATAAAAAATAATTGACTGAAAAGAAGACTGTTTGAGACCCATATTTGTGTCTTTTTATGAACTTTAAACCCTTAAGATAGTTTTCCACGTTTTCAAATAATTTTAGATCTTAATATATCAAAAATATGAACAAGCAGGAATGATAACAAGGTCCCCAGATCCCCAAATAGTCCAAATCTAAAAATAAGATAAAAACCACAAAATTAAAAGTTGCATGCAGCCGAAATCCCATGCTGCAACACACCAGGAAATATTATTCCCTTTGCTATGGAGTTTAGAAAGCAAAACAGTGGCAGGCTTTTAAACCAAGTGGTAAAAATTTAATGTGATTCAGCAACTATACTGTACATGAGATCAGATATAAAGGCAGTAGAAGAAGGAGCCACACATTTTTCTCCAGTCTAATTATTTTCGTTTCAGTGGATTAGAAAATGGTAAATGTAGAAGTCAAGTTGGAGATGGGCCTGAGCTCAATCGCCTGCCAAGTTAACTCTGACAAATGGCAAGTGTGTATAATTAATACTGTCATTTTTCCCCCCTAGACCAAAGGGCGACTGCAGTAACTATAGATTGTAATTGTCATCGTTGTCACATAAAATGTGCTATTATTAAGTTCAGGCTGAATTTTATTGCTGGGAATGCCCATAAATTGAGCGGTCAGTCATTTAAATTACCAAGTAGAGAGCTTTGTGGCTTGCTCTAATACTATTTTCTAAGACAATGTATTTGACTTTGGACCTCTAGAAACTAATTACATTTTTTGAACAGACATTAGACAGCCTGTAACCTGTAAGTGCAGATATTCTGACAGACATGCCACATATGCTTATGAATGTTCGTAGAACTCTTACATTTTTATTTCCATTATTTTTGGTTATAGGAGCAAGAGAGGAATGAGGAGTGGATGTGAAATGACATATGAGTGGGAGAGATCATTTTAAAAACCCACTTACTGCTTTCTTGCAAGATGCCTACTTCCAGAGGTGATGTTGATAAAAAATTAAAGAGTCCAGGATAAAAATTATGATGGATTTGTTGTTTGTGTCTTAGAAAATGGTTGTGGGGAAGATGCAAAAGGAGTAGCAAGAGCAGAGAAACCAGCTAGCAGTATTTTTAGCAAAAGATTAATAATGACGAAAGGATGTTTGATAAGTCCATTTATTATTATTTCAGTTTTTTTGTATGTTAAAGTCACTATAATTAAAACAACATGTAATGAGCATGTTTGTCTGAAATACTGTGCTAGGTGCTGTGAAATGACAGGTATTGATGAGACACATGACCTTGTGTCTGGTATGTTTAATTCTATTCACATTTTTCCATTTTAAGCATAAAAATAATATAATTTTAAACTAAAACATACAAGTAGAGGGAAAAACACCCATATCTCCTTCATATTGATGTCACTATCATTGCCATTTCAGTGCATTTCTTCTATATAATCATGATTTTTTAGTTATAATGAGTGCTTATGCAACTGTACGTTGTTCTCTGCATTTTCTATGATTTTCTATAATTACATAATGTTCTGCAGATGTTCCCATAGCTGTCTAGTTCACTCTTATCATTCAAGTCTCAAATACCACCTTACCAGATCATTCAACCTGTATTAGCCCACTTTCCCTCCCAATTTTCAATCACATTATCCTTCACAGAATTATTTCCGTAGCAGTTATTCCTATAGTAAATAATTTTGCATATTTATTCATATAATTTCTGTCTTTCCTCTATTAAAATATAGTCTGTACAATAACAGCAAGAGCTTATCTGTCTTATCCACTGCCATACACCCAGCCTGTAAACAGGGCCTGGTATGTAAGTTAAATGCATATTGAGTAAAGAAAAATGCACTGTAGCATTCTTCCTTTGTTGGACATAATTTATTCCACTTTTGTGTTATTGTAATTTATGCATTCAGGGATATCTTCCACGAACATGAAAGTTTTCAAATTTTAGAAATAAGACTTTGGAAAAAGCTTAGAAAATAATTTCAAATATTAGACAATAGCTCTTATTTTTTTTAGAAGGCTTAACCAAATGCCAGTAGCCTTATGTTTGCATCTGCTTTCTGTCATAGTTGAACTCCTGCACATTGTAATTTAGAAAATCTCCTGTTAAATCAGTAGTCAAAACCACTATCCCCATACTGGTTTATTTTACTTATCTTTGATTTTTAGCAAGTTTGTATTTTAAGTTTTTAGTATCATTAAGTAGTAGTTCTCTGTACTTTAACTCTTTGCGCTGACAAGCTTAGTTGTATTCAGGTAAACCACTGCTGAACACCTGCTAAGGAGGTTATGTCAGATACTGTGGTCATTGCTTTTACTGCTTCATTCTCACAACACATCTTCAAAGTTGGTAGTGTGTCCCTAGTTAAAGATGTGAAACTGAGGCTCACCAAGATCAAATAACATGCCTCTGGTAGCACAGTAAGTATGCTGGGGCCATAAATGAACACAGATCTGTCTTCTCCCAGCCTGTGCACTGTCTGCTATGCTAGGGAATCATGTCAGATGCACATGCAGATGACTAGCAAGGCAAAGTAACACTGATGTCACTGAGAAAGATATTAGAAATGAAACCATCTGAAAATACTGATGACATTGAAATGTGCATTTTTCGAAATGCTTGAATTAAGTCACATCTTGTATAAGTAAACAAAGACATTAACCTCTTCCTTTGTTTAACATGCAAGTGCTAAATTTGTAATAACGTACTCTAAATGAACTGAAATACAGTCATGTGCCACTTCACGATGGGGTTACTCTCTGAGAAGTGTGTTGTTAGGTGATTTGGTCATTGTGTGAGCATCACAGAGTGCACTTATGCAAACCAAGATAGTGTAGAGTGCTCCCGTAATTGTATCTGCTGTACTGTACTGTTACAGGACTAGCAGCTTAGTAGGTTTGTTTACACCAGCATCATCGCAAACACAGGATTAATTTGCAGTATAAGCCCCAATGGTTGGCTTTTCTTTTTGTAATGCGGGTGGCTGACTTAAGCTTTGATTCTGGAGGCATCCAATTCAAGGAAGACTATCTCAAACAAATGCATTGCAGCCACCTCACTAGGTAAGGAGCCAGGCCCTTCCCCTTGGGAGACTCCTTTGTTTTAGAGATCTTAGTCAATTTTAGGAACTAACCATTGGGCTTCTTGTTTTCTTTTCTTCTTGTACATTAATTTCTTGCTTTATATTTTAAACTCACCAATAAAGAGTGAGCCTGCAAAACCCTAAGACCCACCCTCAACTCCAATAAAAGTAGAATCCCAAGCCCTGTGCTCTCTCCCTCTACCTCTAAGGGTGACCTCGCTGTTTGCCTCCTGGCACATTTTGTTATGCCTTAGGGCCTGTAAGTAACAAACTTCATTCTCCAGGTTTCATAATGGTTACCTCTGAAGGGCATCTTGCAATAATAATAAGAACCATAAAAGTCATTTCCCACTGTGACACTGGTTTGGAAAGTGGAGATGTCTGTGGAAAGCTCAAGAGACAGGTGAGTGCCCCAGGCCTTTCTTAGCCAACAGCATTTGCCAGCAATAGACTGAGACCTTCACAAAACAGTAGTGCATTGTGCTAATTTCTCAATTCCACTTAATCTTACAGGATCACCATCATGTATTGGTCCATTCTTGATGGAAATGTCATGCAGTGCATGACTATACTTTAGTCTTGCTTGTTATACAAAATATTAAAGAATGCTTTAAAGAGCTACAAAAATATGCTTTGCTTTTATTGTTTGGACATATGTAGGCTGTACAATATTTATTTTCACTACAGTTTACATGACATTTTAATAGATGATGTGAAAACTGTTTTTTTCTAGGATGTATTGATAAACAAGATCTCGGCTTCAAAACTCCCAGTGGGATTTACTTATATTCTCACATTCTGTTCCTGGCTAAATCAATTGTGAGAGCACATGATTTCCTGTGCTTATATTGGCAGCATGGGATTGTTCGAACGTCTCTTGCCTGAGTATTATTAGCACTGTTGTGACAAATATAATTAAAGACTCATGTGGCATAATCCCTACTTTTTAAGGTATAAAATCACATCGTTGTACAGAAGATGGGTACAGAGAAAGTAAGAAACTAACTTAAAAAAATTATTGATCTGAAGCCACCAGAGGAAAAAAAATGTCTTCAATAAGACAAACTCTTTCGGCAAATTGCTCTAGATATCTTTTTCTTTATAATAAACATCAGAGAATTCTATGCTTTACTTACTGCTGGAGACACAGGAGGGAGAATTTCTCAGGATAGCTGACCTGAAAATCTCTTCCCATGTTCTTCATCCCTCCCTATCATCTCATGTATGTATGGTGGGCGGTGAGTGTCTGGGCAGAGACACAATTACCAAGGTGACAATTGCCTTCCTTATATCCAGTAGGGATCTCCTTTTCATTGCCTGAATTAATAAATTTCTATTATAGGAAAGGAAATTGTACATGTTATCTGTTGGCTACAGCATATAGAGAAGCCTTTCTTTGAACTGATCTTTTGTGTTGCATTTCTGAAAACTGATGCAGTAAGTGCTTTTATTTTGATAAATTTTTAAACCTCCTTTTTTACCTCTTTTTTTTCTTTGGTGTCTCTACACCGTAATGTCAATACAGTGTGCTGGGATGGATGCTAAAATGAGCTATCTTATGCAAGCATTAACGTGAACATTGGATGTGGATTTTGACACGAGTGATACCACCATATATGTGTTAGACAAAGAACCATTCTGAATCTCCATTTCTTTATCTATGAAAGATATATATTAAACTAGGTGATACAAAATTATCACAGCGTCCTCAGTTTCTGTGATTCTATTGCTTTCTTTTGAGGGGTAAGTATGGAAACTAGACCCTGTGTTCTATAGAGAACAATCATCTTATGTTTGCATAACACAATTCCTTTGACCCTTCAGGAAAGTTTTGCCTGCATTACTTCATTGAGTCAATACCATAGTGCTGTAAGCAAAGTGAGGAAGGATTATTATGCATAGGATAAAAGGTGTAGAAACTGAGATCAATTACATAACCAGTCCAAGGCCATACAACAAATTTCAACCAGAACTGGGTACCTGGGGTATTTTAATAAAGGCTTGATAAGTTATAATAGCTTGGTGTGTCAATTCCCATTGAATTGCTTCTGCTTGAGGCAAAAAAATACAATTTCTCTTTAATCTGATTTATATCCAGAATTTACTCACTAACTCTGAGAGGGGATATAGAGAGTTGTCATTGCTGAGAAAGTGTTAAAATCAAACAGTGCTTTTGTCAGCTGAATCTGCCTAGATTCAGGTGATTGGTTCATGGTTGGTTCCAGGTTTCAGGGACTTCATGAGCCTGCAAGAAGTCCTTAATGGCTGATAACCCCCACACAATTTTTTCCCTGTTAAGACATGTTTCCGAGTTAATACTAATGATTTTTAAGTGTATATTTGTGGTTAGCATTTCTGAAGAACATTAATAGAAAAAAATGAAATAAGGTAGAGTGAGGCAGAATATTAAGTTGTCCTCTTCAGGTCTGCATAGTTGAAATGAGATGTGTTCATAGAGCTAGGAGTATGGCAGTTAGCAAGCTATCATGGGAGGGGTTGCAGGCCCCCAAAATGCATGTAAACTAGCCCTTAGTAAATAGAACACTTATAAAACAGCGAGTTGTTAATATATAAATTACAGTTTTAACATGTAGTTTTTGAAAACATGGCAATATACTATTTTAAAGATTTTATTTTGCTCTCCAGAAACAAGACTAAGGTTGTAAATAAACTTGGGCATGGTATCTATACCATTATGTTTAATATTTTTGTTTCACTTATAAAAGGCAAAGCTCTATGCATAATTAAAATATTAGTATTAATTGATTATGGATTTTTTTCTAAACAGGGTCATGTAATTTCTTAGAAGAGATCATCTTTTTTTTGTTTGTTTTTACATTTTTTATTGTTATTCTATTACAGTTGTTTCAGTATTTCCCCCTTTGCCCTCCTCCACCCAGCGCCCCGGCCAACAGTCAATTCCCTCACTGTTGTCCATGCATAGTAGCCCATTGTGTAAATGTACCACAGGTTTTTTTTTT
Source organism: Phyllostomus discolor (assembly GCF_004126475.2). Lineage (NCBI taxonomy): Eukaryota > Metazoa > Chordata > Mammalia > Chiroptera > Phyllostomidae > Phyllostomus > Phyllostomus discolor. The sequence goes on from NC_040912.2 coordinate 33,217,133, forward strand.
TTTTTAATTTTACTTTAATCATTGTTCAAGTACAGTTTTCTGTCCTTTACTCAGATCCCAGCCCACCCACCCATCCCTCTCCACCTCCCTCCCCACCTCCCTCCCATTTCCACCACCCCTAGTTTTTGTCCATGTATCCTTTATACTTGTTCCTGTATACCCTCCCCCTTTTCCCCTGAAATTCCCTCCCCTCTCCCCTCTGGTCACTGTCAGCCTGTTCTCTGTTTCAGTGTCTTAGGTTATATTTTGCTTGTTTGTTCTGTTGATTAGGTTCCTGTTAAAGGTGAGATCATATGGTATTTGTCCTTCACTGCCTGGCTTGTTTCACTTAGCATAATGCTTTCCAGCTCCATCCATGCTGTCACAAAGGGTAGGAGCTCCTTCTTTCTTTCTGCTGAATAGAATTACATTGTGTAAATGTACCACAATTTTTTTATCTACTCATTTATTGATGGGCACTTAGGTTTCTTCTAGCACTTGGCTATTGTGAATTGTGCAGCTATGAACATTGGGGTGCATTGTACCACAGTTTTTTGATCCACTCATTTACAAATGGGCACTTAGCTATTGTAAATAATGCTGCTGTGAACATAGGGGTGCATAGTTCTTTTGAATTGGTGATTTGGGATTCTTAGGGTATATTCCCACCTGGGGAATGACTGGGTCAGAAAGCAGTTCCATTTTTAGTTTTTTGAGGAAATTCCATACTGTTCTCCACAGTGGCTGCACCAGTCTGCATTCCCACAAAGAGTGCGCTAGGATTCCCTTTTTTCCACATCCTGTCAGCATTTGTTGTTTGTTGATTTGTTATGATCATTAGGACAGATGCGAGGTGGTATCTCGTGGTTTTAGTTTGCATCTCTCTGATGGCTAGTGATGATGAGCATTCTTCATATGTCTATGGGCCACATGTATGTCCTCCTTGGAGAAGTGTCTGTTCAGGTCCTTTGCCCATATTTTAATTGGCTGGTTTGTCTTCCTGGTGTTGAGTCATATGATTTATTCATACAATTTTGAGATCAAACCCTTGTCTGATGTATCACTGGTAAATATGTTCTCCCACATAGTTGGTTCCCTTTTCATGTTGATGATGGTTTCTTTAGCCATGCAGAAGTTTTTAATTTGTTGTAGTCCCATTTGTTTATTTTTTCCTTTATTTCCCTTGCCCAAAGAAACATATTGGCAAAAATATTGCTACATAGGATACCTGAAGTTTTCCTGCTTATTTTTGACTTTAGGGTTTTTATGGTGTCACAGCTCATGTTTACATTTTTTTAACCATTTTGAGTTTATTCTGGTGTATGGTGTAAGTTGGTGGTCTAGTTTTATTTTTTTGCATGTACTTGTCCAGGTCTCCCAACACCATTTATTGAGGAGGCTGTTTTTACTCCATTGTATGCTCATCCCCCCTTGGTCAAATATTAATTGACCATAGAGACATGGGTTTATTTCTGGGCTCTCTATTCTGTTCCATTGGTCTATGTGTCTGTTCTTATGCCAGTACCAGACTCTTTTGATTACCGAGGCCTTGTAATATAGTTTGATGTTGGATATGGTGATCCCTTCTACTTTGTTCTTCTTTCTCAAGAATGCTGAGGTTATTTGGGTTCTTTTTTTGATTCCATATAAATTTTTGAAATATTTGTTCCAGATCTGTGAAATATACCATTGGTATTTTTATAGGAATTGTGTTGAATATGTAGATTGCTTTGGGTAGTATGGACGTTTTAATGATGTTAATACTTCTAAGCCATGAACACAGTATATGCTTCCATTTATTTGTGTCTTCCTTAATTTCTCTCCTCAGTGTTTTGTAGTTTTCCAGGTTAAATTTATCCTAGGTACTTTATTTTTCTTATTGCTGTAGGAAACGGGATTTTTTTCCTAGTTTCTCTTTCCAATAGTTCATTGTTGGTGTACAAAAATGCCCTTAATTTCTGAATACTGACTTTGTATCCCACTATTTTGGCAGATTCACTTATTAGGTTGAGTAGTTTCTTGGTGGAAACTATGGGGTTTTCTATATACACTATCATGTCATCTATGAATAATGACAGTTTTACTTCATCCTTTCCAATTTGGATGCCTTTTATTTCTTATTCTTGTCTGATCACTGTAGCTAGAACTTCCAGTACTCTGTTTAATAAGAGAGGGGAAAGCACACACTCTTGTTGTGTACCTGATCTTACGGGAAAGCTTTTAGTTTTTGCTTGTTGAATATGATATTGTCTATAAGTTTCTCATATATGGCCTTTATTATGTTGAGGTATGCTCCCTCTATAACCACTTTGCTGAATGTTTTTATTATAAATGGGGGTTGGATTTTATCAAATGTTTTTCCAGTATCTATTGATATGATCATGTGATTTTTTGTCCTTCATATTTTTATGTGGCGTATTACATTTATTGATTTGCAATATTGTGCCATCTTTGCATCCCTGGGGTGAATCCTACTTGATCATGGTATGTGATCTTTTTAATGTATTGCTGGATTTGGATTGCCATTATTTTGTTGAGGATTTTAGTATATATGTACATCAGGCGTATTGGCCTGTAGTTTTCTTTGTTGTGTCTTTACCTGGTTTTGTACTTAGGATAAGACTGGCCTCATAAGAGTTTGGGAGTCTTCCCACTTCTTGAAATTTTTGGAATAGTTTGAGAAAGATGGGAGTTAGTTCTTTAAATGTTTTATAAAATTCATCCAAGAAGCCACCTGGCCCAGGGCTTTTGTGTGCCAGTAGTTTTTTGATTACTACTTCAATTTCACTAGTTGTTATCAGTCTGTTCATCCTTTTTGCTTCTTCTTGATTCATTTTGGGAAGATTGTATGTTTCTAGAAATTTGTCCATTCCACCCAAATTGTCCAATTTCTTGGCATATAGTTGTTCATAGTTTCTTGCAATCCTTTGTATTTCTGTGGTATCAGTTGTAACTTCTCTTTATAATTTTATTTATTTGGGTCCTCTTTCCTTTTTTCTTGATGAGTCTGGTTAAAGGTTTATCAGTTTTGTTTATCTTTTCAAAGAACCAGCTCCTGCATTCACTGAGCCTTTTATTTATTTATTTATTTATTTTTTAGTTTTTATGTCATTTAATTTTGCACTGATCTTGATTATTTCCTTCTTTTTATTCACTCTGGGATTTGTTTGTTGTTGTTCTTTTAGTTCTTTTAGATGTAGGGTTAGGTTCTTTATTTGAGTGTTTTATATGTTTTTTCATAGACCTGTATTGCTATGAACTTCCCTGTCAGTATGGCCTGCCTTTGATGTGTCCCATAGTTTTTGGGTTATTGTGTGTTCATTTTCATTTGTTTCCAGATACTTTTTGATTTTTTCCTAGATTTCATTGTTAACCCATTTGTTATTTAATAAGATGTTATTCAGTCTCCATGTATTTGAATGTTTTTGTTTTTCTTTTTCTTGAGGTTGGTTTCTAGATTCAAGTTACTGTGATCCCAGAAGATGCTTGATATTATTTCAATTATCTTGAATTTTTTGAGCCTTGTTTTGTGTCCTACCATGGAGTCTATATTTGAAAATGTTTCATGTGCATTGAAAAGAATGTGTATTTTGCTGTTGGGGGTTTAAAGGTTCTGATTATATCATTGAAGTCCATTTTACCAAGAGTGTTGTTCAAAGTCACAGCATCCTTGTTAATTCTTTGTTTAGAAGATCTATCCATTGTTAACTGCATGATGGTAAAATTCCCTGTAATGACTGTGTTTCTGTCTTGAAGTCCTCCAAGATTTTCTTTATATATTTAGGTGCTCCTATGTTGGGTACATATGTTTACCAGAATTGTATCCTCTTTGTGAACTCTTCCCTTAAGTATAATGTACTGACCTTCTTTGTATCTTGTTATGACCTTTGTTTTGACGTCTATTTTGTCTGCTGTAAGTATTGTTGCCCCAGCTTATTTTTCATGTTTTTTTGTTTAAAATATTTTTCCATCCTTTCACTTCTAGCCTATTGATCTTTTGTTCTGAGGTGGGTCTCTTATAGATAGCATATGAGTGGGTCCTGTTTTCTTATCCATTCAGCTACCCTATATCTTTTATTTGGAGCATTTAATCCATTAATCCATTAACATTTTAGCTTATTATGGATAGGTACTTAGTCATTGCCATTTTCCCCTTTATACCTGTGTTCCTCTCTCCCTCTTTCATCGTCTTCTTAAATCAGTCCCTTTAGCATCTTTTGCATGCTTGTTTAATGGAGATATACATTTTAGCCTTTTTTTTTTTGGTCTGGCTAGCTCCTCATTTCACCTTCCATTTTAATTGAGAGCCTTGCTGGGTAGAGTATTGTTGGTTACAGGCCTTTGCTTTTCATTACTTAAAATATGTCATGCCATTCTTTTCTGACTTGTAGTGTTTCTGTTGAGAAGTCAGCTGATAGCCGTATTGGAGCTCCCTTGCATGTTTCTCCCTTTCTGCATTTAAGATTATCTCTTTGTTTTTAAATTTTGACATTTTAATTATGATGTGTCTTAGAGTGGGCTTCTTTGGGTTCCTCATGATTGAGACCCTCTGTACTTCCTGGACTTGCATGATTTTATCCACCACCAAGTTAGGAAAGTTTTCTGCTATTACTTTTTCCAACAGGTTTTCTATCCCTTGCTCCTTTTCTTCTCCTCCTGGTATCCCTATGATGTGGATATTATTATGTTTCATTTTGTCCTATAGCTCTCTTAAGCTATCTTCATTCCTTTTAAGTCTTTTTTCATTTTTTTGCTCCATTTTTTTCCGACCTTGTCCTCCAACTTGCTGATTTGAATCTCTGCTTAATCTAGCCATTTTTAATTCCTTCTAGTGTATTTTTCATTTCAGATATTGTATTTTTCATTTCCTCCAGGCTTATTCATAGTTTCTATGTCCTTTTTCATGCTGATGTAGTTCCCAGTAAGATCCTTGTAGCTTCCATGGAGTTCCTTGTAGTTCTCACTGAACTCCTTGAGTAACCTTATAACCATTATAGCTTGCCTCAATTTCACTTAGCACTCTTTCTGGGGATTTCTCCTTTCCTTTTGATTGGGGGTTGTTTCTTTGTCTCCTCATTTTATGTGACTCTCTTTGTTTGTCTCTGAGTATTGGGTTGATCAGCTTTGACTCCCTATCTTTGTGAGGTGGCTTCTGTGGTAGGAGACTTGTGGGAATCAGTAGTGCAACCTCCTTGAGCTCTCCTGAGCTGGATCTTCTTGGGATGTGCTTTATGCCATTTATGTGACCTCTCTTGTAATTGGGTTTTGCTTGTTGGGTCATTCTTTGGTGGTTTCTTCTCTCTGGCTGGTTGACTGAGAGGCATACTGTATATAATATCTTTTCTGCTGTTGTACAAGTGATGCCAGAACTAAACAAAACAGCCCCAGAAACAAAAGCCACATCTGCCAAAATAACCCCCCTACAACCACAAATAAGCATAACAACAAATGTGATCAACAACAAATAAGCAAAAATTAATAAAGGTGGAAAGAGATTAACTATTGTAAGAAAGGAAAAATGAATTTGAGATAACTAACAGAAAGGAAACTGATTTTGGGAGGGTAAACAGTGGAGAAATAATAAAAGAGCAGGGGATAGAAACAAGGCAAAGAAAGAAAGAAAATAAAACTTACATCCTAAATAAAAAATGGAAGGGAGAAGGCAAAATGGAGTAAGAAAAAGGAGGAATATAATATGAAGCTTAAAAAATGAAAGAAAATAGTGAAAAAATAGGAACAAAATTAAAGGAAAACATCCACCACAGCAATATTGACAAATGAGCAGTGATTAATGCAAGTGGAAAGAGATTAAGAAGGAATAAAGAAAGAAAAAAATTATGAGATGTCTAAAGGAAGGAAAAGTAATTTTGAGAAGAGTGAGGGAAAAGAAATAATAAGAGTGAGAAATGAAAACCTGATTAAGAGAAAAATGAAATTAAAAATGGAAAAATGAAAAAGCAGGAGGATGGCAAAATGGAGTGGGAGATGGCTACAGTGAAACTGGATATTTGAAATACAAAAATAGTGAACATCTAGGAATAAAATTCAAGAAATGCAACCACAACCACCATATCAACAACCAATGAGCAAAGATTAATAAAGGTGGAGAGAGAATAAAGATAATATAAGCAAGGGAAAAAGGATGTGAGATGACTAATGGCAAGAGAAATGGTTTTGAGTGGCTGAGTGAGGAGAAATAGTAAGAGTGCAGAATCAAAACAAGTTTTATAAAGGGAAAAAAAACTTAAAACAAGGATAAGAGGAAGAAAGAAGGCAAAATAGAGTACAAGAAGTAAGAAGTAAAATATGAGATTTGAAATAAAGTAAAATAAAGAGTAGTGAAATAATAGGAACAAACTTGAAGAAAAGTAGAAAGTGTTAAAAACCTATACAGACTTCCAGTCAAGATGGAGGCATATGTAAACATGCTTTGCATCCTCCCACAACTACAGCAAAAATTAAACTAGACTATAAAACTAATATCACCCAGATTTGTCAGAAAATTGAGGTATATGGAAGTCCAATAGCCAAGGATTTAAAGAAGCCACATTCACTTAGTCAGGTGCGCTTTTCTACAATAGGCCACACTACTAAGAGAGGTAGTCAGAACAACTCTACCTAATACACAGGTACACACACAGGGAGGCTGACAAATTGAGGAGACAAAGAAATATGGCCCAAATGAAAGAACAGAACAAAACTCTAGAAAAAGAACTAAACAAATTGTAGATAAGCAACCTATTAGATGCAGAATTCAAAACACTGGTTATCAGGATGCTCAAAGAACTCATTAGGTATTTCCACAGCATAAAAAAGACCTAGGCAGAAATGAAATTTATATAAGTGAAATAAAGAAAAATCTACAGGAAGCAACAGTGTGGGGGATGAAGCTGAAATTCAAATTAATGATTTGGAACATAAGGAAGGAAAAATCATTCAATCAGAACAGCAAGAAGAAAAAAATAATTAAAAAAACTGAGGATTGACTGAGGAGCATCTGGAACAACTTCAAGTGTACCAACATCTGAATTATAGGGTTCCAGAAGGATAAGAGGAAGAGCAAGAAATTGAAAACTTATTTGAAAAAATAATGAAAGAAAGCTTCCATAATTTGGTGAAGGAAATAGACGCAAGTCCAGGAAGCACAGAGTCCCAAATGAGATGGACCCAAAGAGGAACACAACAAGATACATCATAATTGAAATGCCAAAGTTTAAAAGACAAAGAGAATCTTAAAAGTAGCAAGAGAAAAGCAGGTATTTACCTACAAAGGAATTCCCATAAGACTGTTAACTGATTTCTCAAAAGAAACTCTCTAGGCTAGAAGAAACTGGCAAGAAGCATTCAAAGTGATGAAAAGCAAAGACCTACAACCTAGTTTGCTCTATCCAGTAAAGTTATCATTTAGAATTGAAGGACAGATAAAGTGCTTCCAAGATAAGGTAAAGCTAAAAAAGTTCATCATCAATAAGCCATTAATACAGGAAATGTTAAGAAAAAGGAGCTCAAAACTTGAATATTAAAATGGCAATAAATTCACAACTACCAACAACTGAGTCTAAAAAACAAACTAAACAAAAAAGCAGAAGAGGAAGAGAATCAAAGATATGGAGATCATTTGGAGGGTTATCAACTGGGAGGGGGTAGGGGAGAATGCCGGGAGTGGTGCAGGGATTAAGAAGCACAAATTAATAGGTACAAAACACACAAAGGATGTTAAGAACAGTATAGGAAATGGAGAAGCCAAAAAACTTAAGTGCATGACCCATGGACATAAACTAAAGTGGGGGGATTGCTGGAGGAAATGGGGGTACTGGGCCAAGAGGGGCAAAGGGGAAAATTGGGATAACTGTAATAGCATGATCAATAAAGTATATATATATATTTTTTTTTTAAATAAATGGGGTTTTTTTTAATCCTTTTTTTTAAGATTTTATTTATTTATTTATTTTTAGAGACGGAAGGGAGGAACGGGGGGGAGAGAGAGAGAGAGAGATTCAATGTGCGGTTGCTGGGGGTTCTGGCCTGCAACCCATGAATGTACCCTGGCTGGGAATCGAACCTGGGACACTTTAGTTCCCAGCCCGCGCTCAATCCACTGAGCTACGCCAGCCAGGGCAGTATATATTTTTTAAGAAAGTTATGCAGTAGAAAAAATAATACAAATAATGAAGAAGACCACAGGAGAATTTGTCTCAGCAGAGTCTAGTGTTTGCCATCATCTTCTCTTTCTGGATCTGTCCCTGGTAATGTCAGATGGTATGCTAGTCTGAGCCTAGGCAGTCTGTTTGAGATGGCAAGTGATCCACATCTGTGGCTGTCTCTTTCAGGCCTGGCTGGTTCCCCACTGCTCTGCCCTGCTGGCTTTCCATCAACATAAGGCCCAGGAGTGGTTCATTTAATGTCTGAGAGTGCTGCCAGTACCACCTCCACATGCCTGCTGAGGGGGTCTCTGGTGCCATCGGGATGGTAGAATCCTTGGGTCACTCCTGGGGGGCCTTTTCAGTCTTTAGGGAAGATGCTGGGAGTGTTTCCCTGCAACCTCCTCACTACCCTGCTGCAGGTCTTGGTCTGTCACATTTCAAAGACAAAGAGGGTTAACAATTATCTTCATTATAAAAATTCTGAGATACTGAGAATAATTTTGAGATTTGAAGAATTGAAAGCCCCCATGTATAATAGTTTCTCAACTTACAAACATATTCATTTATAAAAACAACTCATTTCAGGCATTTGTGGTTCTAGAAAAAATGAGAAAAAGGTTTCTGTTGTTTTTAAAGTAGGATGAAGCATTGAACTTAAAGCCGAGGCATCCAAGTTCTAATGCCATCTTGTTTGTCCTTGGGCAAATTTTATTCCATCCTATGCTACTGAAGCACTTTGTAAGAATGAAATCAAAAACAAATAAAGCAAAACCTATGATATATTTGAGGAACTTGGAAGAAAATTAAAATAGAAATTAGCCTCTTACAGGCATGAAAATAATCACCTTTGTTATGCCTGTAAGAGGTTTAATGATCTGAATTTTTTATTTCCTTTAATAACTTTGTGATATTGGTAAGGAATATAGATTTAAGGGGAGCAGACTCAAGTGTTGGGTGTGGTCTGGGATGTCCTGAATCTTTATTTAAGCATGCACGTTAGATCCAAACATTTTATCTGACTTGATGAAGGGAAAATCAGTTTGGTTAACTGGACAGTTCAGTCAAGTCACAAATTAGTCAAATAGTTCTTATTTGTCTGAATAGGTTAACTAATATATTTGTTTAGTCCACCAGCAAGCTTTTTTCCTTTTTTTTTTGCACCAGTTATATGTTAAATTTTTATTGGTAGAAAACAAGTTCTTGTAGTGTCTAAAGGAAAATAATTTCCTGAGACCTGTACGGGAGAATGGGGCTCCATGGTAACCTTTACTAAGGATGTAAAATTAAGGGGGCCTCCTCTCCTGACTTCCCAATGTCTCATCTCTGTCCATCCTACCATGGAAAATGTCCAGTCTTTAGTATGGCCTACACAAAAGCCAGGGCCCAGAGTTTCTGCTTCATATTAAGGTCCAATCCAGTACAGCATGTGGCTAGCTTTACCATATACTCCTGGCTGCAGTCCATTGATGTGCTGTGTTATTCAGGCTCCTTCCTGGAGCCCACATGTAGAGTTTGTATGGCTGTGGGCCACATGGCTGGTAGGTCCACATGGCCACAGAGAAAGGAGGTGCAACTTCATGGTGTGAGTGCAGGTCATGAGCAAGAGAGAGAACTCAGTCCTTTTGGAGCTCATGCCATTGCTGTGGGCTCTGGTATCTGCTAGAGCCACGTGGTTTTGTGCTCCTGGGTGAGAGAGCACACAAATGAACAGGGTAAGTGCATCACTAGGTGGGGTGGGGGAGAGGAGGGTGAGCTTCTTTGTTTCCCTGGGATTATATTAGCTTAGGCTTGGAAAAGACCAGAAATTTTTTCAAATTGTCCAATGAACTTCCCAAGTTTTTGAGGGCTTTGGGTGGGTTTACACCACTTAGGTAGACTGACAGTCCTTTATGGTCCAGCACCCCCACCCCCAAATAGTCCAGGTGCTGGAAGGGGAAGAAAGAGTGTTAACCCTCTAGTTGGAGCCCAGTGCTGTAATCGCCTGGAATGTGAAGCTGTAGCTTCCTCACTAGCAAGCTGGTTTATGCTCCCCATTTTATTATTATAAAAACAACTTTTATTTCAGGCATTTGTGATTCTAGAAAAAAATGAGAAAAAGATTTTTGCTGTTTTTAAAGTAGGATGAAGTATTGAACTTAAAGCCGAGGCATCCAAGCTCTAATGCTGTCTTGTTTGTCCTTGGGCAAATTTTATTCCATCCTATGCTACTGAAGCACTTTGTAAGAAGGAAATCAAAAACAAATAAAGTAAAACCTATGATATATTTGAGGAACTTGGAAGAAAATTAAAATAGAAATTAGCCTCTTACAGGCATGAAAATAAGCACCTTTGCTATGCCTGTAAGAAGTTTAATGTCTAAGTCCCTTTGCTCAAAGTTTAAGTCCCTTTGTTTCCCTTCCTTTCTCAATAGCTAATAGTGATGGTAATGAAGCAATGTGCTATGGACATAAAGATGAAGCAGATAGTGCTTGCCTTTAAGGATTTCACAGATTATGGTTGATTAAACTATAATCCAACGTATTGAGATAAATGCCATCTAAACTGAACCTTCTGTAGTCAGATGCTTGGCTAACTTAGCAGGGCAAGTCGAGGCACAGCAGGCATGGATCTAGAGGAGGAAACACTGCCATTTAACATAAGGGATTTCAGAGAAAACCTCTGCAGAGGGGTTTGGGAACTGGAGGTTTTGTTGACCCATTTATTGTTTCAATTCCTCAGTCTCAATCCAGCTGGCATTGCCAGGCTGGAGGAATAATAGACTTTGTTTCTAACTTTTTTTTACATTTAATAGCCCAAATTTACTGGTTTCCTTCCTAAGTATCACTCAGAGACTCCTTTCTTGGCTCTTTGATTGGACAGAAGGATAGAAAGTTAAGTGAGTATAGAAAATTGTTTACAGGTAAGTAGCATGATAAGTAAAAGGAATAAGGAACCACTACTTCATATGTTAAGATGATGCACTTAATAAAGACATCACATAATATCTTAAAATGTCAGTAATAACACTTAAAGTTGACCACCACTCTTTATAGTCAAAGATAGGTAAATAAGGTCCCAAAAATAGATGGAACAGTGATTTTTAATTAGGCCTTGGGTATAGCCCACAACATGAAAAGTTATGGAAAGGAGATTTTTTTAATGCCATTTTTTATTGTTCTTGGTAGTTCCTTATTCATATTGTATAGAAATGTAAAGAAGGAAACTTTTGGGTACTTATGATAATTCTGCGCTGAGGCCCTAGTATTCAGTATGAAGCCATGTTGAAATATTCCGTGCTAACAAAATCCAGCTATTGCAGAGGTATAAAATCACCCTGGCTTTTGGCCTTTAGATGGTGACTCTGGGGATTTGCAGGAACAGCACTTTAATCAAAAGACCAGCTAATGGATTGTAGCGGCACTGGTGAAATGAACAGAACAGTGCTCCCAGGAAGGCCAGGGATTCTGTCAGATTATTCATGAGCATGTGAAAGCTTTGTCTTTCCTCTACAGTAAGAGGAAATGCTGAGCCTTAATTTTAAAATTCTGTCTAGTTCCAAAGTTTATTTCTAAAACGTGTGTCATACCTGTCTTGATAAGAGTGTGCTGTATTTGTTTTCTGCCACAGAATTAACTATAATCTTTTGTATACTCTTACACTCAAGTGTTTCAGACTCACCCGTATCCACTATTAACTTTGTTATGAGTTACCTAGACATTAAAATTATCTAAATACTTATTTAGATATTAGATTCTTGGTAACCAAAAGCTGCTCTAGGAACCATTTATCATGTTAGTGCTCTATTGCTCTTTCTGTCCAAATCCCAGTGTGGGCTACGAAGTAGAATTGAATTAATTTATAAACTTTTTATTCAGGTTTGCTGGTTTCAACCAGTAAGGGTTGCCAGCAGATTCTGCTTTTATTGGCTTGCCTAGAATTCAATAGGAAAATCTCTGAAAGGCATGGGGCATATTGTGCGATCAATAAGCTTAAGCAAGCATATTTCAGCCTGAGTGGGTTATGCAGACTTAGTCTCTAATAGCACTCCTTTTTAAAGGACATTTTGGATTAACTGAAGGGGAGAACAATACAAGGAAGAGGAAGTGAATGCCAAGGTTACACAGGTCATCATGATACAATATTGATTTTGGATCTGGACTTTAGTATATCAGGAAAAGGGGCCTGAGAAGTGGGAAGAGAACAGGATAAATTTGAGAAGAGGGGGTTAACAAATTTAAAGGTGTTCAGATAGAGTGTAAATGGCTTCAGAGGATATAAAACCAAGGTATGATAAGGAATTCAATTTTACTTTCTTCTTAGACCAGCATTAAGATATTGAAGCAGAGACCTTGGAAATTATGTTGTTTTAACCGAATAAATACTTACTAAGTAGCTGTTGTATTCAAAGTTCAGTTAGGCATTTGTGGTATGTGGAAGCTCTGAAATCTGGTTGTTACAGGCTGGTGCCCACAAGCTATAGTACCCTGGCCAAGTCTGGCCACTACCTATCTTTGCACAATTTAGGGTGGCTAAGAAAGGTTTTTGTATTATTTAATGCTTAATATAAAATCAGAGAGGTATTTAGTAATATATGAAAATGATACAAAATTTAAATTTCACTGTCCATACAAGGATTTTTATTGAAACATATCCACACCCACTTTATTTTTCATTTGTTAATAGCTGCTTTCCCACTTTAAGAGCGGAGCTGAGTAGTTGAAACAGACTGTGTTCTGCAGAGCCTAATATGTTTACTCTTGGATCCTTGATCAAAAAGTTTCTGAGCCCTGGTCTAAGATAAACCCCAGTTCTGCTATTGCTTAATGTGGGATTCGGTGATTTCACAGGCTCAGATTTATTGAGGACTATTGTGTGTGTAGCCTTTTTCTCATAGTTCTACTTATCTCATTTTGCCCTCACGATACTTTCATGAGAGAGCTGCCATCTTATACATATTTTATAAGAAGAAATTGAAGCATAGTAATGTTAAAAACTTGCCCCTAAATCACTTAGCTATTAAGTAATCAAGTCGAGAATTGAACCCTGGCAGTCTGACATCAAAAATTGCTCTATACAGGCAATTTTCAACAGGTATGCCATAAGAATTTTTAAAACATGCAATACCTGACTAGTCAGGGACACTGACCTCTTTTCCCTTAGAATGTCAAGAAAAAAAGGGACAACGGCCAACACAACACTAGCCGTCTGGTGTGAATGCCCTGTCGCAAGCCATAAATATATATTTGTAATAGAGTTGCATCTTATTGGTCACATCACAATCAGTTAACCACTCATTGGTTAATTCTTGGTGCCAGAAATCCTTATTACAAGTATAAGCACCTAATATGTTTAGAAGACAGCAAAGGGGGAGAAAATAGGGGACATATGTAATAGTGTCAACAATATAAATAAATAAAACTGATAAAAGACATTTTGGAGCAAAAGTCATAGGCAATTACTATTACATATTTTTTATAAATAATCAAAATTACACCTACTTTTGTCACATTGTCAAAAAATATTTTTTTGTTGTCCTACAGAATTTCAGTACTTAATGTGTACCATGAGATAAAAAAGATTGAAAATTGCTGTTCTATACTTTCTAATTTTTAATTTATTCTCTATAAAATAAAGGTAGTAATGTTTTTTAAAACAGAGTTATTATTAGGTTTGAATTTGTTAAAATATGCAAATCCCTTAGCAAAAAAAATGATACTTTATATGTTAATTCCTCATTCCTTTCTAACCTGTAAGCTGTTTTCTCTTGTAAGAATCTTCTAGTTTACTTGTTAACATACAAGTGTAAGATCCTGGACCCAGAGATTTTGGACTAAAAATATATTTTATGAAAAGTACCTCCAGGTTCTTTTCAATATATGTGGTCAGGGGGACACTAAGGAATCCTGGTCCATTGAGGAGTGAAGAGGGAGGGAAAAGAGAAGGTTCTGTCCTCCAAAAAATTTAAACTTGTGTACATAAGGACATAACCATTAAAACGAACACCCAAATCCAAGATTATGAACATGTTCTATAGAAATTTAGAGGAGGGAGAGGTTATTGTAGAAATTAGAGTTTAAATTATGGAATAAGAAATAGGTAAAGGCACACAAATACACACAGACACGAAGAACTGGCCAGAATGTAGTAAGCTACCCTAAATGGATAAATAAACTAATGTGAAAATTAGTAACTTAATGGGGGATACACAAGATGCTTCTTAAAATTCAGACTGTCTAAGTGTCTGCCTGGGGTAGACACAGGGACCCTGCAAAAGGAGGAGTCATGGATCTTGCCCTCAGAGAGCTCACAAGTTAGTTGAGGAAGCCCTGATACAAGCAATGGTTACAACTACAGAATTGCAAGTTCTGTGTCAAACATACGATCAACCCTGCAAATCATTCAGGAAGATGCACCCATCCACCCCACCTTGGGAAAGTAAGTAGGTTTTGTTGAAGAGTCAACATTACTGGTGGAAAGGCAGATGGAACATAAAGACCATGAGACACAGAATAGCAAGAATAACCAAGGACCATTACTATTATGTCAGAGATCAGTGCATAACTTTGCTATCTAAATGTGACCTAAAGGCAGAAGGCTTAGACCAAAGCAGCAATGAACAAACACTCTTGATTTTAATAGATATGATCATTGAAAAGTATCACTTCCCTCCTTTTCTCCCTCCATCCCTCTTTCCCTTTCTCCCTCTCTCAGATCAGCAAGCATAGGCAGCAAGCATAGTCACTGATTTTCAGGAACTTGGTGGTATAGGATGAAAAGGTCCACAAATGTCCACTCTCAGGGCATTTTGTTCAATGACTTACTATGGTTCTCCACTCAGAATGAGCTCAAAATCAAATGAGAACTTTAAAAAAATACAAAAAAATTGAAAAGTAAAATTAAACTGGCTTTATGTCCAAGTTTTGTGGTATAAGTACCCTTTTCAGCCTAATTTCCAAAGATTAGCCTCCTTCAAAGTGTTTCCCTCCATTTCCCTCCCTTCTCTTTCCTTCTGCCTTTTGCAAAGTCTCAAATATAGGATATAACACCACTACCCAGTTTCATTAAATGTCAGCCTTTTGCCACATCCTTTTAGTTTTGACTTGAAATATCATTTTAAAGAAATAGTAGAGCTAAGAACTTTTTTATATCCCTCCCAATCTTTTCTCCTTTACTGTTTCTTCAGAATTACATTGTTCTACTCTAGGATCTTGGTGTTTATCATCCCCAAAAAGTTTTACAATTTTTGCTTTATTTTAAGTAGGTATAAAAACATAGAGTACTGACTACATATTTTAAAATTTCTAGTATTATTACACATATAATTTAGAAGTGTTCATTTTTACTCAAAACCGTGTTTGGGGTTTATTCATAATGACTTTTGCAGCTGTAGCTTATTAATTTTAACTTCTCTCTAATGCTCCACTGTATGACTATGCCACAAGTTATCAATTAGTTTTCTTGGTGAAGATGATTTGGTTTGTTTTGGGTTGTTGAGTATGTTAGTTTGTATTCCAATGACCATTTTTATAGGTGCAACCTTGTTCACCTGTATGAAATTTTACCTGTGGTGGTAGTTTCAACAATGGCTGGAGACGGCTATACATCGATGCTTGAGTGAGCCTTAACCCTTAGAGATTGTTATTAATGTGTTCTGGGGCAGGAGTTAGGTACTAGCATTAAAAATAAAACAAATAACTTCTTGGACAATTTTAGAGGAATATACATATTTTCAAATTTGTTGTATTTATTAACAACTGTTTTTCCCTTTAACAATGTATGTGTGTTTTGGTTAAACTACCATATATCCTAATACTTGGGTTGGTCTCTCTTTATTTTTGTTTGTTTAGCTGCAATGTAATTGGGAAGGTATATCATGTGGTTTTGAATTTTGCATTTCCTAGATTAGTAGTGAGATATTTTCTCTTATCATCCATGTAAGTGTTTACTGCTGTCAACTTTTCGTTGATTTGTTGTGCTTATTTTTAGTTGGATTTTTACATTCTCATGTATTTGTATGATTTTTAATATCACCCAAATATTATTTTATCAATTATATATGTTAATGATATTTTTCTTAACCATGTGATTTTTTTCACTTTGTTTATGGTAAATTTTTTTATACCAAAATATTTTATTTATAATTTTTATTATGGTTTGTGTTATTTGTGACTTAATTTAGAAATTCTTCTCTATACAGAAGTGATAAAATATGTTCTATATTTTTTCTAAAATTTTAGCTTAAAATTATTTTTTTAATTTAAATTTAAGTTAAATTTAGTTTAGCTTAAATTTAGTTTAAAATCTTAGCTTTTCACATTTGGATTGTTAATCCCCATGGAATTCATATTTGTGTGTGTCACAGGTACATTATAGTGGCTGGAGTTTAAATGATGAACAGGTAGCACCACAGTGGGCTGGCATCCTAGTGTTACTGGTACGAGAACATTGGGGGACATGCAGATTGCAAAGGAAGTTGTGCTGTTTAGGGTTGGTTGGCAAGGTTTGGGATATGTGTTAGTTTTCTAAGGCAACAATATACCACAGATGGGGTAACTTCAACAACTAATTTGTTTTCTCACAGTTCTGCAGGCTAGAAATCTAAATCAAGGTGTTGGCATGTGTGGATTCTTCTGACACCTCTCTCTTTGGCTTGCAGATGGCCATCTTTTTCCTGTGTCCTCACATGGTCCATTCTCTGTCTATGTACACCTTTGATGTATCCAAACTTCATCTTATTTTTAAAATTTTAAAAATATTTTTAAATATATATTTTATTATGTTATTATAGTTGTCCCATTTCCCCCCTTTATTCCCCTCTGCCCTGCACCACCCCTCCCAACAGCATTCTCTTGCTTAGTTCATGTCCATAGGTCATACATATAAGTTCTTTGGCTTCTCCATTTCCTATACGATTCTTAACCTCCCCCTGTCTATTTTGTGCCTACCATTTATGCTTCTTATTCCCTGCACCTTTTCCCCCACTCCTGCCCTTCCTCCTAACCGCTGATAACCCTCCATGTGATCTTCATTTCTGTGATTCTATTTCTGTTCTAGTTGTTTGCTTAGTTTGTTTTTGTATTTTTTTTTAGGTTCAGTTATTGACAGATGTGAATTTGTTGTCATTTTACTGTTTATAGTTTTGATCATCTTTTTTTCTTAGATAAGTCCCTCTAACATTTCATATAATAAGGGCTTGGTGGTGATGAACTTCTTTAATTTTTCCTTATCTGGGAAGCACTTTATTTGCCCTTCCATTTTAAATGATAGCTTTGCTGGATAGAGTCATCTTGGATGTAGGTCCTTGCCTTTCATAACTTTGAATACTTTCCAGCCCCTTCTTGCCTGAAAAATTTCTTTTGAGAAATCAGCTGATAGTCTTATGGGATCTCCTTTGTAGGTAACTGTCTTCTTTTCTCTTGAGGCTTTTAAGATTCTCTCTTTATCTTTAATCTTGGGTAATGTAATTGTGATAAGCCTTGGTGTGTTTCTTCTTGGGTCCAACTTGTTTGGGACTCTCTGAGCTCCCTGGAAGCGTATTTCCTTTGCAAGATTGGGGAAGTTTTCCTTCATTATTTGTTCAAATAAGTTTTCAATTTCTCACTCTTCCTCTTCTCCTTCTGGTACCCCTATCATTCAGATGTTGGAATGTTTCAAGTTGTCCCAGAGGTTCCTAAACTCCCCTCGTTTTTTGAATTCTTGTTTCTTCATTCCGTTTTGGTCCAATGTTTATTTCTTCCTTCTGCTCCATATCATTGATTTGAGTCCTGGTTTCCTTCCCTTCACTGTTGGTTCCATATATATTTTTCTTTATTTCACTTTGCATCACTTTCACTATTCCTCTATTTTGTGACTGTACTCAACCATTTCTGTGAGTGTCCTGATTACCATTGTTTTGAGCTGTGCATCTGGTAGGTTGGTTATCTCTTTACCACTTAGTTGTATTTTTTTTGAGCTTTGATCTGTTCTTTCCTTTTGGCCATTTTTTTAGTCTTGGTGCACCTGTTTTGTAGTAAGGGGCAGAGCCTTAGGTGTTCGCCAGGGTGGGGCAAGCCATGCCGCTGTGTTGTGGTGCTGTATGTGGGGGAGGGGTCCAAGAGGGAACAGTGCAGCTTTCTAGGCTCTCAGCCAGCTTTGAGTCAATTCCTCTGCTACCACAAACAAATTGGGTCCTTCTGGTGCTATTCCTGGGTGGGTGGGTTTGTATACATTCTAGGATCCTGTGGGTGTCTCCAACAAACTCTCCTGTGAGGCTGGGGGTTTCTCCTGCCACCATAACCCCCAAAGATTTTTTCAGTGAGAGGTTTTAAGGCTTTTATTACCCTGTGCTGGAGCCCTGGGTTGCATAGTCTGTCTCACTCCCCACTTGTTCCTCCCAGTTTATTTGCACTCAAATGTGGGACCACCAGATCCTCCAGCCACTGCCCTTATGTGAGTCCTCTCCACCTGGGCTGCCCATCTCTGCCCCACGTATCAGTCTGGATGAATGTTTCTTCTTTAATTCCTTGGTTGTTGGACTTCCATAGAGTTTGATTTTCTGGCAGTTCTGGTTGTTTTTTTGTTTTTAAATTTGTTGTTATCCTTCTTTTGGCTGTGTGAGGAGGCACAGTGCATCTACGTATACCTCCATCTTGGCTGGAAGTCCATATTTCTGCTTCTTATAAAGACACCAGTCGGATTGGATCAAGCCCCACCCTAACTCTCATTTTAACTTAATCACCTTGTTAAAGGTTATATCTCTAAATACAATCACATTCTGAGGTACTGGGGCATTGGACTTCAACATATGACTCAGGCTGGGGGTGGGGGTGGGGGTGGGGAGTGGGAGGGAGAAACACATTTCAGCCCATAACAGGGTACATTGAGTTTGCTTTATTTTTAGGACATTGTGACATGTAAGTATCCCTTGGCAGCAGTCATGGTACCTCTGGGCTCTCGGAGAGTAAGAGTGGAATCTGCCAGGCCTCTGAAGTTCTGGGCTGGCAGCTGACACAGTGTCACTTCTTTGTTCCATTGGTCAATAAAAATCACAGGGCCAGTGGAAATTTTAGGGAGGGGAAATAGATTCCATGTAAAATGTGATTCCAAGGAAGGACAGTAATTTGAGAAGGAAACAATTCAAACTTTTAGAGATGGCAAAGTGATCAAGTAGGATATGGAACAGAGGGAAGTCTCTGGATTTGGCACCAAGTAAGGATTTGGTGAACCTTGAGATGTTTGGGACACAGAAGGTCATGGATGTACATTTAAGGATTAAAATGCACTGGAAATCAGGGAAACAAAACAGAGCAAAAAGAGAGAGGAAATGGAAGATACAAATAGAGAGGCTTCTTTGATTGGCATGGAGGAAATAGTAAAGGGAAGGGGTAATTCTTTCCCATCTCGGGCACATCTCACCTGCTACTAGACCCAGGACCTTCATTCTTTTATGTTGTCATCTTGTTAGACTGCTCTCCTGTGATGATGTGACTACAATGTAAGATAAAGCCTGACTGTTTAGGAAGATACAGAGGAGCAATTCTTCACAGAAGTTTTTGTTCACTAAACAGTAGATAACTTGCAGAGAGAGCTTATGTTTCTTTGGTCTTTTGGTTGGGTTGGTTGTTTGCAGATGAAGAACTCACCTCACTGAATCTGCTAGAAGAGTCCATGACAGGGATCAGCAAATGACTGGTCATAGCCCAAATATGGCATGCTGCCTGTTTTTGTAAATAAAGTTTTATTGGAACATAGCCAGACCCATTTGTTTATGTATTGTCTGTGGTTGTCCAGCAGAGTTGAATAGTTGAGTCAGAGACTGTATGACTCATGATGCCTAAAACATTTATTATCTGATCCTTTTCAGAAAAAGTTTGCTAACCATTGATCTATAAGGTTGAGAACTTTTTCTTTTTCTTTTTTTTTAAAAACCGAGAATTTTTTAAAGATGGTTCATCTTTTTAAAATTAATTAATTAATTTTTAGAGAGGGATGGGAGGGACAAAGGGAGAGAGAGGGAAACATCAACGTGAGGTTGCTGGGGGCCCTGGCCTGCAACCCAGGCATGTACCCTGACTGGGAATCGAACCTGCGATGCTTTGGTTCGCAGTCCCCACTCTATCCATTGAGCTACGCCAGCCAGGATGAGAACTTTTCCTAAGGCATTGTCATTGAGCAGGCAGCTAAGGCAGCTTGCGGTGATGGCTTAGGAGAAAAGCTTGATAATTGCCAGGCCACTGCTGAAGGTCACACAGACCTTGCAAAAAAAATGGGCATTATTCAGAAAAGTCAGGCTAAGTGACAGTCCCCAGTAGGGTTGCCAGATTCACTAAATAAAAAAAATACATGGCACCCAGTTCCACGTGAACATCAGGTAAAAAACAAATAGATTTTTTAGTGTAAATATGTTCCATTTAATATTTGGGACATGCTTATACTAAAGA
The DNA here is from genome assembly GCF_004126475.2 of Phyllostomus discolor. NCBI lineage: Eukaryota > Metazoa > Chordata > Mammalia > Chiroptera > Phyllostomidae > Phyllostomus > Phyllostomus discolor. The sequence continues at coordinate 33,237,654 of NC_040912.2, forward strand.
AGCCTGATTGTTTATCTTGTACTAAATGTTAACTGGGTATCCTGTGTTTTTTTCTGGCCATCCCAGTCCTGAGGCAGGAGAGTAAAGCTTAAAAGTGGACTCTGACCACAGACTGCCTAATTTCAAACATTGGCTTCACCTCTCCTTGGCTGAGTGACTCCTGGTTGCATGTATAGCCTTCTACACTTCTGCTTCCTCATCTGTATTATGAGAATGATAATACTATTTACCTCAGAGGATTAAGTGACTTTACATATACAAAACATTTAAAATAGTGCCTGTAATGAAATAAATCTTCTATATGTGTTTATTCTTATTAATCATGCAACAAAATAATTAAAATGAGAACTTGGAACCTTCTGGGATATAAATGCTGAAGGGACGTATAAACAGCGGTGAAGCTCAGAAGGGCAGATAACTCAGAAACAGATGGACTTGGTTGGCATCTGTTTAGAACTAATCAGAATAGACAGCAGTACTTCTTGGGGGGTGTATTTTTTTTAAAAAGTATGCAATTTATCTAAGATGCAGTTCCTCATTCTTAAAGTGTTCTAGAATCCCAAGTAACATTACCATTTCAAATTGGTAAGCAGTGGTTACATACTGTCTCATAACAAGAAATTGGGTAGAGTACTTTTTCTAAGCCAGTAGGTATTTGGAACTCATTAGTTTCTCTTTTTGGAAGGGTCCTAACTATTTACCATCATAGACCTTGTACCAAAATAGACAATCTCTTAAATTCTTGAAAATGGAATGTGCTTTAGAAAAGCAATAAACTGCTTGTAATATTCCTAATTCAAATAGTATCTATTAACTAATGAAAAAGAGTTCATAATTTCAAAAACTATCTTCTATTTTACACTTATGACTAATTTTTCATACTACTAGGGCATGATGTGATACCACAGCCAGTGACAGCCATGTGTAAACTCAGAGGTGAGTGGTACACCCACCCCAGAAATTCAGAAATCAATTTTGGGACTTAATCATTTTGGGACTTAATGAGATTCTTATACCAGTCAGCTATGACTGTTAAAAACAGCTTTTAAAACTTGGGGCTTGCCTTTTCAGAGTGTAAAAAAAGTTCTAGAGCAAAACATGTTCCTTAGGATACGTCTTCTCCTGTGATTATGACTTATGTTCTCGTGTAAGCCAAGGATTTTATTTAAAAATCATTTTCAAAAATTACTTGTTTTCTTATTTACCAGTGTTCTACCTTTCATCCCCATTCATCTTTCTAACACTGTGCTATTCACATAAAAAGAGTTCATTGTACAATGTTACCTGGACCCATACTCTTTCCATGTTTAAGTCTTAAATAGTCATAACCAGTGACTGTGTGCTGGGAACAGAGGCACTAACTTTCTGTTGGAGTGGGTTCCTTGTACGTATGCCAGTATAAATAGCTCATACTTGTGTCCTGACAATAACAAATGAACTTATGAAAATACTGAGTCATTGGTCAAAAGACACTTGGAGTGAATGTTTCAAGAATAATGCAGCATGCTCTAAATTTTATTTTATTTTTTTCTTTTTAAAAAAGATTTATTTATTTTTAGAGAGGGAAGGGTGGGAGAGAGAGAGAGAGAGGGAAGGAGAGAAACATCGCTGTGCAGTTGCTGGGGGTCATGGCCTGCAACCTAGGCATCTACCCTGACTGGGAATCGAACCTGTAACACTTTGGTTTGCAGCCCACGCTCAATCCACTGAGCAATGCCAGACAGGGCTCAGCATGCTCTAAATTAAAAAAAAAATTCAGAAATCATGATAATGAGTACAAATATTTTAGTTATTTTCAGAACTCATTAAGGACTTTAAGTGATCAGAAATTTACTTTTATTTTCTATTGAGTCAGCACCAAAAAGTATCTATCTCTCTGCCTTAGAAGAAGAGATGTTATGGGAGGATTAAAGTAGATAAATAAGTATGAATAATATTGTGGAGAATGCAAAATCATGAAAAGATGTAATACAACTCTAAGCCAACACAATTTGGGTTGATACAACCTCCTTTTATTTTATAGTCTTAAAATACATCTTGCAGTCCAAACCATTCTTTACTCCTCTCCTTGGGGAAATATGCAAACACATGCAGTTCCACGCAGGCCTGCCCCACTGGAAGGTTTTTATTTCAACGCTATCAGCTTCTATTCTCTCCAATCACTTTTCCTTTATTCTCACTATCCATTGTTTCCCATCATTCACTTGAGTGACTGAGCACTGCTGAGAACAACTGTGAGAAACCTCGCCGCCTGCTGATTCCTTTCAGTTTGGCTTCTTGTGCGGGAGGTTATTTCTGAGACTGTAGACAATTAAAAAGTAAATAGACTAAAATTGAATTATTGTCTCACACTGTCATATGGGTAAGAAAATACAATTTTATTTCTTGCTGTACAGAAGTACCCTTGAATCATATCTGGTAACCTGGATCCCCGGTCCTGTGTGTGATAGCAGTGTTTATGATTTTGCCATGTGGGCGAGCAGAGGAGGCAACAGAACAAGGTTTCCTCTCCCCTTACTCACAGCCTGACTTCGTGGTCAGCTGTCCTGTGATGACCTCATTTTTAATTTCTTGTCAGTGCCAATCTGTACTGTATAAGGTAATATATTCAATACGATGTGTGAATTAGTTCATAGGCAAAACACCCACCAAGTTGTAAGGTTAACTTAGTTATGTAAGCAGTTACACTTCTAATATATTCATGACATGTTGCAGATTGTTATTGTCATCATCATGATAATTAATATCATCATTGATCGTATTTTATTACTTTTAAAGTTCTAACTATATATCACAACTATAGATTTCTCTAATTCAGTCATCCTAAATAAGACAAATCAATTTTTTAAAAATTTATCCATGTGACTAGATCAGTTTGACTATTCATAAATAGACTGATGCCTTACCATTTTCATGGCTTTCAAATATGGTTCAATTGCTTTCAGCTGACCAACTTCCAAATAATTGTGAAACCTAGTCTCCTAGCATCTTTATTTTTTAAATCAACAATGTGTGTAAATTGTCTAAGAATAAATAATAGGCTGTTGGGCTCTTGAAATTGAATGGGATTCTATATGTCATGCAATCTGTCACGATAGTTTTTGTGAGGATGGCTTTGTCTTATGGAATAAGCCAGTGTACCTCCTGGTCTAATATTTTTTACCTCTTCATTGACTGGGGATTATTTTCTCAGGCATAAATGTTTTCTTTCACTCAGGTCTCCTATCTCAACAAATAAAGATTAAATCCTTGACATGGGGGTTTTTCAAACACACCCACAATTTCCAATTTGTTTGATTTCCTTTGTCAGTGAAAATGGAGAAACAGTGCACAATTGGATCAGTATAATTAAATCAAGTATTTAATAAACATTATAACAGATATGTTCATTAGCACTTCCTGTGTGAAAGATAGTTACGTACGTATACAACCTTATTTGATCCTTCCACAACTCTATTTCATTATTTTCCCTGTTTAACAGAGAAGTTGATGAGACAGAGAACATTTATGAGAAATGCCCAAGGCACAAAGCTAATAATAGTAAAGGTAGAATTCAAACTCAGCTTGTCTTGTCCCAAAGTCTATGTTCATATACATTACACTACACCTGCATCTACCCTGCCCCCCTTTAAAACTCTTCAAATGCAGTGAGATTTTTGCCTCATTGTGGGAAGAAATTTATATTTGTTTCTTGCTTATAACTCCAGCATTGAGAAGCTGTGGGCTTTGCAAGAGGTGGGTGATGTAAAGGGAAATATTAAGTTAACAGAGAAGAATTTACTGCCTCCACTTTACCTCACAGGTCTGCCCTGAGGGGAATGGAAACAAAAGCCATTAAGCCTGGGTTTTCTTTGTGGAGATAAATATATAACAAGGGTTGAACAGGGCACTCCAGGGGCAGTTGAGGTATGTAAGACATGGAGAAGGCATGGAGGAATTTTTAATTTTCTAATTATTTTTATTATAACTGTGATCTTGTTAGTATTTTCTTGAGATTACATTAAGGATTTAACTGATTTTTAAGCATTTTTAGGGACCAGATTGAGGTTTCTGGGTTGTAATTTATCCTAAAGTTTAAAAAAAAGTCCTAACTAATATGGTTTACAAATCTTTTGCAATATTACTATGAGTGCTAATAATAAATATAATCACAGAAACTTTCTTTTTATCTAAATTTTAGCTGATAGCTCATATTTTAACATGCCTTAATTTCTTTGGTCTTCACAGAAACTCTTTGTATTGTTAGTATTACCCCATTTCACCAATGTCCTTTTTCAACTGCTTTAGACAGTTACAACATTATTAATATAGTCAAAATTGAAAACACTGATGCTATATACTGTATAATAATAATAGTTGTCTTTTCAAAAAATATTTTAACTAGAATGTGCCATGCTCCAGGCCAGCTTTTTCTTTAAATAATATACAAGCTAATTTGTGTAACGAGTACCCTTAGAAGCATCATCTATACATGTGTCTTTAGAGAGTATATGTCACACAGCCCAGAGCGATCAAACATAGCATTTCACAGAACCAGCACTGTCCTGGTGCATTCATATAACTAGCACTCTTAGAAACAACTTTTATGGAATTATCATCCATAGAGAGTGTATAATATGCCAGGCTAACTTAAAAAATATTCTCTAGTTACATCCACAACTCTGCAAGGTCAATATAGTTATTGTCATTATATCAATGAGAAAACTGACACAGGGAGGTTAAACATCTAACTTAAAATGAATCCTACTTCCACTTCTGGAAATATGTACTATTTTCTATTGATATATATCAAACAATGTAAGATGACTGTCAGCTTTGGAAGCCAAGAACCATGTGGTCATGAGTTTCCTGGATTTTTTTTGGCTCACATATCTTGAACATGGCATTGATATGTAGGCAACTGGTAAATGCCAACAGATGTAGATAAAAATAGTCCAGACTAAAGCTTGTGCTTTCAAGTTAGGGGACCAAACGAGGGGCAACCTGCAAGACAAAAATTTTAAATAATAGCCACTTTACTACATCAAAACATCATAGGAAAAAACACAATGGTCCCATCTGACCATGGCCAGCAAAAGCCAAGTGAGGAGACCAGACTTCAGCCCCTGCCCAGTTGTAATGAGGAGCTGCCATTTCCTCACCAGGGTGGTGTTAGAGAATGCTGAGTAGGAAAATAGACTTTGATCCCCATTACGTAAGACTGAGACAACCCTTCCTCTCATCACTGGGATGGGATAGAGACTGAGCAGAGGGTCAGAGCTTTTACCATCACACAGTCATAACAAAGCTGTCTTCCACCCCTGTGGTGTCAGGAAAGGCCAGGTGGGGAGGAGTAACCAGGCCCTCCTACCTGTTACAACCAGGGAGGTGAGTGGACACCTTGTGGGAAGGCAAAACTTCCATGCCCACCCAGCAGTGATGGGAGCCCCAACTTAGGTGTCAACAGAGGCTAAATGGAGAAACTGGGTAGTAATGAGGTGGTGCCTTATCATGGTTTTAACCAAGTTGCATCTTCAGCTATTTTTGAATTTTAAGTTTATTAGTTGTAGTATTATATGCACCATATACCTTAATCAATGCTCTCTAAATCAAGATATGTTCACCCTGGTATGTATAAAATGATTCATTAGGATGTAGAATTAAGAGGTTAGTACTTACTTTTGGTCATCTCATCTTTTCAAATGTCTGTTATCTATATTTAAATGATATAATAGAGCATACATGTTAATAATATGCTTAGTTTTTTACTGACTGGATACATAATGTTAATGCTTAGAGACAACTGTTTTAAACCATTACTATTCAAAACCCTGTATGACCTGAGGATTGAGCCAAGTTAAAATGGGTTGGTGTCTAGGTATTGGTACTCAGAAGAGTGAGAAGGCTGTGGCCAAAAGGAAGATTTGGAAGGTTCAGATATGGCTTTGCCTATGATTAGTCTGATTGGACCCAGTGACATAGGGGGGTGATCACTTACTCTTCTATTATCTGATGGCATAGTTCCAACAATGACTTTAAAGTGTAATTATTTTAAGCATTCAGGTAAAGGGAGAAGAGCAATGCAGGGACACATGCAAAGTGCCAGAAATTGCCTATTTCCAGTGAAATTGGGTGGCTGAAGCTGATACGGAGCAGGATGTGGGCAGGGTTTGCTCTGGCTGTCAACCCCAACATCTGAAAGGGTTTGATGTAGGCTGTACCAGTGCTTCTAAAACTCTGACAGTTGGATTAATTCAATCAATATAAAATGTCTCTAAGCCCCAAGGAAATCATGTTTGAATGACATTTAATCAGTGATAGCAACACATATAAAGACAGAATGATTTTGATGGAGAAAAGTGGAAAGCCTAGAAAATCGAGATTCAGAAAGTGAAGATCGGCCATTATTTTTTCTTTTTCTTTTTTTTAGTGAGTACTGCTCCACTAAGGAAGCCTCTACATTTGGGAGATAAAAAGCAAACTTGTTAATTTAGCTGCACTAGAAATTAAATGTTATACTACCACTACTTCACTGCTCTGGATCTTCCACTTCTCATTTACCAAGCAACCATCTGTTGAGAAAGTGTGGGTTCTCAGTAATCTTGCTAATAAGGTCTCAATGTACTTGATCATTACTGTGTGCTAGACACTGTTCTGGGTGCTTTATATGATTAGCTCATTTAATTCTTATAAAGACACTCTGAAGTGGAAGCCATTATCAAGAAGGAACTTGATTCCACAGAGGCTGAGATTTGCTCAAGAACAAATTGATAGTCAGTGGCAAAGCTGGGAGTCACCCTGGGGCAGTTACAACTCAAGTCTGAGTTCTCAAATATTCTAAAACACTGCCTTGTTGAACCTGGGACAGGAGAAGCCTTAGAAGGGGGAGTATAGGTACTCAATCATTCAAATGCTGTGACTGCTGTTTTAAATGAATGAATGGTCATTGAGTTATGGTGGTGAGAAGTACATCGATCAGTCTTGTGCAAAGCCAGTTAACAGGACTTCATCACAGAGAGACTAATCTCTCTAGGTTACTGAGAACACCTGTGCTTTAGACTGAGAGCCTGAGAGCTGACTTTTTAACTGTAGGGGTTTACCTCTTACAGTACGGGGGATTACCTTTACAAGCCCACCCCTGGATATTCTCACCATTGGGATAATCTCATCAGCAATCCAGCCTTTACTCAGGAAACTTCATTCAAAATGATGGTGCAAGTATGTTGCATAAACATGGTTTTTATAGGGGGTGACTTGGGACTTTTCAGAGACTTGAATATGAAGTCGTCTTTTACGTGAATTCCTTTGTTTTCTCATTCATGCTGACTTTTTCCTCAACCTAATTTGCGGTCTCTCAGAACTAAAAGTCATCTCTTAAATAGTCAAGTTATTAACAGAGTAATGTTGTACAGAACAATTTCAGGGGTTTTGTTTTGTTTTGTTTTGTTCACCTGGAGGACACAAAAATGTTTTGAAAAGTGAAGTTGATTGGCAAACTCCCAGGAGTGCTGGGCCAGTGGTTCTCCCTGGGAAATTACTTCTGAAAGTTGGTGACTGTCAATACCTATAGGCAGGCAGGAAGCTGTTAAGCTCTTCTTGGTATTTACAAAAATAGCTCTCAAATTGTTGTTTTAGTGATTTTAAAAGTACCATGTTTTTCTCTATTCTATTTTCTCCCCAACACCTGTCTCAAGTGATCCTAGCCTGAGTGACCCGTGACACCAAGGGTCATGGCGATGTTTCCTTGGAGCTTTTCAGTTTCCTTCCAGCTGGAGGCCTGGGCTCATCTATACACCTATTCATTAAAGCAGCTAAATCTAACTAATCAGGGATGAAACCTCACTAGTTCCCTTCACTCTCCCACCTAGCATTTCAATTGTCTCCCATTTCATACTTTCCTAGAAAAATCTCACATTGGACATAGCTCAGCCCAACAAGTTTTCCTTGAAACTTTCCCTTGTCTACCTATTTTTTTTCTTTTCTGGGCTGACTACTCTGGTAATTGACGTTTGCCTCCCTATATTGCCTTTTCTATTCCATCAAACCTTGCAAGCTGCTTTTCAATAGTTTTGGCTACTTCCTCTAATTGCTTTCAGGGCACCAAAATGACCGATTTTCTCCCTCTTGTCTTATCAAAAATTTAATTTCCCACTGACTTCCTGTACCCAATGCAGTCAACACAGTGGAACTTTAAAAAAGAAGGAAGGAAGAGAAAGGAAGAAAGATAGGAGAATGGGAGGGAGGGAGACAACAATCAATTGTTACTTTATCAAAAGTTCAGTTGCTTTTCATGTGTTTCTCCCGATCTGTTTTCTACAGAATATGGTGAAAAGCTATTAACTAATGCCTGCCAAGGAGAATGTAAATAATTAAGTGAATAATAATTTGTTTAGTTTTCTGATTAGTTTTTAGCAATTATGGGTAATTGTTAAGAACTAATATGTGGATTGCACATATATGTTGCCTCTGAAAGTACTGACCGTATCTACAAGGAAATAAAATATACTCCTAGACTAAAACATAGGAGCTATAATATGCAATAGGGACTTAAATTAGTAGCAGAATCTTATTTAAAAGAAGTACTAAGCCTTAATGTTAGAAGGTTAGCCTGACCCTAATTTATGAATTTGTTATTTTGTTCCTTGCATTGGGTAATGATTTTATTTCTATTAATATGCAGAAGTAAAAATGATGTGATCATGCAATCCCACCTTCTTCAGAAGTTTGAGGCAATTTTAGAATATTATAAGCTTCACCTAATGTAGCTTTTACATGAGGATGGGTAGAACTAATTTTATTTTTTTTTCTAGAAATGAAGTTGTAAAGTAGAAAAATTCTGTGGGTCTACAGAGTCTGAATATCACTGTTAGAAACTGCTCTTTAGAATATATTTCTCATCATTAAAAGTTGTCATTATTTGAAAGCTGAAATATGGCAAGAAATTGCATTTTTTTCAGAGAAAATTTATTAAGGTGCATATGATGTCAAATGTGTAGGAGACAGGTATATATGAGTTTGAGGCAATTTTAGAATATTATAAGCTTCACCTAATGTAGCTTTTACATGAGGATGGGTAGAACTAATTTTATTTTTTTTTCTAGAAATGAAGTTGTAAAGTAGAAAAATTCTGTGGGTCTACAGAGTCTGAATATCACTGTTAGAAACTGCTCTTTAGAATATATTTCTCATCATTAAAAGTTGTCATTATTTGAAAGCTGAAATATGGCAAGAAATTGCATTTTTTTCAGAGAAAATTTATTAAGGTGCATATGATGTCAAATGTGTAGGAGACAGGTATATATGAGTTAACGGTAAGGTTGCTTAAGGGTTATCATTATCTGCATTCAAACTTCAGCTCTGGGATTCACTGAAACATAAATAAAATGAGTCTTCAAAGGTTGCTCCCTTCCCTTGTACACCATTGACTTTCCAGGGACTTCTAAAGTGTTGAACACAGATCCACCTTTTCAGAACAGCAGTCTTATGCATAAAATGATCATTCCCTGTTCTTTCCCTTAAATGGAGTAAAAAATCTTTATTATTCCAAACACAGCTGCTGAAGGCCAGTGGTCCCTTTGGAGGTTTTCTGATAAATTTATGTGGAATTATTTCCTAGAGATGTACGTCAGCTTATATGGAACAAATTCTTAACACACATGATTCACGATCTAATGCTGAAAATTCAGACATCTGTAGTAGATTGATATGGTTTCAGAAAAATTAGGGATTTGAGAGATTTTGGGGATTTTAAATTAAAATGTGCTTTAATCAAAACCATGCATACTTCCTAAAGTTTGAACTAATGAGGCTTTGTGTACTGATTCTGGAAAGTGATGGTCTGCTGAATTATTGGTAAATTATTACATTAATAATTACAAATGAATCATGCCTCTTGTTATCCATATTCATGTATAGTCCTCTTCCATTATCACTAAAGCCTTGGTCATGTGACTTGCTTTGGCCAATGGGTCATCAGCCATATGAACACAAGTAGAAGCTTGTCTTGTGCATTGTGTTTTCCCTCTTGAACCCCAGGATGCTCAATATAGCCTCTTTCACAGGTGAGAAAGAGAAAAACCAAGGCACTCTGATCAACAGCTACCTGTCAGCCATTAGGGTGTGGCCACCCCGTATCAACCAACCTCCAGCTGACCTGCCTGCCAACCAACTGCATCTGCATGAGTGAGTCAACTCAACAATGTAGCAAAGACAACTTTCCCTCTTTGAGCTCTGCCTAAATTGCCAACAATTATATGCAGATAAAGGGTTTTTGTTTTAAGACACTAATTTTTGGAGTGGTTCATTTTCTCAGTACTAGATAACCAAGCAGTGTTTGCTAGAAAGTGCATTTGTAATCACCCAAAACGGGAAAATATTTGTCATTACCCACAGAATGATTTTGGGTAAATTATACTTTCTGAGACTCAATTGGCTAATTAGTAAAATAGAAATAATATTAATATCTTTACATATTTTTAGTCACTTAGTTTCTTTTTTAGCTGCAGAAACAGATATGTAGGATTAAATGACTTGCTCAAAATTATAAAAATACTAGCTTGTAGAAATTGAGTTAGCTTTCCTTTAAGTAATAAACAGATTTATTTATTTTTAATGCAGTATTTATTTATATTTTCTAATTATATTTTGATTATGCTATTACAATTGTCCCAATTTTTGCCCCTTTGACCCCCTCCCCCCAGGACCCTCAGGCAATCTCCACACCATTGTTCATGTCCATGGGTCATGCATAGGTTCTTGGGCTACTCCATTTCCTGTACTGTACTTTATAGTTCCTACCTGTGTTTTGCCAGGGCCACCCTGCCTGATCTATAAAGCACTGTGAGATGGCTGCTACTTGTGCTGGGCTTGGAGATTCCCAGGTGAAGCCAAGCTGTGAATCTAGGCTTGTTGCTGGATAGTGCCAGGCCTGGAGCCTCTTAGCAAGAGGTTCGGGGCTTGAGGCTTACTGAGGCTGGCTGTTGCTTGGTTGAGAGGATTTAGGAAGTTGCAACACATGAGCCAAGACCAGCCATTCATATGAAAAAGCAGCGTAGGTGGTCCCGTAAGTTGGGTGGGATGGAGTATCTGGGGCTCTTCAATCCAGGTCAAACAGCGTTAGCCAGACTGATGGAGTCTCAGATATGGCACCACCCTACTGGCTCTGTGGCCCTGTGGGGGAGGGTTCAAAAAATGGATAATGGTCTTTGCCTGCTTTTCTGACTGGGGGAAAGCTGTTCCCAATCTCTTGCCACTGGTACCTTTCAAGCTGCTACCCCAGTGCTGGAGCTCAGAGAGAGTGAGCCTGAGTAAGTCCACATGTGGGTTCTTTAAGAGGAACTGCTTGGGATTCCAGAAGTTTCTTCCAATGACTCAATCCCCACTGCAGGTTGCAGCCAGAAGTTACATGGACTTATTTTCTTGATCCTGGAACCCTGGGATGTGGGGCCTGGTGTGGGGCTGGAAAATCTCACTCCTGAGACACTCTCCCAAATTTTTATCTACCACATATGGATTTGAGATCAGACCATTTTGTGTCTCAGCCCTTCCTACCAGTCTGAATGGATGTGGATTCTTTAATTCCACAGTTGTCAGACTTCCATTTCACTTGATATCTGATCATTCTGAGTGATGGTTGTTCTCATTTTAGTTGTAATTTTGATGTGGTTGTGTGAGGAGGGAAGCCATGTTTACCTGTGCTGCCATCTTGACCAGAAGCTTCAATTAACAGTTTTGAATGCAATAGGTTGGGATAAGAGGAAAGTAGTTCGCATTCCAAAAAAGAAAGATAGAAAGAAAGGAAGGAAGAATGAAAGGAAGGAAGGAAGGAAGGATGGAAGGAAGAAAGATTGAAAGATCCCCCCAAACCAAAACCAAACAAAAACAAAAACAAAAAACAATAAAATACCCAGGGTTGAATTTGACAAAAAAGAACAAGACTAGTACCAGAATTAATCAGAGGATATAAAGAAGACTGGAATAAACGAAGAGACCTGCCAGTTTCCTGGAAAGACATGACATCATTAAGATCCCAGTTATGTCCAAATTTACATATTTATTTCCAGTCTCAGTTGAAACTCTGTTTTGTTGTTTTTGTTAGAAGCTGAAAGGCTGAATACTGCAGCTCATCTGAAAGAATGACGTATTAAAATATCCAAGAACTGTGGTTAGCAAATAAAACAAGGAATTTTTGGAAAAGCTAAAAAGATTGGGGAAACAGGCTGTTGGAGCCATTGCAATGGACTTAGTATGGTTCTGGCATCCTCACTCTTAGATAACATCCTTGTTTCTTATTTCATTGAAAAAACAAAAACAATTAGAAGATAATTTCCAGATGATCTTGCCAATATATAAGTCAACCTATTGACATCTCTATCCAGACTCTTTGTCTCCTCTCCTCTAACTATCGATAAATAGTTCATGTTCCCCCTTTTTAAATAGTGGATCCTGTCTGCTTTTGCCTGTTCAACAACTGCTTTAATGATGATCTCTTCTCTCTCGCAACATTACTTTTTTTCCCTTCTCCACTGAATTATCTATCAGTATACAATTGTTATTATTTTTCTTAGTTTAAAAGAAGGATAATAAATGTCTTCCTTGACCACTTGTTTTCTTTCAGCTTCTATCCTATTTTTCTTGAAGAAATTTCTGTAATCACTCACTTCACTTCTTGTTATCTCTAGAAATCATTGCAGTCTTTGGTACCATCAAAATAGCTCTTGTCAAACACATGGAGGACTTTTTTGTTGGGAAAGGCAATGTTCAATTTCAGACCTTCAGTATTCTCAATGTATTAGCAGCCTTTAGCACAGATAATCACTCTTACTTTTTTTCTGAAACAGTTTCTTCCTCTGGATTTTAGAAAACCATGTTAACTTCACAACCTTATACAGTGTTACTGCTTTAAGTAGTATCTACACATTTATGAATCTCAAAGCATATCTCCAGCCCAGACATCTCATCCAAATTCAAACTCATCCACCCATCCATCTATTTAATATACTCAGCTGGATGTCTGACATCTCCAACTTAACAAGCTCAAACCTAAGCTCTTGAATACTAACACCCAAAACAAATTCTTCTCACAGCTCTCTCCATCTGAACAAATGGCAACCACACTCTTCTAGTTGCTTAGATGTTATGATGTTATCATCTGTCTTCTTTTTCCTCATATCAGCACATCCTATTAGCTCTGGTTTACAAATATTTATAGAAACTCCTCCATCACTATCACTCCCTTTCAAATCATTGCTTCTCTTCTGGGTTACCACAATAACCTCTTGTCTTCCTTCTTAAGCCAGAAGAACTATACCTCAACTAAATTAAAATATCCACACTAAGAATGTCATCTAATTAATATGGCTTATGTCATTTTTCTTGAGGGAGTAGCATCAGCTGTGGGTTCAAATTCAGATTCCACTATTTACTGTGTATGACTGTGGGTAATCATAAAAATTTTTAGCCATTGTTCCTTTTATAAAATATGTCATTTGCTCTCTCTACCCCATGGAGATTTTGAGAGGATTAAACTAATATAAAACACATCTGTGTATGGGAAATTTGTAAAGTACTGCCCAAATATAAAGTGATCGTAATGAATTGATAGTATAATTACTGTGACAATAGGATAAATGAGTGTGCACTGTATAATATTTCTTCAAGTGTCATAAAATATTAAGTGACTTCAGATTAATAGAAACTGTAATACAATAACCACTTCAGAGAACTACTGTACAAAGTGAATGGGGGAATGGGGAGAAGAGTGTAGCACAGCCACTTTAGATGGGTTTGTAAAGATTTATTGAGCAGAGGGAGCAATCTGCAGTCTAGCAAAATTGGCATTTGAGGGGTGTCACAAATAATAATGCACTACATCTTGCACGACAATGTATGGGTGTCCAAAAGCTATTACAATCTAAGCATTGCCCTAAAATTGTATGAAGGTAATAGCATCTCTACTCTGAGAAGGGAACTCAGAAAAGAGCTTTTTAAGAAATCTATTTAGTACAATCACTGCTACCTTTAGTCCAATAAAACCATAGCAACTTGAGAAATTAAATTCTCTGATTCCAATTCGGCCACTACTTCTATGAGTAATAACTGCAGGGTAAAATAATTGCATATCAGAAGGGTGTCTGAAATTTTAGGCTTGTGAAATTCAACCCATGTATAAGGGATTGTAGAAACCTAACTGAGTATCTAGAAGATACTGGGCCTCTTCATATCAGACCACTTTTAGAATAGTTAAACAAGTCCCTTCCAAGATTTTTATATTGAATATGTTTTTTTTGAATATTTGGTTTGAAATATCCATTAGGTCTACAGCAAAGGCATGGATTTTTGATTCATCTCTTTTGTAGACCGTGTTTTTGTATTAGTCCTAGAGTGAAATTTTTCTCTATTACGTCTATTACTGATTATTTAGTTGAAACTTCTGTGCCGCATTCAGTTATTTCTAGAATCATACCTTCTACCTGATAAAATTATAAAATTTTAGAAATGTTACTCAGATATTGAGATAGATACTCCCTTTTAAAGGCAGAAGTTAATGGAGCCAAAGCACATTCGAGATGACAAAATGGCATCATAATGATCAGTCTTACAAACTGGTTTCGTTTTTATACCAATTTCCGTATCTGCTAGAAGCTATGAGAGGTGTTGGAGCCATAAGAGTGAGCAGGAAAGACATGGCCCCTGATCTATTGTTTTGTGTAATGTTCAGCTCTACTGCCTCTTATTTTGGAGCTCTCCCGACTCTATTTTCCTCCCCTGCTTTTTTGGACCCTTTTTCCCATTTATCCATACTTTTGAGGTCATGCTTTATTTGAATTTTGTTTGAAGTTGAGTCTTTATTTTTATTTATTTTTTAAATTTTATTTAAACTGTTGTTGCAGTACAATTTTCTATCTTTTACTCCCATCCCAACCCACCCACCCAACCCTCCCCTCCTCCCTCCCATTTCCACCCACCCCTAGTTTTTATCCATGTGTCCTTATACTCGTTCCTGTAAACCCTTCCCCTTTTCCCCTGAAATTCCCCTGAAATTCCCTCTCCTCTCCCCTCTGAACTCTGTCAGTCTGTTCTTTATTTCAGCGTCTTTGGTTATATTTTGTTTGTTTCTTTGTTTTGTTGTTTAGGTTCCTGTCAAAGGTGAGATCATATGGTATTTGTCTTTCACTGCCTGGCTTATTTCACTTAGCATAATACTTTCCAGTTGCATCCATGCTGTTGCAAAGGGTAGGAGCTCCTTCTTCCTTTCTGTTGCATAGAATTCCATTGTGTAAATGTACGACAGTTTTTTGATCCATTCATTTACTGATGGGCATCTAGGTTGTTTCCAACACTTGGCTATTGTAAATTGTGCTGCTATGAACATTGGGGTGCATAAGCTGAGTCTTTTTAATGCAAGGATTTAGCCTAGAGGGCATTTTCAAACTGTCAGTTTTGAAAGCTCAAGGCATCCTGATGGCTCCAACCCCTTTAACTATTTCAGTGGACCCCTTGCATTAGTCCTTCACTGGAATTTCAGCTGAGATTCTCACACCAACTCGTCCTTTCCTCTGAGTACCAGTGGACTGCTGAGGTCCTCTTACTTCTTCCTGCACAACTGCTGATGGAACACAGGTCTGTTAGTTGTCATGGTTTGTCCATACCTGCTCATATCTGGGGCTGTGTGATGACATACATTTCTACTTATTCTTCTTGATGATATTGTCAGTGCATTTTGATTTTTCTATTCTAGTTATTCTTTCTCTTTCTTGTGGGGGATGCAGGGAGATTCAGATACCCTGCCACCATTGCTGTCTTTCCAGAATTCATAACATGTATTTGTGGATTTATCTGGACAAGTAGAGAATCTCTGGGGATGGAATAAAGCTAAGATTTATGCACATGCCAGAAGTTATAACTAGCAGCACAGCTGGTCTGCACACAGGACTGGAAACTGTGACTCAAGCAGTTGTTTATCAATATCAGAATGTTTTTATTCCTGGAAAGCTTGCTTTCAGGTTGCTAAATCTATACTCACTAGAATACTATGAATATGTATTTGTACATATAGTCTGCAGACAACAAACAGAATATTTTGGAAGTGGGAACCAAAAAAATAGTGCATCACCACCTGTGACTAATTAAATATTTGTGGTAATGTAATGTAATTAAAAATTAAACAAGCATTTGGTACAGGGTAATGTATCAATTTTCCCGCATTTGCTATGTGCTTCAATATGCTCTCTGGTCGACTGTTTTAATTTGGAGTTGATGTTAACAGCTTTTACTATTGTTTATTTTATTTTGTTGAATTTTGCATTTAATATGCCCTCTGCTTACATCTCTCTTTCCTCCACTCTGTCCAGTTAATTGCTCCCCATTCTCAGATCTTAGTTTGAATGTCATTTTCTCAAAATGGCCTTTTCTGACCACTACACGAACCCCATATAAATCTGGTTCTCCTTTTACTCCTTGTAATAATAATCAGTTCTTTTGTGGCTCTTAGGAAGTGTCAATGCTTGGATAAACAAATGAATAGCAAAGCACCATCTTCTTATGATTTTCATACTACATGATTTCCAAATGTATGATTTTGAAAAACAATGTAAAGTCACAACCATTTCTAAAGAATGTGGAATCTTACAACACAGAGATGCAACCACTTCTTCAGTGTGTGACTTGATGAGTCACTCAAGCAGGAATGATGGCCTATAATCTTTTCTTTTGCAGACCCCGCCAGAACAGTGTCATGTAACTTTTGGTACTACCATCATCATCATCATCATCATCATCACCCTTTTGTCTGCACAATCACTCTACTGCCATGCTAGAAATCACTCCCCCCAAACACATTTATAAAATCTCACTCTGCCCAAGGCTTAGGGTTGGGCAATTAAACAAATCGACTCAATCAGAATTTCTTTATTCACCCATATGTAGAATCTAATGAACAAACTGAACAAACAAAATAGAGACTGACTCATAGATGGAGAGCAGGCTGACAGCTCTGGGTGCGGGGGGGTGGTTATGGGGTAGAAGGATCAAGTGAAAAAGAAAAAGGACTCATGGACATGGACATCAAGTTGGTGATTGCAATGGTGTGGGAGGTGGGTGGAGGTGGGAGAGGGTATAAGGGGGATAAATGATAATAAAAAAATGCAATAAAAAAGAATTTTCTTATAGGTACCTGAACTTGGTTAAGCATAGCTCATCTGGACAACAGGGGACCTGTACACTGCAGAGACATGGTCAGCCATGGGGACGTGTACTAAGGAAAGGTTCCACAAGCTAGCATCATGATGCAGTCTGGTGAAAGGAGAGAGGAGGGATGGGGAGTGCTCTCTTGGCATTTGTGGCTGAGGTTACTGGTTTACTTCTGAGGCCTGACTGTATCTGGACCCCATAGCCTCCACAACACATTTTTATATTTGAAAAATACTGTCTCTCTTTAGTATAATCTATTTGAGTAATTTTTTGCTAGTTGCAATCTATAAAGACCTAATGAAAACACAGTATTTAGCTATTCATGAGTACATGACACAACATTTAAGAGTTACAAACTCATAGAGGTTTTAGTTAAGGAAATAAGCAGTCACTGTGATGAGAGAATTTATATTCTCTCTTCATTCATGCAGCAGTTGATTATGTTATATAGGGCATACAACTATTCAGAATTTTCTGCTCACTTGGAAATTAATATCACAAGTGAACTTGAGATTTACCTATTTATTTATCACATAGTCCAATAATCAATCCACTTTATTACTAATACTGAAGCAAAAAATTAGCCATTACTATGTAATTATATAACCCTAATAATTTATAATTTATTCTAAATTCTGTCCTAAAAGAACAAAATAAAAGCTGAGTTACTTAATACTCTGAACATACTTAACTCATAAATAATGTAAAAATACAGAAACATCAAGTATTAGGTAAATATTTTTCCTTAAATGTATCTCCTACTTCAGTAGTACAGTGGGTAAAGCTATTTTCTTCCAAGTAATTGATACTTTATCTTTGTTTAGTACCTTTAAATAATAAATATGTAGGCACTTACTATAGAAATTATTTTATGTGCAAATAACATATGGACATTCTACCCATATATTCAGTTTTCCCAAAAACAATTAGGCATTTAACCGTGTCTTCAGCATCTTCCAGTTATGTTATTCTTCTTAAATAGAGCTCAGCTAAGTTCTTCAATAATACTGATAGCTACAGAGCCTGCTGTGCAGCAGTGACATTAATAAGACTGAAACTATCTGGGGTCCATCTTTAAATAATTAATACGGCTGTTTAACTTCCTCCTGGCCTATCATGGCACCGGTTAGAGTTGGGAGTATGAGGAGACCATTGGGTTTAAATATCAAATGTTATCTCTGCCTTTGGCATAGAAACCAGGTGAGGCAGGAGATAAACCTAACTATATGCTGCTGTGAGGAGCTCTTTTGCTCTTGCTGTTTTCACAGAAGCTCTCTGTGGATTCTTTCTGAAGCCAAAGCCACCGATAGAATGTTTGAGCCGACTCTGTTATTGAATCTGTGATCCAATACCTCCAAAGGTTGGTTTTCATATTACGTGCTTAGAACATGCTGAATCAGAGACAGGAAAATTTGTCAAACTGTAGTTTATGAAACTGAGGGATGACTCTTTAATGGTCTACTCTGGATCGACTCAGAGAGATAAGCACAAACATTAGAGCCTTGGTAGGTAGTGGCCACTTAGGTAAGTCAGAGCCAGGCCAACAATATGGTAGATAATTGTTCTCCCTATTGAAAAGATTGAGGAAGAGGTGCCAAATGAACAGATGTTTTCAATGTAATTTGCACCTGTTTCTTTCTGCTGACCCAGAATAATTCTCAACTTCCCAACACTGAGCGCTTCTTTTTTTTTTTAATTATTTGATAATATAAGCAATACTTATTTTTTCTCTTTTTCTCTTTTTGTATGCTATTATTATTATGAAATCAATACTAAGTGAAAGTAAGGAAAATATTCATGTTATAAGTTTATTAATGGACTAATTGCAAACATCTAATTAGTATTTAAACCAGGCTCTTGGGAAGCATGCCATAGCAATCCGCATTGGAACACTTGAAGTTAAGTAACTAAAATATTCTATTGACCTCTTCCAACAGTCCTTGGTATTTCATGTATTTGTGTTTGTATGTTGTATAAGCAGTCAAATGCCTTTATACTATTATGTTGATTATTGTTTTTATTCATTTTTGTAGTTTGTATTTATTACACACCTTCCTTTTTATGTTTATAGTTATTAAGCAAGAAGCCTACATGGTTAAAACTGGAATGGCTATAAGTTTTCAAGTGCTGTCCGTAATTGCTGTCAGCATGGCTAATGACACCATAGAAACAGTGATAATCATGCATACAAAAAAGAGCAAGTTGGATATTTTAATTAGAATAGTGCATATTATAACAGAACTAACAAGCCTCATGTGAGGAGTCTATATTTAAATAAGAAATGTGTTCTTTTTCTAGAAATGAGATTTCCCTTTAAAGGCATTATTTGTTTGTGACTTTCCGTAAGTACTCAATGTCTACATTCCATGGCATTCAGTGTATTGTTGGGGTGAAGGACTCTTTGTCATTATGAAATGTCATTTCTTCCTCAGTCTTGCACATTTGAATCTGTGGAAGTAATGAAGCTGATATCATCAAAATATTCCTCAATCCTGAAAATTAAATGTTTTTATTGATTTTTCAAGTATGCCAAAGTCAGCATTTTATCACAATTTTTTTATGGATTTTCCTGTATTTATGGAAATAAAGCTATTAGCTGTAAATGTGAGCTTTAGCTTTATTTGTAACTTTGCTGAAATTTGTATTATAATGTTGGTTTCTTGAAAGTTATAAATTTTAAATCCTTTCAAATATTTCATTACTCTTTTTAACTCAGGTGCCAGCTGTTAGGGCAAGGTGAGAGTTAGAGTGGTATGTGCAGAAGTGGAAGACCTTATTTTTAGGGACCTTTGTCTCAGTGCATGGGTAAGAGGTCAACATAGTAGCTTTGTTGTTTAATGTATGGTGGGCAGTTACATGATGTCAAATCTGCCTCCTCTGCTCTAGTGGCTGTGAACCATGTGACTATCAGAAGTAACTCTCCCGAGTTTCTGTTTGTCCATGTAGAAAATGTGGGAAACAAAAAGCCCTGGAAAACCTATCACTCAAAGAATGTAAGGGGAAAATAGAACAGGACATATATAAGAGCTTGGCAAACTGTGTAAGATTAAAAGAAGATCAGCAGCTATTACCATTTCCAAACCAAAAATACTTACCAGAAAATTTAACTTTCCTGTGTGTCTGGTAATTGTTTTTACTCCTCTGACGTACATAGAGCAAGCACTGGCTCATCCAGGGGTGTTCCAAAGCTTCACTTGGGGAACTTTGTCTCAGATTTTCAGGAAAGAAGGATCACCACACAATTATACTGAATGTCTCACTGGGCACCCAAGAGAAAAAAAATAACTTATAGAAGTTGGACCCTTATCTACAACAAATACATTACATTACTATTGTTTTTGTAACTGAGCTTTTTGGGTTATTGGGGTGATTGTAGAGATAAATCTTACTTTAAATATTTTCTGACTATAGATAGAATAATGATAGGAAACAGTATTTCTGACAAATCATGGTAAAGAAGAGAAAAAGTCATGCATTTTCACTTTTTATTATTCAAGTTTCTGCATCTTACACAGAAATTCTGAAATTAAAACAAATGTGCATTATAGAGATTAAGTATATTTAACGTGATTGTAAAATTTAAGGACTTGTATTTATACATTATGTATTTGAGATGAGATGAAGCTAATTTAGTGGATTCCACACATGAAATTTAGTAGAAATCTGATGTCATCCTAGAGATATGTTATTTGATTAGCAATGCCATTGAATAAAATAGCAGGTTTTAAAAATTAATAGTGGTAATTTCCTTCTACATACTTAAGTTATTTTACTTGTTTTTTCCTTTTAGCTCAATTGCTTTTTTTTGCATACCTTTAAGCTTTGGGGTTTATGATCAAATGAAGACATTAATTCTTGAATGTTAAATAATATATATGGTCTAAATGATAAAATCTCTAATTAATACAAAATTGAGTATGGCACATTATACTAAAAAACCTTAAATAGAATTTGTTACATAACAACTCCATTTCAAGCACCTTCTCCAGCTTATCAACTCTCCTAGTGCATCATGGGAGGGACTATTGTGGGAGCCAACCAGTCACGTGCAGTTTCCCGTGCCACTCTCTCACACACCTGTGCGATGCACACGTGTGAACCTTCTCCACCTGGCACCTTTACCTCAGACATGCAGGCACAGCCCAGGATGTGGACCTTCTTCAGAGAGTAGCTTATTGTACCTCTTTTGCCCCAAGGGAGTGTTTCCAAGTCTTGCCAGATGATGGTAGCCAACGTACTATCAGAAGATTCTTTATAAAAAATCTATTTCTGGCAAATTTGACATTGAATTAGACTGCTGGCATTTACTTGCAAAACTGTCTTGGTGCCAGCAGCTTCTCATGTATGAGAAAGGGGCTGTGTGGTGTCAGTCTCATACTCTCATATTTAAATTTAGTTCCTATGAACTTGCAAGTGATTATTAGATGTCTAAACTGACAGATACAAGCAGGATTTGCAGACAAGTGCTGAAAAATAAAAGCAGTTACCTCTAGCAGGACAACAAAGCAGTGTCTTTGGTTCTGTAAACACTACTAGGAAAGACAAGCACATTAAATCACGGAACTCAGAATGTTCTGCAGATCAGAGACTTCCTTTAATAGAGGATGTGCTGCTGATGGTAGAGAATGCATTGAGACATAGGGGGAGTTTAAAATGAAAGATTCCAGGACTGTTTAAGTGTTTGTGTGATATGACCACCTGGAAAGGAAGTGAATAAATATGAACTGTTATATTAATTTGTTATACTCTAAGTTTCCTTGGTATCCAAAAGTCTACTTTTATACCTAGATGTTAAGTAAAGATTTATAACCCTAAAGTGATATAAAAATAAAGATGGAGTCTTGAATTCAATACTTTGAATATATTTTCCTGCATGGAGCATTTTTATCTGTGAAAATGAGGCTCTGTTAATTGTCAGTCCTCAGTGGTTGTGGTTGATCCTAGCCTAGTTTTCCCTGCGCATCGATGGTACCTGTGGGTTGCTGCTTTCCAGGAGTCATTTTCTATTCTGAACATGAAAGCAGAACAGTGTTTTAATAAGCATTGACCAACTAGCAACATTTCTATCTTGATCCAGACCAGAGAAATATCAAATTCCATAGAGTTTTAAACATAAACCTTAGATTTCCTGTGTTTCTAAATCATCTTTGGCAGTATAGACAGGACTGTTTTCCTTAGCATTTTATGTTGCTAGCTTCTTAGGGAGTAGTATTCTCTATTTTTTTGGCCTTCATTTTTGGGAATAGAAAAATACTAACAGCAACAAAATCAAAAACTGCTTTTAATTTCTCAATGACTCAAGTAAACCTTAAGAAAAAATAACCTAAGTCTGACCTAAACATTTGTTTCTGAACTTTACTCAAGAAACAGTTGATGTTTCTGATCTAAATGCAGCCCTTGAATGAAGCTGCATGTGTGTGCTGCAGAGCTAAACAGAAATAACTTGTATCCCCTAGAGCCAAAGCAGTAACATCCTTCAGCGTCCAAGAGAGAACCTCTCTTCATCTCTCCTGCTGCCCGACCCAGTTTGAAAGAATTCATTCCCTGACTACCCATGAGATGTGGGACCACCTGTACATTATATACACTTATAGAAAAAAGTAACTGTGCAAAATGTTCAAGAAAGTTGGGTACATCATCACTCACACACTGATTACCTAACGTCAGCAGTTTTCCCTCTTGTATGCAACTTTTTAAAAAAATATTTTATTTATTTATTTATTTATTTTTAGAGAGGGAAGGGAGGGGGGAGAGAGAGAGAGAGAGAGAGAGAGAGAGACATCAATGTGCGGTTGCTGGGGGTTATGGCCTGCAACCCAGAAATGTACCCTGGCTGGGAATCGAACCTGGGACACTTTGGTTCCCAGCCCGCACTCAATCCACTGACCTATGCCAGCCAGGCCTGCAACTTTTAGTGATGTCTACAAGCATACATTTTTTTAAACAAAGACATACTTATTTTTGCACCATTTGGTGTTTTGCTTTTTATTTTTAGGTTAACTTTAGAGCATATACATTTTCCTGATCGCTATGTGTTTCATACTATTTAGTGGTTGCACAATTAATTGTCCATTTTATTAATGCATAAATAAATCATTTCTGGTTGATTTAACCTTAAGATTAAGTCTAATTTTCTGTTATAGATGATGCCACAATGAATGCATATGCCTGCAAAGGACAGTTAATACACAGTAATGGCAGGTGCTTCTATATGTTTTGGCATCTCTGGTGTTTTGGCTACCTATTCCTGTGTGACAGACCACTCTGCACTTAGTGACAGAAAACCACAGCAACCTTATTATGATTATGAATTTGGTGGTCAGAAATTTAGATAGGGCACAGAAAGATAGAATGATGTTTATCGTCTCTGCTGGGAAGATAAATGCCTAGAGTGACTTGAATGACTGGAAGCTAAAATCATCTTGAGGTTTTTTCGCTCATACCTGACTGCTGGCGTGGGATGACTCCAAGGCTGAGCTCAGCTAGGACTACCTATCAAAGTGCTTATACATAGGCTGTATGGCATCTGGGTTCTGAGAAGGAACATTTAGCAAGGGAACAATTGGCATGTAGTGTTTCTAAGTGTCTAGGCAGACTGAGATGATACACAGGGAGCAAAATCATGGAGGGCTTTGTGGGGGAAAGGCTTCTTTGGACATAACCTCAGAAGTCACTGGAGTGGCTTCCATCCTATTCTGTTGGCTACAAGTGAGTCAATAGAACCAGTTGAAATTCAAGGAAATTAGACTCCCTCTCTTAATGGGGCACTAGTCAAAACACATTTTGAAAAGCATGATGACTAGGAGATATTTTTGCAGCCATCTTTGCCATGAATAGGTTGCTAGAATATTATTTCTGGTGGGATGAGATTTTAAGTGGATATATTAATTGCTAGTTGAATTGTGGGTATGAAGGTCCATTTGGGTCAGAGGGTTTCTACAAATCCTTTCCCAGCCTAGAGAGATACTTGGCTTTAACTCTGCTCTATAAACCATCAACAGAATGCAGATATTTTTCAGCCCTTGTTACTCAGCCTCAGGAACAACTTCTGAACAGCTCATTGTGTTGCTGATTCCCTTCCTTGTTTTGTTTTGGAGCCAGATCTCTTCTCAATGTTCAGTTCTATCCAATTATAAAAGTAAACATTCTCTGAGACGTGTGTTTATCATCTCCTCTTCCTATCAGAAACCTGATGGCTAGGATTATGCAAAGTGTCTGATTTAGTTGATTAAGTAAATAATCCATTTAGTTTTTCATTTTTGCATGAATGCATGGATACACATATTCATCCTTCCAACAAATGTTTATTGAGTACTTTTTGCCTAAGTTAAGTACATTTTGAATAAAGGTATGATCCCCATTCTTATGGAGCTTAATGGATTTTAGGGCAGAGTGAGAAGATATTAAAAATTCATATTAGAATATACACATAATAGCATATTGTGATAAATGCTGTAAAAGGTAAATGACAAGAGTGATGTGTGAAGAATGAGAAGGAGCCAGGCTGGTAAGAGGCAAACATAAAGCATTTGAGACAGAAGAGAGCGTCTGAAAAGAAATTCATGGTGTAGAATGAAAGGAAGGTCAGGTTCACTATCGTAGTGACTAAAGGCAGAAGAGCTTAGTGAGGTAGGCAGTGGTCTTATCTAGCAGGGTTCAGGAGGTCAGTTGAATAGTCTCAGTTCTGTTCTCAGCATAGAGTAAAATTATTACATGGTAAGAGAAGTGACATAATCTGGTGTATTCTTTAAGGAGAAGTTCTGAGGTGAAGAATAGTTGGAAGGAGGCCAGGGTGATTCTGTAGAGGTCAGCGAGTTACCAACTCAGCAATTCAGTTGAGAGAGAATCAGGTTGGTAGGGAAAAGAAGATTGGAAAGCTAGTAAAAACATTGGTGATAAATGAGTTGAGAGGAATATGAAGTTGCCCAGTGTGCTTCCTTTGGTGTACTTGTCAATTCTTAATGGTAGACAAAGCCATTGAATGATGAGTCACACGCCACATCAGTCAAATGTCTGGTGGCAGAGCAGTGGGCTGAGCAGGCAGCTCAGGTAAGGGAAGGAAGAGGCCCTGTGGACTCAAGTTTACAAAAGCACTGCCAAGTCCTTCAATACTCCCCATAGCCTTAAGGCTGGAGTGGTGGAAGATGAGGGGAAGAGGACTTTGTAAATCACAATAAGGATTTGGATTTCATTAGAAGTTAAAAGGGAAGGCATTTGAGGGTTTTGTACAGAAAATAGATATGATCATATAATGTTTTAATAGAATTACTCTTTGTGGGAGTCAAACTGCAGGAGAGCAAGGTCATATATAGGGAAACAGATTAGAAGAAAAGTATAGTAATCATGCAAACAGGTGATGGTAATTTGTACCAGCATGTTGGTTTCAGAGGTGAAGGCAGTTGTCAAAGTCTTGGAAATTTTTTCAGGTCACATGCTTCAGAAATAAAGAAATCCTAATTCCTCGCATTCTTTCAGGAAGTGAAGGTTAAAGTAACATTCTGCATTTTTCTGAAACAGCTTACTCAGGAGAAAGAGTTAGCACACTTTGTGTTTACATGTCAAAGGATGATGCTACCACATGCATTTTGGGTGTGGAAGTTATTATTTTTATGAAGGCACTGAAAATCCCAAGCTGCAAGCAACTTTCCCTCAGGGCTTACTTTTGAAATGCAAATATTCTAATTGTACATGCCTCTCAAAGTAGGGTGAATGGCATATTGGAGATAAGCTTTCATAGGCAGTGCCCCCCTGCAGGGGCCAACAAAGATCTCAGAGTCCTCCAACCTGAGATGCTCAGAAGTTCTACATGCAATGCTGGTGTCTTGTCGGGTCCTGATTCAAACAAACCAACGTAAAAGAAGAAAATGTCAGGTGGAGATGTATGACCACCTAACAAATATTTGATCATTTTAAGGAATTATGGCCATTGTTTTAGGTGTGATAGTGATCACATGGTTATGTTTTTTAAAATGTCCTTATCTTTTAGAGCGACACATTGAAAAATTGCCCACCAAAACTGTGCAATGTGTATGATTTGTTTCACGCAGCCTGTGTGTGTGTGTGTGTATGCGCGCACGTGTGCGCACGCCCTGGGGATGATGAAGTAGGTTGGGATTGTCGACATAAGAAATATCCAAACCTGTAGAGAATTTTTATGAGTTTATTAGAGCAAAGCTGATAACAGTTGTCAGAAAGCAAAATCTCAATAGATTGAGTCAATGCTCCAAATGCTTCAGAGAATAGAAGTTTTGCAGTTTATTTTATACATTACAATCAAAAGGAGGCATAACGAGGGTTATACAGTATTCATTGGTGGCGGATTAGGGAGGTGGGAGAAAGCAAAGCAGAGAAATCTTTGAGATTGGATAAAGAGTAAAGAGAAGAGAGAAATACTTCTCTTACATTGGTGGGTACAGGAGAGCTAGCAGTGAGCATTTCCAGCACAGGGAGATGGTATTTGGGCAACAAAATAACAGTGAGGGGTTTTGTGGTGTCATGTTCTGATGGGAGATTGTGCCCTGAGGGGTCTGGAAAGAAGGGGATCACTCTGTCATTCCAAAGGCAAATTATCATAGATGCAAAAAGACTACAGACAGGCTCAGTTAAGGTAAAAATTGACCTTTGTCCAGGAAGATACTGGTCTAGAACACGATTACCTGTCATGACTTGCTTTCACTTAAGTTTTAAGTTCAGATCATCCTATGTGGTTACTTTCAGTCTCTGAATTTGTAAGGCCCACCATGCAGGCCTCCCTTGAGTTTGTCCGGTTTAGTATGTGGCTCGTTTTTCAACCACAGGTATATATAAAACAAGACTGACCATGAGTTTAGAACTGACAATACTGGAAAATGTGCTTGTAAGGCTTTATTATGCTTTTGGTCTACTCTTGGTATTTTGCATATTAAAAAATCTTAAAAATGAGATGTTAAATTTATAACACAAGTGATGTGATAAAGAAATTATATGAGAGTCTGACTGGCTGCCAGGGGCATCTTGCAGTATGATAATAGTCAAAGACAAACGGCTCAGTCCAGAGTATGACTCACAGGTTGAGAAATTCAGTTTTCTAAGGCACCCAGAATTAGTTGAACTCATATAACTGATTCATATTAATCAAATGTTAACCTAAAAATAAAAGGCCAAAGTGAGAGGCAACGAGTGTTTATTTTCAACCTAGAGAACAGCTATTCTGGAAGCACTGGCTCAGGCAGAAAGCCACTAGTGTTCTGATTAGGACATGAAAGCAAGGGATATTGATGAGAAAGGAAGGAGAATGCTTGCATGAACAAACTGAAGGAATCTCTATGGGTGTTGACACGCTAAAGAAGAAATTTTAATTTCCATAGATGCAAATAAACTAACATAGTCATGCTAATTCTAATGTCTTTAATTTTCTGTTAGGTAGTCATACTGCATGCTTTCCTATTAGCTTTGCTAACAGTTGGGATGCAGGGCTGCCTTAAACACAGTCTGAAGGCGTTTGTCCCAGTTTTAACATTCCAAGGTTTGAGGAGCAGACGCGTAAGGCAGTTCCTCTGGGATAGCAGCTCCGAATCCATTTTGAAGTCACTCTGTTTAACTTTTTACACAAGATCACAATATTAATTTAAAATTGGGAATACTTATTTCCACTGATCAGAATTCTTGGGCCTTTCAATATATACATACTTTCACATATCAGAGTGGAAGCTTATCATGTGTGAGAGACCAGAGGAAAAGGAGGTGCATCATTCTGGAGGATGCTATCCATGCCCTGGCAAGGCCTGGTGAGTCCTCCCTGACCCTCAATAAAGGACACCTTTCCAGGGAAGGCCAGGGTTGTTCCTCCAAATCCACTTGGGCTTGTTCGACATACATGAACTGTCACCATTCTATGTGCCTGTATCCCTCCTTTCAGGCCCTTCTGAACACATGTTGTGATAAGCTTACGGAGTGATAGTTTTAGACAGATGTTCTAATTCACTCAGTGACTGTGGGTCAGGAAGCATTCCAGCCATGTCTTCATTCTCACATTTTTGCCCACAGTTCTCATTCGTTAGTTTTTCACTTTTTGTAGTTATCATGACATTTGGTCATACCTTGCTGTGTACAGAAATTCAGTGTACAGATACTCTTTCCACTGCAGATTAGTTAGTGATGTTATCGGCAGAGAGGCTGAGCTAGGTACATGGTAGTGGTGGGAACATTTTCTGTGTTTTCACGGGTTTCATAGATGTGGACAAGACCTTTCCAGGAGACCATCTATCTACCATAATAATCCTCGTTCACACCCCAGTATCTGCATTTAAAATGCTATTTTTTGAATTAAGTGTACAGTTATGTTATTAAATTTATAAAATCTCTATATTTTTGAAAAAATATTCCCCCACAGAAGAGTGGATATAGTCACATTTGTTAATCTGGGTCCTTGGTTAAAAACCTCAAGAATGTTAAGGCAATGCTATTATGATTTTCAAGAAAACCATATGGTTTACTACATATACATTTTATTGCAAAATTTCCTGTATATGTAATTTTAGTGCATAATTGCAAGTAAACACATACAAACTTCATTTGACATAGAAGTATTCTAGATACAGGGTCTTAACTTTTATACCAATTTCAAGTTTTTCTTCCTAGTTCACTCTTGTTGTAAATGCAGTCTGTAAAAGACCGAATATATCACTCTCAATAACCTCAATATATTTTGCACATTTAAGGAACAGTAACAACTGTTCTACCTAATATATTTCTCAGTCCAAAATTAAAATGTATGTCTGTATCAGCACTATATATGATTTTTTGAGAGTGGGTGATAAAAGTAATATATGCTCTTTATAAAATTACTGAAATAGTAACTGAGAAAGAGAAAAGGAAGCCATAATTCCAAATCCAGTGATAACCATAGTTAAAATTTTGCATAAATTTCTCTGGGTGTTTTTTCTCATGCATAATTAACATATAGCTTTACATGTAGATATAGTTAAGTATTTTAACAAGATTTACATTTTTGTTTATCAAGGTGAAACTCACATGACATAAAATTAACCATTTTGAGGAGACCAGTTTCAATGGCAGTTGATATGTTCACAATGTTGTACAAAAACCAGTTCCATCTGGACCCCAGACCCCAGAGTTTCCACCTCAGAAATAAAGCCCTGTATGCATAAGCTCATTCTTCCCAATTCCCTCTCCCCCTAGCCCCTGGCAACCACTAATATGTGTTCTATCACTAGGGGTTTATTTATTTCAGATAGTTTATATTAATGGGATCATGAAATACCTACTTGGTGGGTCTGGCCTCTTTCACTTAGCATAATGTTTTAAAGGTTGATCCATGATACAGCATGTATCAGCATTTCATTCCTTTTGAAGGACAAATAATATTCCATTACATGGACATAGCACAGTGGTTTTATCCATTCATCAATTGATGGCTGTTTGGGCTGTTTCTGCTTTTTTGGCAAATGTGTGTGCATGTCTGCTTAGTACATAGTTTTAATTCTTTAGGGCCTATACCTAGGACTGGAATTGCTGGGTCATATGTTTAACTTTTTGATGAACAAGAGTAGCTTATTTTATACATACAGTTTTGCAATATACTTTATCAATTAATATATATAAAATGTCTTTTGGTACCATTCTGTGCTTACTTAAAAAAATCCTCAATTTTGTCAACAAGTGGTACATAGTTTTTATCATGATTATGCAAGGGGAAATTTTTGTTCTTCTATAGATATTTGGAAGCCTGTGTTGCAGTAAATTATATAGAACTTAACTGATATCTGTCATGGAAAAAAATCTTTAAAACAACCATTCAAAGAAATATGACATCTATTTAGATAAACAAAAGAAAAAAGCTGTTAAATGTCATTTCATGAATGTCAATTTTCAAGCATGGACTTGAAAGAATGAATATCAAGTTTTTTGACAGCTACAACCTTTTATTTCTCCTTTAAAAAAAAAAAAAAGGAATGCATCCAAGGTTATAACACTGTATAAAAATACACATTTTTCAGACAGATAAAAAGTCAGTTGAAAAAAATTCCAGCTTGTCTCCTCTATTACCATATTAAAGTACTACCGTAAACCAACTCAAAGAATCACAGCACCATTTACATTGTATATGAGAAAATATGTACAAAATCCATTCATTTAGACCATCCAAGCATTATTCATTGAGTTTCAACTCTGTGCCAGACCCTTTTCTGGACATTTGAGGTATATCAGTGATCAAAAGACACAAGCATCATTTCCCTCAAAGATTGTATTTGAAATATGCAAACTTTGATATTTTTATATTTTCCATTCTTTTTTCTTTTAAGATTTTATTATTTTTAGAGAGAGGGGAGGGAGAGAGAGAGAGGGAGCGAAAAGTCAACGCGTGGTTGCCTCTTGCATGTCTCCCATGGTGGGGTTAGCCTACAACCCAGGCATGTGCCATGACTGGGAATCCAACAGGCAACTTTTTGGTTCACAGGCTGGTACTCAATCCACTGAGCCACAACAGTCAGGCCACCATTCTTTACATTGAATAACTATATTATTATAATAATGAATATTGATATATGCTAAGGATAAGGAGTTGGAATTTTCTTAGAAATTAATTTTCTTCACTAATGCAAAAATTTAACCTAACAACAAATGTAACCTGAGAATCACCCAAGGTTTTGCTTTGCTTGAGATACCAGAAGCAAACATGAATAATTCACATAAAGGACAATTATATAATGTGATTCATATCTGATTTCTCATTATTTCTTGAAATCTTTCGTGTTTGTTTTCTTATATCAGAGAATGGCTGGCTGTTCTTTATGTCAGTTTCTCTCTTCTTTGGCACTTCCCTGGACTACATTTTCTTGCCTTTCTTTCAGTTAGGTTTTGCTATGTGAGCAGGTAGAACTCTGGGAGATATGATATGTACCAGTTCAAGCCATGGCCCGTGGGCCTTCACTGGGAGTTCTATGTTCTCTCTAATCATATTGTCTTGATGCAAATGTGCACAGAAACCTTGGACATCAGATGTTGAATTTGATGAAACCAAAATATGGAAGGTGCTGGTTTTCCACTTAGAAGAGAGCCATCTTCTTAATGGAAAATCCCATTTTGGACTTTTTTTATTGAGGTATTTTGTGAATTACAGCGGTAGAGTTACCTTCACTATTACACTTCCCTCCATAAATAGCAAAGAGATTGGGAAGAAAAGCTATCTAACAGTGGAGAATTGAATGGAAAGAAAGGGTTGGTTTCTCTAAAAATGTTTTTCTTTTTTAAAAAGTATACCTCTATAGGAAGCAAACTTATTGTCTCAGAGTAAAACCTTAGAAAGAGCCAGAGGAATTTAGGAATTTACTTTTTAAATTTGACTTTCATTTTTTCCAGTTCTTTTAAATTGAACTAAACTCCACTTAAGGATGAAAGTGAGGACACAATGAATA
This sequence comes from Phyllostomus discolor, assembly GCF_004126475.2. Lineage (NCBI taxonomy): Eukaryota > Metazoa > Chordata > Mammalia > Chiroptera > Phyllostomidae > Phyllostomus > Phyllostomus discolor. The sequence goes on from NC_040912.2 coordinate 33,269,240, forward strand.
GAAAATGAACTGTGTAAATTTTCTACTGTATTTTCCCCAATTGTACAGAACTCCATCAGAAATATCTAAGGGAATGAAACACCACAGTTAGTGTAACCAAGAATTAAACTATCATTTGAACCTACTGGCAAGCAGTTGTAGGAAAGTCTTAAAATAAACAACATACTAATTTAAAAAAGAAGCAATAGGATGATGAGCTTTTAAAAAAATTAGTGTGAAGTAGGGTGTGAGACAGTAGAAAGTTAAGAATTAAGTAGCAAAATGAATTGGTAATATTTTTAGGACTGGATCATATTCAGAAACCCCCCCCCGAAAGTTAACTTTTGGAGTTTTAGATTTTGTAGAGTAGTAACTGATAAAAATAAGTAACTGGAATTTATAAGCAGCGAAAAATATCCAGAGCATTTTTCATTACTGATATGCTTCCTGGTTAAATGGGCATTGTATTTGCTATTGAAAATGTCTGAAAAGGTACCATATGAGCAGAGATGGATAAATGTAAAGATTTTCCAAATGGGAATAAATTGGATTTCAGAAGCTAAGAACTAAAGAGCTTGGTGTTAATGTATGTTAACACTTTAGAATGAATTATTAAACAAATGGCTTGAGTTTACTTAGAAAAGGAAATACTAACCATTAGCTAACATCTTCAGTAAGTTCAAATTCTGCCAAATTACCTGGCTATTCTTTTAAAAAGGGTGGTTAGGCTGACAGATGTGCTAATTTGTAGGCTTTCCACATCTTAATGTAAAGCAGGCATCTCAAAAATATTGCTTATAGATAAGAAAGAATCATATGCTGTAAAATGTTACTCTTAAGTGAAGGTTTGGTCAATTTATAAGTGGGTATAGAGGCAACTAGTGTAAAGCTAATTAAACTTTTTTTTTACTTAAACTCATTTGACCAGGAAAGACAATCCCTGATTATCTCACATTTAGTAGAAAAATAATATTATTTAGTTTGTAAGAGAACATGACTGCATACCCATGATTTAATATTATAAAATATTGTCATATAAAATTAACATGCATGTCGATGGTGTGTTGCAATTCATTTACATGGCAAAATGCTTATTAAGCAGCATACCATGAGTCAAGATCTACTGTGGAAGTTAAATTGGTAGAATTACACACATACCGACATCAGCCATAAGACAATGCATGATTCACAAAAAAAACCATGATACTCTCATGTCTTCTTATCTAATTGGACAATAATGGGCTAAAATATGCATAAGATTCTACTACATATTGTAGAAATACCAAAAAATCCCATCCAGTAATTCCATAATAATGAACACCAATTTAGAGTGAGGAAGAAAGTATTCTCACAGCAGACAGAAATTCGGGTGATGAACAACTCAGGACAACAGTAGTAGTGCAGAGTTAACTATGTTCTTTCTAAGCATATCAGGGTTTTCATACATCTACACATGAATTCACCTGCTTGTCCATTACTGTTAACAAATCACCTCAAACTTACTGATGTAAAACAACAGTCCTTCTATGATTCTCCTGGAGTCTGTGTGAGGAATTTGGATGGGCCTGCAGTAGATTTCCTAAGGTAGCTGTAACCAGTTACCACAAACTTGGTCACATAAAACAACACAAGTTATTTTCTCTCAGTTTTGGAGGCCACAAGTCCAAAATCAAGGTGTCTGTTGGGTGGTGGCCACTAAGAAAACTCAAGGATAGATTCTGTACCTTGCTTCAATTTCCAAATGAAAGATTTAGAGTTGAAAAGGATAATAATTAAAATGAAAATTTTAGTAGATGCACTTATTACGCATAGACACATCAAGGCCCAATCAAAGGTGAATAGGAGCTTGCAGCAAAAAAAATAAAAGTTTCTTTAAGGAAATGGTGCCAAACCCCAGGTCACAGGTGAGCCATTGTCTAAGACCTGGCTCCTGGAACCTTCTAGGGAACAGGTTATATAGGGAAAAATCACTAATCACAGTGACTAAGGGAGTTAGGGTTCTTGTCTCCATTAACTGGTTGGCACTAGGGTAGGGGGTAGTTGGTCATTGCAGTTGGTCCTGATACCAGCCATGGCATCACTCTGTCTGGCTTTTCAAGAGTATGTTCTGCTTTTTGGGGGTCTGGAGCTGAAAGCCAACGGGGGCTTAGATGTTATCTTTAGTTTGACCCAAATCTCTGTATCTGTGGTCAACAGACCTGAAGCTTTGTTTCTAAGATTTTTTTTTTTAATGCTGATCAGAACCCCATTGTCTTGAGGGCTTAATATTAAGGGAGTGGATGCCCAAAAAAGGAGGGATGCAAGTAAGTTATGGCTTTAGATGAGGCCAGTTTAAATCAAAAGGAAAGAAAGGAGAAAAGGTCATATTAAAGAAATGAATTTTCTGTGTAGTTCCAAGCTCAACATTAAATGTGAGTTGGCAGACAAAAGAAAAAGTAACCTTGAAGATAGATGAATAGAAATTACCTGGGCAAAAGAACAGAGAGAAAAAAGACAAAAGAAAGACGAACAGAACCTCCTGTGTTCAAATGACACGTGGGGCGATGTTCAGTATTCATCTCCATTAAAGACAGTTCCAGCAGAAGAAAAAGTAAAAGAGCAGAAAAATATATTTGAACTAATAGTGGTTTCAATGGTCCAAAATTTAATGAAAATCATTAAATTATACATATAAGAAGCTAAGTTAACCCTGGGTAGACTAAATATTAATACAACATTGTATTATCTTCTAGATACTAACTTATTCCTGATGTTGTAAGTGCTTCACTGACCTGAGTTTGACTTGCATTTGCCATCGAGCCTCATTCTGACCCTATTTTTCTATTAAATAGTTACTTTTATTTAAGCCTCATACCATGATGATCCTTTTGGTCTTTACCTGCAGTAAAATTATTACTTTCCCATTAAGCATATATTTTTTTTTGTTTTGTTTTCAATTGCCTATGGCAGGATTTGGCAGACTTTTTCTGTGACGTGCCAGAGAGTAAATACCATCAGATCTGTAGGCAAAACAGTCTCTGTCATAACTACTCAACTTTGTCATGTTAGTGGGAAAGCTACCATAGACAAAACATAAACTAGTGAGTATGGCTTATTTCCACAACAGGAAGTGGGCTAGAAGTAGGAAGTGGACTAGATTAGGTGTGCAGGCTGCAGCTACTGAGCCCGCTCTGGGACCAAGGAAGATGTACTACTCAGGCCATAAAAAGTAGGAAATTTTAGCTCTGGAATGACATGCCCTAATCAGAAAAAGATTGTGAGCCACATAATTTTGAAAAAGCTTATGTTATATTTTTTTATTGTTAGAAAAAACATACTCTAAAAAAAGATCAAATTTGAGAGACAATGATGAAGAAGATCTCTATTGCTAAATGGAGCTTAACTATGATACAATGTGCACTTTTTGCCCAAATTTTTGAGGGAAAATAAGGATGTGCATTATACATGGGTAGTACTAATTCCATGTCTATATAAATGTTTTTAATTCTTTTATAAATGCTTAGGTGTTAAAAATGTAACTCTAGAAAGCAATAACAATATCTGTTTGCAAAGTAATATCCTGGAATATGATAATGGGTTTTTATTCTAATATAAATAAATAATTGAATTAAAAATTAAAATGAAATATTTTTTTCTTGAAAGGGCCAAAAATTTGAGTGTGTATTATATATGGCAAAATGTGATATTTCTTTATTTTTTATTAATAATTTGAATGAAGTTACAACACCATCTTTCAAAATGGCAGAAAGTACAAAGGCAGTAAAGATATCCAATATTTTAAAGACCAGTGATTCACAATAATAAAGCCATTAGAATGCTCTCTTAAAAAATGATTTAAGGTGATGGGATATATGCATAATATAACACAAAGCTTAAACAATAATCTTCATAGCATTACATTTTTCATTCTATTATAATAAACACTTGTCACAGCATAAACTGTTCTCTTCTTGGTTTCTCCTGAAAGCAAATGGCATACATAATGTTTTCCTTTCACATAAGAAGTGGGAAGTCCCCCTTGAATGGGCAATACTTCTTCCCTTGCAATTTGGTACTCACTGTGATGTTAAAGCAGTGAATGTTCATTAAGTCATTACTATGTTGAAGCATTTTGCTAAACCTACTCATTGCATCTCACCTTTGATCCCAAGTTGTGGCTGTTCTCTGCCTCAAATATGGATAAACATGTTGATTACCTAGACTTGCTGTTACAGAGATGAAGTGTTTTTTAGTTCATATATATCAGGGTAAGGAGTTTAGAATATTTTGCTTTGCCCTTGGGAAACCATGTATACAGAAGCCACTTGTCTATATCTTATAACTTTAATCTCCTACAAGGCAATGATTGTGTCATATCGTATTTTCTTATAAGAATAAAAATCCATTACACAAGGATAGCTCTAAATATTAATTTTATGATTTATTAATTTTATCCTGTTGTATAAATAGATGGGTTATATAAAACCATCCAAGGCTACTGGGGAGTTACATTAGACTCCTTTTGTCATCTCTGGGCCACATATTAAGTACATAAACATTAATGAAAACTGATCAGCAAAAAAAGTTTGGAGTAAACTTACAATTTTGTGTTGGGCTGCATTCATAGCTATCCTGGGCAGCGTGTGTTCTGTGGGCCGTGAGTTGGACACTCCTGCATTAGAGAGAAACCCCCACTCCACAGGTAACTTACAAACCGCAGCCAGCGACATGGAGCAGCAATGGTCATTTTGAAGAGTGGACTGTTAGTAAACAGACTGCTTACAAGACCGGGAACTTCAGCAACTAATTCCAGGGCTGACACAGACATTGAACCCAGCAATCAGTCTCCTGTTGTCTTGACACTAATTCCAAATGTAGAGCAAAATCTTTGGACTCAGACATGCCTAGGTTTCTATTCAATTTAAGCCACTTAAGTGATAATAGGCAAGTCATATAATTCATCTGTGCTCCAATTTCCTCATTGATAAAATAAAATCAATAATACTTCATAAGGTTGTGTTGAGGATCAAATGAGGTAATCCAGGCTAAGCATAAATGAATTATCTAGCATGTAGTAGATGCTCAGCAAATGATAGTTCTTTTTCTTCCTTCGCAACCAATTATGAAATATTTATTTGGCTCTGGCTCATTGTGCTCCCTTAATATTACTGCTTAAATAAACTCTAATTCTACCATGTATGGTTTTTGATTTTTGACCATATTCTAACTTCCAGAATTCACCTGCACTTTGTCTTGACTCTGTTTTTCTTCTCTGTTTTTGGCTTTGGGTGCTCAGCTTCATTGCCATGCATTTCTCACAACTATACCCCACACACTCCTCTCAGGAATGGAGAAAACATAAAGAAACATTAATGCAAACATAATAAAACATAGATCTGTTTTTTGATAGAAAAACAGTTTTTAATCACTTGAGCATCTGATGAAATCTGCATTCCATATGTATAAATAAGATTTTTACAAGCCTTATGACAGCTTCATAAGTTTCCATATATATATATGTATTTATTTATTTACTTATTTTGCAAGAATGTTTTGCTGATCAGGGAATATGAACATGAACTGAATATGTTGCAGTATCTTTGCATTTAGGTTGTTAAAACTCAATATTTTCCTGATGCAGAAGAGCAGTAATGGCTTAGCCAGGAACAACTTGCCAGTATATGAATGAACCTTGGATTTAATATAAATAAATGTCCTAGTTTGTGTAGCTATGTAATCATTGTAACCTGGAGTTACAGTTTTATAGATTTGAACTCTGCTTTAGAGAAATATTATATGTTATAAATGAATAAATACATAACATTCAGTAAGATACCAAATTAAGAAAGTTGAATTTTAAATAGATGTTTTTTTCTTTAAGGAAGAGGGTATTTACAAAGTGCAATAAAATTTATTACATAAGCCCATGAATTATTCTTGGTTTTATTGATTTAATGCATATTCAAAGTTTTCTGGATTGAGAAATTGCTATTTCTTATAGTTATTAGTTTATTATAAGCATAAATACTACATATAACTTCAAAAGTTCAAGAATATTAAGATGTATCGTACATTTGAAATCCAAGAATAAAAAAGTATAGTGAATTAAATAATCAGTACTTACATTTTTGTAGGGTAAATACTCATAGGAGACTGTAGGAAATGAAGTATATATCTGTATTTCTTAGTAAGACATATTTACCAAAGAGTAACACAACAGAGATATTTTACTGTTCAGAATTTACCTTATTTGGAAGTTTAACATTAGTGAAGAACTTTTGATACGAAATCAATAAATATACTCTATTGACTTTAGCCCTTCATTGCTCTGCTTAAACATTCGTAGTTCGTATAATTATTGCTAAACTTTGTGTTTACCATAAATGCATTAGTACAATTAATTTATCTCTGCCAGGGTCATGTGATTACTGAAAAGTTACAATTATTACGGGATAAAAATACAAGAATAAATTACTTAATTGTTAGTTATTAATTGGGCTAGATATAGCCGAGCAATTCTTGTATCACCTAAGCTGCTTCATGCATCTCCAACCACTTGGGAGCTCTTGGAGTGAGATGACCCCAGCTCAATGGCTCACTCCTGCAGCCCAGCCCAGGCTTGTTCACACAGAGACTCATTTCAACAGCAGCCGGTACACAAGCACCAAGGTACCAGCATTTTTCAGATCTCTGCTAGCATCATGTTATATCCCAGTATAGCATATGATATCCCATCAGCCACATGAAGACCTATGACCAATTCCATTGTCAGTGTGATCAGGCATTGCCAAAGGTGAGGGCACAGATTGGCATGAGTAAGATTTGCACCATAACTGCAAGAATCTACCACAGTGAGGTTTTATGGGATCATTTCCTTTAAGTAATCTCTTACTTGACAATAAAATAGTTAAAACACTGAATATCAACAGAGCCTATTTTAATTTGGATTTTATTACTTTGATGCCACAAGAATTTATCGGCTTAGTAACTTTCTGCTGTAGCAATTTCCTGGTGACACTTGTCTCCATATTGTTTGTAATTAGAAAGCTTAACTCTTCTTCCCTCCCTACCAGCCTCCTTTATTAACCCCTCAAACACTTAAATCATACCTGATGTGTTTCTTTTGATGTGAAATCAACTATGTAACTACATAAATCAACACACCAAAGAATAAAATCAAAACCTTTAAACTTCCACAGAAATGTAGATCAAGTATTCTCAAAGGTTTACATATAACACACATTTTGTATTCCAATACTTTAAAATTAAGATTTCTAACACAAAATTAAGACATATACCAAACAAACTTCAGAACTTGAAAATTTTAAGCAAATGCTCATGCATGATGGGTGATCTTTGTTATTAATGTCTGGGGTTTGGTGAGGAAGCAGAGCTTGTTAAGGAACATGCTAGTCTTTATAAAAGTACATTCTGTTGCATTTTACTAGCACCTCTTCTCAGTTGAAAATCAGCTTCTCGGTATCTTCTCTTTCTGTTCCTCATTTATTTATGAAGAATTTTGATTGTTTACCTGCCTGCAGATTTGTTTAGGAAAATCTGTGAGGGAAAAGAGGAAGAGAATTATATTTCAAGGAGATAATGAGGTCTCTCAAGATTTTTAGACTAAGTAAACAGAGTGTGTTTTTAGGCAAAAGAAATGAATTAAGAGAAGAGTGAGGCTTTGCAACAGAAAGGTTGTGATTATTAATGAGCTCACAGGGAGCATAGGTGTCCTTGGAAAATAGGACAAGCTTGTTCCTCTGCGAGACAGAAAGAGGGTAGAATAAGTGTAGACTGAAGAACAAACCTTTGCAAGAGAGCAGAGTGTGATATAAAGGAGACACAGCATTTCAGCGAAAGATATTTTTCTTGCTCAGGCTTCTTAGTAAGATCAGAGGTAGGCTCACTTACTTAAATTGAAAATCCAGTTTATTTCAGTTCATCTCACATTATTTGAGCATGTCTTACGTGACAAGAATCTTTTCAGGTACCTATGATCCAAAAAGGAATGGTGTGCAGCCTCTGTATTGGAGGACTTTACAGTCTAAGCGGAGGACAGTCACAGAAATTCAGTCTGATGTTCACAGGTGGGCTTGGTTTTAAAGGATGTACGGACATTGATTATGAGAAGACAGAGACAGAAATTTCAAGTAGAAAGAATAGTAATTGCCAAATCAGCCAAGATGGACAGAAAAATGTTCAGTATTGATAGATAGAGCTGTTTCTTAATTGTTTTTAATCTGTTATTCCCTTCATGAACATAAAAAAAATGTTCACATCCCTATTTCAGAGATACTGAATTGCCTCTCACCACCGAAGGTTCAGGTTTCCAGTATAAAACCTGGTGTTTCTGAGTGATGAAAAGCCTCTGCCTGAGCAAATTGAATTGGCAATGGGAATTATGTGCAGGTCTTTTCATTAGCAATCCTGCAGGAGTGAATGCTGAGGAGATTAGAAGTAGTAGAATATAAATAGAAAGTGAGTACAAGTTAAGATGAACAGGACTCCTCCTTTTTACCCAGAGGATCCATAGATGCCTAGAAGTGGTTTTGACACAGTAAAGCAAACCATTTAAATTTTTCTATCAATTGAATTCAAATATAACTTTCTGTGAAATACCAATTGATTAAAATAAACCAACATATGGGAACTGTATTCCTCAGTTCTTGCAAAACTGTTAATACCGACATTGTTTTTTGCATTTGAGTAAAGCTGAACAATTGTGTTGACTTGGTCCTTTGGCTGTTGAACAAATTAAAAACAAAAACAAAAACAGATTTCCAAGTTCATGTTAATTAAATGACCTCGGAAGCTATTTGGGCAATCCTCTTAGGCGTCTCTGAAAACTACTCTCCTAGTGACTATTTCAATAGGGGGATAATGTCATTAAGCCAACTTTGCTTGAAGACATTTATAATAACATTGATTAAAAGCATTCTTATGATTTAAGTACTCCACAGTTTTATTTTTATATATTTAATAATCTATTCTTAATGCCCTTGCGTATATTTTATGGAAGGAGTGGATAAGTGAACTAAATGGCTCATGGAACTTGCATGTCAAGCATATGAAACCCCAGAAACTTCAAGGTTAAAATTGGCAGCCTGGCTAGGTTGCCAAATTATTTTTCATGATGGTTTCAATATTATCTTTTACTTTCTGATGATGGAGTCATCGATTCAATTTGAATTATGATAATTTATCTTAATTATACTTACCCAATATAACCCTCCTGTCCCCCAATATTTGTGGAAGGAATATAAAATGTAGTTAGGCACTTGAATTTACGTATCAGATAAATCTAGATTTTGACTGCATGACTTTAGGCTAATTTTAAACACCTTAATCTTGATATACTTTCTATCTATCTGTCCATCTGTGCATCCCTCCAGTCATCCATCTGTCCATCTGTAAAATTGATATCATAGAATCTGTTTCAGAGGGTTGCCATCAAGATTTGTGAAATCAAGTGCAAACATTGCTGAAGTGTTTTTGTTTTGGCCAGAGTAGATTCTCAATGAATGCTCACTGTTACTAATAAAAGAATCATGAACTTCCTTCTTGAGGCAAGCATGTCCTCACTTTGTATGAAACACGCCGTGCTCTTTTGGCTCCCACTTCCTTGTGCATAGCTGCTGCTGCTGCTTTCTGTTTAAGTTATAATCCCTTACTTGAGACTCATTCAAAACTCACTGATTATGAGGCATTGTCTCACCAATGCAGAACAAAAGAGTTCTGAACAGACATCTGAATTTTGTGTTTAACCATTGGTCTTTAATTGGAGTCACAGACCACTATTTGTTGTTTGTTGCTTTGCCTATGTAGATATTTCTTTCCTAAAGAGATTTTAAATTCTTACACCTTTTAAATTCTAAGTTACAACAAGAACATCAACAATAACAGACAATGGACAAAATAAAACAAAAATAGTATCAACCAAAATGACTACCCCAAAGATACTTCACAGAATGCATTTCAAGCTTTCAGATATTAACTGAATGAATATTTGAATGGCTGTCTTAGAATATTAGAAATGACTCTCAAATTTAAAGGGGCATTGACTATAACTAAAGTGGACTATTTTTTCCCCCAGAGAATTCCTTGTGAGTCAAACTTTTTATTGTTGTAGAAAGGTGGGCAACCCTAGCTGGGTACTCAGTTGGTTAGAGTGTCATCCTGATACACCAAGGTTGTAGGTTCAATCCTCTGTCAGGGCACATACAAGAATCAACCAGTGCATGCATAAATAAGTAGAACAACAAATCCATGTTTCTCTCTCTCTTTTTTAAAATATTTATTTATATTTAGAGAGAGGGGAAGGGAAGTAGACAGGGAGAAGAACATTAATGTGTGGTTGCCTCTTGCATGCCCCCCACCAGGGACCCAGACTGCAACCCAGGCATGTGCCCTGACTGGGAATTGAACCTGTGACCCTTTGGTTCACATGCCAGCACTCAATCTGCTGAGCCACACCAGCCAGGGCATCTCTCTCATCAATAAAATAAAAATTAAAAAGAAAACATGTGGGCATTAGATCACAAGGTAAAGGCAACTTGACTTCTCCCAAGTTTGGTGCTGTATTTTGATTTTGGGCATCTCACAAGTTAATGGTGGTAGTAGGGCTGATGTTAAAGATCTGTCAAGGCTGGTTTTTTTTGTCAGGCTTGCTTCAGACCTCCCTTTTATTATTTTTGGTTACCTAGCAACAAATAATGTTGAGCTAAGGCCAGATGATGCCATCTAGGCTCTTCTCTGCTATGATTTTGAGTAATCATTCATTAACCATGCTTCTTTGATGTTCATATAAAGACCCATATCTGTGTGGAAAATAAAAAAAAGAATGATTTGGCTAAAGAAACAGCTACAAATTATTAAGCCTTTAATATAAAGTGAGTTTATTTAAAACAGTGCTGAGTAAACTTCTTTGATAATTTGAAGAAACATAATGTGGTGGTGACTTACTATAATGTAAAAAGAAGTGGAAGTGATTTCTCTATAGGGGGCTTCTTTCAAATTGCAGGTTTGAAGGTGGCTAATCACAGTAAGGAGCTAATTGCCTGGTATTAACGAGGCTCACTGCTATAAGAGATCTTGGAAGCGTTTCTTCTCTTAGTGTCTGTATCATCTTGAGCTTATTTTTAATGATGGTTTACTCTTTTTTAATAGAGACTCAATTTCAACAGAAATTGTGAGCTATTTTTACATTTTTAAAGAGTATATAGAGTTTAAAGCTGCTCTAAAGAGTTTCTCAGTTATAATAAATGCTCAGAGAGGTAGATTTATATTGTTACTTTTTAAACATTCAATAAGACTTTGTGACATTAGCCACTCTAATATCTCTGTGATGTTTATTACTTTTACTTCAGAAATATAATTACCAATGTCACTGGAGTATTATTATATGACTGTATTGTTGGAAAACCATGAGAATCTCAAATTTATGTAGTCAAATTCTAAAATTAATTTTGAAATGTTCTATGTAGTTTATAACTAACTCTTCCACCTAACCAAAATTTAAATTAGAATAAGATCACTTTGAAATATTTAATCTTTTGAATGAACAACTGGTTTCTAATTCAATCTAACAACCCCTACTGTATGTTTATTATGTCTATATGACTGAATGAGATTTTTATGTCTTACAAATATGAATAAGATATCCTTTTTTCAACTAAAGATTTATGAAGGAGATAATAGACATGCAAGTAAATGTAAAGCAAGACAATGTAGTTATGAAGAGCAACTTGTGCAGATGTAAACACATGTACTAGATCTGTTCAAGAGACAATAGGGTGTAAACTTACCTGGGACACCAGTTCTCAAACTTGTACCCTGGACCAACCAGAAGTATCACTATTATTTGTGAAATTTGTTAGAAATGTGAATTCTTGTGCCTCATCTCAGACTGCAAATAGAAAAATCCTGGAATGGAGTCCAGTTGTATGTTTCCACAGCCCCTACGTGACCCTGACACATGATACAATTTGAGAAGCTCTACTCTAAAGCTGAGCTGTTCAATATGGTAGCCACTAGCCACGTGTTGCTGTGTAATGTAATTTTAATTAAACAAAATCAGAATTACAATTCCTTTGTTGCATTAGCTACGCTTCAAGTGCTCAGTAGGCACAGAGTGAACAGCTACTATATTGGACTGAACAGATGTAGAACATTTGCATGATCACAGACAGTTTTATTGGACAGCGTTGTTCTAGGCAGGGTGTTCAACTCATGGCCCAAAGGCTGCATGCAGCCCAGGATGGCTATGAGTGCAGCCCAACACAAAATTGTAAGTTTACCTAAAACATAAGATTTTTTCGTGTGATTATGTGTGGCAATGTACTAAATGTGTGGATCAAGACAACTCTTCTTCCAGTGTGGCCCAGAGACACCAAAAGGTTGAACACCCCTGCCTAGAGCAAGGAGCCCTCAATGGGAGATTATTGAGAAATTAGAGTACATAGATTTAGCTCAGATTATAAAGCTTCTTAAATGCAATTGTAAGAAATTTGAACCATCTTCTATCAGTGGAGAAAATGAATGTTTTTGTTTGCTTGATTTTTTTTTTGATGAAATGACTTGACAAGCCCAAACTTGTGGGATTCTTGATAGCATAGTTGAATTGCACCAACCAAACTTTTACCTTCCCTTAGAGTAACATTTTATTGGCTAATACTTAATTTTGACACCAAAGATGTATTTCTGAGCACTGTAAATGGTCCTGTGGAAGTTTGTGTTATGGCACATAAGGGAAGTCTTCATTTCCTATGCAGCATCTTTTTTGTGAGGCCTTATGGGAGAGAATTTTCTTCTAGTTTTCAGGTGAAAAAGAGCTTAGCTCACTGCACTGCTTTATAATTATTTGCCCTCCTTGACTGCTTAGAAATCTTGGTGCTTAATTTGTGACCCACCTTAACACACGTATGGCATTACGATCAATGTTCTTTTCCTATTTTGTTCTTACCCTGTTTTAATATATTTTATCTCTATAAGCTGCCTTAACTTAAAAAGAGAAACAACTAACCAGGGTCTGAATAGCAAATATATGAATAAAATTCAGGCAGGTGGTTTATAGGAGCCACTCATGAATTTCAGGTAGGCAGAGAGCTCTGACATGATTTTCTGAGGCTCAGGCATCAGTCCTCCTAAACTGAAGTGAACTGGGTGAACTGGAACACTAAGTCATCACCTTGGCTGTTAGGCTATTGTCAATAGATGCCAATGGCAATTCCCAGACTTTGCATTAGACAAATCATGATTTGGATTGGCTGGTAAAGATTCTACACTGGTGCCTTCTTTCATTAAGTTAGACAGTAATTGGATGCACAGGATGTAAAATGGGAGTTATAAGATATTAAAGTCCTTTAACAATTACTTCAAAAGCTGTGTCAGCTCAATTTAAATAAAAGTATGCTGGCACAGACTCACAGAATGTGGCACATCAGCAAAGTGGTGATTGTTATAAATAAATGCATCACACCTCTCTTACATTTTCAGAAATGAAATCGTATTGAAAAAATGATGCTATACAACTCTGTTACAGTAAGTGGGATGTAGCAGCTTTTTGTAATGCTAAAATATTTGAAAGAGTTCATAGAAATTGCTTAAAATATGATGGATAAAAATCAGCAAAGGAAACAAGTTGCAAATTCTAGTACTCCATAAAAATGTCAGGAAACCAGAGAGAAGGTGGAATAGGAAGCAGTAAAAGGATCAAATCATATGAAAATATGGAATAGATGAAAATTATATGCGAGCAGAGAAGAAGAAAAGGTAAATGTCCTAGGAAGCTTTCACGACAAAAACACAGTGACAGGTGAATGGTGGGGTGGCAGACAAATTATATGGGGAAGTAGAAGGCAAATATTACAACCTAGAAGACACTAATCTAGAGGAAAGAGGGATTTGCAGGATAAAGAATGCTGAGTGGTGCCAATTTTCTGTGTTGTGTATCGTGATTAGATAAATATTGGTAAGCAGGACTACTGAGTTGGAACAAGAGCAACAAGTTGCCTGTTAATGGTCTTTCTGGTGAAATTTAAATAAAGAAAAGAGAATTTTCTATACTGAATCCATAGAAATTCTAGTTTGCTGTATTCCATTTATTGTTATTTATTATTTATATATGGGCTCTAAAAAACAAAATAAATGAACAAAAAATCAGAAAAAAACTAAAAAATGCTGAGAACGGGTGGCTATTACATCTCTTTTAACTCTTTGGACCTTAGATAGCAAGAAACCAAGGGCCCACTGCATTTGGTTAATTGCCATCATGAAACTAATCAGTCCAGATTTAATAAATATTTCAGTTAGTCCTTTTGGTTTATTGTGGCTATTGTAAGAAATTGCAACACAGCTAACAGAGGGTAAGAAATTGCTGAGAGAGCTAATGATCTACAATTTTAAATTAGTTTAAATCCAATTGAAGTTCAACAGTGTGGACATCTGAGCACTCAAATAACTTTAAATAAGAAGTTTTAAAATATTCTATTAGATAATGAAAGTAACATTTAGGGATTATAAACAACACTAGAATATTCCAAATAAAAAGTGAACTAAAGTATTTTGGAAATAATTATTAAAATTAAAAAGATTCATTTCATGTAAATTCAGTCTATAGTGACAGTATGTTCCCTACTGTATTGATTTCATGATTGGGAAGTGAGGTTTAGATATGCTCACAGAATTGAGAATAAAACGGTTTGAAATTATAAGAAAGGACAATGACAGTAAATTTTTTAAAACCCTAGAATTTTACTTATTGATTTTTAGGAGCAATTTTTTTTTTTTACATGTTAAATTAAAAGGTCTGGAAGTAGGTTGTGTCTAACAATTTAATGTTATATTACATTCCGCATTCCGCATTGTCTTGTTTGTTTTACATTATAGTATCTATGAAATTGAGTTAATCTTATTGTTGATAGCATTGTAGGTTTGCTGAAAGTGAGAAAGAGTTCCAGAAGTGTTAAACAATAGTAATATTTTAAAAAGGGCAGTGGGGATAAGTAACAATGAAAAAAATGATAGACCAAAACACCAATTTGAAAGAATATACACACCCCTATGTTTATTGCAGCCCTATTTATAATACCTAAGATATGGAAGCAACCCAAGTGCCCATCAATAAACAAGCAGAGAAAAAAGCTGTGGTATACACATATACAATGGAATATTACTTGGCCATCAAAAAGAACGAAATCTTACCTTTGGAGACAACATGGATGAACCTAGAGGGTATTATGTTAAGTGAAATAAATCAGACTGAGAAATGCAAATACCATATAAGTTTTACTTATATGTGAAGTCTAAAGAATAAAATAAACAAACAATCTAATCAGAAACAGGCTTATAGATGCAGAGAACAGACTGATGATTGACAGGAAGACTGATCCAGAGAAGAAGGTGGTTGGTGGGCTGAGTGAAAAAGATGAAGGGATTGAGAAGTACAAATTGGTAGTTATAAAATAGTCACAGGGATATAAAGTATAGCACAGGAAATATAATCAATAATATTACAATAACTATGTATGGTGTCAGGTGGGTGCTTGAATTATCAAGGGAACACTTTGTAAAATATAAGGTTTTCTAAGCACTATGCTGTAGAGCTGAAATTAATACAGAATAATATTGAATGTAAACTGTAATTGAAAATTTTTTAAAAGATAAAAATCAAGTGTTATAGTATTTATTTATAAAATCATGAAGGAACTAATATAATGAATCCAGACTGAAAAAAACACATTTACCTATTAAAGGGCAAGAGTTTTTAAATTGAAGATGTCCTCTGGGAGCTAGGAAAGATTAAAGGAAAAAATGATCCATATTTGGATATATTTTGGTAGATGTTCTTAATTTTAATGATTAACAGAGAATCACGCAAATGTACGAAGAGAAAACATCACCCCCCTCCCAAGTGCAAGAATTAGATTTTCATTAGATGCCTCATCTCCTTTCCTTTCAATCCTCAATACTGTGAGACTTTTAAAAGCAGGATTAATGGACCAAGTCTTTGATAGTGAAGTGGTCTGAAATATATTTTATAGTAATGATAGTATTTGAAAAGAAACTTCTTAACTTGGAAGCAGGGACCAGAATGCCATGGACATGTGACATTTAAAAAAAATGATATTGGCAGTTTATTCAAAAGTGTATCCTAGTAACCTAATATATTCCAGACTGGCCAGAAGATATGGAAGCAGTTATGCTTTCCCAGAGTTTTGGCATTATTGCC
Organism: Phyllostomus discolor; assembly: GCF_004126475.2. NCBI lineage: Eukaryota > Metazoa > Chordata > Mammalia > Chiroptera > Phyllostomidae > Phyllostomus > Phyllostomus discolor. Next base: position 33,285,426 of record NC_040912.2, read on the forward strand.
ATAATTTTAACTTCAATAGAAATTTTTAGAAAGTAATTACCACCTGCAATTTTAAAATCCATGACTGCTAGACCAATTAATTAGCACTTTTCTGATTAGTAGTATTCCAAGCCAACAGAAGAATCTTGAATAACTTAGAAGAAAAGCTGAGAAATCAAAAATATTTTAAGCAGCTATTTTCATGTCCTGCTAGAAAATGCCTGTAGACTGCCTAACCATGTTTCAGTGTGGTATTCAGGGTCTCTTAGCAAAATCAGGAATTTAAGGTCAATCTTTTAGTAATTTCTCTTTTGAAAGAATGACAGACTTTAAAAGTAGTCATAATCTATCTTGATATTTTACAGAACTTTAACGTTTCCCTTCAAACGTGAGCACTGGAACAATGGATCACTGTCAACTCTAGGAACATATGGCAATCAAGTTTGGAATATAAAAATCTTTCTTCAGTGACTAAATGCTAGAATAAAGGCTTTGATCATCAAGTTTACAGACTATTTCAAATGAGTTAGGGTGAATGGTTTGGAAAGTAGGACATAATTACAATGTGATCTTCATAAATTGAAGAGATGACCAGGACTAAGCAGAATGAAGTTTGTTAAAATTGAATGCATCCTATTCATGTGCCTTTGGAGAGCCTGTGCTTAAAATGAATGTTTTTGCTAGTGCCCTGTCCCCTCCACTGGGCTTAGGAGACAGTGGTGTAAAGGCAAATTCAGTCATTCCAGCATGACTCACTCTAATGCTCTAGGAGACAGTGAAGGGGAAGGACTCTCTTGGAATCATTGATTCTGATGTCCTTAAAGTTCATTTTTCCAGTGACATAAATGCTTTTGACTGTAATTCCAGTGGAAAATATAAGGTGAGAACATGTCACTTATGAAAACAAACCTAGAATTTTAATTTTACCTAAATTTTAGTTTCAGAAAGTACAAAGTAAGAATATATGACAGATAGCCCAATTGTATCAGTAGCCACAGCTATTACTGAAATAATCTTTATGCCTCAAATTGATAGAAACAAAGCCACTATTTTTATTCTGAGTGATATTTATTATTATTTAGCCAGTTTAACTGTAGAAGAGAGTAAAATGTATGAAATTATGTGTATTAAATATCATTGAGTTTTATCAGATTGTAGAAGAATATTATTGATTTACATCCTGTATCCCCAAAGTAGAGTTTTATTATTAAACATTTGTATTAATATTTGTTTTTTTGAAATGTAATTTTGATGATAAATCCATAAAGAATTAAAAGGAACTCTTATGTGACTAGTTTACTGATTTTCAGAGCTCTTCAAAAATTATAATAAAATATTCTCAGTTTGTGGTATATGGCAGGCACTCGGGATGATACCCAGCAGCACTTACACTTTTTAAGCAATCATTAAAATTTCTTAATATTATGGTGATCTACATTATGAGAACAACAAAATGCAATTGTTAAAATCAGGCCATTTACCAAACATAATAGTTTCATAGGAGGAGCTTGAACACAGATAAATAAAATATAGATGCATATTAAAAACAGCAACACTGCAGAGCTCAGGAGAAGACCAGCTAAAGCAACAAAATATAATAAAACTCAGTTATATTAGTAGTGATTTTTTAAAAATTTTATTTTAATCATTGTTCAAGTATAGTTTTCTGTCCTTTACTCCCATTCCAGTCCACCCACCCACCCCTCCCCACCTCCCTCCCATTTCCACCCCCCCTAGTTTTTGTCTATGTGTCCTTTATACTTGTTCCTGTAAACCCTTCCCATTCTCCCCTGAAATTCCCTCCCTTCTTCCCCTCTGGTCACTGTCAGCCTGTCCTCTATTTCAGTGTCTTTGATTATATTTTCTTGTTTCTTTGTTTTATTGTTTAGGTTCCTGTTAAAGTAATGATCTTATAAAATGAGAGTTGCTGGTATCTTAATGTAATAGACCACATTGAATTGAGACCAATATAAAACTTATGTGCAATTATACATTGTTTCAAATGGTATTAGTATAACAGGGACTATTGGCTTATTTGGGGACAATTCAACTCTCCTAGTTTTTTGAAGCCATTGTTATAGATACAATCCTATAGATAATTTTCAAACATCTGGCAATTGTAGAAAGAATATAACAAACCATCTTTCCTTCTTTTGAACCTCATACTCCAAGTTTCCATAGTAAATGGTGCAGGCAATTGTCCTGTTACCCCTCTGCTTGATTCCCAGCTCTGGGATTTGTGTGTGGCACATAATAAAGTGCTGTTACTATTCAGGAATAAGTGACTTGGTTCAACAAGCATAGACCAGTACCATATAACATAACAGAATGTAGTTTTGGGGTTTAACTGTGTTCGATTTTAGGATTGTGTGGCGTAATGAGATTGGCACTCAGTCTTGTGGGATTTCAGCCTACTGGGAAAGTCAGGCTTGAAAACAAATCATAACAATGTGGTGTGATGATTAAAGTTTGTAAAAAGGGCCAAACCAATGTGGGACATCCAACTCTTGCCTTGGCAGTTTGAGGAAGACTTCCCAGGGAGGCTTTTCTTGAATTTGTGTCTTAAATGAAAATTAGTTTGATGAGTTTCTGCTGGGTTTTAATTTTATTTGAGGACATAGAATCCTAAATTATTGAAATAAATCAATGTCCAATCCTTAATTATTTATCCAAATTTTCTTTCATTCATTGGGCCTCAAATTTTGTTATGTGTGTTTAAAATATAGACAACTCTTTTATAAGCTAGCTATAAAAATATAATTTCTATATTATCTGTGAAATATTCAATAGTTAAAGCAGAAGGCAGGGTCATTGGGCAAAATTATAAGATGTTATATATTTATGAGCAAGTTCTCGGGGGGGGGAGGTTAACTCAGCCTAGTTATGGAGTAGATGTATAAAGTGGTTTTAAAAAGATCACCAGATGAGATAATAGCTGAAATGGGGCTGGAAGGATGAGTAGGAGTCAGCTGAGGAGATGGTTTATAGGGAGAAGGGACAATGTCAGGAGAAGGAGACTGCTTTTTAAAAACACACAAAGGCATGAGAGATTTCTGTGCTCACAGATGTGCGGTGTGTTAGTATATCTGGATAGCAAGTTGGGCTTATATGTTCTCTGTATTTATTCTGAAGGTAACTAGTCAACGAGGATTTTAAGTAGATCAAATTTCCATATTAAAAGGGGGACTGAAAGAAGAGTAGAGAGTATATTGAGAATAAGTAACTTGGAGGAAATTAGATAGAATATAATACTCCTGTAAGAAATAAAGAGTATCTCAATCAATGTGAGAGTAGCAACAAATCAACAAGTTGCTGTTTCTATCCTGCCTTGTTTCATGAAAAATTCAAGGTGCTTATAGTGATATAAAATGCAACAAAAAATGTATTAACTCATACATTTATATTACTACCAATGGTATTAGTAATTAATCAATTAGCAATTGGACCCCAACAAAAGAGAAGAAAAGAAAAGAATGATTTTTTTTTGGCCTGGAGAATAGACACATGTAATTCTTCTTCACAGAAATAGAAAATAACATGGGAAAATTAGCTTATGTGGAGAGAAGGCAAGTTCATATTTGTGTATATTGATTAGAGGTACCAATGAATCCTCAAGGTGGGGACATTAAAATGAGGGTTTTAAACATTTTTGTTTAAAATTCAGGAGAATTGTTTGAGAGACATTTAAAAAATGATGGTAGACTATCAAATGTTTGCTTCCAAAACTGCATAAAAGCTCAGTGGTTTATAACAAGTGTGTATTTTTCGATCCTAAATATGTGGATTAGATGTGGCTTGGCTGGACTAGGTTGTCTTTGTCCTCAGGCTACAGTTCATCTCATTACTGCTTCATGTGTCTCCTTATCCTGGTACTAAAGGTTTTCCAAGGGATGTTCTCATGGTGGATGACAAAGATGCAAGAAGTGCTAGCAAAAGCTCATGGTGTCTCTTAAGGCCTCAGTGTGCTCCTAGCAAATTGCCCTATGCTCATACCCCATTGACCCAAACAAATCAGGCGGCCAAGCCCACCATCAAAGGGACCAGGATGTATACTCTGCCAAGAGAGGACTGTGGAGAAGATAGGGAGCATTCTGAATAAAAAATAAAATCTATATGTAGTGTTTAGGTTAATAGGGTTAGATGGCACTACTCAGTGAGAGTGTGTAAAGTAAAAGGAGACAATGAGAATAGTCTGAAAAACACTAATGATTAAGAAATAACCCTAAGAATGAAAATCAAGGATGGAATAAAATCGGGAATAGAGGATCCCTGAGGTCAAGAAAACTAAATTTCCATGAATTGAATGAGGAAAATATTATCTCATGCTATGCAAAATTCAAATCCAAGTGTCTTTGGCATCCCAGTTTGGAGGTTATTAATGAGACCAGTTTTTTGTAATAGAGGCAGAAACAAAATGTAATAAATTGAGAAGCGGGTGTGAAATGTGGAAGTGAGGATCGCAATAAGCCACCCCTTCAAAAAACTTGTCAGTAAAGGAAAAGTGGTATGGGAGTTGGAAGCTGGTAGACTACCTATGTTCAAGAAAGTAATATTCCTCTAACACCTCTTATAAAGTTAGAACAGGTGAAAAATAATTTCTTATTTGAAAATGATAATAAATCAAAAAGACCCTGCACTTCGATGACTATCCCTTGAATTTTACTTATAATAGTTAGCTATATGCAATCAAACTGATTTATTGGTTATTATAAAGTTTAGTCAACAAAATTTTATTCCTGTATGCTGGGTATTATTAAGATTTAGATGTACAAAATATGAATAAATCTAATTCAGAAATTCTCAGATGAAAAACCTGTGTGTCTGGAATTATGGCTGTAAAACCTGTATGTATGCCCATGAATTCACCTGAGAAATGCTTCAGCTGTATTTATATGTGGCTTAAAAATCATGTGATTTACTTCAAATACTCATTTTCCAGATTTATTCCAAGGAATGAAAATTTGATTGAATGGGTCAATTTTGAGGGTTTCCATTGCTATAAATTTATTTTATATGTGATGTTTGGGGCTTTAAAATGCAGGTATGTCAACAAAGACTATTGCTCTCTTTGGTGAAAAACCATCAAGATAAACTGTAGAATGTGTGGGAAAGAAGAAGGGGAAGAAAATTTTGTATTTTAAGTAAGGTCTGAAAGAATGAGTTAAAAATAATTATGCATACACATAATTGGCATTTGGAACCATTACTTAACTAGAAAGACTAATTGGGGATGATATTTGTAGAAATTACTCAGGTTTAAATCATTTACCCTCCCTTTAAAGCCCTCCTCAGAAGGATCTAAGTAGGATTTTTTTTCCCCTTCTAAACCTGACACTCTAATTTATCCACTATTATCTACCTTCACTCATTCATCAGATTCTTTAGAGTGATAGGTATGTAGTTTTAGCTTAAATATCCTTAGGGCAGCTTAGCTCAGTTTCTAACCTTTTCTCTTTACCAATAAGCTTCAGACCACCAGAAAACAAATTTTAATATTTAAATAGTGGACACATTATCTTGATTTTTAATGCTACATTTTTATAATTTATCTATAAATTGACATAGCTCTGATTTAGGTCTTCCCTTATTTGTACTCCCATTGCATCTTTATATACATATCTATTTTAACACTTATGGAATTGTCTTTATTTTTATGCCATTTTTTACTCTGAGAAGTACTCAGGTTATTCATCTATAACCGTAATCTAGTTACATGACTTAGTGGTATTTTGGTAATTTTAAATAAATACGCAAAGAACCAACTGATAGATCCAAGTATACTAAAGAGGAAACAACAGTAGAACTGACATAATTTTCTTTTCTTTGCCTTTTGGTTTTCATAGAACTACATGGTAATAGAGTTAGATTAAGAATATGTGATTATTCTTCTCTTGGAAGAAGTGGCAAGAAAATATATATAACATTGTTAGAACTGACAGTGTGCACAAATCTATGAAAGTTTTGTAAGCTACATGGAACTGTATTTTCTTATCAATTATTGTATTCTCACACTAGGATGTCAGGATAAAATTGATGCTCTTTCATAATTTGTTGTAAGTAACAGGAAGACCTCTTAAGGTAGTGGAGATCGAAAAAGGAAAGGGAAGATATCTGCAGAGAACCTCATGACTATAAATCTTAGGGAAAAAAGGGGAAGTACAGAGGTCTTCAAAATTGATGGAGTGGGTCAAAACCCCAAACTGCCTTTTTTTTAATGAAGTACAAGTGAGTGTTTAGGCTTTTTCTCTAGAACTCTGTTCAACCCCATTAAAAATCAAAAAGGTGAGACTGAAGAGGAAACGCACAGTAGCGCCATCTGCAGGAGGTGGAGAAGATTCTGAGGGAGGAGAGCCAGAAGGCATCTGCGGAATTTTGCTACTGAAGTAATAAAACTGAAAAAAACAAAAATCCCCAAACAAAAAAACCCACCTCACTAAGTCTTCCACTGCAGATGCAAGAAAAGAGTGTTCTTCAATTTTCTATCCGATTGTGGCAATATATCAAGTAACATTACTCAGAAATAAAAAAGAATACAGATAGAATGTAGACAAACTCTACAACATTGTGCTAAGCAAAAGAAGCCAGGTAAAAAGAGTACATACTGTGCATTTATATAGAGAGTTTTGGAGCAAGACTACTAAGCTATAGCTATAGAAATCAGATCAATGTTTGCATGTGAAGATGATTAGGAGACAAATGATGGAAAGGGGAATGAGATCACTATTTGCATGACAGAAACATCCTCTTTTTTAAAAAAGCCACGATATTAGTTATAGCTATTTTTTCTACCCATTTTATTTCTGTGACTACAAAGGTATATAAAAATTTCATAAATTACACAGCAAGGTATTTCAAACTGACAGTTCTCAGTTTCTCACTCTTACCATGATATTTAATTATGCCAACGTATATTTTGTTAAGTGTACATCAAAATGTACTCTTTTCTATTGCCTGACATTGTGCTACACAATGGTAGCTGAATGAAAGTGAAAGGCAAATAACTTTATTTAGAAATTCTAAAAAGAAACCAGAAGTGCCATTTTGTTTATCTAAATAAAAAGAAATGAAGTATTAGTCTCAAAAGCATAAGATACTTAAAGTTGTCTTTGAGGTTCACAATATGTTCCTCAAGAAGATTACAAGTATAGTAAGGGAGAAAGGAAAGGAAAGAAAACATAAATTTTACACTAACGTTGCAGGAGGGCAGCTCAAATTGCAGAGACAGACTCAGATGAAGTGAAAACTCAGGGGACAAAATCATGGAAACACATTCCCAGAATTAAAGAGAATGAATGGGAAGGGAAGGGAAAGCAAAGAGATAATTATTAGATAGAGACTTTAGAAGTTCCAGAGCCTTAGGTAAATTTCTCTTGTCAACTGCTTCCCTGAGACTGTGACTCCAGGTTGTCATTACTTCTTATCTCTACTTCTGTTCAGCACTCTTAAGATTTCATTTGCTCTTTAGCTCAAGATGTTTCCCTTGTGAGATGTTTTTCTCCAGTTTCTCGGGTGTTGCCACATCAATTCTGACCTAATGATGCCTGTATCTGACCTCCAGGCTAGAAAGTCATGGCCCTGCTCTCATTTTGCGTGCATCTTTCTCACTTGAGGAAATTTAAGGGTTTTTCTCCCTTCTCTTTTGCATTACACGAAGAGTAATGAGTAGAAGGGACATTGTGGGCTGTAACAGGGAAAATTTCAACTTACTGTTCAAGGTTTTTGAAGCATAATGAAAAAGATTTTTTTCCTCTTATAGATTTGATAATCTCTTTAAAAAAACTTTCTTGGAGAAAACATATGAATGAAATAAATAAATAAAGCTGTGCCTCTTAAAGGGCAAGTATAACATTGCTTATATTTTAAACTTTAAAAATCCTTTCAATTATTCCTTATACACATACAATAATTAAGAATGAATGACTCAGTAATTAGAAAATTGTAACATTTTGGGGTGAATATAAACTTCATATTTCTCACATGCACTAATTTTTTTCTTCATTAACAATTACAGTTTTATGGTGGTGGGAAAATGGAGACAACTGTACTTGAACAATAATAAAAAAAAGTCAGTTTTAAAATCCTAAGACCAAGTTCCGTAAGTCCAGTACCTATTTTTCTCTATGTAATTTATTGTTTTAGGTCTTATATTTCGGACTTTGATCCATTTTGAGTTAAGTTTTTTATATGGGGAGAAACAGTAGCCTAGTTTCATTTTTTGCATCTGGCTTTCGAATTTTCCCAGCACCATGTAGTGAACAGGCTTTCTTTTCTCCATTGTATGTTTTTGACTTCTTTGTGAAAAATTATTTGTCCAGCTACATGTGGGTTTATTTCTGGCTCTGAGTTCTGTTCCATTGGTCTGTGTGTCTGTTTTTCTGCCAATAACATACTGTATTGGTTTTTGTCACTTTGTAGTATAATTTGAAGTCAGGGAGTGAGATACATTTGGCTTTGTTCTTTTTTCTCAGTATTACTTTGACTATTTGGGATCTTTTGTGGTTGCATACAAATCTGATGATTGCTTTTGTTCTAATTCTGTAATAGCATTAAATCTGTATATTGCTTTGGGTGATATAAATTTGACCCTAAAAAGCAAGGACAATAAAGGCAAAAATAAATTAATGTAACTATATTAAACCAAAATGCTTTTGTACAGCAAAAGAAACCACCAACAAAACAGAAAGACAACCAAGCAAATGGTAGAAAATATTTGCAAACAACAGCTCTAACAAGGGGTTAATATCCAAAAATATAAGGAACTCATACAACTCAACACTAAACAAAATGACAATCCAATTAAAAATGGTCAGAGGACCTTAACAGATATTTCTTTCAAGAAGACATACAAATTGCCAATAGATATATGAAAAGATGCTCTTCTTCACTAGTTATTAGGGAAATGTAAATCAAAACTACAATGAGATAACCACCTCACAACTTTTAGAAGGGCTGTTATGAATAAGACAAGTTGGAGAGGTTGTGGAGAAAAAGGAACCCTCATTCACTACTTGTGTGAGTGTAGACTTGTACAGCTGCTATGGAAAACAGTATGGGAACTCCTGAAAAAATAAATAGAGTTAGCATATGACCCAGCACCCCCTCTTGTATCTACCTGAAAATTTTGAAAACAATTATTTGCAAAAAGTATATGCACCCCTATGTTCATTGTAGCATTATGTATGGTGGCCAAGGCATGAAAACAACTGAAGTGTCCTTTGATAGATGATTGGATAAAGAAAAAGTGGTACAGATATGCTATGGAATACTACACGGCCATAAGAAAAGATGAAATACTGCCATTTGTAACAACATGGTTGGATCTTGAGAATATCATGCTAAGCAAAATAAGTCAGAGAGAAAAGTTAAGAACCGTAAGATTTTACTTATATGTGGGATATAAAACTGAAAGCCACAAATGAACAAACAAGAAATATGAATAAACAAAAACTCCTAGACACAGATGATAATAAGGAGGTTACCAGAGGGAAGGGGGAAGTAGGGGTAGTAAAGGGTAAATGTGGTCAAATATATGATGATGGTGGAAGATTTGACTTTGGGTGGTGGACTCACAATGTAATATACAGATGATGTATCATAAAAATGTGCACTTGAAACATATATAATCTCATTAATCAATGTCACTCCAATAAATTAAATTAAAAAGTAAAAAATTATAGTTTTAGAAAATGCCTTGTTTGTAGTAAATACTTTTTGCAATAACCTTATAGACTCTAGACCCAGTGAACTTCCAGGCTAATTTACTCCATCTCTTCAATTACTTTCTGAAAACCTAAAGGATGTTTTTTTCATTTAAACATTTACTATAATAGCTCTATGAAAACTATAGAATTTGTTTAGATAGTATAAGTTTAATCTGCCAGTACTTCCAACTGCAAGCCTTAAAGTTAAATATTATATTGAACCCCATGACACTATCATTTCTGAAAAACAAAGTACTCAAAAATGGCAATGCCAATGACTAAGTGTTTCAAGTTATATTTTGAACTATATACAGTCAATTAGAGAACCCTATTTATTAATAAATACAATTATAAACTACAGTGATTATTGTAGAATATTTTTATATTCTTTATTTTACACCTCATCCAGCTGCCTACCTATGAATAACTTATTACTATCTATTTGTGAATTGCTTTTTAGAGAATTTCAAGGAGGGCTAGTAAAATTTGGTGAAAAGCAAAGAAGTATTTGATTCCTGATTTTTTATCCTTCACACTTTTCCTATTTCTTGATAGTTCTGTTATATATTCAACACTTTCAATACATCAAAACCAAATCAGTAAAACTTATGAAATGTGCAGATTCATTTCAGGCCTCTTTTCTGCTGTATACATTTCTTTACATTATTAGGGTTTGTATATGCAGGCAGACTATAGCTTTAGGCAAATAAAAATACACATGAGTTATTATTTTACACAAAATATGTCTTTGTAAACCTTGCAGATAGTCACTAAGAGAAACTAGGATTTCCTAAGTGGGGTTCAAACCAAACCAAAACAACTTTTCATCAAATGTCTCTGTTAAAATGCTGCTTTAGATCTTTGCTCAAGTTTGGACACATGAATCAGATTTTACCTAAAGAAAATCAGCAATAATCATCACAATCTCTAAAACATTTTTGAAGCATTACTGGAACTAGAGTTGGACAAAAGAAAATTTAATTTCTCATTTTTTTAATGAAAATAATAGACTGGGATCTTCAAATGTAAAATCACAAAAGACAACAAAATGAATTTTGATATTCTACCTAGCTGCTCTATTTGAAACCTTAAATTTCTACTTTTCCCATGTAGTTATGTGATTGACATCCATGTGTATGAAACAGGTATCCCTCAAATGACAGATAGCTGCAATCAGGAAAACAGTAGGCACAACGGAGCTTCAGTATAAGGAAAACAGGAAACAAATTATTACAGTCAGTTTCCATTAATTTTAGTCTCTAGCACATGCCCTTTCATTTACAATGTTAGATGTATGTGAGGTCTGTTTGAAAAAAGTTCAGCCATAATTAATATAATGAGAACGGTTTACACCGTTCTCATCGTTTACACCGTCATTGATGAAACCTGGCAGACAAGGAGAGCGGACTGGAATGTGCATGTGGGAACAATGATGACTTCACTACTCTAGTCAGTGGGGGCAGCAGACACTGTTGAGTGAGCATTTGTGCTGTGTGGCTATTGAATTCAAATTGACTGAGCAAGTAGCACAATGAATCTGCATCAAATTTTGCCTTAAGCTTGAACATTCCTCTGTGAAAATTATTCAGATGATTCAGAAGGATGTAGCTAATGGCAACTGGTGATTGGCAGCTTTATACAGCATGCCTGTTCATATATCATATCTTGGGCAGAGTGTTTTGGTGAAACATCAAATCACCCAGGTGGCTTAGCCCCACTACAGCCCAGATTTGGTGCCCTGCAACTTCTGTTTTTTCCCAAAACTAAAATCCCCCATTAAAAGGGAAAAGATTTCAGACCATCAACGAGGCTCAGGAAAATATGATAAGGCAGCTGATGGCAATTGGGAGAACTGTTTGAGGTCACAAGGTGCCTATTTTGAAGAGAACTGAGGTGTCATTATCCAATGTACAATGTTTTTTGTATCTTGTATCTTCTTCAGTAAATGTCTCTATTTTTCATATTAAGTGGATGGATACCTTCTGGGCACACCTTGTATAAATTATTAGCAAGTGTAATTTAAATAATACTATTCAATCTCTTTTTTCAGCTTATGTTCATTCTTTAACAACATATTTCCATAATTAAAAAGATAAAGATAGATGAATAAACAAGCAAGGTAGGATATTACGTGAAGACCAATTTACTTTGTAACATATTCTAAATCAGCTATCAGGGAAGGGTGTCAAACTCACTTTTACCTGGGGCCACATCAGCCTTGCAGTTGCCTTCAAAGGACCGAATGTAATTTTAGGACTTTATAACTACTCCTTAACAGTTAAGCGAGAGCTCAGTGCTGCCACTGGGTAGAAACAAGGTGCCGAGCCAGATAAAACAAGGTGGAGGGCCGGATTCGGCCCGTGGACCTTGTGTTTGTCATCTGTGCACTAAAGCAACATGATCAAGTCAGACCTCACTGAAAAGAAATGGCTTTCAATTCTTTTAGTTCTGCCCCTGAATAACTCTTCACACTACGTGTTTGACACTGCATGGTTGTGAGATGCGTGTACTGTGTATGTGCTGTAATTGATTCTGTAGGCTTAGAGTTTTCTTCCTCATTCCAACATTACCCATACTCCCTGAAGTACTCTCATCTTGACTTTGGGAAAATAGGGATAGTGAAAAGGGGAAAGTGCTTCTTTTTCTAACATGGAGAAGGGATAGAACTGGATTCATTAGAACACACTGTGATTGTGTGTGTGTGCACATTAATATATTTTCTTTTTTTTTTTTGAAAATAAATGTCTTTTATTTCATTAAATTTTTCTAACAAGTGTATATACAGGAATATAAAAAAGCTATTGATTTTTATTTCAGCCAGGTTACAGTAGGTAATATTTCTTTTCTTTTTTTTTTTAAATATATTTTATTGATTATGCTATTACAGTTGTCCCATTTCCCCCTTCTCTCCCCTCCACCCTGTACCCCCCTCCCACCCACATTTCCCCCTTTAGTTCATGTCCATGTGTCATACTTATGAGTTCTTTAGTTTCTACATTTCCTGTACTATTCTTGCCCTCCCCCTATCTATTTTCAACCTACATTCTATGCTACTTATTCTCTATACCTTTTCCCCCTCTCTTCTCCTCCCACCCCCCTGCTGCCTAACCCTCCATGTGCCCTCCATTTCTGTGGTTCTGTTCCTGTTCCAACTGTTTACTTAGTTTCTTTTGGTTTTGCTTTAGATGTGGTTGTTAATATTTGTGAGTTTGCTGTCCTTTTACTATACATGTCTTTTCTTTATCTTCTTTTCTTAGATAAGTCCCTTTAGCATTTCATAAAATAAGGGCTTGGTGATGATGAACTCCTTTAACTTGACCTTATCTGAGAAGCACTTTATCTGCCCTTCCATTCTAAATGAGAGCTTTGCTGGATAGAGCAATCTGGGATGTAGGTCCTTGTCTTTCATGACTTGGAATATTTCTTTCCAGCCCCTTCTTGCCTGTAAGGTCTCTTTGGAGAAATCAGCTGACAGTCTGATGGGAACTCCTTTGTAGGTGACTGTCCCCTTACCTCTTGCTGCTTCTAGGATTCTCTCCTTCGTTTTTACCTTGGCTAATGTAATTATGATGTGCCTTGGTGTGTTTCTTCTTGGGTCCAACTTCTTTGGGGCTCTCTGAGCTTCTTGGATTTCTTGGAAGACTGTTCCCTTTGCCAGATTAGGGAAGTTCTCCTTTATTATTTGTTCAAATATGTGCTCAATCTGTTGCTTTTCCCCTTCTGATTCTGGTACCCCTATAATTCGGATATTGGAACGTTTAAAGGTGTCTTGGATGCTCTTAATCTTTTCCTCAATTTTTTGAATTCTTATTTCATCATGCTTTCCTGCTTGGTTGATTCTATCTTCCTTCTGGTCCACTGTATTGTTTTGAGACTCATATTCCTTCCTTTCACTATTGGCTCTCCTCTGCTTGTCTTCCTGCATCTGTTTTATGGTAATCTGCATTCTTTCATCTAAATTTCATCCAAAATCCACCAGTTCCGTGAGCTTTCTAATCACCAATGTTTTGAACTGGGCATCTGATAGATTGGCTAATTCTTGGTCGCTCAAAAGGATGAGTCCTGGGGGACTGATCTGCTCTGTTGAAAACATATTTTTTTTCCCCTGCCTCTCCTTTTTTTTTTTTTTCAGTCTGGTCGCTCTTGTTACGGTGGGGGGCGGAGCCTTAGGTGCTCACCGGGGCTGGGCACCCCAGTCGCTAGATTGTGACGTTATATGTGGGGGCGGGGCGGGAGCGGGAGCAGGGCGGGAGAAAACAATGGCGGTAGTTCCGTTCTCCTGGACTCAGACCCTTGTCTGAGCTTCTGGGCCGCGAGTTCTGCCCTGGTCCACAATCGCTACCCCTCTGGGTCTGCCAGCCGCAGCTTGCGTACTCAGGGATCACCGCTGCCTTCTTGCGCCCCCGGATGGCTTTTGCGCCGATTTCGCGCCAAACCTTCCCCCGACCTCCGCGCGCGCCGCCTACCCGAGCCAGCCCTGTGCCCGCCTGGCTCGTCTTCTCCTACCGGTCCGGATGAATGCGTCTACTTCAACTTCTTGGCTGCCCGACTTCCATTCAGATAAATCCTCTGCCAGATCTGGGTGTTATTCTGATAGTAAATTATTGTTGTAAATTATTGGTTTTCTAATCTTGGTTGTACGAGGAGGTACGGTACGTCCACCTATTCCTCCATCTTGCCGGAAGTCCCACATTAACATATTTTCAAAAAAAGGTTCGTAAGATAAATGACTGCGTATAATGCTGTGACCCTGCTTCAGGTAGTTTGGATTGCTACTTTGTTCTAAAGAATCACAAATAGTCTAGATAGCACAAGTAGTTCTATTTCCTCCACCACCTTTGATCAACTGATGATGGCTAGAATTCTTATAACCAGACTGGCTGCTAAGGATTCTGTGTAGTAATTTCTAGGCAATTAGTTGGAAACATGTGCTGTATGTGTGAGTGGTGGTGCCCTTACTATCTTATTTGATATTTCTGACTCAGTACAGTTTTTTATTTTACCTCCAAGGAACCAGGGTAGGAGAGACTTTTTGACGTTTATTGTAATATGAGTGTGCTATATTCCTGGCCAGGCACTTTGCTCAGCATGTTATAACTGTTACTTCATTCATTCCCCATACAAACTTCATGGTGGTGCTATCTTCGATTTATAGATGAGGCAGTTGAGTCTTGTAGAGGCTAAACTATGTGCTTAGGACACAACAGATGAGTCAGGACTTAAGTTCAGCAAGGATAACGCCACATCTCTTACTCTGAAACACTTCACTGTGCTGTCTTTACTTTTCCCAGGTCAACAGTTTCAGAATTAGAGCCCAACTCCTGGCTTAGGATCTACTGTTTTTCCACTAATTGAATTTTAGTGATCACAAAGATGAATAAAGGGGTGCTTAATTTTTTTTTTTATTATAAGTACTAGTCTCTGGAAAAATTGAGCTTCAACATTCGCTCTGGAAAAGGGCTTCCACTGTTACCTACCCTGGCTATCCTTCTCAGGCTCATGCTCTCCCTCCACTGTCCTTATTAAAACACAGCTGTCTATCCTATGATTAAACAACTGTAGGAACTCAGAACCTATTACTATTTAAAGAAACAATATTTTATATACCTATACATGATATTATTTTGCATTGAAGTCATTTGCTTTATGAATCCTGCCAATTCAAATGTTAGAAATATGTAAATGTATTATTTCACGTCAAAAACATTTAGAGATGCTATTTAGTGGAAAGAGCTTTCCTCGGGGTATCAGGTAACTTCTGGTCCTGATTTTACTACCCATCAGTTTTGAACCTTGTAAATAGATTATACATTTGACCTAGAATTCTAATTTCTAAAAATATTTAGTATCTAAAACAACTACTTTAGTCTGTTCAACTCAGTAAATGTTATTGGGCTATTTTGCATAATGGGCATTGTGGGGAGTAGTGATATCAAGATGAATAAACCAGAATTCTTGTTGGTATTGGAAACCAACATATGTATGTAGATACCTATGAATAATGCTGGTAAAGTTTTGCTGTTATATAATATGATAAAAAATAGTGAGAAGGGAACATGGAGAAGAAATGACACATTTAGTGTGATTCTGATCCTCAAGTAAGAGTAAGTGCTCATGTGCTTTGAGAAAAAAACTACAAAAAGACATGAAAATGTTATAATTATTATCATTTTCCTGTATGTACTTCTTAGCTTCTTAGCACCAGAAAATAACAGAAATTCAAGGAGTCTCAACAACAATAGATTATTTTTAAGAACTTGTAGGTGATTTTTAGTAATTACAATTGATATAATAACCTTTTAAAAATACTCTAAAATTGTTACTTATATCTGATAAAATGAGGGTGACTACACTAGCCTGGTGACTGCACTAGTCAGAGCCATCGCTCTGGGCTGGAGAACTGAGAGCTTTCAGAAGGTGGACCCTTCCATCAATTGATAAAATACCACAGAGTTGTTTCTCTGTAATATGGGACAAATAACACATAAATGAAACAGAAAGAAATTTGTGAGTGAAGAAATTTCTACCAAACTGATTATTTCTTGAAAACACATTTATGTGCAAATTAGTAACCAAAAACATTACTCTGAATCTTTGGCTGAGGGGGATCCCAAGATGAATAGTAGTATTTACTGCTTCCAAGGGCACTCTAGTGTCAAATGTAATTCACTTTATTGTCTTGAACAAAATCTTTGATGTTTGTGTAGAATTTAGGTAGGCAGACCTGCTTTTCCTCAGCTGTAGTTCCTATTTAAACCAGCGTCCTTTTACCATGATATCTAGCAAGTGTTTCTACAATGTGGAAGTAAAAAGGAGAGGTATGAACAGTTATTACAGCCTGAGTGGTAGATTTACATTTACACTCATCAATTTGTATTCACTTAACTGATTCTCTGTGACAACACTACAGCAGAATATCCATCTCTGGTTAGGAAACTTTGAGCATGAAGCCACATATGTGTTTTCTCATGCATGTACTGTACCTTTTGACAACTATCCACCATTCAGCAAATATCTTTTGAGCACTGACATTCTATACAGCCTTTGTAAGGTGTAGGGGTACAATAGTGGGGAAGAAAACTGATGTGGCCTTTGTCTTTATAGAACTTAATTTCAGTGTGAGGTATCTACATTTAACAGTCATATAATTTCAAGGTGATATCTAGGAAAAGAATATGAACAATGAGAGACCATAACAGAGATTTGCTTCAAATGGGTGATCACAACAGGGCCTTCATGAAAATTGGTATTTAATATGAGATCTTTTAGATAGAAAGGAACTAACAGTATGGAATAAAAAGTCAAAATGGATTTAGTCAGTGTAGGTTGTATAATGATCAGAGGCATTTGCAAAATTCCTAGAACATTGGTTTCGGGTAAATGAGTGGTGGTTAGCGTGTCTGAGAAGCAGTGTGAGGAAGTAGTAGGGAAAAGGAAGAAGTGCCAGGAGCCAGGTTATATGGGCACCTGTGAGCCATTGTCAGGAGATGGCTTTTGTTGCCACAGAACATATGGAAATCCATAGGCTTACACACAAATTGAACTCATTAAATCATTTGTGTGCCTTATACTGTACTTGTACTTGCAAAACTTGCCCTCTTTTGTCTTTTCACTCATCCATTCATTTATTGATTTTTCCGAGTGCCAAAATTCAAGAATCAAAGGATTCTCCTCATCCTGAATAATATACCATGATCAAATGGGGACAGGCAGATTTTTAAAAAGACTAAATATATCCTAATACACATTTCAGTAATAATAGAATTAAATATGCAATAATGTTTTATTAAGCAGTGTTTTGGTGCTCAGGAGATGAAATTAAGAGAGTTAGGAAAGGCATTTTAGAAAAGGAGATTACTCTGGACCTCTTGAAGGAATATTAGATGTTTGCCAAGTAGTCAGCCATTCTAACCAGTGGGTCCACACTGGGAAGTATATTCAGGGATGCATCTGGCACACACTGTGCAAGGAAGGAATGAGACTCAAGAAATAAATGTAAAAGGCAATCTGTAGATCAAAGACTTCTCAAGTGGGTACATGACCTATCAAGAGGATGGATTTTAGGATGACATTTTTAGGTTCTTAGCATAATTATTCTGGCCTCTATCTCAGGCTACCATGTAGCTCCTAGGATCACTTTGCTATTTCCTTCTTGTGTTCAAGGAGATTTTAGTGACAGCTTACCTTATCATAGATATTAACTTCCTGAGGTACAAACCTAAATTCATGACAGGCGCTTCATACATGCTGATCGGTTCTTGTCTTAGTTTCGTATGGATGCTGCAACAAATTACCATAAATTTAGTGGCATAAAACAACAAAAATTATGTTCTTATAGTAGTAAAGTTTAAAAGTCTAAAATAAAGGAGCTGGCAGGGCTGCATTCCTCCTGGGACTTCAGGGGAGAGTCAGTTTCCTTGTCTTTACTGGCTTCTAGAGGCCATTTGCATGCATTTGCTTGTGGTCCCTGCCTTCGTATTCAAAGGTCACCACTCCAATTTATGGTTCATTAGTGACATCTCCTTTTTATGACTTTGATCTCTTTTGGTAACTGCATCCCACCCGACTAATGCAAAATGATCTCCAAATCTCAAGGTCCTTAACTAAATTGTACCTTAGTCACCTTTACCATGTAAGGTAGCATATTCACAGGATGTGGACATGTTTAGGGATGTTTTTTCAGCCTACCACAGTTCTGCAAATGACATTGTCAAATTGTGGGTTCTGAGCTTTTTGGGTCCCAAAACTTGGTTGAACATTTTTATCTTCTCAACTAAGAGGGAGATGACAGAGTATTAGGGGTGCTGAATAGGAGACACAAAGCTTCATGATTTCACTTTCCTTTTCTACCTCATTGTTGCATTTTAGTGAAGTGACATTGTCCCACTGGAGGAGATAAGGGAGCCTTTGAAATACTGCCACGTGCAGGACCCGGTGGTGCTGAGATCCAGAAGGGCTTTTATCCCCATCGTTATTCCTCAGAAGGGAGTCTATCACTCTGCAGGGAACCTCTTTGAAGCTGCCACAGCTTTGGGGTTGCTGAGTGCAGGGACTCCTCAAAGAAAACACAGCTCTTTTCATTTCTTGTCAAGGAGGAGTTCAAGTTCAAAAAAATGTTCTCTCTCTCCATAGTTTTTCATGTCTATAAATAGGACAGTGTCAAAGCTCTGACCAAGAGTTTATAGTTGATTCGTGAGAGTAATGAGAATGAAATTAGGTTACTAGCTTTTTCATCTCATTTGTGCAATTATGAAGTAACACAATGGAGTCGTAATGACACCATGCCTTTCAGTAAGGTCTTATCATTGAGGATGCCAAAAAAAGCATTTAAGAGTGTTAAGCCACTAATCTTCAAACTTTAGTTGGCACAAATTTAAGAAAAGTGTCATTATTTTGAAAAAAAAAATGAGGGCCACACCTCTAAAAGTGGTCAAATCAACCAGCCCAAAGATTTATTCCTATTTTTTTAGTGTGTATATAGGTGATCACTTAGTATCATGTCTGGAAAACATTTAAGACAGAGGAGTCATCGAGCAGGTTTAAGCATAGATATCAAGTCATTGTGGCATAACTTGTGGGGGGCTCAGGTACCTGGGCAAAACAGTTGATTAATCCAGGATAAATGAAGAGTGTCACACTTACTAAGTGTTGAACAATTTATGATCCAAAATGCAGGTGTTTGAGTAAATAGCAGATATTTAAGAATTGTGAAGTTCAATAGACCTTGGAACACAGACATTTACCTTTCTAGTTTCCTGTTAAATATAGATAGTTTTTAAAATATATATATAGATGATTCTGGACTTACTAGTTAATGATTGAGAAAAGGCCAGAAGCTCTTAATATTACTCAGGTTTACTGGGAGGTTTGTAAATTGATTTCCAAGTCCATAGTTATATCAACTCACTGCCTTTTTTCCCAGTTATTTTAATTTTAAATTTTATTATCAGCTTATGAAAATTTGACCCACTGTCTATATAATTCGGAGGACTATTACTTTTATTACTTTAAAGAATGTCTGTTGATTTAAACCTGCTACATGTCATAACCCATATCTTCCAGATCAACAATCAGGAATTTCAGATTTTCAATTTCTGTGGCAAACCAAATGTCCCTCATTCTCAGAATTTAATTATGTTCCTCTCCAAGGAAATAAAAAAGCCTAGTACTTCATTAGTAAAAACATGTTTTATTTTCTTTTTGACTTACTACAGTATATTTGGAAATTAGATTTTTTAAAGGAAAAGAGTAAGGTGACTGATAAGCTTTTTAAAGTTATACTTTGGCTCAGCTGCAAGCCTTCTGAGTTCCTCTGAGGTCTTTAATGAATGGAGAGATGACAGTGTGAAGAAGTTCTAGTTACTGGTAGAAGTGAAGGTGGAGAGAGCACTGTGGTGTGGAGGCTTTACAAGTCAAGATGGTCCTAGGAATAACTTTTCCTTAAATACTATTTTTATTTCTTTAAGCAATAACCTCTGACAGCCTAACACAAGCTGTGACAAATGGGTTTGCCCACATTTGACAGGTGTTCTGTAGGCTAGAGGGATGCTGTTGGGCAACCTTAGTGCATTTATTTTTCTTTTCCTCTTTTTTCCCTATAAACCATGCTTATTATAAGGTAATGTGACTTAGGAATTTTACACTTTTCTAGAAGTATATTTTATTACATCCTTTCTGGGGGATATTTTGGAAAAATCTTTAAAATATACATAATTTTTAAAGTAGCAATTTTTCTTCTAGGAATTTTCTCTAAGGAAATAATCACAAAAACATGTAAAGATTTATGACCAAAGATGTTTTTTATTGTTTTCTTGATAATAGTGAGAAATTAGAAACAACATACATGTTCACAGTATGGGTTGGTTAAATGCCTGGATTCAATCAAGAGATAGAAACACATAATAGATTAAGGGGGGAGGTTTCATAAAGAGAATCTCATTAATCTCTCTAGTGAGAGAGCTTAACGTTGTGCTCACTTTAAAGGAAAATACTTAAAGGAATTCTATCCATTCTCACAGAACATATGTTGAAGGATGAATTTAGAGTTGGAAGGCAAGAAATTAATAACTAGCACACACGTGTCAGTGAAGCATAAGATAACCATTATGTAAAGTGTACTATCCTAGAATACATAGTCTATATATAATATATTCCTCTGAAGCAAAGAGGTTTACTTCCAGTGTAACTGGACTTGCCTAAGCTCATGATTTCTTTTCTGTCACATAATTTCACTATGTGTTCAGGTTTTACCCCACTTTCTCTGAGTTATTCTTAGGGCATTGGAGTTTGGATACCTGATGCTTATTAGTGCTGAGAGTACTGATGTGCTTTGTCTTTGATACGTGGCTGCTTGTCTTCTGTGAGTAGCCATAAAGATATGACAGGCTAACTTGTTAACTTGCAAGTATGGTGAAATTTTAGACCATCTCTGTTCTTGACTTAATATTAACTAAATGGATCACTAAACAACCTAGCTACTATATTTTTGAAAACTGGCAGGTGATATTAAAAGGCTAAAATGGGAAAATATCAGATTGACCAGGGTGTTGCTTTAATGAGGTGGGTGAGGAAGGCTGGCTTTGAGGAAACAACTCAAACTTGAAGCATGAATAATGAAAAAGAAAACGCCATACTAAAGTTTTAGTGAAGAGAATTAGATAACAGGAAGGGCAAATGCAAAGCCCCAGAGGTGGCATCAGGGTTGGTTCATTTGAAGGACTGCTAGAAGGCCAATGTGCTGAAGGGTGCTGAATGAGGGAGCAGCAGGGAAGTGAGTGGCAGAACCAAATCCTATAGCACCTTGCAGGATTCAGTAAGGAAAGGGAAGCCAATGAAGGGTTTTAAGCAAGGAAGGATGATCTGGTCTACAAAGATAACCCTAGCTGCTATGCAAGAGTTCGAACAGAAAGATTAAGGATAGAGTCAGGAAGAAGTTAGGAGAGGACCAACATAAAGAGAGTTTGATGACTGTGTCTTGAGTCAGCAGTATCTCGTAACTAAGAAGATAAACAAAAATCCAGTACTAAAAATTCAGTTAAAATTTCATCAGTAGCATTTAAACATAAAAAACGGATGGCTTTCCCCTAGTCAGGTGGCTCAGTTGGTTGGAGCATCATCCTATACACCAAAAGGTTGTGGGTTCCATGCCTAATCGAGGGTATGTATGGCAGACAGTGGATCAGTGTTTCTTTCTCTCACATCAATGTTTGTCTCTCAATCCATCCCCCCTCCTTTTTCTCTCTAAAATCAATAAGCATATATTTGGGTAAGGTAATAAAATGGATGGCTTTATGAGAAACTGAAAAGTAATGGCTAACAAGAGAAACAAAGATTTTATCATTGACTCTACAGAATTGAAAAGTACTTAACTTCATGCTCAGAGTTCAGAAGTGTTTTTAAAAAGACAATGAATCAGCAAATTCATTAAAATTTAACTGTGTTAGCCAGCATGGAAAGTAGTATAAAATGACTTGGAGAGGCTACATATTTATAGAAAATCTCATTGTAGTTTGCTATTTCTGGTATGAGTCAAAGAAGAGATGTTACAACTGATAGCACAGAAAGACAAAGCATAATAAGAGACTACTATGAACAACTATGCTCCAAAAAACCAAGATAACCAAGAAAAAGTGGATAATGCTATAGAAACATGTAACTGGCAAAGACTGAATCAGGAAGAAATAGAAAATCTGAACAGAACAGTAATGAGTTAAGGATATTGAACCAAATATAAAAAACCTCAAACAAACAAACAACCCTAGAACCAAATGGCTTCACTGATGAATTTTACCAAACTGATAAAGAATTAAAACCAATTTTTCTCAAAGTCTTCCAAAAAATTGGGAGGAAGAAACATGCCTTATTTCACTTTTTGAGGCCAGTATTACCCTGATACCAAAGGCAGGTAAGGGCACTACAAGAAAATAAAGCTATAGGGCAATATCCCTGATGAATATAGATTTTAAAATTCTCAGAAAAATATTAGCAAATTAAGTTTAGCAGCACATTACAATGAATGTACACCATGATCAAGTGGAATTCATCCCTGCAATGCAATGTATAGTTCAACATATGCAAATGAACATGTTTGACCCATCCAATGAATAGAATGAAAGATAAAAATGACATAATTATCTTAATAGATGCTAAATAAGCACTTGACAAAATTCTGTTTCCATTTATGATTAAAAAATTTTAACAAAGCAGCTGTAGAAGGTGATAATGGCCTTGACATAACAAAAGCCATCTATGGCAAGCCCCAAGTTAACATTCATATTCAATAGTGAAAGGTTGAAAGCTTTTCTTTTAAGATCAGGAACAAGATGAAGGTGCCCACTATTACCACATCTATTTAACATAGTTCTGTAAGTCCTAGGCAGAGTAATTAGGCTAAATTCACAAACAAATGGCTTTAGAATAGGAGGAAGAAGTAATACTGTATATATTTGCAGATGACATCATTGTTTACACAGAAAATCCTGAAGAATCATCAGAAAACTGTTAGACTTAATCAACAAATTTAGTAAAGTTGTAGGATGAAAAATCAACATATAAAAATCAGTTGTATATCTATACACTAAAAATAAATTATTCAAAGACAAAATTTAAAACACAATTCCATTAAAACAGTATCAAAAAGAATAAAATACTGAGAAAAAAAATTTAACCAAGGAAGTGAAAGATCTCTATACTGGAAATTATAAACATTGATGGAAGAAATTGAAGAAGATACAAGTAAATGGAGATATATTCTGTCATCATAGAGTAGCATGTTCATACTATCCAAAGTCAGCTAAAAATTCTAATCCCTATCAAGATTGTAATGGTATTTTCACAGAAAAAGAAAATGATTCCTAAAATTTACATGATACCTCCTGATTTCAAAGTATATTAGTAATCATATCAGTATAATGTTGGCATAAAACACAGACACAGACCAATAGAATAGAATCAGGAGCCTAGAAATAAACCTCATGTATACGTTTAACTAATTTTCAACAATGTGTAAAGAATACATAATTGGAAAAGGAGAATTTTTTCATAAATGATGGTGGGAAAACTGGATAGCCACATGTAAAAGATTGAACTGGGACTTTCATCTTACACAAAACCCAAAAATTAACTCAAAATAGATTAAAGACTTGCATGTGAGACCTGAAACCTTGAACTCCTGGAAGAAAACATAGGAAAAAGCTCCTTGACCTTGACCTTAACAATAACTTTTTCAATTTGACACCAAAATGAAAGGCAGCAAAAGCAAATTAAACAAATAGAACTACATCAAACTAAAAATTACTGTACAGCATAGAAAACAATTGACAAAGTGAAAAGATAATCAGAGAAAATATTTGCAAACCAAATACCTGATTAGTGGTTAATATTTAAAATATAAAATATATAAGGAACTAGTATAAATCAATAGCAAAATATAAAGAAAGAACAAAAACAAATAACCCAATTACAGCATAGTCAAATGTCCTGAACAGACATTTTTCCAAAGAAGACACAAATGATTAATAGGTAAATGAAAAGGTGCTAAATGTCAATGATCATAAAGAAATGCAAATCAAAACCACAGTGAGCCCTGACTGGTGTGGCTCAGTTAGTTACGTATCATCCCACAAAGTGAAAGATCACCAGTTCCATTCCTGGTCAAGCACATGCCTGGGTTGCAGGTTTGGTCCCAGGTTGGGGCATGTACAAGAGGCAGCTAATTGACATTTCTCACATCAGAGTTTCTCTGCCTCTCTCTCCTTCCTTTCCCCTCTCTCTAAAAATAAATAAAATATTTTTAAAAATCTACAGTGAAATATTATTCATATCTGTTTGGATGGCTGTCATCAAAAAGTCAAAAGTTAACAAGCATTAGAGAGGATGTGAAAAAAAGGAAAAAATACTTGCACACTCTTGGAATGCAAATTGGTACAGCCATCATGGAAAAAATACGGCAGCTCCACAAAAATTAAAAATAAAACTACCATAGTATCTAGCAATTTTATTTTGGGTTATAGATTCTAAGGAAATAAAATCAATATCTCAGAGACATCTGCACTTGCATGTTCTTTCCAGCATTACTCACAGTAGCTAAGATGTGGAAACAATCTTAGTGTCACTATCTATCTGTCTGTCTATATATGCATCCATCTATCCACACGTCCACACGATGGAATATTGTTTAGACTTAAAAACTAATGAAATCCTTCCATTCATGACCATATAAGTGAACAGGAAGGGTATTATTTTAACAGTAAAAGTCAGGCACCGAAAGTAAGATCCCTGCATGATCTTACTTATATAGGAAATAGAAGGAAAAAAGTTGACTTTATGGCAACAAAGACTAGAATGGTGGCAACTAGAGTCTAAGAGATGGGAGTAAAAGGCAGATATTGATTAAAAGGTCCACATTTTCAGTTATAAAATGAATAAGTTCTAGAGGCCTAATGTATAAGCATGGTGACTGCAGTGAATAATAATATATTGTACTTGGAAATTTGTTAAGAGAGTAGATCTTAAATGTTCTCACCACACACACACACACCAACACACACAGCTACCTGTGAGGTAATGAAGACATTCAATATTAATTAGCTTAATTGTGGTAATCACTTAATAGTATATACATTTACTAAAACACCTGAAATGCATACAGTTTTCATTTGTCAGTCATATCTCAAAATGCCTGGAAAAGACAAAGAGAAGGCATGCATTAATTGTAGAGTTAACTTTATCTATTACTACTCTCTTAGTAACGTGTACCTTTGGAAGTTATTTAAAGTTCAGTCCTGGGTACTGATTTTCTGCTTAAAAGACGATAAACATTTTAATAGTTTTTACTATTTTTATTTCAATTCCTAATTGCAATTGCATAAATGAATGTTAGTGGATATAGCTCCATTTAAAGGTGCATTTTCCCTGCCCTGTTCTTCAGAGCTCTAGGGACAAAGGTGACACGTGCAGGCCTCCATTTAAGACAATGAAATGACACTTCTATATCAAGAATTAATTGCCATGTTATAAAATCATTTTTAATTTACAGTCCTTCTCTATACCTCATCACAAATGAGTTCACTGCAGAGTCAATCACCTTGAGCAACATGGTCAGATGAATCAGTCATTCTATGTAGCATTGTCCCTTTTTAAAAGAAAAAAGCAAAATAATGTTTTATGTGTTAAAGGGAGATGAAATAAAATCTTATATTTAATTTGACTTTTTAAATTTTTATTTTTTAACAATGATATTTCTAGAAGTTAGTATATCCACCATCACATTTTAGTTTTTATACAAATCTTTCTATCCAAATATCTGGTACTCTTTGATTTATAAACTTTAAAGAAGATTATAAATCAGCAAAGGGTCAAATCCCAAGGGCTATAGAAGAAATAACAGGTCCAGAATATATTCATGAATACCAAAAAAAAAAAAAGTAAAAAGCAAGTTTATAATTTACAACTGCCCTGAGGCAGCAATAACTAATACGCTGAAAATTTACCCATTTTATGCATCTATTGTGCTTGTTTTACTACTTTGCTTTTCATAAAAAACACATTTATTTCAGTAACTGTCATTTCTTTTGGCATTTATGTCATCTCTGAGCTATGTGTGGAAATACACATATTTCTACTTTACAATTTTTGTTGAAAAATTGTTTATTTTACAAATTTATATCAATGTTTTTTGTCCCATGATCAAATTATTTGCATTGTTCTTTTTTATCAGGCATTTCAGAAAATCAGTCTTACAACTATTCAGTTAACATCTGTTTTAAATCTTTTTCCAATTGCTGCTTGAATGACATTTTATCATTAACTATAAAGAGGAACAAGTGGAAATTTTTAGAATACAGGTCACATCAAAAATTATTCAATAAGAATAACACTAAATTATATTTAAATGATACTACCCTCATTAATACAACATGTGAGCCACAGATGTAACCTAATGAGTTTTCATATTGTTCCTGGGAGTCACTGGAGTTGTGTGAACAAATTATTATTTTCAGATATATGGTAGCAGTATAAACTTGAGCAGAGTAAACAGAAGAAGGTGGCCTCTCAGTGCCTATTTTCCAAAATAATAGCCATGAAGAAATCAAGGCTTGCAGTTCATATTTTATTGAATAAAACTTTAGATAATAAAGCAAGAGGATGGTAGTGGATATCATCTGCTTTTGCCTGCTTAATTTCAGTATCTTCTTATAAGAGCATCCACATTTTTATTCATTTCCAGATAACTTACTTCGGATGTGGAGGTCTGTGCCCCAAGTTTTGGAGATGGTGCCTTTGTGTAGTCCTAGTCCTTTGGAACCTTATTTCCTTTTAGAGGTAATAATTGATTCAGTGATTTACAAGTAACCAATCTATTTACTGTTCTGTCTGCCATATCCTTCTCAATCTTACCTTGTGGCATATTCCCTGTCAGAAGAGCCTTGAATATTGCAGAGGCTGGAAGGAGTCATCTAAAGGGATCTGACTTTGGGGTAAGATAAGTTCTTGATTGGGATATGAGGTGAGATAGAGTTGGCAAGAACACCTATCCTGTTGCTAACCAAAACAATCTCCAGGCTAAGCTATAGATACAGAAATTGTAATTCAACAAGGCCAAATGCAAATTGCCCCTAGTTGAACTAAACATGAAAAAAAAAAAGTTGTATTGGCAAGAAATCAGCATGGAAAAAAAGCTGTGACTGTTCATGCCCTGTGACAATCCCTACAAAGTAACTGTAGGGTAAACAGAGGCAATCTGGCTCTCTTACCCATCTGTTTTGGCAACTAAGGTAAGCAGTGTTCCCATGGCCTTGAACGGGCCTGAATGTGCAAAATCCCGTTTTGGTATACAGTATCTTGGCACCCTGCCGGCTTTGTGTGCATGCAGCATATGAGGGAGTTGAGACTTCCCACCTCACACCATGCAGTCACACACAGTGACCTGTAGGGGGACACGTGGCTTGCAGCATGCATTGCTTTCCCACCCTTGAATAAATCACGTTAAGCATTCCCGATGGTTCCGTGTATATTCTTGTGTCTGCTTAAATCCTGGAACCTATCCAGCCTTGACAGGTCGCAAAGCAGTAATCTTCCATCTGTAACCCACACCAAAGTCAAGGAATTAAAAAGTGGTAAATCTGGCATCCACAGTGGGGTGTTGATTCTGGAAATGGTGTTTATAACCACGTTGCACATTCCATCATTACCCAGGCTCTGAAGTTCTTATTCATCCACAGTGTGCCACAGGCAAAGAAGTATGCTCGAAAATCCTGGGTTTGAATTTGGAGGCAATTGTGGCATAATGTTGGATTATCTGTCTTTGGAAAGTAAGTGAACACTTTTTTAGTGAAATGTAGAACCACTGCCAATGTCTTAGAAATATGTATTTGTTAGGACATGTGGTTTTTTAAATAACATTTTTGTTTCAGAAGAGTTATGTATTTACAGAAACATTGTGAAGATAACAGAGTTCTTATATACAACATGCCCAATTTTCCCTATATTAACATCTTTCATTGGTATGGCACATTTGTCCCAATTAGTGAAAAAAATTTGTACATTATTATAAAGTCCATGCTTTATTCAGATTTCCTTAGTTCTTACCTATTTATGATCCCATCCAGGCTATCACACTACATTTATTCATCATGTCTCATAAGCCTTTAAGTGGCTTTGACATTATCTCAGACTTTCCTTGTTTTTGATGACCTTGACAGTTTTGATGAACACTGATCAGATATTTAGTATAATATCTCTCAATTTAGATTCATCTGATGTGATTTTTCATGATTAGACTTGAATTATGGGTTTTCAGGAAGGAGACCACAAAGGTTAAATACCATTCTCTGCCCTGGCTGGTGGATTGAGCGCCAGCCTGGAAACCTAAGGGTCACTGGTTCAGTTCCTAGTCAGGGCACATGTGTGGGTTGCAGGCCAGGTCCCTGGTAGAGACACATGAGAGGCAACCACACATTGATGTTTCTCTCCCTTTCTCCCTCCCTTCCCCTCTCTTCAAAAATTAAAAAAAAAGTACCATTCTCATCTAATCATATCTCATCAAGGATATACACTATCAACATGATTTGTGACTATTGGTATTGACCTTAATCACTGAAGGTTTTAGTGTTTGTCAGGTTTCTCCACCATCAAGTTACTTTAACTGCCTCTACCCCCGCCCCCATCCTCTTTGGAAGGAATTCACTGTTGTACAGGACAAACTTAAGTATTGGAAAGGTATACTTCACTTCCTCTAGAGTGGATTATTTATATAAACTATGTAGAATTCTTCTGCAAGGGAGATTTGTCTATTCTCTATTTACTCAGACATTTATCTATGTCAGTATAGACTTATGTTTATTTTATATTTTGAGTTATACTCTAATGTCTTTTTTTTTCCCCTCAAATTCTTCCAGCTCTGGCAAATTGGGAGCTCTTTAAATTGGCTACTGTGTCATTTGGTTGACCCTTTTATTGTGGGTTTTATTCCAGGGTACTTCTTTACTTTCTGGCATTATAAAATGCTTCATACTTCTGTGTGTTCCCTGCTTGCCCCAGTCCAAAAATTAGCCATTTCCTCCAGGAGATTTAGTTCCTTTTATTAGAGAATGGTATTGGAAATAAAGACCTGAGTGCTTGGTATGTTTATTGCTACTGGGGTGCCATTGTCTCTAGGCCCTCTCTACTCATAAAGAAATTTATTTGTGTATATAAAATGGTGTATATGCACGGTACCTATAAATATTTCTGTATGTATGCAACTGTACCATTTTGAGCTAAACATGATTCCTTACTCATGTCTCCAACTCTAATCCATTACCACATAGATTTAATCTCCACCCCTTCCTCTGCCTTGAACTCCAATAATAAAAAATCCAGGTCCTATTATGCATTATTCATTTGCTTGTTTAATTTCAGTATAAATATATATTGGTTTCTGAATTATTTACTCATACCTCTTTGGGAAACAACTTTATCAGCTTGAGCAGGGATCATCAACCTCTGGGCCTTGGACTGGTTCTGTTCGAGCCTGTTAGAAACTGGGCTGTACAGCAGGAGTGGGCTTGAATGTAATGAGCTTGAATCATCCCAAAACCCTGCTTCCTCCCCGTCTATGGAAAAATTATCTTCCATGAAACTGGTTCTTGGTGTCAAAAAGGTTGGAGACTGATGAACTAGAGGACAGAACTTAGTATAGTTCTCTAGTCTTAGAGAATCCACTCATTTCCAAAGTTTCTTACGTTAGCACCTTCCCCCAAGATGCTATCTTTATACTATAGTTAGATTTTGGTTCATAGTCTGTATTCCATCCTGGAAGCCTCAACTTCCTAAATATTTTCACATTTAAGACTCATACATTGTGCTGTGAAGTTTTAATAGTTTTACAAGTGCATAGTTTATGTGTAAAGTATTATGTAAAAGAACTATCCTGAAAAATGTCTTTGCTTCACCTACACAATGTTCCAGACCTCTCCCAACCCTGAACCTTTAGCAACCACTGATCTATTTACTATCTTTATAGTTTTATTTTTCACAAATGCCATGTAAATAGAATCATACAGTATGGAGTCTTGCTTATTTAACCACTCATTATGTAATTGAGCTGCATTCATGTCTTTATATGTCTTGATAGTTCATGCTTTCTTATTGCTGAATGTATTACATTTTATAACCACACTACATTTCATTTATGCATTTACCTATTGAAGGACATCTTAGTTCCTATTTATGGTGATGATTAATAAAGCTGCTGTAAACTCCTGTATGAATGTTTTTGTGTAGATGTAAGTTTTCATCTTGTTTGGATAAATACCTTGGAGTGTGATGGCTTGATCATATAATAAAACTAGATTTGGCTTTGTAACAACTTCCAACTCTCTTCCAAAGTGACTCACCAGCAATGAATATGAGTTACTGTTGCTCTGAATTCTCACCAGCAATTGCTAGTATTAGGTTTTTGGATTTTGGCCCTTCTAATAGGTAATATTGTAGTATCTCATGGTATTTTTAATGAGCATTTTCCTAATGACAAATGATATTGGATGTATTTTCATATGTTTATTAACCATCTTTTTATTTTCTTTGGTGATATGTCTGTTCTGGTCTTCTGCCTTTTAAAACTAGGTTATGCTCTTATTGTTGAGCTTTAAGTGCTTGTATATTTTGGATATCCGTTTATATCAGATATCTGTTGTGTAAATTTTTTTCTTAGTGGCTTACCTTTACGTTTTCTTCTCAGTGTTTTTCACAGGGAAGAATTTGAGATTTTAAGAAAGTCCAATATATATTTTTATTCGTGGATTGTACTTTTCGTGTTGTGTCTAATGGTTCTACCCCAAGGCCACAGGCTTTCTCCTATGTGTTTTTCTAAAACATTTTAATACTTTTTTATTTTGTGTTTATATGTTTTTAATTTATAGAATATAGTAATATTGGTACATTTTGAGTCCATTTTATATAAGGTAGATAGAAGGTCTAGTTTAATTCCATATTTTGCATATAAATGCCCAATTTTGTGAAAGGCTTTCTTCATGTGCAGTAATTGTTTTTCCTCCTTTATCAAAATCAGTTGATTATAGGTTTTGCATAGGTTTGCATAGGTTTATTCTGGGATTTTTGTTCTATTCTTTTTTTCCATTTATCTTCTTTAGGCAATATCATGCTAGCTTGATCACCATACTTTATAGTAGGTCTTCAAATAATTGTGTTGTGTGAGTCCTCAAACTTCTTTTCTTCTTCAGTATTGTGTTGTCTGTTCCAGGTTGTTTGACTTTCCAAATAAACATTTTATTAAAAATTTATTTAAACTAAACAAGAAAACAAAAACAGTTCACCCATTTCTCCTACCCCCACCCTTGTCTCTGGCAAATAGCAATCTGTTCTTTGTGTCTATGAGATTGTTGTACATTTATTAACTTTAGATGTCAAGTATGAGAGATCATATAATATTTGTCTTTATTTGTCTTCACTTAGCATAATGTTCTTGAGGTCATTCATTTCATTACTAAAGAGTTCATTCTTTTGATCACTGAATAATATCTTGGCTATTGTAAATGATGCTGCAATGAACATGAGGCTGTGTATATTTTTTGTTAGTGTTTTTATTTTGTTTGGCTAAATACCCACAAGTGGAATTGCTGGGTCATATGGTAATTTCATTTTTATTTTTTTGAGGCACCTCCATAATGTTTTCCATGATGGCTATACCTATTTATGTTCTCACTAGACATGCACAAGTGTTCTCATTTTTCTACATCTTTGCCAACATTTGTTATTTTTAGTCATTTTGATAATAACCATTCTAACAGGTGTGGGGGTGATATCTAAATGTGGTTTTGTTTTGCATTTCCCTGATGGTTAAGTATGTAGAGCATCTGTTCATGTGCCTGTTAGCCATCCACATGCCTTCTTTGGAAAAATGATTTATTCAGAGGCTCAGCTGCCTTTTAAATCAGATTGTATTTTTTCTAAATATTTTGGATATTAGCTCCTTATATGATTTGCAAATACGTTCTCTTATTTAGTGGGTTGCCTTTTCGTTTTGTTGGTTTCCTTTGCTGTACCTACGATTTTTCATTTGATTCCTACTTGTTTATCTTTGCTTTGGACGTCAGATTAAAAAATGATTGCCAAGACCAATGTCAAGAAGCTTACTGGCGGAGTTTTCAATTATAATCCATTTTGAATTAATTTAATCTGATTTGAGTGTATAGTTTAATATAGCAGTTTTATTTTTGAATGGCAACATGCAATTTTCTCAACTCGATTTATTGATGAGACTGTCCTTTCCCCATTATATGTTTTTGGCTCTTTTGTCATAAATTATTTGAACTTATATGCATAAGTTTATTTCTGGGCTATTGTATTTCTTGATTTGTGTCTATTTCTATGACAATGCCATACTAATTTGTTAATTAGAGGAATAGAAAATGGTGACCTGAGATGGCACAATAATCTTTATGACAAGATCATTTGTGACAAGATCAAATATTTCCTCATGAAAGATGACTGGGTTGAGATGGAACAACCTGATGTGAGAAATACGGAGGTCAAGGACGTGAAGGCTGAGGTAATAGACAAATGATACCTGTGGGTATTGAAATTTCCAAGAAATTTTGGTGCAGTTATGGAGAGGAAGGCTAAAATTTAATAAGGCCAAATGATGGCATAACTAAAAAAAGAGTTTCAATAGAAGAGTATTTTTGAGGGAATATATAAGAATTATAAACTGGAAGTACCAATGAGGTGCCTAACCCACAGTCTCTGAGTTCTGTCAAGAATGGAGAAGAATGCCTTGGAAAGTATTTAAGAAAAGCAATGTCTTTGGGTTAGGAAGGTTTAGATTAGGGTGGGGCAAAAGTAGGTTTACAGTTGTGAGTAAAGCCAGACAAAATGGACTTGTGGACACAGACAGCAGTGTGGTGATAGTTGTGGGGGAAAGGGCTGATGGAGGTGGAAGAGGATATAAGAGGGATAAATAGTCATGGAAAAATACAATAAAAATAAACTATTAAAATAGTTAATTTTCATATTATTTAATACTGATTGTGTTGCTTTCCATACAAACAACTGTAAACCTACTTTTGCCCTCACCCTGTAGTATGAAAGAGCTTTCAGAGAAGAGGTAGAAGATACTAGATTGTACTGATGTCAGAACATGAATAATAAAGGGAATGGTGTTTTGGGAATTATAGCCAGGTGGGAAATGGTGTTGAGATACGCAGAAGTATGTTATGTTTTGCCTCTTGGTAGTGATGGGCAATGACTGGATTTTTGGCAGTGACTGAGGTATACAGCAACATAAGATATGATGAGGTTAGTTCTCTTGGTCATTCAGAAGAAGGAAAATCAACTTCACCTTGGGATTTATCCTAGGCAGTTGGTGATGTATTTGATGGGAAGGGCTACTTCATATGAGCTATGGAGTTGTGTGTGCTGTCTTTAAAAACTTTGGCACTTGGTATCCCAGCTGAGGAAATTTTATTCAAAAACAAGCAGAGCTCTGCCAGTCTCCTTTGAAAGTTGTAATAGGGTATGTCTGCCAAATTGGGTAGGGCTCACCAAGAGCATGATAACCTTTAGGAATTTACCCTCTAATAATTTAAAATATAATAAGAGGAAGTATAGCTAATGTAAGAAACTATGATGAGGTAGTTACAAAAGTAGGTTACCAATGTCTTCATTGAGAAGAGATCAATGAGATGATAGCCTTTTATATCCATCTCTAATACAAACACATTAGACAGAGGCTGGGACACATTTGGGAAAGCACTGCTAGAGACTTGTTGTGTTGAGGAAATGTCCTCTTGACACAATGAAAAGAGAGCAAAACAAACAAACAAACAAACAAACCAAAAACCACATAAAGTGAAGATATCTAAGAACAAATAAGAAGGAGAAACATTGAATAAGGATGGATGAAGGTTTAAATTTATAAATAAATTAAAGTTTGCTTCTGAAACTTTATGAATCACTCTGGGAATTTGTTAATGTGCTGAATCTGATTTAATATCTGAGAAGGGACTCAAGGTTCTGAATTTCTAAGAAGCTCCCAGGTGATATCAATGCTGCTGGTTTTGGACCAAACACTGGGTAACAAGGGAATACAAGAGTATTAGACAGAAATGGAAAAGAAAGGGAAGGAGAATAATGGGGTGGGGCAAAAAAAATACACTTTGAGGTCATTGCTCTATACCCATTTTGGTAGCTTTTGCTTGGTTCATAGATGACATAAAATGTCTACTGTAGTGTTCTTAGTGATAATTTTTCAGAAGGAGCTTAAATTTGTTACTGATAGGGGAAAAAGTAGGCCAGAGTCAGACATATACAGCATTTGAAAGACTATTGTTATACTTTTACCATTCCAACATTTCCACATGGCTTCTAGTATCCCAGTGTGGTTATTCACCCTGGTACATACTTTTCTCCCCCTTTGCTAGAGCTAACCTCTGTATCTTTGATGAAAACTCAGTTGGCATTTGGGAAAAAATTTAATTTAGTGATTTCACATGATTTTTTTAATAACTATTATGCATTTAATCCTGTTGGGGCACTTACATTTTAGAGAAAGGATTGTTTAAGAGTCACAAATCTTAAATAGTGTATGATATTTGGGTGAGGCTAACTTCCTAATCCTCATACATAATCTCATAGGCACTTGTTCTTCTGGGGCTCTTACACGAAGTGCTCTCAAAGGATGAAAAAGGCATTCTTTAACACTGAAGTTAAGATTTTGTGGACTCTCACTTAATACATATCACATATACATTCAACTAAGCTAGGTTTTTAAAAAAAGTTATTTCTTCTTGAAAAGTTTATACATTTTATCTTAAGTACCCTCCAGAATTTATGTTGGTGAAGTGAATAACATTTGCCATCACCCACTACTTCCAATATTAGTGATTTCCTATCTGCAACTTTTATGTTTTCAAGTTTTTGTACTTCTGTCACAACTCCATATTGAGAGTAGCAGATGATTTCTGGCTATTTTGTGGCTATTTATTCCTGTGAGTATTTGAGTGTGTTCAGTTATGGCAATATGTCAAGTGTTTTCCAAATAAATGATGCTTACGTTTTTTCTTTCTATTCTGTGGGCATCATAGCCACTGGCCTGTAAAAGCTGGAATGAAGTCTCAGAAATATATTAACTTGCAAAGCAATAATAATAATAATTGGCTTTGTATTTACATAAAGCACTTTATGTTTTCTTGAAGAGTTCTCCCTCCTCATCATCTGCTGACCTGATGGGGATCAGCTGATCAAGTGTGTGACTTCA
The DNA here is from genome assembly GCF_004126475.2 of Phyllostomus discolor. Taxonomy (NCBI): domain Eukaryota; kingdom Metazoa; phylum Chordata; class Mammalia; order Chiroptera; family Phyllostomidae; genus Phyllostomus; species Phyllostomus discolor. The sequence goes on from NC_040912.2 coordinate 33,320,862, forward strand.
TTCTACCTTTTAAGAAAGAACTTTGAATTATTTCAATATTGGCATTTCCAGTCAAAAATATCATATGCATTTTTTGCATTGGAAATACATAAGCCTGCTTCCAAGCATCCTAGCATGGGTTTCATATCAAACTGATAAAGAAGCAAATGAAGCTGAAGAACTGAAAGTTGAAATCTATATCATGCACAACTACTTGGCAATAGATAATAAATAGTCTAGAAATCCTGGTTTGCTTGTAAGAATATCATGACTATGTGTAGTACTCACCTTAAATTCAAAGATGTTAGAAATAGATTTTATAACTACCACATGTGTTGTGCAGTGTTGTGTAAAAGAATTCAACTGGTTTTAAAGTTTATATCTTTTCTCATTAATTTCCTCATGTTCTTGCAATATAATTGCAAGTCACTAGATTTTATTTACTTGATAGTTAGTTGCTCTCATATCTAATACACAAAAATCCTAGAAACTTGGAGCACCTTCATGAAGAAACCTTAGTTAATTCTCTATCAAGTTTGCAAACTTATGCTACCAATCTCTGCACAAAATGAGGCAACTTAGCTATTATTTATTTATTCCTGCCTCAATAGTTGAACTTTATAAGTGAGTGAAGTGCTTTTATTATTTTTCTTTTTTATTTGCACAATTCCTTACTTGTTCCATTTTGCAATTTCATCAATACATGGTTGTAGGAAATAGCTGCAAAAAAGGAAAAGACTATTTTCTATTTTTCCTAACAATCCCCCTTATCAATTATTCAGGTTTCCTAAAAGAACAGGAGGTAAGACATACATACTCATTTTATTAAATGTGTGACTGTGTTGGGTACAATATTACAAAAACAAAAATGTGGCTGAAAGAGGAGGAAGGCAGAGAAGGTGAGAGAGAACATGGTACATTGCAGAGCTGACACACTTATACTAGAAAATACAGCTGGTTCCACGGTTTTATGGGCTGGGAAAAAGGGAAAGAAGAATTTATTGGACTCTTTTTGTCTCCTATTCATTGTTGCTTAAAGTTATCCCCAAAGGGCATTTAACATTTTCATATGATGCTGTCTTGGCAGCCATTGGCAATTCTGTGATGAGATAGCCACCACATGTCAACAAGCAAGTATGAGCTAGCAGCTCTCTGAATGCTTATAGCCTGGGTGTGAAGAGGTTCTGCAAGTTGCATCATCAGGGCCAACAGGCAAGCTCTGTGTGGAAAGCTAGCAGTGTGCAGTAAGAGCAGTGAGGGAAGGCACTGTCTTGTTTTCAGCTCGTAGGTGTGGGGCATGGGAAGCAGCAGGATGAACTGCAGAATGGTCTGATATCATCACTTGTGAAGGCTGAGTCAGTGCTCTATCTGCCCTTCTCCACTGGAGACTGAACCGACCTGCCTCTGGGGGAGGGGCGTCCTAAGAATGTCTTTTATTTTTTATGATGGGTTTATCTACTCAAAAGACTCTTGTGAGGGTTCATTTTATATTCTGTAGTGATTCAAAGTACCCCACTCTGATGCAACTGCTTCCTTCTTTCCAGAGGAACTTCACACTTAGATTGTCCTTGCTAGTTATTTTATTCATTGACATTATTTTTTAAAAATTCTTTGTTTTAAAGCTTTTATTTATTTTTAGAGAGAGAGGAAGGGAGGGAGAGAAACATCAGTGTGTGGTTACCTGTTGTGCACCTCCTACTGGGGACCTGACCCACAACCCAGGCATGTGCTCTGACTGGGAATTGAACTGGTGACCCTTTGGTTCACAGGCTGGCACTCAATCCACTGAGCTACACCAGCCAGGGCTTGTTTAAACTCTTTAATGTACCTTTCTCCTCTCATATACTCACAGCCACCTTTTCATATTGTAGAGTCCAAGCAGGTAGTTCCTGGGTCAAATGGTGTTTTAGTCAGTTTTGACTGTAACAAAAAAGGCCTGGCTTGAGGGGTGGCTTCTGAAAAGAAGTTCCTTCTCAAAGTTCTCTAGCTGGAACTCAGAGATCAGGTTGTCAGAGTGGTGGGCTCTGGCGAGGGTTCTCTCATAGTTGCAGACCACACAGGTCTCTTTGGGTTCTCAGTGGGCAGAAAGAGATCCAGCTAACTCCCTGGCCGCCTCTTATAAGGTCGCCTACAAATAGCATCACAACAGGAGCTGGATTTCAACATATGAATTTTAAGGAGGCACAAACATAACATTCATAAAAATATTCTCAATTTGAGCTAATTGATATTTTTATTTTGGTTACCTTCACATCTGAAAGTACAAATATTGAAATAGAACTTTAGCAGAGTACTTACCAAATATTTAAAAGGTTTATGATTTGAATGTCTCATTAGAATTTTAAAGTGTATATTTTAAAAATATATTTTATAAACTATGCTATTACAGTTGTCCCATTTCCCCCCTTTATTCCCCTCCACCCTGCACAACCCCTCCCAACAGCATCTCCCCCACCCTTAGTTCATGTCCATGGCTTGTGCATATAAATTCTTTTGAATTTCCAGCTTACAGCTGTCAGTCTGTCCTCTGTATCTCTGAGTATGTTAATATGTTGGTCATTAATTCCACATGTAAGTGAAATCACATGGTACTGGCCTTTCTCTGATGGCTTATTTCACTTATTTCACTTAGCATAATAATCTCCAGGTCCATTCATGCTGTTGCAATAGGTAAGATTTCTTTCTTACAGCCAAGTAGTATTCCATGGTATAAATATACCATAGCTTTTTTATTCATTTCTATACTGATTTCACTTGGGCTGCTTCCAAGTCTTGGCTATTATGAAAAGTGCTGCAATTACATGGGTGAGCAAAAGTAGGTTTATAGTTGTGAGTATATGAAAGTTTATTTTTGTGTTATTATTGTACTGTATCATTTTTTATATGAACAACTGTAAACCTACTTTTGTCTATCCTTGCATTCTTTTGAATTTGTGTTCCTTTGGATATATTCTAAGAAGTGGAATCACTGGGTGATAAGGCAGTTCCATTTTTAAAGTTGAGGCAATTCCATACTGTTTTCCAAAGTGGCTCCACCAATTTGCATTTCCACAAACAGTCTATGAGGGTTCCCTTTTCTCCACATGCTCGCCATCTCTTTTTTGTTGATTTATTGATGATAGCCATTCTGACAGGTATGAGATGATATCTCATTATGGTTTTAATTTGCATTTCTCTGATGATGAGTGACATGGAGCATCTTTTCATGTGTCTATTGGTCATCTGTATGTCCTCTTTGGAGAAGTAAGTGTCTAGTTAGGTCCTATGCCCATTTTTTTTAAATTGGATTTTTTTTTGGCTTTGAGTTGTGTAAGTTCTACCATATTAATGGATATGAAGAATTAACATTATTAAAATGTCCACAGTACCCAAAGTGATCTGTAGATCCTGTGCAATCCCTGCCAAGATGCCAATGACTTATTTCTCAGAACTAGAACAAATATTCTAGAAATTTATATGGAACCACAAAAGACCCCAAATAACCACAGCAATCTAGAGAAATAAGAACACAGTTGGAAGGGTCATGCCACCCAATATCACACTATACTACAAGGTCCATAGTAGCAAAAAAGCCTGATACTGGCATATGAACAGGCTATAGATTAATGGAACAGAATAGAGAGCCTAGATATAAGCCCATGACCTTTTGGTCAATTAATATTTGACATAGGAGGCAAGAGCATACAATGGAGTAAGGACAGTCTCTTTAATAATTGGTGTTGGGAAAGCTGGACAGGTATGTGCAAAAAATTTAATTTAGACCACTAACTTACACCATACAAAAGAATAAACTAAAATGGATTAAGGAATTAAATGTAAGACACAAAACCATTAAAATCCTAGAAGAAAACAGGCAGTAAAATCATAGACATCTAACACTATTTGTTTCTGATTATATCTTCTCAGGCAAGCAAGACAAAAGAAAAGATAAACAAATTGGACTACATCAAACTAAAAAGTTTTACACTGAAAAGGAAATCAACAAAATAAAGACAATCACTGAATGGGAACATATTTGCCAATGATACATCTTACAAGGGGTTAATATCCAAAATTTAGAAAGAACTTATACAACTCTACACCAAAAATGTGTATTTCTTGTTAAAGTAGCTCATTTTTATTGAAGGCTAAGAGGAATGCGTTTTTATTATAAAAAACTTGAATAAGAGAAGGGAATATGTCCCTACCTTTCTGTTACCTCTCTCATCATCCCCAACCTAGACTCAAAGTTTAAGCAAGTCTTAAATCTTGCTTCTAGGAGAAAGAAAATTGATTTTTCAGTTTCACCTATAGCAGACTGAAGAATAGACTGATAGGCTAAGCACCGGCTCTTTTGGACTTTCAGACCACAAAATGTACAAATCAAATGAGCTTATCTTTTTACGATACTTTTTTGAGGCAGGTAGGTTAGTTTGTACTTTAACTTTCTTTTGTCACATGCACATATATCTTGCTTCTTTGTATGTTCCAATGGTAGCAGAGTTGATAGGGGCAGCAATCAGAACCACACTCAATGTGCCCCTTTCTGAGAAGGCTGTTAGAGCTTTTCCCCTCCTGGGCAAGTCCCTCTTTGTCTTTGAGGAGGGGAGGTGGTTCTCTCTGCCTGTTGAGCAAGTTCAGTTCCAAATCTTGTGGGGAGAATGCTGCAGCATGAGATCAGAAAGTTTTATGGTTTCTGTTTTTAGAATGTCTTTTCAAATTACAATAATATGTCCAAGAAGCATATAAGAAAAGAATCTTGTGTGTGTGGCGGGGAGAGGGGGGGATGTTGGCTAAAACAGAGCTTTTACCTTTTAAACCCACAATACAAGAAAAGGAATTACTTTGCTCTTAAGAGTTTATTTTCCAATTCTGAATTCTGTATTTCAGGAAACATTCCATTTTTTCTTTTTTGTGGAAGCAGAGAAAGAAATGCTTGTATATATAAGCATGAATATTAGACTCATCCTGATTGAAAATCATTTTGTAATCTACCACTTTTGTAAATATGATGGATTTTTATCCCCCCCCAATTTTTAAAAGATGCTAATATATTTAATATGTATCATACATTACTCATTTTCATTCAATATGGTTTAGAAATACCTGAACAAGGATATTTTTCTTTAGTTTCCATGTTTTATAATTCCCTATGAAGTCTGTGTTCACATTCTTGAGGGAAATCATAGCATTTTTACTTGATTGGCATAGCTGAAGAGCACTTACTATAATCCAGATGAAGATATGATGTAATAGTTTTACAAACCATAACTTATTTTTATTTACATGATTTTATTATAAAATTAAGACATTATTGCTAATATTTATAATGAGACAGGTCTGGAAATTAAAGTTGGAAAATTCTATGTAAGATTTTATGAAAATTCACCAAAAGGCAACATGGTAGATAACTACTTTTGGATATTTGGAATTGATACAATAATTAATCAATTCATTTTATGCATAATCTATTCTCTGAGCAGAGTGAGTTTTTTGAGGATTCTGAAAAAAAATGTTTACATATGCGCATTTAATGAATTTAGGCAGAGGGAACTCAGGTACTAATGTATGTGGTTATGAGAGCAATTGCTAAGTAGATAGTCGATTCTTTTGTCAGTATAGTCTACTGAACTTTGCTTGGGTTGCATTATTCTGTGGCATGAGAATAAAAGTCCATATTTTGAGCCTCAGCCAATTCTATGCTATTCTACTACTCAGGTGTTAATAAGTTCACTCTTAAATAATGTCTTTCATGCATGAGATAGATGAAACAAAATTATTTTCTGATTAAGTACTTGCCCTTGGGTTTCAGAATAATAAAAATGGGCATAAAACACATGCTTTCCTATGAAAGAGGAAAACTTGTTCATACCTTAGCAAGAATATGAAAGAAAATACATTTTTTGGCTTTGGGGAGAAAAAAGGAAATTTAAAGAGTATCATCAGAATTCTGTTTTATTGCTTCTCAGCCTTTTGCCGGAGATCAAGTGTGGAATTCCATTTTATCAGACATAAAAAACATTTTTAAAAATGCATTAATTTTCAAGCACTTCTCCAGAGTTGAGTAACAACTTCAAATCTCTAGAAAATATCTTAACGTCTAAAATAAGATGGAAAAAATACTTCTAAGCCCTGGCTGGCATAGCTCAGTCGATTGAGCACGGGCTGTGAACCAAAGCATTGTAGGTTCGATTCCCAGCCAGGGCACATGCCTGGGTTGCAGGCCACAGCCCCCAGCAACCGCACATTGATGTATGTTTCTCTCTCTCTCTCTCTCTCTCTCTCTCTCCCTCTCTCCCCTTTTCCTCTCCAAAAATAAATAAAATCTTAAAAAAATAGCCATTTACCTGTAAAAAAAAAAAGAAAAAAATACTTCTAGATAACTAAAATAGTGCTTGTCTGATAAAATACCTGACTCAAACTAATGAACAAAAAGCCCAGCTTTATTAGAAGAAGTTGGCCAAATAAATCAGAACCAAATATCTGCATCTTTCCATCCATATTTTAAGGTAATACGATTGGCTATCTCTTCCCAGCTCTCAGCCAATTGCAAACCAGCACTCAGAGGGTACTGGCAGTTCTTGAGGCCAGTGCAATGATATGAGGAGAGTGAAGCCTGACCAAATGCTACCGAGAGGAGGGAAAGTTGTGTGAGGTAACCCAAGACCATGTAGTACAAGGATACAGAGCTTAACAAGCCCCAGTCAGCCCCAAGAACAGCACTGAATTGTGTTGTAGTCAGCAGAATGTGCTTAATAGTAAAAAATTCTTTTTAAAAAAGGTTAATCTATTTATTTTAAAAATTCACTTTTTAAATACATTATTCAGATGACATCCGCAGATTTCTTCTACTACTACATGCTGCTTTTTAAATTTAACCTTTTTAGCATATAAAACCTTGCCAAGTTATTAGACATTTTTTTGAGATTCTATTTCAAACCCTTCATGTTAGCAAAAACTAAAGTCTGAAAATACAGTGTTTTGGCAATAGAGTGCCATGCAAACTCAAACTAAACTAGTATGGAAGAACAATAAGCTAGGAAACTTGAATATGTGTATATGTGACAATTACAGCATCTCAGAGAATAGTCACTCATGTATTAGGACATATGGAAAGAATGTTCTTAGCAGCATTGTATTTGGAAAAAAAGCTTATTGATAAATTATAGTATATCCACTCAATTGTATACTTTAAAGCAATGAAAACAAACTATTAGAGCTGTATGTAAAAACATGTATATATCTTAAACAAATAATGTTGAATAGAAAAATAAGCTTATAAAAGATTACCTATAATCCGTTCTTATTTTCACAAAACTGAATATAAGTAAAACTAAATAATATGGTGGAATTAGTGTTGTGCCAAAATACAGTTTAAACATACCCTGAGAGAAAAGACCTAATTTCACTACATACAAAGTTTATTCAAAGTGAAATCTCAGATGTGGTTTTTAGGCCATTTTTTGTTTTCATATAACAATTTTTCACTCAAACATTTCTAGTGTTGAGAGTTACTTTTGTTCTACTGTTAGCTGATAGTTAAATTTTGGCTATTATGTTTCACGTGTTTAAGAAATATTTGTTTAGCTAATAAATTTATAAATGAAGGGCATTTGAAAGTGTTAGACAATTTCAGAGGGGAGTTCCAGGGCTGTGGTGTAAATGCTTACAACAGTCTCTTAACCTACAGTAAATTCAGTTTCTTACAAATGTAACTGACCTCCTAGTATAATAGGCTCCTCATTTCATGCTCATAGAATTGATATTGGAGTGCATGGACTGGTGGTATTGGTAGGTAAAAAATGTTTAATTATTTTTGTTTTTAAGATATCAAATACTTAAATCTTTTATATTTTAATGTATAGATCAACAGTGGTATCATCCTTTTACCCATAGATCAGAGGGTTGTAGAGCTAATGTAGCTCCTGAGTTCTTGTAAGAAAAGAGTGAGTCTCTCATTGTATAGAGGGCAGCTTTCATTGTAGTTCTGTCATCCAGCTACATAAACTTCTAGATGATACTAACAACTAAATTTATCTTCATGTTATATTTTACATATGATAATAATGTAAACAGTAGTGAATAATAAAACCCTAACAGGCATGGTGATTCATCTAGAATAGTCTCTTTCTTGGATATGTGATGAGGTAAAAAGTGATAAAATAATAATACAGTAAGATTCTTTAGTAGTCTGTGACAATGATGAAACTTGTGCAGAGTGCTGACAGTATGAAGTCATCACGATTAATGAAAATTTAAAAAGCTAAACATCAAAAATATAGGACAGAACTTTATAATTTATTTCAATTGGGACAGCTAAAATTCATTCAGCACAGAAGGTGTGCTTTAGAAAAATTTCATTAAACTTGATGAGAGACAATTAGCACATGCCCTGGCTGCATAGCTCAGATGGCTGGGGTGTGGTTCTGTTCACCAACAGGTCGCCTGTTGGATTCCAGGTCAGGGCACAAACAGGAGGCAACTGATTGTTGTTTCTCTCTTTCTCCCCCTTCCTCTCTCTCTAAAAGTTAATGGAAATATGTCCTTGGGTAAGGATTGAAAATAATGTTTAGCATACTATTTAGAAGGGTTTTTTAGTAGTAAAAGTTAAAATATCAAATACCATTGGAGAAATATTGGTTTTTCCAGCTGAATAAACATTTGTAAAATTTTATATTAAACACTATGGCACCTAACGAGTTGCATATCTTTGTCAGCATTTAGTGCTGGAAAACAAGTAACATTGCTGAAATTTAAAGAAACAAATGTACTAAGTAAATGTGTTTAAAGCAATGTTTTAACAATATGCAGTTGACTTTTGAACAACACAGGGATTAGAAGTACTATCCCCATTCAGTCAAAAATCTATATCTAACTTTTGAATACCCCAAATTTGTCATTCCTAGGTATCTTCAGGGGATTGGTTTCTGCCCCACCCCCACCACTCCTACAGATCCAAATTCCATGGATGCCCAAGTCCCTTACATGAAATAGCATAAAACAATGCATCTAGTTGGCACTGTTCAAATGGAAACATACTGTTTTTCTATTGTTCAATTACAGTTGTCCCCATTTTGCCCCCATTACTCTCCCACACCCTACCCACTTCCACCCCCCACATTCAATCCTCTCCCCTCCCATTGTCTTTGTCCATGGGTCCTTCATACATGTTCCTTGATGACCATTCCCCCTTCTTTCCCATTATCCTCCTCTCCCATCCCCTCTGGTCAATATCAGTTTGTTCTTTATTTCTATGTCTCTGGTTATACTTTGCTTGCTTATTTCTTTTGTTGATTAGGTTCCACTTACAGGTGAGATCATATGGTATTTGTCTTTCACTGCCTAGCTTATTTCACTTAGCATAATGCTCTCCAGTTCCTTCCATAGGAAAAGGGTAGGAGTTCCTTCTTTCTGTTGTGTAGTATTCCATTGTGTAAAAGTATCAGTTTTTTTAATCCATTCATTTACTGATGGGCTCTTAGGCTGTTTCTAGCACTTGGCTATTGTAAATTGTGCTGCTATGAACTTGGCTATTGTAAATTGTGCTGCTATGAACATTAGGATGCATAGTTTCTTTTGAATTGGTGTTTCAGGATTCTTACGGTATAGTCCCAGCAGTGGAAGTACCAGGTCAAAAGGTGGTTCCATTTGTAGTTTTCTAAGGAAATTCCATACTGTTTTCCACAGTGGCTGCACCAGTCTGCATTCTCACCAACAGTGTACTGGGGTTCCCTATTCTCCAAAATCTCGTCAGCACTTGCTGTTTGTTGATTTGGATATGATGACCATTCTGACTAGTATGAAGTGGTATCTCATTGTTGTTTTAATATGCATTTCCCTGATGGCTAGTGATGCTGAACATCCTTTCATATGTCTGAGCCCTATGTATGTCCTCCTTGGGGAAGTGTCTGTTCAGGTCCTTTGCCCATTTTTTTAAATTTTTTTTTTATCTTCCTGGTGTGGAGTTATGTGAGTCCTTTTAATATTTTGGAGATCAAACCCTTGTCTGAGGTACCACCGGCAAATATATCTTCCCATACAGTTGGTTCCCTTTTCATTTTGCTGATGTTTTCTTCAGCTATGTAGAAGCTTTTAATTTGATGAAACATACTGTTTTTAATGCAGTGTTGGTTGAATCTGCAGATGCAAAACCAAGGATATAGAGGGCCAACTATATATTTATTGAAAAAAAAAACAATCCTGTTAAGTGGACCCATGCAGTTAAACCCATGTTGTTCATGAATCAACTGTACTCAGTTGGCTGAAAAATATTGATAGAGTTTCAAAACCAGTTTCAAATTGTGTGACACAGACTGCTTTAATAATGAAACTTATGACAAATCATTTTTTTCATAGGATGCTAAAATACCAGGGAAGATAGGCCATTTAAGAATAAATATTTTCTTTCACAACAAAATATTTTAAGGTAAATTTTTACAAGTCGTCTAAGGTGTTTCCAGTTATAACTATACCCCTGATATGCATTCCCTGTATCACTTCAGAAACAAATATAGGCTTCCTCTGTTTTTTGAAAGTAGAGCATTTCTATGACATCTTTCAGAAGCTGAAAGAGCATAAAGTTAAGAAGCAATTACTGTAGGACATACCTTGCCAGCGGATGCACAGAATAAATCAGGATAAAGCCCAGACACTCACAGACACAGTTCAAAGCTATGGTGGCTTGATGCTGAGTGCGGTTCCCAGGGAAGGAGCTCGGCGCTGCCACTCCTGGTCTGGGTGCCAATGGCTCACCGCAAAACAAACATTGACTGCTGTTTTCACTTTTTGCCGTTTTCCATGAAAGTGAAAATTATCTTCAGATTCCTTTCAGTTAGTGAGAATAGATACCAATGTAGCTCTATGATAAAAGTGAAATGGTGTGGAGCGAACTTTTGAAAAGCAAGATTGACCTGTACACAGAAGCCCAAAGTATCATCAATCTGGTTAGGTTTATAAAAACAAGAATTTTAATAGTAAAATCTTTACAACACTGTATAATGACATGGGGAATGATTTTTGAAATTTTTATCTTAAAAAGGTTACCTGAATATTATCATGAAGAAAATAAAAATAATTGGCAGATTTAAAAATATGTTGAACTTTTTTTTTTTTCACCAAGCCAAGTGTTCTAAGTGAGCTGACAGAGTCTGTGATGATGTATTTTGTTGGTATTGTGCTTGCTCTCTAGTAGATAGTTCTAAATTCAAAAGCAAAATTATCTGTCCCTTCAAAATAACAGCTTAGTCTTTTTAATGGAACTTGCATAGGAAATACATTTCTGTGGTTTAACATGTAAAAATAAGAAGTGCAATAAAGTAAATAGTTGACTTTCACCTAGCCAGTGTCTTACGTATTCTTCAGGCTTTCTTCATAATTACATGAGAAAATAATATGTATTTTTATTTCCCTATCTCTTTTATCACAAAAGTAACATATTATACACATTGTTCAAAACATTAATTTCTTTCAAATAACACTAGTCTTGGAGATCTTCCTATGTCAATATATACAGTATATATTCTTTTAAAACATGGCTGCTAGATATGCCTTTATATGGATTTGCCATAATTTATAATTCTCTATTGGTGATTATTTGGGGTAGGCTTTGTCAGTGTTCATTACTAACCATTTCCCACTTCAGAGATCGCACTTTTGTGTCCTTGTGAAGAAAGGTCTGGCCATGTACCTTGTTCTGACCAATAGGAGGGACACTGACATTAAATGACTTGTGGGAAAAACTTCAAGAGACAGTGAATGCTTTGCCATGTTCTCCCTTTCTTTTTCCTTCTTAACCACACAATTAAACCATTCCAGATGTTTCTTTCTTTTTCAAACTGGGGTCTAGCAGGAGTACAGTAATTAGGGCCCATGGTAATCACCTTGTGGAACTGAGATACACTGTTATTGCTAAAATCCATAAATACATTTTTTCATTTATTGTTATAGCATTGCCTAGACAGTCATGATTGATCTGAAATATAGTTCCAGAATTTGTATGTTACCATATATAGAATTTATGTGTCATTGGAATCCTGGTTAGGAATTGAGTAGCAAGAAAAGTATTATCAAAGTGGAAAGGATAGAGAAATAGTGATACAACTATCTGTTGCCTGCAGTAACCTGGAAAGTCAATAATGACTTTTATGGTTTGGTAAATAGGTTGGAAAACAAAATACTAGTAATGGGTTTTCCCCTGTTGCCTCTATTAGAAAAGAAATTACAGAAAGAGATAAGCTCAGGGCAGAAATTGCCAGTTTGAAAGGAGAAACTAAAAGGAAGAGATACAGTTGTAAAAGTTAGGACTTGAGATTTCCAAGAGAAAATTGACTTGATTTCTAACAGTAAAAGTGAAATTAAGAGAAAGTCTTTGGAACCAGCCCTGTAACAAAAGATTATATAAAGGTATATATAACTATATTAGGTACCTTTATTTTTAATTATATATACTTTTAATTATATATATACCTTTGTATAGCAAAGATTATAAAAAGGTATAGGACCATGTAACAATTGCTAAAATATGTAAACAAATTAAGTGACAGGCAATGCATTCTTTTCATTGGAAAATGGTTTAGTGGGGAAAAAAGATTAAGAATGACACTTTCTTAAACTGACATCTCAAGACATCTTCAAATAGGTATGTCTTTAGAAAAGTTGTCAGTATGGCCATTTTATTGATGCTGATTGAAATAAGAGGCCAATACATTGTTTGAGAGATTGTACTATCAAGGAAAACATTAACCTGGACTAAAGAGACTATTGTTCTTTCAACTCTCTGTGAGCAGCAAATGGGCTGAGAAAGCTTTTTGCTAATGGGCTACAACTGGAAGTCTTCATTTGTAGCCTGGGAAGATAATGGCAAAAGAATTAACTCCCAGAGTTTAGATTCAAGGACCATGAAGAACAGTGGACTGGGAATACACTTAGGAAAACAAATCAGTGCCCTATCAAGAATTATTCCCCACTGCAAGCATAGAAGCTCATTTCTGCATATGCACAGCATGAATTGGCATTACTAAATATGAGTAATTAGTGTATGTTTCTCCAACTGAATGGAAGTGTTCATAGCAAGCATGCTGCTTGGTCTGGCAGAGGGTCTCCGGATGTTATAAACTCTTGGAATGACTGGGACCTAGAGCTTTGAGTTCAAAGCAGTTAATGGGCAGGATGTTTGGGGAGTTTCCCTTGGGAAGAGGTGGGGAGAACTGAAATGAGAGGGGGAGAACTGAGAGGAGGAGAACTGAAAGTTTGCTAATTTGAAGGGTAGACTATGGTAGATATAATTACATTTTACCAATAGTCAATACCCTACCATGGAATGGAATTATGTTGAAATTCCTTCTCTCATTAGGGCCAAAGTTGGGCATATGCCTTGCTTTGGCCAAAGAAATATCAATAGATTGGATGTAGTCAAAGTCTTTAAGGCATAGGGAATACTTTGGCATTCTCTTTTTTCTATTCTCTCTCTGCAGCCTTCAATATTCCAGACTGTTCTTGTCCCATAAGCTTGATTCTAATAAGAATAATTCTTCAAGCAGTATCCATACAAAGACACTCACTGAGCATGTAGGATGAGTAATACTTGGCTGTTTTAAATCATTAAGATTTTTGTGTTGTTTATGACTTCTTCATAACCTCACTTATCCTGATACATGAGTTATCTCCAAACTTTGCTATAATAAATATGCTGCAATGACTTACTCATATTTTGGAAATGTGCAAGTGGACATAGCATTTAAATTCTTAAAAGTGGAATTATTAGGTCAAAGGATATAAACTTAGTAATTTCGATCAATATAGACAAACTGCCCTTCATAACAGTACTATCAATCTACTTTTATTTACTGTCAGTTTATGATAAGCTTTATTCAGACTTGTCAAGGAAATGCATAATCAAAGCTTTGGTATGCTCAATCTGGAAAGCTAACATTTTATAGTTAAAGCTAACATTCTGAAGGGTGGGAGGTGGGGAGAAAATGGAGACCGCTACACTTGAACAACAATTAAAAAAATTAAAAATGAGCAAAGAAGTAAATGTGAGAGAAATTCATCCTTAGGAGAAAGCATTTTGTAAAATTTAAAATATTTCCACTGTTATGTGATTTTGAAGCCAAAATTTCTACCATAGATTAAAATCTTTCATGTGAAAAATTTCAGTGGGTTTTAATTCTAATTTTAAAAACAAGTATGTAACATCTGATTGCCTGAAAAAAACAATTTATATTAGTAAATGTACACATTTACTAAGCACATTAAGGTAATAAAGGAGAAGTGTATGATCATATTGTTAGATATATAAGTAGTATTTTACAAGGCTCAGTACTCATTAGTAAAAAAATACTCAATGTACTAGGAATATAAGAAAATTTTCTTAATCTGATAAGTGGTATCTACAAAAAATATTTGGGAGATATTACACTTAATATTACAGACTTCCCACTCATGATTGGGAATGAGGCTGCCAGCTTGTGACACATCCATTAAATACTGTACTGAAGTTCTTACTCAGTCTTATAAGGCATGAGAAAGAGATAAATTATATAAGAATTAAAAAAAATTACTGCTCTGACATTGTTAATAGATGCCATGATTGAAAATCCAAAAGAATGAAGAAATGATCTTAGACTTAATAAGTGAATTTAGCAAGGTCCCTGGGTAAAAGACCAGTATATAAAAATCAATTGCATGTCTATATTTCAGCAATAAGCAATTAGAAATGACATCTTTAAAAGTTATCAACTAAGTAGGGAAATGTTACCATCTTACAGTAGATTACACTAGCAAACTTCTAGGAATAAATCTAATAACATATATCCAATATATATATCTCAGTTTTTCCACAGCAGCAGATAACACTACCTGGGTGAGAACCACTGCTCTATAACAAAGAGATGGCACAGTGTCAACAAGAATTATTAAAGTTAGCCTGAATACAGGGACTTGTGATATTTGATTGAAAGATTTGATGCTAAAAGATGTCAGCCCTACACAAATTGATAAATAGCTTTAATGTAATACCAATAAAATATCTCCTTGTTTTCCTTTTTTTTCATTAAAAACTTGGTTTTAAAATTTATACAGAATGCAAAAGAGGGTCATTACGGGTATCACAAGATGAATTTGGTTGGAGCTTTTACTCTTGCATTCGCTTGAAAGTATTTTCCTTCCTCTCATGAAATGAAGGAAAACTCAATTTTCTTTGGCACCATAGTTGTCAAAATGCTGCCCCTCCACCCTTCTCTGTTGACAGACTCTCAGTTCCTTCACTGGAGTGGCAAAAAACCACTTTTTTCCCCCAGTCTAGATGCCTTTTACTTGCTTTATTGCTTTATTACCTAGTCTAGGAGCATGAGTGGCTGAAATAATGCTGTTTTAAATCTTACTCATATCATTAAAGTCTATATTCTTTAATTAAAGGTCTACTTGATCCTATGGGCAGAAGAACCAGCTGATAGTTTTACCTTTTGACCACATCAGCTTTAATCAAACTAACACATCCTAGTAAGGCTAATTAATGTCTCTGCTTCCAAGAATTCAAATGGCAATGAACAAAATTCACCAAAAGGCTGGCCTTAAAACTCGTGTTCATATGACTTCTATTCTCAGGAGTGCCTTTTTCAATAATTTTTTTCTCTTAAACTCCGAATCTCAAAATAAATTTCTGGGAAGTTTTCTCAGCCTTCTCATTCTGAGTTAGGTGCTTCTCTGTATAATCTTGGGACCCTGCTTATTTCATTTTCATGGAACATTGTACTATAAACACTGAGTTATAGGAATTTTAAACTCAATAAATCTGTATTCAATTGGGCTAAGTTTCTAAACCAATAGAAGTTTATTTATTGATCATTTAAGTTAGTCCAAGGTTCTCAGATATCTCTTCAATAAACTGCAACACTGTCTACTCTTCCTAGGGCAGCATAATGAGAAATACACACAGGATGATATTTTGGCCAGGTCTGGAAGTGGTACACCACTCTTTGTGTATTGCTTTTCATAGAGCTCAGTTATGTGGCTCGTTTAATTGTGAAGGACTCTGGGAATGCAGACTAACTATGAAGCTAGCTTTGTGGCCCATCTGGTTCTAGCATAATATTCAAACAAAATTCATGGTCTTTCCTGGAACTTCTTTTCTGTTGTCTCATGTATTATATCTTCCTTCATTTATTCTCTAAATCTATAAAGAGTCCTTTTCTCTTCTTCTTTTTTTTTTTTTTTATTCCAGTTAAAAAAGACTATGGAGTCTCAGAAAGACTATGGAGTCTCAGAAAGACCAAGAAATCCTTTGGAGTCTCAGAAAGACCAAGAAATCCTTTGGTAGCACTATCTCAAAATATGGAAATGTAACCTCTCCTCACTGCCCTGCACTTTTTTGAAACCACTACCTTGATAGAGATAAACAATATCTCTTATGTAATCTATTTTGAAAGTCAAATAACTTATTTTAGTGCTTCTTGATTAAATATACTTTCCAGAATCTTAGCAATGAGTTTTCAAAATGCATAATTCTTATGCTGATATTTTCATGAATCTCCATTATATACATTAAATTTATATTTCCCATTTCCTAGAGATTGAAATCAAATCCCAATATGGTGTTCAATATCTTCCATAATTAGAATCTGCTGTCTCCAACATTTTATCCTTTGTTTTCTTCCTCTGTGTGGGGGGGCTTTGTCCACAGGGCCTCCTCAGCCACCACAGATGAGAATAAGTCTACCAAGACATGGTCTGCTTGTGGAGGAAAGGCGGCCAATCTCTCAAAGGAGAAGGGCCAGGAGCCTGTTCCTCAATGGGCTTTCATTGGGTTCATCTGCACAGGAATTCAGGTAAAGCTCATTAATCATTGCCAGGCAGTAAGGATCAAACAATAGATAACAAAGAACTCTGAGAGCCTATTTTGAGTCAGGATCAGATAGCTAAAGAGCTGTAAAACTTTAAGGAACAAACTTACTTCTTCCTTGGACCCTTATCACTTAATTGAGAGCATTCTGAACAAAGCAGGTTTCACCGGATTTTACATATTCTTTCTCAGGCCTGATCACCAGGGAACCCGCCCTTTCCAATACAGGGCTGCACCACCCTCTGTCATTGTTTCAGGCTTAGGTGGAGCAAGGGAAGTAAGGCAGCCAAGAGATTAGGAGATTTCTCACAGACAATGAGGACTCAGGCTTTGTCAAAGCCTAGGGGCTAAGGTCCATCACCCCCTTGTGCTGTAGCCCCCAAAGTCCTTACCTGGGGGCCTCCCATGTGATCATGCCTGTCTTAGATTGTTCCCGTCATTGGCTTACTGACCAAGCATTGGGGGCCAGTTGTAGATGAAGTAAAAGGAGCAGAAGCAGTGCCCCTGTCAGTGAGATAAGCTTTTGTCTCCTTGGTGGCTTATGGTCCAAGGTCGTTCCCTCAGCCTTAGCCTTGGCAGGGGTTACAGCTTCTGAAGCCAGGCAGGATGGTTCCCAGCACCTCTGCCTTTTCCTTTTACATTCTCTACCTTCTCCATACAACTATCCTGAGAGAGAGAGAGAGAGAGACATTGATCAATTGCCTTCCAAACACAGCCCCAACCGGACATCTCACGACAACCTAAGTATGTGCCCTGACTACGATCCAACCCGCATCCCTTTTGGTGCATGGGACAATGATCCAACCAAATGAGCCACCTAGCCAGGGTAGTAGACTGAGATTCTTTTTTATTTTAATGTTTTTATTGATTATACTATTACAGTTGTCTTAGTTTTTTTCTCCCCTTTACGCTCCCTGCCCTGCACCTCTCACCCACCAGCATTCCCTCTGCCCCTTAGTTCATGTCTATGGGTTGTACATATAAGTTCTTTGGCTTCCCATTTTTATACTATTCTTAATGTCCCTCTGTCTATTTTGTGCCTACCAATTATGCTTATTCCCTGTACCTTTTCTCCCCTCCCCCCTCCCCACAGATAACCCTCCATGTGATTTCCATTTCTGTGATTCTGTTCCTGATCTAGTTGTTTGCTTAGTTTTTGTTTTTGCTTTTTAGTTTCAGTTGTTGATAGTTGTGTTTGTTGTCATTTTACTATTTCTAGTTTTTGATCTTGTATTTCTTAGATAAGTCCCTTTAACGTTTCATATAATAAGGGCTTGGTGATGATGAATTCCTTTAACTTGACCTTATCTGGGAAGCACTTTATCTGCCCTTCCATTCTAAATGATAGCTTTGCTGGATAGAGTAATCTTGGATGTAGATCCTTGCCTTTCATAAGTGAATATTTCTTTCCAGAACCCTTTTGCCTGCAAAATTTCTTTTGAGAAATCAGGTGATAGCTTATGGGAACTTCTTGGTAGGTAACTCTCTCCTTTCCTCTTGCTGCTTTTAAGACTCTCTCCTTATCTTTAATCTTTGGTAATGTAGTTGTGATGTCTTGGTGTGTGCTTCCTTGGGTCCAACTTCTTTGGGACTCTCTGGACTTCCTGGAAATCTATTTGTCAGATTGGGGAAGTTTTCCTTCATTATTTGTTCACATAAGTTTTCAATTTCTTGCTCTTCCTCTTCTCCTTCTGGCACCCCTATGATTCGGAGTGTTTAAAGTTGTCCTGGAAGTTCCTAAGCCTCTTCTCATTTTTTGGAATTCTTGTTTCTTCATTCTGTTCCAGTTGGATATTTATTTCTTCCTTTCATTCCAAATCACTGATTTGAGTCCCAGTTTCCTTCCCTTCACTGTTGGTTCCCTGAATATTTTCCTTTATTTCCCCTTTGTATAGCCTTTATTTCTTTCTTGATTTTGTGACTGAACACAATCGTTTCTGTGAGCATACTAATTACCAGTGTTTTGAACTCTGCATTTGATAGGTTGTCTATCTCCTTGTCACTTAGTTCTTTTTCTGGAGTTTTGATCTGTTCTTTCATTTGGGCTATATTACTTTGTCTTGGTGCACCAGTTTGGATGAATGTTTCTTTAAATCCTTGGTTGTCGAACTTTCATGTACTTTGATTTTCTGGAAGTTCTGGTGATTTTTGTTTTTAAATTGGTTGTTATCCTTCTTCTGGTTGTGTGAGGAAGGAAAGCATTTCTACTTAAACCTCCATGTTGGCCAGAAGTCTGACCAACTGTCTAAGATTATAGTAGTCTCAGCATCTTATTCATTGCTGGGTCTACAGAGTTTGTACAAAAATTAAATACCTGTAGTCCTGATTTTTATTAATATAGTTTTAGGTTTATCAATATTTTATACAGAGCAGAAAACAAAATCCATGTGTGTTTCTCTCTGATTCTTAAGAGCTTAGAAATAGTTCAGGAATTAAAAGAATAGTTTTTTTAAATAAATGTAAAATACAGAAGTGAAAGAGAAAATTCAATACATGTTAACTACCAAAGTGAATCTTTTATAGTAGTATTAATCAACTATTGTAAATCAGCATTGCTTATATATTGCTGAAAAGCCATATAACAAGCCAAATGGGCTTTACTAAGAATATGTAATGAGCATTTTAAAAATCCATGTATATATACTTTAGAATATGAGTGATTTGCATACCAAGAATATTTTTTATGATTATGAAGGAACAAGAAGAACTTCTGGAAAATATATGGATGGCTACAAATTTGCCTAAAGGCTTTGCATGAAAGACAGGTAAGAACATTTATCAGTCTCTGACACGTTATTGGTAAGAGTACTTTTGTAGATGCTAAAATAAGAGGTCAGAGAGCCTTAATTGAATAGAGAATGCCAATTTTGTTTTTCTCCATACTCTTTCTCCATACTCTTAGCCTCTATCTAATGAATCCTCATCTTAATCAAGGAGTTTTAAAAATAATGATAGCCACTATAACTAGTTAACAAATATACAATACAAAAAGACATAAAAATATAAAAGAGTGGGGAGTAAAGGAATGAAACTTTTGTAGACAATCCAAATTAAATTATTATCTGCTTAAAATGGACTATTTTATCTATGGGGTATTATTTAAGCCTTATGGTAGTTATAAGGCAAAAAAAAAAAAAAAGAGATAAAGGTGAACAAACAGAGCATACCACCATAAAAAGATCATTGACTTACAATGGTAGACAGAAACATAGAAAATAAGCAATGGAAATGGGAAAAAAAACAGATATCAATAAGATGGCATTAGTAAGTCCTTAGCTACCCATAATTACTTTCAATGTAGTGTATTTAATTCTTCTATCAGAAGCTGTAGAGTGGCTAAGTGGATGAAAAAACAAGACCCAAATATGGACTGCATGCAAGAGACTCACTACAGTTTTAAGATGTACATAGGCTCATAGTGAAGGATGGCAAAAGATATTCAATACAATGGGAAACCAAAACAAATAAGGGTAGGTATACCTATATCAGACAAATAGACTCCACACCAAAAAATGGTAACAAGAAATTTAAAAAATATTATGTAATATAAATAGGTCAATCATCAGGAAGATATAATTGTAAATATATAAGCACCCAATATCAGAGCACCTAAAATTTTAAAGCAAATTCTCACAGATATGAAGGGAGAAATAGACAATATAGAAATAATAGGGGACTTCAATAACCACTTTTAGCAATGGACAGATCACTTAGGCATAAAATCAACAAGGAAATATTGGATTGGACCAAATAGACCTATGAAAATTATAGGACATTCCATTCAACAGTAGCAGTATACATATTCTTCTCAACTGCACATGAAAAATTCTCTAGAACAGGCCATATGATAACACATAAAACACATCTTAACATATTTGAGAATATTGAAATTATACCAAGTATTTTTTTCTGATTACAATAGTATGAAACTAGAAACCATAACAAAAAAAGACTGGAAAGTCTACAAATATGTGGAAATTAGAAAACATACTCGTGACCAATCAATGGGTCAAAGGACAAATCAGAAGGAAATGCAAGAAAATATCTTGAGACAAATAGAAATGGATACACAACATATAAATGCCTGTGGGATGGTACAAAAGCAATTCTAAGAGGGAAATTTATAGTGTTAAATTCACATATTTAAAATAGAAATATCTCAAATCAATTAACTAGTTCTAAAGCAACTAGAAAAGAACTAAGCTCAAGTTATCAAGTTAAGAAAGATCAGAGCAGAAATAAAGACAAAGGAAACAATTTTAAAAAATCAAATTAAGAGCTTTTTTTAAAAAGAAAAATACAGTAAACATTTAGCTAGACTAGAAAAAAGAGGACTTCAAAATCAGAAATACATTGAAGACATTACCAGTGATACCACAGAAACACAAATGATAAGAAACTGCTAAGAATAATTATAAGCCAACAAATTAAATAATCTAGAAGAAATACTATCAATAGATATGGGCAACCTACCAAGAATAATCATGAAGAAACAGAAATTGGGAATAGATTAATAGTGAGTAAGGAGATAGATTTAGCAATCAAAAATCTGCCAAAATAGAAGCCCCTGCACCAAATGGCTTCATTGGCAATTAATGCCCATTATTCTAAGTATCACCATTACCAAAGGCAGAAAAGGACAGTCCAAAAAACTATAGGCCAATATCCTTGACGAACATCGATGCAATAATTCTCAATCCCTGGAATGCAGGATGATTCAACATATGAAAGTCAATAAATGTAATATACCACACTAATAGAATGAAAGATAAAAATCAATCATCTCAAGATTCAGAGAAAGCATTTGAAATATATTGCTTAATGATAAAAACTTTTAAAACAGTTTTTGTTCCATTACCATTTAGTTCCCTTATACCACTCTACTCCCACAATCACCAACAAACTGGGTTTAAAGGGAATGTAGCTCAAAATTATAAATGCCATAGCAACAGCTAAAACTGTACTCAATGGTATTCCTAGATAAAATAATATTCTTAGAATGACCTATTAATATAATTATGATTTTTTTAAAAACGTCTTTTATTTATTCTTAAAGAGAGGGGAAGAGAAGAAGAAAGAGAGGGAGAGAAACATCGATTAGTTGCTTCTCCTACCACGAACTGTACCTGCAACCCAGGCATGTGCCCTGACCAGGAATAGAACCAGTGACCTTTTGCTTTGCTGAAGGGCACCCAACCAACTGAGCTACTCTGGTAAGGGCTATTTATTATTAATCATATTAATGTCATAAAAAGGTTCTATATCTCCAAATACTTTATTTCCTCATAATCTATTTTATAAACTGTTGAATTACTAAAAGGATTTTAAAATTTAAAAAATTAACAAAGTACTTCAGTTTTCTGTCAACACTGTAGCACAGAAACTTTCCAGTTATTAAAAATTCAGTTTGATTTCTCATAAGAGCATTGTGTTAATATTTTGACTGTATCAACAGGATTGAAAAATGTAGATTGTACATATTTTATTTATGATAGTCCTCTAATTCATTTATTTTTCCATTAAATTATTTATTTTCTCTAGGCTTCTATGTTTCCAAAGAAATATGTTCTCTTTACTGTTCAATCATTTATAATTTTTCATATCTCATGGTTCAGAATGTCAGAGTTCATTTTATTTTAAAACTATATTTTTAACTCTTATCTAAATAAGTAATTAATGGTAAAATCTAATTAGATTAAAGTTGGCAGCTGTAATCAAGTAGGTTTCAGATGTGCAATAAGTATAAATCATTTTAAAATTGAGCTTTCAATGAGTTTATCATGAATATAAAAATATTTGCACTGACTTTGGTTTTTTAAAAAATTAGACTATCTCCATGCCTTTCAATTTCTTAAAAGGCAGAAGATGATTTTCTGAAAGAATGTATTATGCCAGGGGACCTGTGTACATTTCTCTAAAGAATCTAGACACTGACCCACTCAGAGAGACAAAGGTTCCTTTAGCTATACTGTACAACCCCTTCTATTCAGTCTGACCTGTTTTTACAAAAAGTATCTTAGCAAAATATACTAGCAAATCACATTTTGTCACATTTGTTATTTCCTTAGCATCTTTGAAATGATTGGTTGTTTAAAGTTTATTCATTTCTTAGTGTAACTGTGTTGTGAGGTTAGGTATCTATCCTTTCTCCTCCTCGGAGCAAGCACTTGGGTAATAGTGTATCCCAGGAAAGCCAGTCTTTTAGGGAAGTTATCATGCTCCTCTACGTAAAAGAAATTCATCCATGAGATTGCAACTTGGTGAAGTATACAGGAACATATGGAAATAGAGGTGTTTGGTTCTGCATGATTGAACTATGCCTATGTCATACATTAGTAGTTCAATAAAAGTTTTGTACCAAATAGAAATGTAGGCCTAAAGCTTCTATAAGATGCTGTATCAGGTGGTTCTACTTTTTATTCACAGGAATCATCTTCATTGAAAATGCAATATTGGAAGAAATTCTGTGGGGGGCATCTCATAGAAAAATAATTGTATGTTATAAATGTAACATGCAAAACTTTCATGAAACAGCAATGAATTTGTACACATTCAAGTCATGATTCTCTTTATTTTGCTGCAGGGTAATAGTACTGTACTTTTGTCAAGACACAAAAGAAATTGGTTGTGGAAAAAAGGACAATGTACAAGAACCCAGCTTCCACACAGATCAGTGACTGGACAGCTACCCACAAAGAACAGCAGCTTTGGAAGGCCTCTAGAGACCACTTAGGATATTTTACCAACACTGTAGAACAAAAAACAAAACAAAGAATAATTACACAAGATGGGAGGAAATAACTTCATTTTTGCCCAGAAGAAACATCCCAGCTGGTAAGAGTTCCTCTCACACGGAAAGGAAGAGTGTAGCACTGTGCAAAGGTCCTGCTTCAGTTGAACCTGGACTAGCAGAGAGGAGCAAGGAAGAAAAGCCCAGCTATAATTAGAAGGCATTCAGGATGCATGCTTGTGGTCCACAGAGACCTGCTCTACAGATAAATACAGCAGCTTCCACCACTGACAAAGTCACCAGCCAGCATACTGCTGAAGATCTCTCTCGGATCTTGACAGTTGTCACCCTGCTCAGCCTCTCTGTCCTCCCTGCTGTGCACCTGCAGGCCCCCAGTAAGGTCCCCATTACCAGCCTTGATGACAATGTGCACATGTAGGGGGAGAGAGTGCAACACAGGAGAACACAGCAATGTCAGGACTCAGCCACTGTTCTTAAGTCCAGAACAGGTTCTCCCATCTGTCACTGGCTGGCAGCACCATGTCAACTTAAAACTAGCCCCTTCCTCTATGCACCTGCACCTCTGCAGCCTGGCCTGCTCTGCATTGTGTGCAGGCAGGGGTGGAATGCACAGCCACAAGAGACTGCACTGATGGCCAAGGCCTCCATAGCTGCCATCTCTGTGGCTGGTCCTACCCTTGCTAGCAGCCCTGGCATCACTATGAATGCTCTGGCACTCCATGAGCACCTGCAGTTGGACCCCACAACTGACAGTGTGACAATCACTGGCTCCAGCAACCACTGCTACCTGTCCTGGTCCCTATTTACTGAATTGGAGGGACTACTTAGGATCCCAACAGCCATTGTAGCCACTGTCAACTCTCTGCAATGCTCACCAAGGACAACACAGTTCTCAGTGGCAGCCTGAATCAAGGAGATGTCACACTTTCTCTGGAGTGGGTACCACCCCTGCATTCAGCACCCTGCACTAGACCCAGGGTCATCTTACAATGTGGAGTGCCCCATCTAGGTGAAAGGCTTCCCTTAATGAAATCAGCCCATAAGGTCTAGAAGAGGTGACTGCTTCTTTAAATGTGTAGGTGTCTATTCACTGCTACAGGAATCTCAAAGAAGCAGGGGGAAATATCTACATCAATGGAATACAGTTCATCTCTAGTAACTGACCCCAAAGAAATGGACTCAAGGAATTGAACATAATTGTTGTATAGATGCTCACAGAGCTAGAAGAGAACAAAAATGAATAATGACATCAGGGAAATAATATAAAAAATAACTTCAGCATAGAGATAGAAAACAAGAAGTCAAATAGGAATATAATGACTGAACTGAAGAATTCAACAGAGAACATAAATAGCAGTCTTGAACAAGAGAAAGGGAATCGATGAGCAGAAAGTGTGATTAAAATTATCCAATCTGAGGAGAAAAAAATAGAAAAAAGAAATGAAGAAAGCCTACAGGAATTATGGGATACCACAAGTATCCCACAAGAGAAATAATGTATGTATTATTAAAGTCCCCAAAGAAGGAGAGAGGGAGAAAGATTTGGGAAGTTCTTGGTCATTATTTCTTTAAATAAGCTTTCTAATCCTGAGAAAAGATGTAGGCATCCCAGTTCATGAAGCCAAAAAGGCTACCTGGTGTTGCTCAGCGGGCTGGGTATCATCCCACAGCTAAAATGTCGCTAACATCTTCAGTTCCTAGTCAGGGTACATGCCTGGGTTGAGGGCTACTCCAGCTGGGGACATGTGAAGGGCAACCAGTCAATGTTTCTGTTCCTCTCTTTCTCCCTCCCTCCCCCTTTCTAAAATAAAAAATAAAATCTTGAAAAAAGTTCACCTTAAAATTTCAGACAAAAATGTTCTTCTTCAAGGCAAATAATAAAACTACAAAAAAACCAACAACAACTAAAGACAAAGGAGAGAATTTTAAAAGCTGCCAAGAAAAAGAAAATACTTTTCCTTTACAAAGGAACCCTAATAAGATTATCATCCCATTCTCTCCCAGTCTCAAGGTTTCCACTCAGAAATCTGCTGATATAGTCCCAGTGCTAAAGGAAACTGCCCACCCAAAATACCCATTAAAATTGTCCTTCCGAATTGAAGGAAAAATAAATACTTTCCCTAATAAACAAAAGCTGAGGGAATTCATCATGACTAAGCCTGCCTTATAAAAAATAGTTAATGGGGTTCTTCAAGCTGAAGCCAAAGATCATTAATTATATAATTTCGGTAACATGAAAACATAAAACACTGGTAAAGGTGAGCGTAATGGTCTGATTCAAAATACCCTCAGTGTCTTATGTGATTTGCTCACTGCTTAATTCTAGAATAAAAGTTAAAAGCAATATTAAAAATAGCTTTAGCTTAAACAATTTACTAGTGGATACACAATAAAAAAGATATGTGGAAACATCTAAAACAAGAGTTTTTGTGTGCAAAGTTAAACTGTTTAGAGTAAAATAAACAAAGACATATATATGACATATATAAATATATAGTATGTAGCATATATTTAAGTATAATTTTTTTCCTGTAAGCTTCAAGAAACCCACAAAACAAAATCTATAATAGATACACAAAAGACAAAGAGAAGGGAATCAAAACATACTACTATGGAAAATCGCTTGCCAAAAGCAGGCTGAAAAAAATGAAAGATAAACTACAAAACAGAGAGGCAACAATATGGCATGAGTGTTATTGATTATTTAAGAACTTACTCAAGAATAAAATTCTCCAATCAAAGTTATAAAGTAGATGAATGGATTAAAAAACAAACAAAAACCAAAGCCCACCATATGCTGCCTACTCGACTCACTTCAGGTTTAAGGACATATACAGGCTCAAATAAGAGAATGGAAAAAAGATATTTCATGCAAGTGGAAATGGAAACAAAGCAAGGGAATCATTAATTAATTCAGGCAAACAGACTTTAAGCCAAAAGCAGAAGGAAGAAGAAAAGAAGTTCATTATGTAATGATGAAGGGGGCAATTCGTCAGGGAGATCTAACAGTGTAAATAGATATGCTCCCAAAATTGGATCACTTAAATATATTAACCACCTACTAACAGATCTAAAGAGATACATAGGAATCAACACAATACTAGTAGGGAACTCCAATACCACACTTTTAGCAATGGATAGATTACTCAGAAAAACAACAAAGAAACATTGGGCTGAAAAATACATTAGGCCAAATAGACCTAATGTTTTAGAACATTCCATCTAATAGCGACACACACATGCTTCTCAGGAACATAGGCAGCATCATACAGAGTAAACCACATAATAGTTTACCACACATCTTAGCAAATAAAGAAGATTGAAATCATACGAAGTATCTTTTCTGGCCACAACAGTGTGAAACTAGAAATCACTAATAAGAGAAGATCTGGAAAATTCATAAGTGTGTGGAGATTAAAGTACATTGTCCCCCAAAAAACAATGGTTAAAGAAGATATCAAAAAGGAAATAAAGAAATATGGGGGAACAAACAGAAGCACAGCATATCAAAACCTATGAGATGCTACAAACATAGTTATAACTTTATAGCAATAAACATCTATAATAAGAAATAAGAGAAATCTCAATCTCACCTTACCATTGAGGGTACTAGAAAAAAAACAAATTAAGCCCAAATTTAGTACCAGAAGAAAATATATACATTACAGAAGAAATGAATGAAATAAAGATGGAAACTATAACATTTAACTATAGAAAATATGAAACAATAGTAAATATTAAACTAAAATTTGATTTTTGAAAATATGAGAAAATTAACACACCTTTAACTAGACCAAGATAAACAACCTATGCAACTCAACACCAGAAAAAAAAACAATACAATTAAAAAATGAGATTACTATCTCATACCTCTCAGAATGGCTATCATCAATAAATCAACAGACAAAAAATGTTGGCGAGGATGTTGTAAAAAGGGAAAACTTCAAGTACTGTTGATGGGAGTGCAGATTTGTGCAGCCACTGTGGAATATAGTATGGAGTTTCTTCAAAAAATTAAAAATGAAACTGCCTTATGACCTAGCAATTCTACTTCTGGGAATACATCTGAAGATACCCAAAATGCTAATTTGAAAGAATATACAAATTCTTATTTACAATAAGAAATAAGGCTATTATTTACAATAGCCAAGACTTGGAAGCAACCCAAGTGTTCATTAATAGATGAGTGGATAAAAAAGCAGTGGTACAGTCACACAGTGGAATATTACTTGGTAGTAAGAAAGAAAAAAAATCTTAGCTTTTGTGATAACATAATACTCTCCAAGTCCATCTGTGCTAAGTGAATAAGCCAGTCAGAGAAAGACAAGTACCATATGATTTCATTTATGTGTAGAACTGAATGAACAAAAGAAACTAACAAAAATGACTGAAACAGATTCATAGCTACAGAGAGAAGACTGCCAGTCATCAAGGGCAGGGTGTTGTGCTGGGTGAAGAAGGAGAAGGGATTAAGGAAAAAAAACTCAGATACAGAAAACAGTATGGTGATTAGCAGTGGGAAGGGGGTTGAAGGGAGGTAGAAGAGGGTCCAAGGGGATAGAAGGAGACTGGACTTAGAATGGTGAACACAGTATAATATACAGATCATGTATTATAGAATTGTATACCTGAAACCTATATGTTATTAACCAATTTTACCCTAGTAAATTCAACAAAAATTAATGTACCTATAAAATAATTAGTAAAAAGTTGGGAAGGGGGAATAGAAACATTAAATAAAATTAGAAATGAAGGAGGAAGCTTTATTATAACTGATACTATAGAAATAAGAATGATGATAGACTAGTATGAACAAAGTGGATAACCAAAAAGAAATGGGGAGTTTCTAGAAACATGTAACCTACTAATACTGATTCATAAAGAAATAGAAAATTTGAACAGACCAAATACTAATTAGGAAATTGCATCAGTAATCAAAAATCTCCAAACACAGAAGAGCCCCAGACCTGATGGTTTCACTGATGAATCCTGCCAAACTTTTAGGGAGGAGTTAATACATAATACAGCTCATATTCTTTTAAAACATGGAAGAGAGAACTCTTGAAACTCATTTTACTAGACCAGCATTACCCTGATACTAAAACCAGAAAAAGATACTACAAGAAGAGAAAACTACATATCAGTAAACCTGATGAATGTAGCTGCAAAAATTAAGAATGTTAGCAAACTGAATTAAACAGTACATTAAAAGTATTATTCATCAAGGTCAGATTGGTGAGATCATGGAACCTAATCAGCAAAACAAACAAGCAAGCAAAATATAGTCAGACACACTGAAATAAAGAACAAACTGACAGTAACCAGAGGGGAGGAGAAAAGGGATGATAGGGGATTACAGGGGAAGGTCCATAAGGAACATGTATAAAGGACACATGGACAAAGCCAAAGGGGGTAGGATTGAGGGTGGGAGGCAGGGATGGGTGGGGTGGGGAGGCATGGTAGGGTGAAGATGGAGACAACTGTATTCGAACAACAATAAACAAAAGTTAAAAAGAAAAATAAAGTACAATCATTACTGTCCAAAAAAAATATCCAGTTGGATTAACCCATGGGATAAAAGTTTGGTTCAAAATATGCAAATCAATACACCACACACCACAGTAATAGAAGAGAAATAAAAATTATATGATCGTATCAATATAGTGTGTTAAAGGCTGACTGTGACCAGAGGGGAGGGAATTTCAGGGGAAAAGGGTTTGCAGGAACAAATATAAAGGACACATGGACAATAATAAGGGGGGGAGTGGAAACAGGAGGAAGATGGGGAGGGCTGGGGAGCATGGGATGGGGGTAAAAGGCAGAAAACTGTACTTGAACAACAATTAAAATAAAAAAAATGAGAGAAATGTATTTTACAACATACAAAATTTTTTTAAGTTAAAAAACAGTCAACAAACTGGTTATGAGGGAAGAATATACCTCATCAAAATAAAAGGCATTTATGACATACCTATAGCCAACATCATACTCTGTGAAGGTATGTTAAAAGTATTTCTTTAAGATTAGGAAGCAAACAAGGGTGCCAACTCTTATGACTTCTATTCAATACAGAACTGGAAGTCTGAGACAGACCCAGGCAAGAGGAAGAAATAAAAGGCATCAAATTGGAAAAAGAGTAAAATTGTTCATGCTTGCAAATGATATGATCTTATATATAGAAAATTCTAAAGTCTTCATCATTAAGCAGCTAGAAAAGTCTCCATCATTATGCAGCTAGAACTAACCAACAAATTCAGTAGTTTCAGAATATATAGTTTTTCCATGTCATTTTTTACTGAAATTTTAAGAAGGCAATCTTAATGTTTATATGGAACACAGCTCCAAATAGTCAAAGCAACACTGAGAAAGAAGAGCAAAGCCCATGGCATCACACTTTCTGGTGTCAAAGTATACTATAAAGCTACAGTAATCAAAACAGAATTGTTTTGACATAAGCACAGATACAAAAACCAATAGAACAGAATTGAGAGCCTACAAACAACCCCCCACATATATGACTGACTAATATTTCACAAAGGAACCCAGAACACTCAATGGGAAAAGATAGTCTCCTTCAACAAATGGTACTGGGAAAAATGACTAACCACAAGTAGAAAAATGAATTGGACCTTTTCATTGCATTATCCTACATTAGTTATAAAAATGGACTCAGTATGAATTAAAAACTTACATTTAAATTCTGAATCATAAAACTCCTAGGAGAAAACTTAGGGGACATCTTCCTTGCCATTGGGCTCAGCAGCAATTGCCTGCATGTGACACCAAAAGCAGAAGCAATGAAAGGAAAGAAGTGAGACTATATCAAACTAAAAAGCTCCTGCACATGGAAAGGAAACCATCACAAAAATGGTGACCTACAGAGTGAGAAAATACTGGCAAATCATATATCTGGTAAGGTGTTAATATTCAACTATATAAAGAACTCATATGATTCAATAGCAAAGAAAAAAAAGTAAACCAAACTAACAATGTGCTATACAATGGCAGGGGAACTAAATAGATCTTTTTCGAATAAAGATAGTCAAATAGCCAACTAGTACATACAAAGTGTTCAACATTAGTAATCATCAGGAAAACACAAGTTGTAAACATAAGTCAAAAACACAGTATTACCTCACACCTGTTAGAATGGCATTCATAAAAAGAAAGTGTTGAGAGTGTGAAGAAAAAAATTTTTACACTGATGGTAAGAATAAAAATTGGTATAGCCATTATGGAAAACAATATGAAGTTTCCTCAAAAATGTAAAAAATAGACCTACCACGTAATCCAGCAATTATACTTCTGTGTATATGTCCAAAGGAAACAAAATTAGCGTCTCAAAGGGTTATCTGCACCCCCATGTTCATTGCAGCATTATTCGCAATAGCCAAGATGCGGAAACAAACTATCTGCCAATGAATAAAGAAGATGTGATATTCAACACACACAGAGAGGAATATTATGCATCTATGAGAATGAAGGAAATGCTGCTGCTTCCAATAATTTCAATGGACCTTGAGGTCTTCATCTAAGTGAAATAAACCAGACAAAGAAAGACAAATACTGCATTGTATCACTTAATATTTTCAATCTAAAATCATTAAACTCATAGAAATAAAGAATGATGGTTTCCTGATAATAGCCCAGAATTTTTCAAAATTAAGAAAATTCAAAATACAAGTCAAAGAGGCTCAGATCAACCCCAAATGGAGAAAAATAAAATTATTTTACCTAGGCATATATTAGTCAAAACACTGAAAACAGAAGATAAAATCTTGAAGGTGTACTCGGGATAAAGAACAAAGATAACAATGTCAACAGAAGTCTTGTTACACACAGTGCCGGCCGGAAGACAATGGCATGACATCATTAAAAACAAGTAAAACACTTACCAATCCCGAATCATATGCGAAGTGAAATATCTTTCAAAAGTGAAGGGGAGGTAAACATTTTTTTTTCAGATGAACAACTGCTAAGACCTGAATTATAAGAAATGTTAAAGAAAGTTCATCAGGTAGAGGAAATGTAATACCAGGTAGAAACCCAAAACCACACAAAAAATGAGAGAAATGGAAAAATTAGCATATCTGAGATGCAATGCTTCATATGATTAAACTGTATAAAATACAATTGTTTAAAATAGGTTAGTAACAATATATATACTGTTTGTAGCATAGAGAAGTAAAGTATGTGACAATAATGACACCAAAACTAAGTGGGAAGATGCATAAACAGTGTTGCCACGTGCTTACACTATGTGTGATTGGTATTTGAAGATGCACTGTGCTAAACTAAGAGTGAACTTTAGATAATCTATAGCAACTATTACAAATAAAACAAAGAGGAACAGTTTAAGAGCCAATAAGAACATAAAAATAAATTGGTAGAAACCATCAAAATAAAGAGAATAAAGAGAAAAAAAGGAAAAGTATGAAACAAAATAAAGAGAATAAAGAGAAAAAAAGGAAAAGTATGGGACAAATAACAAATAGCAAGATAGATTTTAATACATCCATATCAAAAATTTTTATTAAATGTAAACTGGCTAAACATTCCACTCAAAGCACAATTATAAGACAAAAATACACAAGTATATGCTGTCTATGAGAAATTTACTTTAAATAGAAAAAAAAGATTAAACTGATGGAAAAATATAGGGTCTGGCACAAATAATGTGCCCCTTTTTTATAAAATCTTGTATTATAAGAACATAACCATGTAATTCTGTAACATAGCAATATCACACTCAAGCACACTATATGACATTTTAGGTGAAATATTCAAATTGAAACTAAATTATTATATCCATATTATTACCCTACCAACCACACTCAAGTAGGCCTTACTTCTACTGGACACTGTATGTACCATATGCACATTAATCAAAGAAAGGTGAGTGGCAATGCTAACATCACATAAAGTAAGCCTCAGAACAATATAATCAAGGATGCTAGGGATATAACAAAATAAAACAATTTATAGGGAGAAAAGAAAAACAATTTATAGGGAGTAAATAAATATCCTAAATTTATTTAAAATTCACATAGGTGTTTGAACTTATGGATCAAAAACTAGTGTAACTAAAAATAGAAATAGATACTTCATAGCTACAGCAGAAGAAATTAATATTTTTAATGGTTTATGTAACAAGTAGGCAGAAATCTCTAAGGGTATAGAATACTTGAACTTTTAAAACACCATAACACATTGATATTTATAGATAATCAAACAAAATGCCAGCAAAAAAATATTTCTTTCCAGTGCATACAAAATAGTTTGTGTTATAAATCATATTCTGAGACATACAATACATTGTAAAGAGTTATATGGTCAGACATAGTGAGTGATATAGTTTATGAGTTCTGTCCATAAAGTATCCAGTCACACACTATGAAAAAAGACATTTATGGAAGACACAAAACAAATTGTACATAAATCAATGATGCTTCAGTCACCTTCAAAGCAGGCACCTTGGGAGCTCATATAGTTCTCCCAATCATCATCACCCGTCCCATCATATTTTCCTGAATCTCTTCCCTTTGGTCTGAAATCTCTTCCTTTTGAAAGGTGGGTTATAGAGGGGCTGAGTCACCTGTGTGATTTGATGTTTTGCCAGAAAACTCTGCAGCAAACTTCAATGCATAAGTGGGCACATTGTCATGATGAAGCTGCCAATCAGCAGTTGCCCATGGCTGCAGCCTCCTGTATCATCCATATAGTTTCTGCAGAGGGATGTTCAAACTTAATGCCAAATTTGATGCAGATTCATTGCTCTAGCCACTCATTTTGAATGGGATGGCCACACAGTACACGTGCTCACTCCACAGTGCCTACCACCCCTACTAACTAGTACAGTGAAGTTGTCATTGTTCACGTGTATGCATTCCAGTCCACTCACCTTGGCTTCCAGGTTGCACTGATGTTGTGCAAAAGTGTTCTCATTATATTGACAATGGTTGAACTTTTTCTAGACAGGCCTTGGTATGTTTCTGATTATAACAGAATTAAAGTAGAAATCAATGAGACAGGAATCTAGAAAATATCTAGATATGTGCAAACTTAACACCACTTTTAAATAACCAATGGGACAAAGAAGAAACAATAAGGGAAAACAGAAAATAGTTTGAATTAAGTGAAAATAAAACATGTATCAATATTTTGTAATTAAGTTAATGGAGTCCTTAGAAGAAAACTAATTGTACTAAGTACTTAAATTAGAAATAAAGAAAAGGCTTAAATCACTGGAACTTTTATTTGTAGAAACTTCCATTTGAGAAAACTAGGGAAATAAAACTGCCTCTGGTTCCTGAAAGATGATCTGCTGGGTATAAATAAACATACTGAGTAACCTATGTTTTCACTCAGGTATTTTCACAACTTCCTTTTTTTTATTTCTGGCATATAATGTTGCTTTGAAGAAGTATGAAGCCACCTGATTAGTTCCCTTCTGTTGATGACTTGCTTTTTGTTCAAGGAATCCAAATACTGGGTTGGCCAAAAAGTTCATTTTTGTGTGTGTGTGCATGTGAGTGTGTGTGTATAAGATGGCTCTAGTAGCACTTGTCTTTTACTTCATCCAAAACAATTTTGTTAGATTGTATTATGACAGCTCTAAGTGTGCATTAAAAGATTATCAAAATTGGTTAATTTTTGCGTAGCCATCTTAATGTTAAAGATGGAAGAAAACATGCAACATTTTTAGCATATTATGCTTTATTATTTCAAGAAAGGTAAAAACACAACTGAAATGCAAAAAGAAAAGATTTGTGCAGTGTATGGAGAAGGTGCTGTGAGTGATCAAATGTGTCAGAAGTGGTTTGTGAAGTTCCAGTGTTGCAGATGTCTCACTGGATGATGCTCCATGGTTGGGTAGACCAGTTGAAGTTGGTAGCAATCAAATTGAGACATTAATTGAGAACAGTCAACAGTCAATGTTAAGCTCTGTGGGAGATTGCTGACATACTCAAAATATCCAAATCAATAGTTATTGGTGAAAATGAAATATGTGTCTTTTATTTTATGAAAAAAACATAGGAGCTTTTTTGCCAACCCAAAATCTTCTAAGTGAACAGAATAAAGGAAATGGTAATGATAAGAGATAAAACTAGTGATCTGTAAAACATCAAAAGAACAAAGAAAAACCAGTTTAAAAACTGTTCTTTAAAAAGACTGGGAAAATTGACACACTAGTCCACAGTAACCAAAATACATGAGTGTATGTGGGTGGGAGGGAGAGAAGTAGGGAGGAGAGACAAAGAAAATAATTACTAGTACCAGGAAGAAGGGCATATTTTTCAGATTCTTCAGACATAGAAAGGTTAATAACAAAATATAACAATAACTTTTTGCCAGTAAATCTGCCAACTTATAATGGACCAATTCCAAAGATACAGAATACCAAAATTCACTCAAGAAAAAAATACATGGCCAAAATATCTTTTTATTTATTCAAAAGTTGAAGTTAGTGTTAGAAACCATTCTACACACACAAAAAAATTCCAGGTCCAAGTGGCTTTATTTGTAAATTTTACCAAACATTGAAGAAATAAATAATACTTACTACACACAAATTTTCCATATAAGTGGGAAAACATGTCTTAACTGATTTTATAAGAGCAGCCATTACCTTGGTACCAAAACCCAACAAAACCATTCTCTGAAAACTAGACAGCAATATCCTTTAAAAAAATATAGAAAATCCTTGAAAATTTTTAGCAAATCAAAATAGAGTGTTTTAAAAACACATATGCAAGTCATGCATTAGTATGCACAATGAACAGCATAAAGGGTATAGAGTTAAATTGGATACATTCAAATGCCAGTAATGACTCCTGGTCTTATGACCTTGGGCAAGACATGGAATCTAAGCCTCAGTTTCCCCATTTTTTATGATAATAATGTACATTTCAGAGGACTATCGTGAGAATTAAATAAGTAGAGTGTTTCTAACATAGATTCCAGAATATATCAGGTGTATTTTTAAAAATCTAAAATTAGATTGTAAGTATATTGAAGTCTATACTGTTCTGAATTCCTATGGATCTTAGCACAGTAACTTCTACAACTATTTGATCTATTGAAAAATTAGTTGATTAAAACAGAACTTCAAAAGTGTGTTCTGCTGAATTCTTCATTGCCTTTAATTTGCATAGAAAATGATAATTTTTAAACTATTGAAAAAACAGATCAGGTTCATGAGCATATGAAACAGAAGGAAATAGAAATGGGAAAACATAAATTTAGAGACATAGATAAATTACTGAGTATACTTCTTAAACAATACAATACTGGAAGTATTGTTTAAGAAGTGTAGAGGGGAGTGCATAATTAAGTATCGGCAGACTGGCCCCTTAGCATACTCAGGTAGCATTTATTATGAAATATTATAGAGAAAAACACCAGCCTGATTATTGAAAAGCATTAATTCTGACAAAATAAAGGAGAGAAGGAGAAAAAGGAGAAGAAAGCAAAGAAGGAAAAAAAGAAAGGAGGAGGAAAAGAAGAAGGAGAGGAAGAGGAGGAGGGGGAGAAGAAGAGGAAGAAAAGTCTGGAGAAAGTAGTTATTAGAAAAGTTCAAAGAACTTTGTATTTTATGCCTTATGTTTGAAGAGCTTGCATTTTTTCTGAACCATAGATGCAGGAGCCACTTCATCTGTGGGGCTGGTGTTCAACATGTAGAATTGCTCTCAACATTTAGAAGTGGCTGAGGAAAACCCAGCCACTTTGTGTGTAAATAGATTATCACTTAATCCTCAGAGTTACTCTATGAAATAGAGATTATTATCAATTTAGTGATCATGAAATTGAGGCTTAGAGAAATTTGCAAAGCGTGCCCAGCTCATAATTAACACATTCTGGAGTCAGGACTTAAATTCAAGTCTCCACATATTTTGCCTTTTTGTTGATGTTGTTAGTATGTTTAATTTGGTTTAAAACTTTACAAAGTGCTCTAATTGAATTTTTATCCTCACGAAATGGTATCATGCATAGCTAGGCCTTTTTCATTGTGTAGGTGACAAAACTGAGGTCAAGAATAAAACTCTCCCCAGCAACACTGAGTTGGAGACACAGGATTCACATCTCAGTCTCAGTCTCTCAGGCTTCAGTCTGAATAGTGACCAAATAGAAGGAGATCCCCTCTGCCAAATGTCTTTTGTTTGTGAATTTCTACAATTTTTAAGTGTTAAGCTTTTTGTCCTATCCCTTTTTTTTTTTTTAATTTAGTTGGCTAGGAGAAAGCAACAGTGATAACTATGGAATGATTGTGCAAATTTACCACAATGCTGAACAAAGACCAAAGAAGGAGGGAATGGAAGTGACCCAGTCTAGACATTTCTTCATATCTACCTCAGACAATGCTTCTGAGTTTTTTAATGAAGTTCAGTTCTCAATTATGAGTGGTATATATGGGATTATAAGAATGTGATAAGATAATAATTAAGAAGAAATAATCATCAGGTGTGCCACACACAAATAGGAAATACCGGTATTGATGAGACATTAAAATAAA
This sequence comes from Phyllostomus discolor, assembly GCF_004126475.2. NCBI lineage: Eukaryota > Metazoa > Chordata > Mammalia > Chiroptera > Phyllostomidae > Phyllostomus > Phyllostomus discolor. Next base: position 33,357,924 of record NC_040912.2, read on the forward strand.
TGAGTTGTACTGATATACTGTTATAATTCAATATCATATCAATGTATCAACATATTCCTATAATTTAAGTCTTATAAAACCTTTGAACAAGTTTTATTACACATAGCAGTTTGTTAATTGACACTAATACTGAGAACTTGATTAGAATTTTGACTTCACCCTTTTCCTGTAAAATTTTATATTGAAGTGTCTATGGGAAACTTTAAAATCTTGTTAATGCCAAAGGAGACTAATTTGCTGTAGGCTGCAGAAGCAGCCATGTCTTTTCAAAGCCCCAAATCCTTTAAACCTCGTTTCCCCTTTATTTTAAAAACATGAATAGCAAGGTTCAAATCTGGCAGCCAGATTTTTGCAGGGTAATTTTTCTCTCAAAATTTGAGGTAATATATTTCTTATAACAGTCTTTACAATAAGCAAATGAGTGTGGAAAAGTCAAGTGTTAAATGAGGCCATGCAAATTAGCCATCTGGAGAGAATAACACTATTTTACCTAATATTGAACTTTACAGATTTATATGTTTATAAAGAATCTCCATTCTTTAACCTTTGCAATATTCCTGTATATGTGATGAATCCTTGTAATTCCTCAAGTGGAACTTAACCTTGAGACTTGAGGAAAAAATAGTTGACAAACCCTTCATATTTTTATCCAGGTCTTATGAGAATTATTTTGAAAATCAAGACAAAAATAGCGATTAAAATACATATTTGAGAAAATATTTTATTTTACCCAATGCCCTTTTTTTCCCCCCACAAAATGCCTAGAACCCAACACTATGCCTCCATTTTGGTTGTGTGAAATCACATATTTAAGAGTCATGCTGATGGTAATTGTGAGCATGAACACAGCAATTTGATGGTCAGGGGGCTTATGCAAATCAGAGGCCAAAGACATCCAACCCTTTCAGGAGAAACCATGGCACTGGTCCCACCATGGCTTCCTGGAGACTTGCTTATCCACTTGTCTGAGGATGTCACTTCAAATGTTCAGAAAGGGAAGGGAAGGGAAAGGAAGGCAAACAAAACCAATTGGTGTCCCGTCACTGGTTCACAAATAATATTTGGGATGTTCATCCTGATATTTATGACTAGGCACGTTCTAACTCTATTTAACTTTCTACTTTGTGTGGCAACAACTTGTCTTTTGCTCCAGTCAAGCGGAGCTCACCACTGCTTTCCACACATGCCATATGCTTTCCTCCCTCGGTGCCTCTGCGCACATCCACAGCTATTGCCTCCCCAGCAACCAGTTTGTATTCACTATTTAAATGTATTTTAGTGAAGTATGATTCACAAACATGAAACTGTACTCATTCCAAGTGTATGTGTCAATGAATTTTGACAATTACCACTACATGTGAAATATAGAACAGATCCACAGATTTTTACTCCTAATCCTTACAGTGAAATCTGCTCTCATCCCCACACTCCTTAACGCACTCTGAATCCAAGGCAAAAACTGATGTGCTTTTTGACACTGTAGATTAGTTTTGCCTTTTCTAGAATTCTATATACATAGATTTATATAGTATTTTTTATATTTGGTTTCTATTGGTCAGTTCTTTGATAGCCATCCGTGTGCTTGCATGTATTAGTACTTCATTCTAATTTATTACTAATAATCCATTGTGTAAATATCAACATATTTATCCATTATTGTTGAACATTTGATTATTCCAAGTTTTTTAATATTAACAACTAAAACTTTTCTAAGTATGCATATATAAGTTATACAGTTATTCCTTAGTATTTAGAAGATTCAGAACTTGTTAAACCCTGTATTTGTTGCATTTCGATACAACAATGTTTCAGCACTCAGCACTTGCTTGGGACTCATTGCACTTGCTAGCACTTGTATGAGTCACGACACTGCCTGCAAGAGAAAATGCTTCATCCTTTGGTACTCCTTGGTTTTGGCACGCGTCACGAGTTCCAGAATGAATTAACAGTGAGTACCCAGATACCACTCTATATGCCTTTTGTTTCTCTTTGGTAAATGTCTGTGAGTAGGATTGATGAGTCACGTGATATATACACATTTAAGATTTTCAAAAACTGCAAAAATTGTTTCCCCAAGTGGTTGCACTCCCTAAGTTCCTACCAAAAATGTATAAGATTTTGTTACTATACATATTCACCAAAATGCAGTGTAGGTAGTCTTTCTTATTTTAACTATTCTAATGAATGCCTAGTGCTATATTATTGTGCTTTGCATATGCATCTGATGACTCATAATGCTGAGCTCTTTTTGTGTGTTTTTTAGAGCAATGTATATGTTATCTTTAGTTAAGTCTCTGTTCAAGTCATGTATAAATTTTTACTTAACTGACTTATTTTGACTTTGTTTCTCTATGGATTCCTTAGAATTATGTTATTTATGAATAAACACAATTTTTCTGTTTCTTTTCCACCTGCATGATATGTATGGGTTTTTTTTTTTTCCCTTATCTTACTGGCTAGGGTCTCCAATACAACACTGAATAAAAGTGTTGAGAGTATACTTGGTGTTTGGTTTTTATTCTGGGTGAAAATACTTAGTCTTTTAACATTAAGTACAATAACTTGTAGCTATCTTGCCACAAATTATAGTATGTATGTGTTATTTATCTTCAGCTGAGTGCTGGACTTTGACAAAATATTTTTGTATCTATTAAGATAAGTTTATGGTTTTGCTTTTATACTCTATTAACATTGTAAATTATACTAAATTTTTGTAATGTTAAGCTAACCTGAAATCCTGGAGCCGCATGTTTGTCAAAAGTCTTTTAACTGGAGGCTTGGTCATCAGATATTACATTTTTTATGTATTTCTAGATTCAACTTGCTGAAGTTTTCTTAAGGAATTTTGTTTCTATGCTTATAAAGGGCATTGATATATACTTTTAATTTTTCCAGTTTTCTTGAGGTATAATTAACACATAAAATATAGGTATTTAAAATGTACATGATAATTTGATCTATTTATACATTGTGTAAAGATTCTCCCCCATCAAAATAATTAACAGGCCCATCACCTAACTTATTTCCTCTTCTTATTTTGGAAAAGTATGCATGGAATTGATATTTTTTCTTCTTTGACACAATTAATCATTGGAACCAGATAGGTTTGAACTTTTCTTTGTGGAAAGTGTTAAGCTACAATTCAATTAAGTAAATAGATATAAATGATTCGGGGTATCTGTTTTATTTAGTGCATTGATAGTTTGGAATTTTAAAATTTCACCTATGTGGTTGAATTTAGTGACAGTTGTTCATTTGTGTTAGTCCTATCACAACTTTAACATGCATAGGACCTGCAGGATCTTCTTCCCTGACGCAGAGTAGGGGTTTATCAGGCTCCTGATTTTTAAAAAATAAAATTTTGGGTACATTCACTTTTATTTTTGCTTTTATTCTACTAATATGTTCATTTAAATTATCCCCATTTTCTATTTAATTTCTATTTATTTTGCTCTTCTTTCTTATTAGTTTTTAATATGGGAGATTACATAATTATTTTAGAAGCTTTTTCTATGTAATGCTATACACATTATTCTAGGCACTGATTAAAATACATTCTTCAAATTTGAAGTTACATTTTAACTTTCATTTAGTTCAGTATCTTTTCAACTTTGCTCATAATAGCTCCTTTAATCTATGAAGCACTGAGACCCAAACAAATATTACTTGGAATTCTAACTAATAAATGGGGAAGGAAACCAAGAAAGGTTGTTTACACTTGCCTGATGCTTCTTGAGGAAACTAGCACTTCTGATTAGAGTAACTATTTTACTCAATGTAAACTTTATATATATTCATGTCAGAATTTTCACTAGATACTGAAACAATGAGATAAAACTCTTCCTTTTAAAGGTGATTTTAGGAGAAAAAAGGGCAAAATATGTATATAGGGCAATGCTGTGCAATAGAAATATTTAAAATTTTCAATTTTCTAGTAGAGACATTAATAAAGTAAATAAATTATAAATTTATCTTTTATTTAACCCTATGTATCTAAAATATTATTTCAACCTGCAATGATTATAAAATTATAAAAGTCTTCAACTATTTATAATATTTACAGCATATAATTATTCAGACTAGTCACATTTAACATGCTCAGTAGCCTCAAGTTGCTGGTGGTTATGGTACTGAACCTCACAGTACTCTGGAAACATACAGAAATTGCTAATTTAGTCCTCAAAACAATGTATCTCCATTGCATTGGAACACATTGCATCTCAAAGAGATTAAGTAACTGGCCTAAGATCTTTGACACAATAAGTAAAAGAGATGTGATGTGGTTTGAACACTTATTTTTCTAACTCCAGAAGTATGCATCACCCTAGATACAACACTGTTTCTGATTTCCTTGAATCCTACTAACTTCTGACTTCTTTAAACCAGTATGTGCAATCATATCAAAATTGATGTGTTCTAGAGCTAGAGGGTAGAGGGACACAGCAAAGGGCTCTTCCAGATGCGAGCAAAGGCTAAGGGCAGGAATATAATGATGCTTCTCTCGACATATCCGGGGAGTCAAGTTTCTATCCTTTAGGTTTTTTTATATCCTGAAAGTATAAAAGTACATCATAAAATGTATAGTAAGTAATGTGTTCTGGCTGTTCTAAACCTGAAGCTATTTCTCCACTCAGGGTTTTAGTGTAGTTGGGGGAATTCTACTTGAATAAGCAGTATGACAAAATGGATTGTATGTGGTTAAAGTTATTAAATTGACTCATCAATAAATAACTGGATAAAAGTGCTCTCTCCTTATTGATCAAGAAACTTGGAATAGTTGATAAGTTTATCGGTCTTGTATTTAAGCAGTTACTTCATGATGTATGGTCTAGACTTATTTTTAAGCCACTAGATCTCTGTCATACATTTGGTATTAAATTTCTTGTGGCCAAAGAAATTTTTGTATGCCATGCTTGTGACATCTACAAAAGCCCATGCTGAAAATTAACTGACTTGTGGAATGAGTCTAGATTCACTGGTTTATTTAGTCACTGATATATATAAATTTATTAACCATGAGTGACATGGGTGTGGGATTGCTTTGCTGAAGTTACAAGACTTCTGGTTTATAACATTGTCTCCAGTTAAATATCTGATTTTGGCAAATTCCTTAACTTCTCAGGGCTGTTTTCAGTAGCTATAGCCTGAAACTATGAGCCTACAGCTTATGTTCCATTGAGCGTGTGAGGAACAAAGTGATGTTTCCACTACCATCCAATCAGATGCACAGACACAGGAATTTGATTCCGCAAAAAAAGCACAGGAGGAATGCATGCTGTGTCTGAAATTTCTGTTTACCAGCCCTTACACCTTGCCACACTCCTAAACCATGTCTAACTCTTGGCACTGTTTTTCTCTTTTAATTTGAAAAGCGTATTAAAATATATTTTAAAACAACTACACCTTGATATTACGAATGATATACCATATCTTCAGAAGGAAAGATCCTGAAAATACATTTGAGGAAACCTAAAACACTAATTTGAAAAGATATATGTGCCCCTATGTTCATTAAAGTATTATTTACAATAGCCAAGATATAGAAGCAAGCCGAGTGTCCATCAATAAAGAAGTAAATAAAAAGGTTGTGGCACACATAGAAAGTGAAATATTACTCACACATAGAAAAAAATGGAATCTTACCATTTGAACAGCATGGGTGGACCTAAAGGGTATTTTAAGTGAAATGAGTCAGAAAAAAGGCATATAGCATGTAATTTCACTTATATAAGGAATCTAAAGAACAAAATAAGTGAACAAAACAGAATGGACTCATGGATATGGAGAACAGACTTAGTTATCAGAGGGGAGGAGGCTGGGAGTGGGGCTGGAGGAAAAATGAAGGGATTAAGAAGTACAAATTGGTAGTTACAAAATAGTCATGAGGATGTAAAATACAAAATAGGGAGTATAGTCATTACTATGTATGGTTCCAAGTGGGTATCTGTAATATTGGGAAATCACTTTTTAAAATTTTGTGACAGTCCAACCACTATGCTGTGTGCCTGTAACTAATATAGAATAACATTGAATGTCAAGAAAGAACTAGTTCTTTATAGCTTATTTTGATAACTACAGAAGTTGGGTAACATGTGAGACTGAACTTCAGCGTACAAAATAATTCATCAGTAATGTTTCAAGATGGAGTAGCATGTGTTAAAACTGTGTCTTAAGTAAAATAACTGACAAATAGTCCAGGTAAAGATTGGCATTATTTTACTAATATTTAACAAAGCAGCACATGACTGGGTTCAGAACTCTGATACGCCGCAAGGCAATGAAATCATCACCTGTGCTTGAGCAAATGTGGGGGAAATGAGGTGTAAAATGTGCTCTGCTGAAAGTCATACCTAGGAAGGACAATAAAGATGTGACCATTGAAGGGAAGAGCAGTAAGGAAGACCAAGCTTATCAGAACTACTGATTATACACACAGGTCATGAAACTGCAAAGTCGCATTTTCAGGTAGCACAGAAGGCAGCCTCACGTGGTGGCATTCATTCAGACAACCAGAATCATGTACATTTCCATTTCTATTGCAAAGATCATCCCTCTGCCAGTACAAAAGGATGCCTGGAGATGACTAAATTTGCTAATCCACTGGGATTGGCAATTTAATAAAAAATGAAGTTCCTGTTCTTTAAGGGAAGGGTGGGAGCAGAGAGGAATTCTATGGGGCAGTGACCCGGGAATCTCCTGAGTGGAGGATATGGCGACTGAGTGTCGGCTAGTTTGCCATTGAGCTGAACCAGGGAGAGAAAACCACTTAATTCAAGCTATCCTTAATAATCATGCCTCCCAATCTGTCATACAGTGAACCCTTGAACAATGTCGGGGTTAGTGGCTTGACTATATCCCCCCACCTGACGCCGCAGTTGGAATCTGCACAGAACTGCTAACAGTCTTCTGTTGGCCACTTTCCCAATAACGTGAATTGTTGAATAATATGTATTTTGTATGTTATGTATATTATATATTGTGTTCTTTCAATAAGGTATGCTAGAGGAAAGGAAACATTAAAATCACACAAAAGGGAAAGTACAGTTACAGTATTTGTGGAAAAAAAAATCCAAGTATAAATGGACCTGTGCAGTTCAAAACTACGTTGTTCAAGGGTCCACTGTATTTTCTTCCTTCCTGCCTCCCACACTGCCTCCAAAGCAACCACAACCACAACCCTGTTAAATATCTCCTCTGTATTCCGCACTGTCCTTGAATCCGAGGCTTCCAAAGCAGACAAAACAGACACTACTTCCTCTGTCCTGTGGGGCTCATATTTAAATCAGGATACACAGACACTAAAAAAATAGGGTAAATATACACAGAGCTAAGTAGTACAATTTTTAAAGAGACAAGAAGAGAGTGATGAAGAGAGAGCTTCCTCAGAAAAGGTCATCAGGGCAGGAGTCTCCAGTAGGATGACTTTTGACACCTGATTAATGTGAGGATGAGGCACGGCATCTGGGGGAAGGAGAACATCAGGCAGAGAGAACATGCACGTACGTATGGCTTTGCTCACACTGTGGCAGGAATGTTTTTGTGTCTTCTCTGTCCACCAGTACCTTATCTTTCAAGGCTGAAATTGAACTGTCTTTCTTTTGGAATCTTTCTCAGTTTCAACCAATCAATAGGAGTTGTCATCACATGCCAGGCTAATATAGCCCTTTCATTAATAAGCAGGAATAGCAGTTATTTAATCACTAAGTGGCAAAGTATAATAAATACTAGAAACAGAGCACAAAAAATAGGAGGACTTGTCCTTTATGAGCCACTGAAATTACATTCTCCTTAAGGAACTTACATTGAATTTTAATTTTCTGTGCCCCTGTCCTCCTTGCTTACAAGACTGTAAACAACTTTAGGAGAGAGACCACTTCTTATTCATTTTAATATCACCATGTAATTGTAGTATGCAATATAAGTTACAAAACAATATGTAGTCTATAAGTATTGAATATAATATTAATAAACAGCAATGTCAATATTCATCTAATAGTATCAAGCAGTTGCATATCAGGCCCTGGCTGGTGTGGCTCAGTTGGTTGGAACATTGTCACATAACCAAAAGGTTGCAGGTTTGATTACCAGTCAGGGCACATACCTAGGTTGTGTGTTCAACCCTGGTCTAGGCATGTACAGGAGGCAACCAATCAATGCTTCCCTCTCACATCAATATTTCTCTCCCTCCCTTCTTCTCTCTCTAAAGACAATGGAAAAAAAATGTCCTTGGGTGAGGATTAAAAGAAAAAGTTTCGTGCCAGAATACAGATTTAGCTAAGACTAATTGGAAAGTGATACTCTTTGCTTAAGGAAATAAAATAAAGTTATTTCTTTATAGTAAAGAAGCTAAACTACACCGAGGAAACTTACTGACGGTATGGCAGACATCCTGTCTACAAGACAGAATTTTTAAGAGAACGTCGAAGGGATCAAAGCTGCCATAGAAACCAGCTGGAAAAGTCTGTCCTTAAATTTGTCTTTGAACAACCGCAAAACTGCAGACTGCGAATATCAATGTAATTACTGAAGGAGCCAAGTGTAGTTTGGATGACTGTGGAACAAACTCTGAAGAGGAAACTGAGCAGCAGGGCCCCGTGTTTGCCTGTGCGGGCTGTGTGTGCCCTTCACCTCCGGGAGGCATCGTTACCAGACACTGGGGTGGGAGTGGGGAATGTGCCACGGAGCAACCACTGACCATGTTCCCCAAACATAGCCCAGAGCCTCCAAATCCAGAGAAGAATGTGACTGGTTTGGGGGTGTCCGACCTGAGGCCTGCGTGCTGCATGTGGCCCAGGATGGCTATGAATGGGGCCCAATGGAAAATTGTAAATTTACATAAAACCTCTTTTAGCTCCTCAGGTTTCATTAGTGTTTGTGTATTTAATATGAAAGACTGTTTTTCCAGTGTGGTCCAGAGATGCCAAAAGGTTGGATACCCTGATCTAGGCCAAGGATATTTCCCCCTTTCATCTGTCAGAACTCTTTGTAATTGGTTAGCACAATCCTATATTCAAGTTGTCACACTTTAAAATGCGAAATTTTCTCTTTTCCCAGTATGGTTACTGTCAAGATCCACAAGTAATTTTTGTTTTTCATTTCACTAAACCTTATTATTAAAGACTCATTTTCCTAAATCACTTCCTGGATAGGGAGAACAGCACACTTCTTACTAGTATGGAACAGATTTGGTGCTCAAAAACAGTAAAAACATCCCCAATGGAGTGCTGTTTCAATAAAGTTTACTTTTGTCTTATGAGAGATTCACATTATGGTCATTCAGTAAAATTGATCAATCACTGAGATTCATAATAGTTACAGCTGCTTGGGGACCCTGAAGGTCAGCCTGCGGGCCATCTCTGGTCACATGCTCTAAGTGTCCTGCTGTCAGGACCTGACTCCTCCTCTTTCCAGTCCAACTAAGGGTGGCCATTTCTTTGGCCACCCTCAGGTCACACAGTCTAGGGTTTAGTTCTTGCCTTTCTAGAAATGTCCCGAAATGAAGCAGAATTTTGGCCCAGCATCAGGAGGGGGAAGTTTTAGCTGTTGTTTGTGTCTATTTTCACAGTCTACTTTCCCAGCCTGGATTCTGGCCCCCTGCTTACTGAGTCCCTGAGCCCTGATGCCTTTCTTAGGCCTCTGAGATTTACCTGTTCCTGCTACTCTGCCAGGCTCCCCTGAGCACATGGATTCCCAGTGTCATCAGCCCCCACGCTCACACTTCAATTCCGATTCTGCTTGGATAGTCGGTCTTTAACTCAACCACTGCCCTCAGCCTCCTGGAGGACAGCCTTTCCTTGTCTTTCTGTTCCCTTCCCCCAATGCTGGCTTTCTTGCCACCAGTCCTGACTGCTGAGTACCTCACCTGTTGTCCATGGCCTGGCACTGACAGGACAGTTGTGACCTCAACATCTCAAACATCCTGGTGCTATTGGGATTATGTCAAAGACAATTCTGAAAGAAGCTGCTGTATAGTGACAATCCTTTGGATCCCTAGGGGGGAAATGAATAACCACTAAAGTGACAGAATTGTTGAATGGAGTGTGAAATCTAATCAGCTCTCCTTTGAGTTTACAGATGAAAAGTATGTTTGATACAATTTTAGTAAGATGATAATTTTTTTTAAGATTTTTAAATTTTTTTTTTTTTTATTTTTAGAGAGGGAAGGGAGGGAGAAAGAGAGAGAGAGAGAGAAACATCAATGTGCGGTTGCTGGGGGTCATGGCCTGTAACCCAAGCATGTACCCTGACTGGGAATCGAACCTGCAACACTTGGTTCGCAGCCTGCACTCAATCCACTGAGCTACGCCAGTCAGAGCTTGTAAAATGATGATTTTTATGGAAATCAGAAAATGTGAAATGTTGATTGTGGAAAAATAAATTCACACAATTAATAGACATTGTGATAGCATTTTGTGTGTGTGAAAAACTAGATGTACACACACGTCTATGTGAAAGCCAGGCAAGATAGTTACAGCTAAGCACAATTCTAGGGTCCCAACACGTATCCTTTAATCTTATAACCAACCTGTTAAACACATGTGATTATCAACCTAGTTGCAGAAATGAAGAAACTACTGCAAGGAGGTTTTAAGTAACATGTTCACATTTGCAGAGCTGCTAAGGAGCGGAGGGATTTGAACTCAGTCTGGTTGGTTGCATGGTATGTTCTCAACCATTCATTTTATTGCCATTGCCATGCTAGTAAATACATAGGAAAAGCCCAGAACAGATACACTCAAAAACACTATACTGTCCATTCCTAAGAGTGCATGGGGATAGAAAAAGATATGAGGGGCTTACTTTTTACTTTTCAAGGGAGGGCTCAAAAAAAAAAAACAAACAAAATAAAACTGGAATTACCTTCTGGAGGGTAGGTCCCCTGTAATACAGGCTTCTCCTACTAGGTGAGTGTTCTAGGAACCCATCTGTATCTGTGCACCAGCTGGTGTTGTAAGAGGGTACGTTCAACTACAGTGAATTTTTTTGAAGACTCTTTCAATGTGTTTGCCTACTTCATGATGGGTGATTTATGAGCACACCTGCCCACACTATGCTGAGTGTTAGGCAGTTTTCGACCCAAAACAGCATGAATGACCCCTATGCCCCACCCTCTCTATTCGCAATCTTACCCTGAGTGACTTTTTTTTGTTTCCCCAGATGAAAAAAGTCCTTAAAGGGAAACTTTTTTTGCCCATGTGGAAAAGGGGAAACAAAAAATGGCAGAAGCACAAGGGTCATCAAAATTGATGAGTTCAAAAACTGTTTTGAGCAGTGGAAAACCAACAACTCCATAGGTGTAATGCATGGGTGTCAAACTCAATTTCACTGGGGGCCACATCAGCCTTGAGGTTGCCTTCAAAGGGCGGAATGTAATTTTAGGATGGTATAAATGTAACTGCTCCTTAATAGTTAAGTGAGAGCTCAGCACTGCTGCCATGTGGAAACAAGGTGCCAGACCAGGTAAAACAAGGTGGAGGGCCGGATTCAGCCCACAGGTCTTGCGTTTGCCACCTGTGGTGTATTGCATCAAATGGAGAATCCTTTGAAGGTGACTGAAGTTTAAACATGTAAGAATAAATACATAATCTTTTATAAATCATATCTATTTTAGGGGGGTTTCCCCAGATATATAATTCTGTCATATTTTCCTTGATAATTTAATTAAAGAAAGACATTAGAAAAGTCATTAAAATAAGCAAGATACTTTTCATGGCTTAATTCCTGCTGATTTGGTTAGTTCTTGGAATTTGGAATCCTCTGGTCCAAATTCTTACTATTTATATTTGCCTCTGCAAACTCCCTCAACAACCTTTACTTTTGTCCAGTCCACACTTCTCGAAACTATTTTTAGAGTAATTTTAGGTTTATCACAAAATTGGGGGAAAGTAGAGAGATTTCACATATACTCCCTGCTATCACAAATCCATATCCTCCTCCATTATCAACATCTCTCACAGGAGTGGTACTTCTTTTTAAGCCAAGGATGAACCTATATCGACACATTAAAATCATCCATAGTCCACAGTCTACTTTAGGGTTTACTCTTGATGTTGTACAGTCAACAAATTTGGAAACCACTGAATTTAAAATTCTCCCTGTAGTTTTGGCTTTTTCAGAATGTCATATAGTCAGAATCATAGCCTTTTCAGATTGTCTTGTTTCACTTAGTAATGTGTATGTACGGTTACTACACATCTTTTTATGGCATGATGGCTCATTTCTTTTTAGCACCGAATAACACTCCATTGTCTGGCTGTACCACAGTGTATTTACCCATTTACCTACTGAAGGACATCATGACTGCTTCCAGATTTTGTCAGTGACGAGTAAAGCTGATATAAATATCTCTGTGCGGGTTTCTGTGTAGACCTAATTTTTCAATTTCTTTGGGTAAACATCAGGGAATGCAATTGTTGGATCATAAGGTAAGAGCATGTTTAGTTTATAGGAAACCACCAAACTGCCTTCCAAAGTGACTATTTTTCATTCCTACCAGCAATGAGTGAGAGTTTTTTTTAAAAATTTATTATTTTTAGACAGGGGAAGGGAGAGAGAAAGAGAAGGAGAGAAGCATTAATGTGTGGTTGCCTCTCATGTGCTCCTTACTAGGGGCCTGGCCGGCAACCTAGGCATGTGCCCTGACTGGGAATTGAACCCAGCAACCCTTTGGTTTGCAAGCTGGTGCTCAATCCACTGAGCCAAACCAGCCAGGGTATGAATGAGATTTCTTGTTTCACATCCTCACCAGCATTTGGTGGTGTTAGTTTTCCAGATTTTGGGCATTCTGATACATACACAATAACTTTTAAGAAATTGTTTCAACCTTTTACTTGGTTCATTTGACCAGATTTGGCATGTAATTTGCCTGAAACTGAACAAAATAATGTTAAAGCATTGAGGGGGTTATATTATTTTTAAATTAAAATTTACAATATTTTTCCAAAACAAGTAGAATCGATAGACCTATGATTATTTTATACACAATACAATTTTCTACCTCATGGGGCTTTGTAGTCATAAAAAGTGAAAATTTCTGCTCTGTGGAGCTTTTACTAGCAATACAGGGGTGAAAAGCCATCATCTAGAGAGAAAAAATGAAAACCAATAATATGATTTCTGACAGGAGTCCTGGTAGCAGGCAAGATTCTCCAGACACAAAAAGCAGGCTGAGACTTAACTAAACCTGAAATTAGATATTATCTTTTTATGCTAAGTATTCACTGTTGTTTAGGTTCTGTTATGTCAAGCACTGATGCAGCTGTTGTAAGAAAGCACTTAACAATTTACAGTCAAGAGCCAATGGGGAACTTAAGAGCCATGTTTTGTTTTGAAAATCTTGGCTATCTGGGCAAATAATACAAAATGTTTCTATCTACCAGTGAATTAAAATGTCACATAGAGCCTCTTTGGCCTCATTAGGCCTAAGACAGGAGGGGAACAGACTTCACAGCTTATATTTAATTAAAGTGATATCTTCACAGTATTCCCAAGTAGTCAGGAAGCTGAAAGAAACATTTTCGCTCTTCACTCTTTCTCCAATTGTATTTTCCATAGAAGCAAGACAAATGAAAGACATGTTTTCTTAACTACCACATGCTGCTCAGAGCACCACAGTTAGTGAATTTTTTAAGTGAAAATGGAAATTGTTTTTATTTCCCTGATTTTTATTTGCAAGTTTCATGCCCCAAACCTGTGTGCCTTCTGATCAAAAGCGACAGCTAGAAGTAGCAACCCATTTAGGAGTGACATATTGCATTACACTCAGCACATCTCTGCTCCAGGGAGTTCAAGAACAAAACATACACAGACAGAGAAAGGAAGACTACCAGTTATCTGATATTTTCCTCTATACCCAAGTTAAAATAAAGGTAAACCTATGCGCTATGACTCCAAATATGATTCAAGATAAATAAAGTAACAGGTTTAGGAGCCCCTCTATTACCCCTTGACTAAATAGCTGTCTATCTCAATTTTCCCAAAAACTTCCCTTCACCACAAATAGAAAGAAAGAAGCCACAGAAAAGATTAGAGGAAGTAGAAAAATTCTCAAAGGAGTATCTGATTTGTGTTTTCATCTGTAAAAACCAAATTGCTTTTGAATTTAATTTCTTTACACAGAGCTACAGAGGCATCATTTAAGAACCTTAAAATTATATCAAATATTGCTGACCAGCTCAGTTTACAGGCTAGTTTGATTACATTTGATTTCTAAATCTATATTCAAATATATCATCCCCTTCGTTTATATGAGAGAGAAAGGAGATTCATCATTCCCTATTTTTTGTTGTATTTTAAATTAGTTTTGGGGGGATATTATTTTTCTTCATAAATAAATGCATGCAGAAAAAATCCTTCTTTTTGCTTATCTTGACACATTAAAATAATGCAATTTTGTCTTTTGCATTTAAAAAGAGTTTTAAAGGGTTAGCTTACTTTGGATTCTCCTGAAATAAGTCTCTGAGACAAATATCTGAATATAGGTGGTGTTTCTGGGAAGTATTCTCAGAAAGCCAAATTGCTGGATGCAGGAGGGTAAAATGCAGAAGGATCAGCAAACAGAAGCCTGCATAAATGAGTCGGATGTCACTGTGGGCATCTAATACTCTCTAATGGTTGCTTCTTCTGGGAAGTCTTATAAAATACCTCTCAGAACTATCTGCTCAGGTGATGCAAGGCAAAAACAGTTGACCATCAGCTTCTGTGCCACTTGGATCGAAGTTGGTCCTGGAAGTGTTCATTACCCGGACTTCCTGACGACATATGCATGAGTGCTCATCAGGATGTTGTAGGGGCTTGTTCATAATGTTTCACATATAGCAGAAATCAAGAAATATCTACTGGGTTCTGAGCTGAGGCCATGCTTACTGGTCTCTGCTGTACATCCTTTGGTGTGGTTTGCTAGAGGTTGCAGCCTGCAACTTATACACTATGGATAAGGCTAGTACCATCGGATTGGCTGGGTCGCATGGCCTGAGTGACAGAGAAACTTTCTCTGCGGTTTGGACTTGTGACCCAAACCTGGAATTACAAAAGAGCTTCTTCCTCTGGACCCCACTTTAGACTGTAGAGTTTCAAGTCACCCATTAAATATGGGAGTCTTCTTTTGGAACACCTGTATGCCTGTTTGCTTATGTTTGTGGCTACTTTTGTGCTACCACATCAGAGTTGAGAAGTTGTAATGGAAACCATTTGGTTTGCAAAGTCAAAGAAATTTATTATCTTGCTCTTCATACAAAAAGTTTGCTAGCTTTTAGAATAGAAGAGAAGGAAATTCTAAGTGTAGGACATGATATTTCTAAAATTGAAAAAAAAAATCAACTGCTGTTTCTCTCCTTCTCTTTCTCCCTCCTGTCCCCTCTAAGAGTTAATAAAATCTTAAAAAAAAGAAAGAAAAGCAAGCCATAGAGGGGAATATTTTCAAATTACATATCTCAAAGAATTTGCATCTATGATAGATAAAGTCTTAAAATTTAATGAAAGAATTCAAGAGAAAAAGGGCAGAAGAATTGAATATTTACCAAAGAATCTATAAGAATGGCAAACATATGTTCAATATCAGTCATTATGAAAATTAAAACCATAGTGAGATCTTACTGTACACAAAACAGGATGTGCAATGTTTAAAAATTCACTATCCTAATTATTTGTACTTGGAACACTGCTAGTGAAAATGTAAAATAAAACAACTTTTTGGAAAACTGTTCTGACATGTTTAAAGTTAAATATACACACTTCTCTGGGTACTTTGTCATTTGTATCCTAGGTATTTACCCACAAGAAATAAAAGCACATGTCTATGCGAATAAAATAAAAATAAAGTATTGATATTCTCAATCATATAGCTAAAACTAATTATGCTAAGTGAAAATCTGGACAAAAGTAGACTATGTATTGCATGACTCCTCTTAAGTAAAATTCTAGGCAATGAAAAAGAATGTATACTAGCAGAAAGTAGATCAGCAGTTGCCCTTGGGATGGCAGGTGCTGGAGCAGGGCATTGCAGGAGGTAGGGGTTACAAGTGCGCATGAGGAAACTGGGAAGGGGGCATCATATGTATTTCTTGTCTTACCAATGGAGATGATTTCAAGGTATGTGAAAATGCAAACTTATCAAACTGTAAACTTCTGTGTGTTCAGTTTGCTGTTTGTCCATACAGGGTGGGGCAAAAGTACAGTTGTGAGTATGTGAGACACAGTTTATTCTTGTATTATTTTCCATATGAACAGCCATAAACTTACTTTTGCCCTACCCTGTATATTTCAATAAACCTGTTGAAAATCAGAGGATATAAACAAGCAAAAATGGAAAAATGGGGTTTATGTTCCATTCAAAGTTCAAAATAGTATTTCTAGTTTGCTTAAGATTCCAGTATAAGAAAGTTTGCCTATTTTCACAATAAAGAACAAAATACTGTTTTGTAGTAACAAGAGGTCACTCCTGCCTTCCTTAGCAACAGTGTACTAATTTCTGTGTGGAATTGACTAGTCCCCGTTATGGTGTGCGGCCCCAAAGTGACCCTGCCTCTCCATTAAGCTGGAGGCACATGACTCCAATAGAATTTGGTGGATTCCATTTCCCCAAGCATTGAATCTTAAGAGGTTTAAGGGGAGGAAATACTTGGGGTTTATTAATCCTGGCAGTAGAGGCCTGGGAGAAAATTACAGATGAGTTCCTATAAATGAATCTCAGAGGCTTTCCTATTTCCTATTATTTCTGATCCTGGTTCTACAGATTTTAAAAGAAATTCTGTGAACCTGTTGCTACCTTCCCAATTATTTTTACACTTAATTTATCCAAATACATATTTGGTTACTTAAAGAAAATTTACAAAATTTGTTAAAAGAAAAAAAAATAGAGCAACTTGTAAATTTTGGTGACTGCCAATGGATGTGATTGAAACATCTTCCATTTCCTTCATATATATATACACACACACACATATCTATACACATATGTATAGATATAATTATTTTCTCTGAATAAAACAAAGTATTACAATTTTGGGTGGAAATAATGAAGATTGGTATGTTTTAGGGGAAATGAGAGTTTCCAGCCATCCTTAAGTAAGAAAGAGTTGGGTCAAAGATATTATAGGAATTCTTCAGACTAAGAGTAAGAATATTTTGACTGTTGCTTTCTTATTTTTCCTTTGTCTTTCTTGCTGATGATGATGGAGGTAAGCAGGTTTCACGTATGTTTCCCAATCATTCCTCACCTTGGAACACGTGCTTACCTAGGCTTCCTGGAACCAAAGCTGAGTTTTTATTCTGAATCCATGGCCTTTTCTTCCCAGGCTTCTTTGTAATCATCTTTCTTCACTATTCCGTGTGTATTATTTTCACACATAGCTATTTTAAGTCCTTGTTTGTTCTCTCTGTCTCACCTTTCCTGTGTAACCTCATCTACCTCTAAACGCTCTGGTAACAATGTAGAAGTTAGTGACACCTACCTCTACTTTTATCATAGATCTCTCAGTCTCAGTTCATTAAGTTCCCTACTTGTTAGACATTTCACTTTAAATGCAGCATGAGCAAAACTGAACTCATCCTCTGTCCCAACCTCACAACCTTAAGTCTGTTTCTACTTTCGTGTTCTCTGAATCCACCAATTTACTTGAGTGGATTCACTCTTGATTTACTCTTTTTTTGTACCCCACTCAAAATAATTAAGAAGCTTCAGAAATACTCTTAATACACATTTATATCACCTGTGGTGATTCACTATCATATACACAGTGTTGCTTTAAATAAAATGACTCTTCAGTAGATATTTTCTGAATGAATTAAGGAATGTTCCAGACCACTTTATCTTCTCTGGTCTACTTTGAACAACCTCATAACTTTGTTACTGACTGTTTTTAGTCTTACTCAGTTCCTTTAGATATTCTGCACTTTTTCCAGAGTAATTTTATGAATTACAGCTTAAAGGACTCTTTTATCACTAACATATAATGGATTACACTAATTTACTTGAGTATAATTATTCTGAGGAACAATATTGACTGTGCTTTGTATAATTCTGACCTGACAAAAAGAATGCAAAACCATAGTAAGTAAAATACAGACTCCTTGTTCATTTTCTTACTAGAGTTATAAAGTGGGAAAAGAAATTGTGAAATTATAGAGATACTCAAATTTCTTTTAAACCAGATTTTTTTACATTAAGCTATTTGGCCTCATCTCCCATGGAAATGTTCTCCATTCTACCATGACCATGCGCTACTGTACCTGTACCTTTATGTTGAGATCATTAATAGAAAACCTCCAAAATTCCAGTTTGAAGCCCCATCTTCTTTTCTTCTTCCTAAATGGATTATTTCACTATTTTTTTTTAAGATTTTTTAATTTTATTTATTTTTAGAGAGGGAAGGGAGGGAGACAGAGATAGAGAGAGAAACATCAACGTGTGGTTGCTGGGGGTCATGGCCTGCAACCCAGGCACGTACCCTGACTGGGAATCGAACCTGTGACACTTTGGTTCGCAGCCCGCACTCAATCCACTGAGCTACACCAGCCAGGGCTGATTTCACTATTTTTTTCATGATCAATCAGTAGTTTCATCTTTCAAGGTAACATTCCAGGTCCAGGATCTATGTTTCATTATTAAAATCATTCACTTGCAAAAATCCTTACTTTTAGTATCTTCTGGCCTTCTTTCTCACCCAACTATACTGTGAATCTAAGGAATCTAATGTCTTCTTTATACTACACTTATAACTGGGAAGCTTAACTTTGCTGTAGAAAATTATACAATCATGTTAAATGGACTGCCTTTGAATTCACAACCACAGGCCTCAAATTGGCATTCACCGCTACCCAGACAATTCTGTTATATTTCCATAATAAGTAAAAATTCCCATTCCTAGGACAACTGCCTCATATTTCTTCTTTCCTCAGATCTCTCACAACCCCTAGCAACTCTCAAATGGTGAACTCATCTTCTATCTCTCTTCGCTTTCAAGTTAGCCTGCTATATTGAATAACGTACCAATGCACTCTGGTACTTCTAATTTTACAAGAAAAAATAATTGTTATTTAAAAATATTACCTTTTATGTGATATTACATTTCAGCATTTGTCTTTTTATCAAACACTTTCACCGAATAACTGAAAAGTAAGCTATAATTGCTCTCTCCTCATTCTCATCTCCCATTTTCTTTCAGAACCTCTGATCAAGTGTTTTCCTCTCTGCTTTGCTGAAATTGCTGTCATTAAGTTCACTAGTTATCTCGATGCTTCTCAGCAGAATTCAGCACAATGTACACAATGTTATTCCTGATTTATTAATTGTTTTTTTATTGTTGTTCAAGTGCATTTTCATCCCTCCCCTCCCCTCCCCACCCCACCCATCCCCACTTCCCACCCTCGAACCTACCCCCTTTGGTTTTGTCCATGTGTCCTTCATACATGTTCCTTAATGGACCTTCCCCTTTTTATCCCCTATTATTCCTCTCACCTCTCCTCTCTGGTTATTGTCAGTTTGTTTGTTCTTTATTTCAATAAAGAACAAACAAACTGGTTGTATTTTGCTTGCTTGTTTGTTTTGTTGATGAGGTACCACTTACAGGTAAGATCATATGGTATACGTCTTTCACTGCCTGGCTTACTTCGCTTAGCATAATGCTCTCCAGTTCCATCCATGCTGTTGCAAGGGGTAGGAGCTCCTTCTTTTTGCTGCATAGTATTTTTGATACCCCACTTTTTGGCTTTGTTTCTCTTTTGGTCCTTTCTCTTCTACCTAATCTTTCAAAATTGAAGTACCTGAGGAATTTGTTTTAAGCCAATTATTTAAAGCTCTATTATATTATATTAGCTCTCTAAAAATTCTTCCTATATAACCTCACCCAGTTGCATTGATTGAAATGTTATAAATTGAACCATGAGTTCCAAACATATGTTCACATGTCTAACTTTTCCCTGAGCTCCAAATTCCTAAACTAAACTGTCACCTGAATGACTAATAGACATCTCAAATTAAACAAATCTACAATGGAAATTTTTGATTTGTGCCTCCCTTTCCACAACATGATTTTCCATCAGTCTTTCCCTATCCCAATAAAGAGCATTACCATTTACTCAGTTATTTAAGCCAAAAGAACCCTGTAGTCATCTTAATACCTTTCTTTCTTTTTCTACCCATGCACACCAATGTTAAATCTTGCCAGGTGTACCCCTAATATACACACCAAACTTGATCACTTGTTAAGACACCATCACACTCACTGGGCTGTATCACTGACACTGTAAAAGAGTTTCCCACCTAAGTGAATTTTGTCAGGTAAAATTCAATCACTGATAGCAAACAAATTAAACTTTTAAAATGAAGGTCAAAAATTAAATAATTTCAGCCCTTGCTGGAAACCTTTGCATGGCTTTTTTTTAATATCATGCAGAAAATCCAGATAATTTTCATGATCTACACATCATTTCATTACTTGGCCCCTGACAAATTATGCCACCTGATTGGTTAACTACCTCTCATTTGTTTTAGCTGTACTGGTGTCTTATTGGTCCCTCTAGCCTCATACTTTCACATTTGCTCTTTTCTTTACCTGAAATACTCTTCCCTCAAGACCTTCCTTTGGTCCTTTGTATCATTCACATCAACCTAATTAATAAACATAACTAAGGTTGCTTTTTTGCAAACTGTTTTTTTTTAACCAAATTTGGTTTCTTCACAGAACTTTTCAAAATCCAAAAAGATCTTTTCCTGCATGTTTGACACCTTTCCCCCTTCTCTTCCACCATCCCCCAGGATATAAATGTCACAAGGACAAGGACTTAGTCTGTTATTTAACTCTATCTCAGGCACTAAAAATATTGGAGGTTAATACATACCTTCGTAAAAATTAGTTTACTGAATTATAGGTATTGGCATGAAATAAGCAAAATTAAGGAGAGAAGAAATTCTTATGTTTATTTTAATAACCATATAATATTTTTGAAACTTGAAAATTCTGATTTTTGAAGAAGCAGAAGTAGCAATTTCAAAATATTATATAATTTTGATGTTCCGCTTACTTCTAATAATGTTATTAAGAAATATAGTATTTATATAAGAATGTGCTATATTTGGAGAAATTTCATACTCATAAATACATATGTTTTTGTAACTATTCTTTTTTAAACATTTTTTTAAATGATTTTACTTATTTTTAGAGAGGGGAAGGAGAGAAAGAGAGAGACAGAAACATCAATGTGTGGTTGCTTCTCACATGGTCCCCACTGGGGACCTGGCCCGCAGCCCAGGCATGTGCCCTGACTGGGAATCGAACCTACAACCCTTTGGTTTGCAGCCCATGCTCAATCCACCGAGCTATGCCAGCTAGGGCTGTTTTTATAACTATTCTTAATATAAAAATTCTAAATTCTAGTGGACAAAGATATAGCAGGTTTTTCCTTTTGGTGATACTTCTTTTTCATAATATTTCAACTAATTTCATTTGCTACCACTAATGAATAAACTGAAAAGGCTTACACTTCTGCTCTACTTCTACTGTAGCCAGTGCCAGTTAGTGGAATAACCTATAAAAAAGGGAAATTTTGCTTTATTGCTTTTGTTGAATCACCTTTAGAAAAACACTGATAAGCTTTTGAAGAAATGTTTAACACACAGAATAAAGAGAGCTGCCAATCATGAAAAATAACCATACATGGTTTTTGAAAATTCTTAATGGTACAGTTAACATATTAAGTCACAAAGACACTTAAATACTGGTGACAAAAGATGGCATCACATCTAACTTTCAAAGTATATTGTAGCAAATGAAAGAAACTATTTTAGAACTAGTTTTTCTTTAGCACATATTTTACAGGGTCTGGCACAATACCCTTTTTTCATTACAAAAGCTTTTATCACAAAATCATAAGCATGTAACTCTGTAATATAACAATATCACACTCAAGCACACCATATGACATTTTAGGTGAAATTTTCAAATTAAAACTATAAATTATTATATGCTTATTACCCTACCAGCCACACTCAAGCAGGCACTAGTTCTGCTGGGCCTTATACTTACCCACGGATGTTTCCCATTTAAGACCATGTCATATTATCCCTTTCTGGCAATTGAAATAGCTCAGTTCCTTACAGGGACTATAGAGTTTCAGGAAGATATCATTGGAATTCCAATCTATGGGAACTTTTCTTCAAATGAGTTTAGGTACATTTGAGACAAAGTCTTTAATTTTCTAAGTTTTTAAAATTGATATATAAAATGGAATTCATTTTAAACTGCACAGCAATAAATACAGCTTAAAATGTCTTCTCTTCCTATTTTGGCTGCCTTGTTGTGTTTATTTTTATGTATCAGATAGATACACAAAAACTCCTAAGTATTCATGGGGTGGCCTTAGGTAGTAGGTGTCCTGTGGGGTCCATTTGTATTACCATATGATTTCACACACATGTGGAATCAAATGAACAAAATGTACTAACAAGCAAAATAGAGATTGACTCATAGGTAGAGAGCAGGTTGACAGCTTTCAAGGGGCAGGATGGAGGGAGTGGAAGGATTGAGCAAAAAAGAAAAAAAAAGAGAAAAGACTCATGGACCCAGAAGACAGTGTGATGACTGCCAGGGAAAACGGGGTGGGGGGAAAGATGTGTATAGGGGGATAAATGGTGGTGAAGGGAGATTTCACTTTGGATGATAAACACACAATGCAGTGTACAGATGGTGTGGTGTAGAATTGTACACCTGAAACTTGCATAATTTTGTTAACTGATGCCACCTGAATAAATTCAATAAAAAGGACAAAAAATTAAAATGTATTCTCTATAACTTGCTTGCTTTTTACTCAGAACTATGGATAGAGTGGTATTGTTGCTATCCAATGAGGGAACTTGAAGAAGATAGTATAGCAAATAAATCTTGGCTATTTAGAATATTTCAAGAAAATGCTTCATTTTGTAAAAGACACTTAAAGAACTTCCCTCCCAATATTTGTCTAGAAGTGGGTTCAGCTCTTTCTCTACCAGTCATTAGTTCATATCTTTGTCATCTTGTTCCTTCATGTAGTAAGTTAGTTTTATTCTATATTATTCACTTCAAAATAGGCACTGGGGATAAATATACACAAATAAAAATTTGTTCTAGCCAAAAGTAGTTAAAAATCTAGTGGGAGGATGCACAAACATACCAAATACTGCACAATAATACCATCATTGCTACATAGGGGTGTGTGTGGGTGTGTATACACACCCACACACACCATTATATGTATATATTATATTATATGAATAAATACAGTAGGGGCACAGGATATTATCTCCTCTTCTGCCTGGAGTAATCAGGGTAATGTCCCAGAACTTGCTCATACCTATTCAACCCAGTCCACCATCCATGGAAATGAGTCTTCTCTGCTCCAATAAGGGCTTATTTGAAAGGACTGGAGATTGCTTAATGCAACACCAAGTAGTAAAACATGGAGGAAAACTAAAAAATAAAACTGTAGGAACTAGAGAGCAAAATGCTGAGATTTCTAATGTCCATACAGGTGTGCAGCAATTAAGTAATGTGTAATAATTTAAAGTATAGAATCAGAATGGTCAAATGACTACAGATGAGGTGGCCTGAGGTTGAGGTTGAGGACATTGTCTAAAGAACCACTGTATTGGTTGGCAACTTGCTGCTTAATCCCATCTGTTTTATATTTCTCATCCACCTGAGAACTAGGTTTGAAACAATGGAGTTAGGTTTGCTTCTGATTGCTTCAAACAACTTGAGAGTGATTGTGTAGAAAGAATCAGACATCTTTCTGGCAAAAGTCCTCTTTTGTAGTTACACAGGAGTAAAACTTAAAATCCAAGGCAGTAGATACCATAGAAATCAAGTTCCAGAGATGCTGACATGGGCTCCTGCTCACTGTTACATGCCTGTTAAACACCTGTTAGGTTCTCCGACCCTAGCCAGACTCCCTGTACCCTGCCCACCTGCCCTATACGTAGATCTGCTCTTTCTGTCCCATTTTGTCAAACTGTCTTCTGGATGATGCTCAGAACCCAACTCTCACCTGAGCATTGTTATTGGTTGATACCTTTCCAAGGGATCCTCCATTCTGTACATCCCAGATGATGGTCCTGCTGCTGATATAACCCTGGTCTATGTCTACTTTGCTTGCTTTTTCATTTCTATATCTACCTATATCAGCTATTAAAGTTTCTTTGGAACTATTTTGACAATTTTACATTTTTTCTAGTCCTGGCTTTTTGCACTGAGTAAAAATTTCTAACACCAAGTAAGTACAGTCACTAAAACAGCAGCTTGATTTACATATATGCACATATCTGTGTATATGTTTACATATATTCTATGCATATATGTGTAATGTGTATATAAATAAGTATATTTATACTTATACTATGTATTATACTATAATATAGTATGCTATACCTATACTATATACTATACTATATAATACTGCATTATATATTTTATATATATACAAATACAAGGGTATATATAACATGTATACAGATATATAATACAGACATACTTAAACAAGGGTAGGCAGCTCCATTGTTTACTCAACACTGAACAATGGTAAGTGGTTCATTAAATTTACTAAACACAATGGGACTGACTACTCTCATTTAGATGATAGTGTTTGTTTTTTTGTGTTATTATTATGTGAAGTAGTGGCTATGTTGCTTCCTCTGTTTGGGGAAATATTATTCTTAACAATTCATGTATATTAGTTTTTATACAATAGCAACCTTACTGAGTTGCTCTCATTATCCCTATTTTATACATGAAAAAGAGAGGCACTAAGTGGCTAAATGACTTTCTCAAGGTTCCAAAGCTACTGGATAAAAGAGGTGGCATTCACATCCATATAGTTTGTCTCCATGTATAAGATTTAAAATAGTGACTCCATCAGATATGAGCTTTAGAAGCTTCTTATGACCATATTAAAAATAGATTGGTATTAGGGATAGGAGTTGTGATGTGCAAAAGAAAAATGAAAACAGATATATGAGCCAGGAGACAATTTAAATCATAAAGACAAAATTCAGAGCTTAGGCAGTGTCACTGCAGAGGAGAGAAATGCAGACAGTCAATAGGACACAATGACTGACTAATAATATAGTCATGACTTGTCCTGACATTCTTGATGGAATAAGAATTTTAAAATATCAAATGATTGACAAAATTTCTCTCAAGAGTCAAGGGATAACACTTGACTTTACTTGTTTTTCAGAATTATAAAAAATTCGATCTCGCATGTCCTCTAAGAATAGGTTGGTATCTTTCCCCTAGAACTTCAAATCTGACTAATGCATTGAAAATCACAGCTCAGATGGTCCTTGAATTTCAGATTTATGTTGACATGAACTAAAAGGAAACACAAAAAGAATAAATGGTACAGTGGTTTACAGTTGTCACTGTTAATATTGGGTAGATGCTATTTGAATACAAGAATGTAAAATAAATAAATGTAAATATATCATTTTCAATCAAGTTTGTTTAATCTTTTGGATATGTTTAAAAGAAAAAAAAACCCATATCACCAGTTATGTCATCTTGTGTAAAATTATGACAAGAAAAAATTAGTCATGATTATGTGTTCTCTTGCAAGATAACATTATTTCTGTCATATTGCATTTTGAGAAGACTTCTTTCTCAGTTTCCACATATGACAATCTTTTTACACCAGTGGTTCTTGTATTAAAACTTGTAATAAATACCAGGGAAATTAACTCATGATTTTCAGTTGAATTATAATCATTCCAATATATTGAGTTAAAAAATGAGAAAAGTATTCCTAGCTTACACAATCATAGCATTGTTACTATTTCTATTAAACTTGTAAATCTGTGAATATTTTAATTCTTTTTGGTTTGGAGGCCCCTGCTCAATCCATTGAGCTATACCAGCCAGGGCTGCATATTTTAATTCTTAAAGCACCAGTATTTATCAGTAGCTTTCAGTAACTTTTCAAAAACAGAGGACATATATTTTCTTTTCTCTAAATAATTTTTTATTATTCTAATATCTAAATTCTTTTTAAAATATGTTTTGCTTTATAGCAAACCAGTTTCATAAATTCAGTAAACAGTAAAAAATGTTTTACATTTTTCAATGTATTATATGCAAATTTGCCATGATTTTATTTTATAAAAAGACAAATAGAATCATTCATGAAATTAAGGTGAGATGACCATAAAGTAAAATTTACCCAAATCTGTGTTCCTGGTGGTACCTGGTGATATTCTAAGACCTTAAGCAAATTACTTATTTTTATGCTTCAGTTACATTGTATTCCAAGTGGACATAATACTACCTGCTTTATAGGGCTATTTAAAATGAACTATATGTATAGGGCATTTGGAATAATTCCTAACGCAAAGTGGATGTCAATGAACAGTTAGCTACCCTTTGTATATTACCAGGGGAATAAATCTCATCTTGTAAAGTGCTTTGCTGAAAGTGGACTATGGATGATATAAAAATAGTTCCTTAAAGTAATGAATATTTAAAAACTAATTACACCAATGTATATTCATGTGTTTCATGTGAAATCACTGTGTTGCTAAATCAAAAGCACTTTTTACCTTTTTTTGAACAGAGATCCTAATGAGGGCAATTTGAAAAAATGTTCTGGGGCAAGGAAGAACAAAGCAATGAAGCACAAAAAGAAATTTATTCAGGATAACTTAAGATACCACAGTGTTCTAAGTAGTAAAAAGTACAGGTGACAATGACCAGAGGGGATGGGACGGGGGGATAAGGGGGGAAAGAAGAGGAAGGGTCAAGGAACATGTACAATGAACCCATATACAAAGACAATGTGGAGGAGGATTGAATGTGGGAGGTGGAGGTGGGTAGGGCAGGGGACAGTAATGGGGGCAAAATGGGGACAACTGTAATTGAACAACAATAAAAAAAGTACAGGTAGATTGATTAGTATCTAGTTCTCAGGGTGAAATTCATGGGGAGTTGAGTTGGCAGAGGAGATGGATGGAAGTGTGTGCTGGTTAGGAAAAGAAGAGAAGAAGGCAGTAAGAAAATCAGTGAGGTTTCCAGGTAAGGTTTCTTAGACAAAATGGAAGACACAGAATCAGAATATTGGAAATAAAGCAACTTGGTCAGAGATAATCAAGGCCAAAAAATGTTTGCAAGAAAATGTGTAGATTCTTCTGTTTTTTAAAAACAGACTCTATAACCAAGTGAGATTACTTACCAGTTATAAATTTAGAAAGCCTTCCTGTAGGAAATGATTAAAATTCCAGAGAAAGCATCAACAAAAGTGAGCTGAAGATGATTCTAATGGGTAGTGTTCTTACATGAGAATTGCATTTATTTGATAAAATTCCTTTTGAAAAAATAGAATATATATTTTACCAAGTGTACACATAATTTTAAATTTTTAGTATTAAAAAGTATATATTTAGTGAAGTTATTCCATTTACACAATCTATGAACAATTGAACTTTGTTGACTGCAAACATCTATGCATTTATAGAGAAAAATAGAGATTAATATAATTTACTATAGCTAGTCTGATAATGATATATAGACAGAGGGAAATTTTTAACTCTAGATAAAAATGTATATTAATGTTTATGTCTAAATGTCTCTAAAATTAAGTGAATATTAATTGGATATTAAAATGTTGAGAAGTGTTTTTAAAGCTTCATTTAAATTTTAGAGAATTGGTGCAAAATATGAAGACATAGTGAAATTATATTCCTAGACCCTGGTTTATACTCCTTTTCCTTCAGGAATAAAGAGATATTAAAATATTTTGTAGCGCTCAGTGGATTGAGCGCAGGCTGGGAACCAAAGTGTCCCAGGTTCGATTCCCAGCCAGGGTACATGCCTGGGTTGCAGGCCATAACCCCCAGCAACTGCACATTGATGTTTCTCTCTCTCTCTCTCTCTCTCTCTCTCTCTCTCTTTCTCCCTCCATTCCCTCTCTAAAAATAAATAAATAAAAATCTAAACAAAAAAAAAGAATGACTGCTTCTACATTAAAAAAAAATATTTTGTAGCTTTTTAAAAAATGGCATCTGCAATTTTTTATTTTTAAATTTTTAAGATTTTTCTATTATAGTTGTCCCCATTCCCCCCCCATTACTCTCCCCTATCCTACCCACCCCTCACTATCCACTTTCAGTCCCCCCATTGTCCTTGTCCATGGGACCTTTATGCCCCATGTCCATGACCCTTTCCCTTCTTTCCCCCATCGTCCCCCTCCCTGCTTCCCTCTGCTCACTGAATCTGCAATTTTTAGAAAACCATGATTTCATATTTTAACTAATTTAATGCTCAATAAGCAAAACAAACAGCTTTCCCTCCAAATAGTTAATGATGCTGCTGCATTCCTTGAGTTTTTAATGTGTGTGAGTGGCTAATTATGTTGAAGCTTAAATCCCTTTGACTGTATAATTTTATTGAATATTATTCAATTATTTTTTAGACATTGTATGGTGATATTGAGAAGTCTCAGGACAACTTGATTTTTATCCCTTTTTTAAAAAAAGTTTATCTTGAAATCCAATTACTTAACAAGAATCTGCCAATATGTTGATTATTGTCATTTAGAAATGACATTAGTAATGTTAATCAGTATTTAAAAATTCTAAATATCAACAGAGAATATACTATATTACGGAGGCTAAAGTGTTTGTCATTTCCTTGAGCCCATTATGGAGTTCTGAGTTTACTTGAGCAAATAAATAAGCTAAATTTTAGTGAAGAACAAGACCTTCCAAGGGGAGACAGGGCAAATCCTTTTTTCACCTGAGGCAGAAATGGGAGGGAGATGTAGCTGCTCTATAAGATGAAAGAAATAAGCTAAAAATTTAACCAATTGTATAGGCTAAGCATTAAAGGCTAAGTTTCAAACACCTGGTGAATTATTAAAAGCCAAGTTTCAAACACCTGGTCAAATAAAAAAAAGATGACTTTGCACCCATTTGCAAGATCTCCAGTAGCCTCCAACATGCATTCACAGTAAAATCTGGGGCAGAGCAGGATTTCAAAAAGAGTTGTAGAATTGTAGAAGTGGTTGTCAGCGATGGAAGAGACAGATCCAAAATTGTCTTTTCTCCTGTACCTTCATTCGTCATACAAAGAAAAACTGTTACTGAACTCAAAGAGGAGTAGCAGTAGAACACTTCACTATGAGGACATAGGCAAAAAATCCATTATTCCAAGGGAGACAAATAAGCAAGATCTATCTGGAGGAGAAGCATGAAATTAGTTTTAGCCCAGAAAGCTACATTAACACCCCACTGGGGTAGAATTAGAAAATTCCCGTCCAAGAGCAGCCACACATACAAAGCTCAGCTTGAATAACAGTAAAAGAAAGGCCAGGAATTCTGCAAAATGCTGAATCCCTGGGTTCAGGATTTTAGAATTGCCTTAGAAGCTGGATTAAAACAGAGACTATTTCACCAAACCAAACCAAACTAACTAAAAAACCCTTAGCATTAAGTAAAAAGTGACACCGTTTGCTCACATAAAGGAAGAGTAAGGAGGTAGGGACCCTTATCTTAGAAAAAGTGTGAATGAACTACTGAAAGCTCAAAGTAACTATGAATGTTGAGAAAAATCCTCTAGCACCCCAAGCATACATTAGAACAAAGTAAGAGGCGGCCTACCTCTAGAGCAATTTAATATCAACTTAGGTCAAACTCAAATGACCAGATAGACTGTTGTTCTTGATGCCTGATGGAAGAAAAGTACCCTTTAATGGCTATAAACTATTTTTATCAGCCCTTCTTGTCTTCACTGTACTCCATGAAATACTGAGACATTTTAACCAATAAAAAATGATAAACCAATGTCAAGAAGTAATCAACAAAATTAAAAGGGAGCCCACTGCATGCAAGAACATATTTGCCAATGATAGATACATCTGATAAGAGGTTAATTTCCAAAATATATAAGGAATTTATACAATATAGCAGGAAGACAAACAATGTAACTAAAATATGGGCAAAGGATCTGAATAGACATTTCTCCTAAGAGGACATGTAGGTGGCCAATAGACATGTAAAATGCTCAATATCACTAATCATTAGAGAGATGCAAATTAAAGCTGCAATTAGATACCATCTCACACCTTCCAGAATGGCCATCATAAGTAAATCAACAAACAAGACTTGGTGAAGATGTGGTAAAGGGGAACCCTATTGCAGTGTTGGTGGGAATGCAGACTGATATGTAGCTACTGTGGAAAACATGTGCAGTTTCCTCAAAACAAACAAACAAACAAACAAACAAACCTAAAAATGGAACTGCTTTTTGATCCACATATTCCTGGAATTATACTCTAAGAATCCTGAAACCCTCATTCAAAAGAACCTATGTACCCCAGTGTTCGTAGCAGTGTTATTTACAATAGGTAAGGTCTGGAAATAGCTCAAATGCCCATGAGTAGCTGAGTGGATAAAAAAAAAACAAACCTGTGATACATTTACGCAGTGCAATTCTATGTGTCTATAAAAAAGGAGGAACTCATCTTTTGCAACAGCATGGATGGACTTGGAGAATATTATGCTGAGTGAAATAAGCCAGTCAGAGGAAAACAAATACCATGTGTTCTCACTCATATGTGGAATCCAATGAAAATAAACTTACAAGCAATAAAACCAGTGGCATGCATACATGGAACACACTAACAGATCTCAGAAGGGAGGGGGTGGGGGACACTGAAGGAGATTAGTCAAAGAACATATGTGCATAGCCCATGGACACAGGTAACAATATTGTGAAGATGAGGAAGGATGGGGCAGGCAAGCACTTGGTGGGACGGGGGCAATGGGGGACATCTGTAATAGTGTCGACAATAAAATAAAACACTATTTTTTAAAAGAAAGAAATAATCACCAGCTCAAAAGTTAAAGTGACGCCAAAGAGTGAAACTATCGATTGAGGATTTTGGAATAAGTGATTCATATGTTAAAAGATTTAATGGAAAAAATGAACAACATTCATGACAAACAATTTCAGCAGAGATTTAAACCACAGAAGAAAGTCAAATGGAAATGTGAGAAATGCACAATGTCATTCATGGAAAATTCCTTTAATAGGTTTATTGAATAATAAAAAAGAGTCAGGAAATTTGCATGTGTCAATAAAAGTTATCTAAAATAACACAAAGAAAAAAACATTAAAATAACAGTGTCCAATGGTCATGAGACAATATCAAACCATTTAAATTTAACACGTGTGTAATTATTAACCCATAAGATAGATAAAGCATTGCATCACATTTCTAATCAGAAGCTATGTAAATGAGATATAAAGGCATAAAAGAAAATCTTTTAGCCTAAGATTCTACTCCACCAAAAATATACTTTAAAATAAATGCAAAATGCTGTTAGACAAATAAAAGCTGAGAAAATTTATGCCCAGAAAAACTATAAATGTTAAAGAAGATTCTTCAGTTAGAAAGAGGAGGATCGCAGATGAAAACTTGAAACTACAAGAATAGAAGAAGGTTCAATGATGGTAAAATGGAAGTAAGTATGGAGTACCTGTTTTCTAATTTTACTCAGAAAAGACAACTGATGACCTACAATGGAATAGCAATCTTAGGGTGCTTATTGGATGTGTAAAATTCAAATGTGTGACAAAAAGCAAAAAAGATGGCATGAAGGAGTATATCGTTGCAAGGTTTAAACACTATATAAAATGATATATTGTTTACAATTAGATGATATTAATGTCATATAGTTTAAGTGTTAATGAAAACACAATTTTAAAAAATAAATCAAAGAAGCTAATAGTATAAATATACAATCATAAAAAATAATGTTTTGTTTTTCAGAATAATAAGAAAAAAGTACACAAGGAAAACAACTAGCAAGATAGATTTAAATTGAATCATATCAACTGTAGCTTAATATAATAAACTATATAATTTTTATTGTAACACATTCTAAACACAAAATAAAAACAAGATTGGATAATTAGACTTTAACAATCAGGAAGTTATAATGTTTAAATCTACTTTTAATATATAAACCTGGATATGTTAACATTAAAATGACAGAAAAG
This sequence comes from Phyllostomus discolor, assembly GCF_004126475.2. Classification (NCBI taxonomy): domain Eukaryota; kingdom Metazoa; phylum Chordata; class Mammalia; order Chiroptera; family Phyllostomidae; genus Phyllostomus; species Phyllostomus discolor. The sequence goes on from NC_040912.2 coordinate 33,389,942, forward strand.
ATGTTAAAATAAATATTAATTATAAAAATGAATTGGTTATAACAAAATCAGAATGTTTAGACTTCTAAACAAAAAATATTTTCAGAGATAAAGAGGAAAAATATATGATAATGAAGAAACCAATTCATTAAGAAGATATAACAAATGTATGTGTATATGCACATCGCCTTCAAAATATATGAAGAAACTTATAAAACTGAAAGGAAAATAGATATGTTTACAATTACATGCAGAGACTTCACTTCTTTTCCAGAGACAAGAAAACATTAAGGAAATATAAGGCTTAAACAATACCATCAATCAATATGACCTAATTGAACACTCCAACAAACAGCAGCAGAATACACATTATTTTCAAGCTCTCACGAAACATTCACCAGGTAATCATTCTTCGTACATTAAAATAAACTTTAACAGGTTTTAAAAAGTGGGAACAAAAACTGAATAGAACCAAAAACAAAAAAAGTTGTCTAGAAAATTCCCCAAACCCTTGAATATTAAAAACACATTTCAAAAGACTTAAATATGTTATGACATCATAAAAGTCCTAGAGGAGAACACAGGCAGGGAAATCTCAGATATTCCATGTAGCAATATTCTCATCGATATGTCCCCTAGAGCAAGGGACGTTAAGGAAAGAATAAACAAATGTGATCTTATCAAAATAAAAAGCTTCTGCACAGCTAAAGAAAACATCAGCAAAATGAAAAGAAAATCAATGGTATGGGAAAATATATTTGCAAATGATACCTTGGACAAGGGTTTGATCTCCAAAGTATATAAAGAACTCACACAACTCCACTTCAGGAAGACAAACAACCCAATTACAAAATAGGCAAAAGACTTGAACAGACACTTTTCCAAAAAAGGACATACAAAGGGCCCAGAAACATATGAAAAGATGCTCAGTATCACTAGACATCAGAGATGCAAAATAAAACAATGAGATACCATCTCACTCCTGTCAAAATGGCCATCATAAATCAACAAACAACAAGTGTTGGAGAGGATGTGGAGAAAAGGAAACTCTAGTGCAGTGTTGGTGGGATTGCAGACTCATTCAGCCACTGTGGAAAACAGTGTGAAATTTCCTCAGAAATCTAAAAATGGAACTGCCTTTTGACCTGACAATTGCACTGCTGGGATAACACTCTAAGAACCCTGAAATACCAATCCAAAGGAACCTACGCACCCCAATGGTCATAGCAGCACAATTTATAATAGCCAAGTCCTGGAAACAACCTAAGTGCCCATCAGTAAATGAATGGATCAAAAAACTATGGTACATTTACACAATGGAATCCTACACAGCAGAGAGAAAGAAGGAGCTCCTACCCTTTGTGACAGCATGGATGGAGCTGGAGAGCATTATGCTAAGTGAAGTGAGGCAGTGAAAGACAAATACCATGTGATCTTACTTTTAACAGGAACCTAATCAACAAAACAAATAAGCAAAATATAACCAAAGACACTGAAATAGAGGACAGGCTGACAGTGACCAGAGGCAAGAGGGGAGGGAACTTCAGGGGAAAAGGGTTTGCAAGAACAAGTATAAAGGACACAAGGACAAAAACAAGGGGGAGGGGTGGAAACAGGAGGGAGGTGGGGAGGGCTGGGGGGGTGGACTGGGATGGGAGTAAAAGGAAGAAAACTGTACTTGAACAGCAATTAAAAAAAAAACCTAAGTGTAAGAACTGATTCCATAAAACTTCTAGAAGAAAAATAAAAATCATTTTATTGTTACCTATTTAAATCCTTTTATTTAAAAAAAAATCTTCCAGATGTGTGTCTTGGCAATTATTCTTTTGATATGACATCTTAAGCATAAGCAACAAAAGCAAAATTAAACATGTGGGACTACACCAAACTAAAATGAGTCAGCAAAATAAAAGTCCAACAAAATGAAAAGAGAACATTCTCTCACATGCAGAGTAAAAGAAAACTTTTGTAAACCATACACATGAAGGGTTAATATCCAAAATATACAAGAAACTCATAATAGCAAAAAAAGTTTCCACAAATAATTCTATTAAAAAAAAAGAAATGGAGCTGAATAAACATTTTTCCCAAAGATATTCAAATGGTCAACAGGTAAATTATAAGGTGCTCAATACAACTAATCCCCAGGAAAATACAAATCAAAACCACAATGAGATCTTATCTCATACCAATTAGAATCACTTGTATCAAAAGACAGATAAATGTTGTCAAAGGAGCAAAAGGAAACCCTTGTATGCCATTGGTGGGAATGTGTATTGGTGCAGCCTTGGTGTAAAACAGTATGAAACTTCCTCAAAAATTAAAAATAGAGCTGAAATACAACCAGCAATTTCACTTCTGGGTATAGGTCTGAAGGAAATGAAATCACTATGTTACAGAGTTATCTGCACACCCCACGTTCATTAAGGTATCATTTCTAACAGCCAAGATATGGAAACAACCCACATATGCATAAGTGGATGAATGAATAAAGAAAATTTGATTAATACACACACACTGATACTATTCAGCCATAAAAATTAAGGAAAGTATGTCATTTGTGACAACATGGACAGACCTTGAGGGCCATATACTAAGTGAAGTAGTCAGACAGTATAAGACAAATAATGTATGATCTTATTTCTCCTATGTATAATCTAAAACCAAAGCAAACAAAAAAGGAACCCAAAGGCATAGATATAGAGAACAAATTGGGGTAGTCAGAGGTTGGGTGGGGTGCAAGGTGGTGGGTTAAATGGGTGAAGGGAGTCAAAAACATACAAATTTCCAGTCATAATTTCTGGAGATGTAATGTACAACCTAATGACCATAGTTAACAATGCTGTATTGTATATTCAAAAGTTGCTGAGAGAGTATATCTTAAAAGTTCTTATCACAAGGAAAAAGACAATTGTAGATATATAAGGTGCTGAATGTAAACTGTTAACTAAACTTACTGTGGTGATTATTTTACAATATATGTCAAGCCATTATGTTATACACCTTAAACTTATAAAATGTTATGTGTCAATTATAGCTCAATAAAACTGGAAGAAACAAGAAAAACTAAAAGACCAGGAAGTGATCTCTTTGAAATTTATTCATCACAAAAGACAGAGAGAGCCCCTGTATCCCATCTGTACGGGAGGGAAGCAGCCCAACTTCCACAATTGCTAATCAGCGAACATTGATGGCAGTGATGACATTGACTATCCTGCTTGACCAATACCCTCTCCCACTTTTCCACTAGCTCACCCCAGTGCTTAGAAACCCTCATCTCTTTGGCATCAGGGGTGTTAAGATTAACCTTTCTCTCTTATTGCAATAGCCTTAAGTAGTCTTCCTTGCCTGTTTAACCCTCTCTGGTGGAGCTTTCTCAGACAAACACCTAGTGTACTCTAACGTAGTGTGCCATAATCCCAGACCTTGATCTACTCACCTGGGTAACTAAGGAAATGTAAATGAACATGATAAGTGCAACATTCACATGCATGGATGTGCTATAAAACACAATTAAGTGAGGCTTTTTTTTTTCTTGGAGTAGGAGGGGCTTTAAGGAAATTACACAGATTAGAAGACAAAGCTGAACCATTAAGGAATTTTTTTTTAAAGTTTGCCTAGTATACATCATATGAAGGGAATTCTAGGCAGACCAAACAGTATAAATTACAATAAGGGAGCATCGAGTTCATACATTTGTGGACTAAGGGGTAGAGAGTTGCTGCAACATAGTGTCAACATGTTGTGTGAACCAAAAAGCAAGAGTTAGAGTGGCTGGAAGGGTTGACTTCAAGTTATAAAAATGATTAATAGTGATCCTAAATGGTTTAGTCTCTAGGAATTGGGGAGTGAGTAGTACAGTTGACCTGTGAACAACACAGGTTTAAATTATGTAGTTCTACTCATATATGGGTCATTTTCAAAAAAACCTACACTGTGTTCCATTTTCAGTTGGGAATCTGTGGATGCAGAGGGTCAGCTGTGTGCATTGATTTATAGCATTTCAAGTAGGGGGCTTAAGCATCTCCTGATTTTGGTATCTATTAGGGTCCTGGAGCCAATCACCAGTGGACACCAAAGAGCATGTACCATATTTTTCAAACCATAAGACAAACCTAGGTTTTAGAGGAGGAAATAGGAAAAAAATAATTTGAAGCAAAAAACTTGGTAAAATATTTAATAATATAAAAATAACATAATATTTCACCAATGTAAATGTAAAGCTACATTTGGACTATAAGATGCATCCCCATTTTACTCCCAAATTTTGTCTTACAGTCTGAAAAATACAGTAAGTTTTGGAGAGTCTAAAATCATATGCGAATTTTCAACTGTGCAAGTGGTAGGCAGCCCTAACCACTTTCAACCCCTCTTTTGTTTCAAGACTCAAGTGTTATATCAAAAAGTGATTAGGTATATGTTTTTCAATATTCCTCTGCTAGCAGTGTAAGCTTCTTATGTTGCCAATGGTTTAATAACCACATTTCAGAATTCCTGAATATTTAACAATTGTGTTCTCATGAGTCAGTATATAGTTGACTCTGGAATACCACTGGTGGCAGAGGAAGAGAATAGACTTTGTCTAGGTGCAACTTTTGAGGACAAGAACTCAGGATAACTGTGGGTATATATAGGAGGAAACCAAGTAAGTGACATTATAATGTAAATAATATAAAGCTGATGGTCTGTATTAGAGGTATTAGCCACATTATAAACAGGTTTCTCTTTAAGGGTCGTTTAAATAGTCAACCACTTAAACGTCAAATAATGTGTCAGAGGTTGAGCAATGCCCTCAAGGTCACCTACTTCGTTAGTGGCACAGCCTGGATTTGAACCCAGTCTGTCCAGTAACAGAGTCCCATACATAGGATCAGGAGCACAACTCAGGTTCATCTAGAAAACAAACCTAATAGGGTTGTTCTAACAGTTATGATAATTTTTATAGCCAAAGCCCTAGGAAAATGCATGATACTTATAAACATTTATGAAATTACAGATAATATTACTATTAAAATTACTATTATTCTTATTTGACTACAATCATGTCTAGTTGAATTTGTTAGGATTGTGATGGAACAATTAAGTCAGGTGACGCTAATACAGAAAGCAATTTTCTGTGCTTAAAAAGTTTATAAGCTGGGGAGAATAGTGCAATTAAATGCTGTGAGTTTTGAATAATATTTCTTGATCTTTTTCTTTCCCCAAGTATATACTAAATCTTATAAACAAATCCATGTCTCTTGGAATATAGGCTTCTTTTCCATCATCACAGCGTGGGATAGGCTTGCCTGGTAATATTCCCTGAGGTTAAAAGTTACCATATGGCCCTGCAAGCCATCAAACATTATTCTTCCTGTTGTCCAGCTAAAATCAGGATTAAGTTTTGAATTATGCTGGTAGTGATTCATAATGCTCATGTAACTGAAAACTCTGTTTCCCCTGACATATTTTACTGAGGAGGACAGCACTGTACAGCCCAGCTCTGACCAGTGGAAATATACAACCTGGTTGCCATGTCACACATCGATGGCTTTTGTCGTCTGTGCGAAGACTTAGCTGCACCTCCAGTGAGATGAACCTTTTAATCTGTACTCAGTGCAAGAATCTTTGGGGCCAAAGCCCCAGCCTTTGATGCTTTAGACATACAAATAAATCACGCAAGAGATAGAAAATTGGCAGAAAATTTGGGACTCTAAAATAGGCTGCAAACTATTTAATTTTAAAAATTCAATAACTGCTGTCAAACACACATGTGGAAGATGAATGTATCTCCTGCACTTTTCACAGTTTGGCACACCAGAGAATACCTGAAAAACAAGGTCACCAGAGCAGGGATTGCGTTCACACTTTGGAATTTAAGCCCTTGATAAATAAAATATTTTCACTCAAAGTTGAAACATACATTCATAAACAAGAATCAACACATAATAAAGTCTTACTTCCGACTCTGAACAATTCATAGCAACACTCCATGCAGAACAATGCCAAAGAATGCACATCACATTACTTACTGTAGGGAAATGGCTTCGTTCCACAATTACATTCTTTTTACATTCAGTATTTTTATTTAATGTTTATTATTATTTGTTGCCCTACATTTCTGCCTTGGCAAATAAATTCTTACTGTGAAAGCACACTGAGTTATTTGTTGTTATTTTGTTCTGACCAAACGTTACATACTACAGCTTTTATAATAAAAATTACAACTGTGTTTTGTACAGGAGCTTGAAAGCAATATTTGCAATCCAAGTGTGATGTGCCAAAGAAAGGTTTATTTAAGTTCTGACAGAGAGGACAAAGTGAATTTCTTTTCCAGGAAAAGAAATTTGCATTTTATGTGGGAGATGCAAATATTTGCCCTATGTCTGTGGTGATCTTTGCCTGTTTGTTTAAAAGGGAAAGGGGTTCACACTATGAGAACTATGTGAGGTAGAATTTTATGTGGCATCTGTTTGCTCTTAAACACTCCAAGTTGAAATTTTAATTTCAATCAGTGAAAATAAGTTGCCAGTTAGTCTCACACCCACTTTGACATGACTCTAAATCACCTTCTGAATCTTATGTGAACCCTTTATGGAATGGATTTTGGCACAGAGGTGTTTTAAAATATAGCATATTAATGGAAAAATTGAAGTATAGTAAGGCCAACAGTTCAGGAAAGCAATTGCTGTGGAAAATAGTAATAAACTATTACTCACAGTTTCCAAGAGGAGGAGGTATCCCACACCACGGGAGGCCACCAGGGTCTGCCAGGAGGCAGGAAGAGGGAAAGGAATTGTGGGTAATGGTTTTTATTGTAGTTTCCTCGGGTGGGAACAGGTGAAGCAGGTGTAGGCAGATTTAAGATTGGCTAGTTTGAAAAATTTCAGTGTCTCTAGTTGTCTGGTACATGGCCCTGAAGGTCCTTAGGGCAGGCATGTAGTGGCCTGGAGTTTGAGAGCCCAATTTATTGGCAAAGTAGACCCCAAATTGATTGCTTTATATTTAAAATGATGTCCCCAGAAAGAGGACCCCTTCCAAGAATGGGGGTGGGGTGATGGAGAAGGAAGGATGCCAAGGCAAAAAGATTCACACAGATTATTAGGTTCTCCACAATGGGGCATGTCTAGTATACATACACAGGGCAGCTTGTAAACCACCAAGCTTACAGGAGCTGAAAACATGTACTACAACAGGGACGACTTACTGTAGTACAACGGAAGCATTTCAAATATGTAGCAGGTGCTGCTGGGGGTGCACTCTGACTCCCTTCACAGGGCATTAGACTAACAGTAAGGTGAGGTTCAGCAGCTAAGGGCTCATAGCTGTCTCTTCTGGAAAATTGCCATAAGCCAGTGGTTCTCAACTTTAGTGTGTATCAGAATCACCTGAAGAGCTTGTTAAACCACAAACTGCTTGACCTCCCCATCCCACAGTTTCTGATTTAGCACATCTGGGCTGAGGCCCGAGAAACCAACATTTCTAACAAGTTCCCAGGTGACATGGATCCTACTGGTCTGGAGACCATATACTGAAACAACCATTCTAGACTGACAGGTGTCTCTGCCCCGATTACTACTGGGAGACATACCCACCAGAGTCAATGATTGGCTGATATGAAATGTGAAAGCCCAGCTGCCTTACCTCTGTCAGGACAATTGATAGAATGGGGTGCTGTCCATTCTCAGATACCCACACGAGATCAGACCGTGGCTAGGCTTCAGCTGACTCTGAATTTTTACCACAATTCTTCTCCTACCCTGTGAGGCCTGCTTCACTTCCTTACAGGTTTTTCCTTAGTAAAAGAACTTGCACAAATATGCATTATTTTTAAGATATCCAACCTAAGAGAACATATTTTTAACAAACCTATCTTATTACCAAAATTGCATCTGAGAATTATTTTACCATTTTAAGTTTTGTTTACTCCCAATATTCTTGTTGATCTTCAAAAACTGCAGTGGTTGTGAGAATGGTCAGTAGTAGACAAAAATGCTCAGAAAGATAGGAAGTATAGGTAGTGGAAAAAAAAAAGGAAAGGTAATCAGAGTTATTTAGTTGAAGAATAGAGGGCAAAAAGGGAGACTAGTTAGGTATCCCTGCCAAGAGCATCCTTACTTGTCTCCTTACTATTGCATTGTCCTTACAAGGCCAATTAAGAATGAGTTTGCCTCCTGGCACCTTACACTGGAAGGTATTGTCTGAAAACAAATTCACACTTTGAGAGGGATGAATTCATCCAGGGGGTAATATTTTGTTACCTAAATGAACACCCCACAGCTGATTTGTTTCAATTAATGAAAGGTAATTAAATTATGTGCATGGATGAATTAACATACATTTAATAATCAAAAAATGGCAGACACTGGGCTAGCCACTTGCTCAGGCATCATTTAATTCTTATGATTAAGAACTCCCGATAGGTTTCCAGAAACCAAAAGAAATTCTGTGTATTTTATTTATTTTCCATTGAATTTATTGAGGTGATGTTGATTAATAAAATTATATAGGTTTCAGGTATACAGTTCTACAATACATCATCTATGTATTGTATTGTGTGTTTGGTACCTCAAGTCAAGTCTCCAAAATTCTGTGTATTTTAAAAAGATAGAGCAAATTTACTGAGTTTATTTGCTCAGTAAAGAGCACAATCCCATTTTAGCACTGTTTTTTTTTCTGTGAATTATATAATACTATTATGTGATTATAATGAGTATATTATTGAAAAATAATACCATGTCTACTGCTGATTTTGGAAACATTGCAGAATGTGGGACTTATCCTTTGATTCCATGCTTTTATTTTTTTTTAACAGAACTCATGACATTTAATTGTGACTCTGAAAGTAAAAAGGACAAGTATTTTTGACTTGTACTTTCTTATTAGAAGCCAGAACACAGAACATGTGATGGTTGAGGTTTAATAGTGTAAAAATATCTTAGTGGATGCTTCTTAAATTACTATCAGGGACAAGTGCTATAATAGGTTCCTGTAATCATGCACCAACCTGGGAGACCCCAAGCCTGTTATTTATTTGCTTGTTTGTTTGTTTTACCGATGATGCAGTATGTTGTGGTGAAAAGAATCCAAAAACATGGGTTTGAATTCTGGTTTTCCTACCTATTTTCCATTTGACCTAAATCACACTCCAACTTTAACAAAGTGGTCCATTTCTACTTTTGGACCTGTGAGCATGACCTCAAATGTTCTGATGATTCTGTTTCCATTGTTCTGCTTGGTTTTGTCTTTGTAGACAGATTTCCTGGGTCTGATTTGAACCTATAGTTTTCTAATAAATATATATTCTCCAATCCTTAACACATAAATTGTTTTCATAAGCATTAGGGAAATTTAAACTACAGGCTATTTTTCTATTTCATTTCCTTAGCAAGAATTCATTTTCCCTTTAGATATAAATATAATGCTTGGGTGAAAAACAAGAAATTCTCTGAGGCAATATTTTTAAGTTATATTAGCATTAGTTAGTTTTAAATTTAATTCAATTTTCAAAGGAAAATAAAACAATCCAGCTCTTCATGGAAATGCTTTTTAACTTTGGGAGCTTATGTATCTTAGAAAAAAGGTCTGAGTAATACATGAAAATTAGACTTCACCATTTGTTTACAATTTGAAATCAAGATGCATTTTACTTTCATCACGAGCATTAGAGGAGATGGGAAACATCTTTTTCTTAATTCCAAAGTCCAGCTGTATGGCCAATCAAGGTTGATTGATTGAATATGTCAAAAAGAGTGGCACCCGATATCCTCCAGACTCCTGACCTTGTGTTTCAGAAGACAGGTTAAACCAGGCTGTCTAATTCTAAATTCAAATAGATTGGGGAGAAAAAATCTTCATGCCTTAATCCATTATGGGGCTTGTGCTTAATTGATCTCTGACTCAATACTGCAACTGAACAATTTGTTTACAAAATGGTAAGCTAGGATAATAGGTCATCTCTGACTTTAAAACAGAATAACTTAATACACTAAAGAAAACAACCTTTAGTAACATTGTAAGACAGTTCCAATCAAGCAGTAACCCTTTAATTTACCATAATTTAAAAGTGATTGATAGAAGAATGAAGTTGCACAAATTGTTATACCTCATATCCATATACCTAGCATATTTGCTGATAATTTTAAAAATATTTAATCTCAATATTATTTTAAACTATTTAATATCAGCTTGCTGCAGTGCAGAAACAACTCCTGTATGACCAATGCTCAATGACAATAACTACATGCATAGGACAACACACTACTCACTGGTTAAATAATGAGTTCTTTGCTACTTCAAGTTACACAAGACCTTCGGATAGCTGTATAATTTAAATTCATTTTCAGTGTCAATTTTTAGTATGGAAATCAATTCTTAAATGTTTGAAGATAAATCTCTGTTACAAAATTACCATCAACATTTACTAGTGTTCTTTCAAGACCATGGTTTTCATTTATTTCTAGCAAATTGAAAATATTCAATAGCCATGAAATTTACAGGAATAATTTAAATTTATTTGCTTGATAGGTAGAGGAATAAATTGTCACTGGGTAGATTTATGTGAGCACATTATATTCACTATGAAATTATAAACTTTACATGTAATGAGAAACATACAGATTATATGCCATGTGACTTTAGAATATCCTCCTACTCAAATATCACAGTAGAAACTCATTCATTTGTCTCCTATTATTTTATATTAAGAAAGTAATTTTTTATTATGGAATCCTCAAGAAAGAGTGTTCAAATATGTAGTAACTACTTAATATGTAGTAGAGAGAGAGAGGGAGAAGGAGAGAGAATGACTAGTACTAACTTGCCTGTGTATGTGCTATGCTGTATAATCATTATTCTGAATTCCATTAGATCTCAAACAGTGTCGACTGGACTATGCTCTTCCCACAATGATGCCTGTAACCAGAAAGAATATGAACAAGGAACATACTATCCCTGGTTGTCCTTTTACTTCATTTGTGCCTGAAGCACCTATGGTGGTGAATCCTCCCTTCATTATTTCTGACTGATGGAGGGCTCCAAGGTTCAGTCCTCAGTTCTCTCTTCTCTGGCCACTCTTAGTCCATAAGTGATATTACTTAATCCTTTGTCTTAAATATCACCTATGTGGTGGGGGGATCAATCTTCAATTTGTAAATTCATTTCCAAGCTCTCTCTGACCTATATTCCAACTGTCAGTGTGATAATTCCACTGGATGTCTAAATGTCATTTTATAATCCTAACTCTTATACAGAATTCTTGGTTGATGCCTCTCGTTCCAGTCCTGCTTCTGACACCAGCCATCCAGTGGTTTAGAATAACAAATTGAGAGCCTTTCACAATTGTTTTCTCTGCCTCCCCCCTCCACTTCACTCCTCTCAGGTCTATTTTCAAACCTGATTCAGAAGTGGTCAGCTCTTCCTCACTTTTGCCAGTCTCACTCCAGTCCTAAGTACCCTCTGCTTTCTCAAGCACTGTTGCCTTGGACTCTAGGCTGATCTATCTGCTTCTATTCTTTCTCGTGTTCTCCACAAGTTGTCAGAGGGGTATTTTTACAAGGCAAACCTAATAATCACATTATCCTGCTCAAGTCCCTTCATTACCTTTCAATTAAACATAGAAAAGAATGAACACTACTTTTTAAATAATTTTTAATTTTTCAACTAAATTTGACATACAATACCATATCAGTTTCAGATACATAACACAGCAATTTTATATCCACACAACTCATGAAGTGATCACCCTGGTAAGTCCAGTACTCCTCTGACACCACAGATAGTCATTACAATATTAATTACTATATTCCCTGTGCTGTACTTTATATCTGTGATCATTTGTTTTAGAGATTCTATGTGCTTATTTTTAGAGAGAGGGGAAGGGAGGGAGAAAGAGAGGGAGAGGAGCACTGATCAGTTGCCTCTTGTACATAAAACCCTTCCAGAGACTGAACCCGCTACCCAGGTGTATAGGAATCGAACCTGTGACCTTTTGCTTCCCACTTTATAGCTAGTGCCTGAAACACTGACTGACACATAGTGGATGATGAATAAATACTGATAATTGAATAAATAAAAAAATTGGTGGGTGGATGGATAAAACAGGAAAATGGTTTGTGAACACTGACTCATGGTCCCCCTTTCCCACTACCTTCCTATGATGTTGGGTCTGACAGAATCCGGAGTGGAAGTGCATCTGATGCTGAGCCTGGGGGGAAATAAAGGATGAACTGACAGTGAGCAGATGGAAGTGGAGAGGGGGATAATAGGGATAAGGAGGGAAAGGGTCAAGTCAAGGAGCATGTATAAAGGACCCATGGACAAAGACAATGGAGGAGAGGATTGAATGTGGGAGGTGGGGGATGGGTAGGGCAGGGGAGAATAATGGGGGAAGTGAGGACAACTGTAATTGAACAGCAACAAAAAAAGAAACTTACACACTTATGAAGATGAAAGACTTTTAACTTTTGTCCAAAAATAGAGACATTTTGATTAAAGAACTGACTTGAGATGGTGTTTTGAGGTCAGAAGATAATTCTGAGTTTTGGGGGCAGTCCCCTCATAATGATCAGTTAGAACATATGCTCCTGAAAGTTCCTCACCAACACTAAAGACAAGCTCCTTCAAATCTCAGGCATTCTTTTGACGATAGTTTCCCTTGTCTGTCAGTCTGGCAATTCTGAAGTTAATGATCTGCCACATATCCGGTACCAAGGCAGGGAAGATGTCTTACCAGACACATTCAAGTAAATTGCTGTCCAAATTCCTAAGGCTAGGAATTTGGTGTCAAGGCTCCTCACTGCTGTCTGGCTGTTAGGGCCATGAGCAACAGAATAACTGTTTTTACTGAAATTCATCACAGAATACTCTGTCTGAAACTTAACGCTGAGGCAGTCAGTGAAATCTGTCTCCGTGGGGCACAGGGGCATCTGTCATTTTGAAAGTAGCTTATGTGAGCTCTGGGGCTCTAAAGAGGTTTCTTTAATATGAAATATTTATGTGAGAGCAGGGATTGAGTGTGACTCTGGGGCTGCAGAGCAAATTATGGTACTATTTTTGCTGAAAGTCAGGATGTTCTCATAGTAGAAGAGGGCTGGGATTCTGGTCATGTGATTTTTGGACTCACAGGTCCTACCTGACGTCACTTGCTCCCTCTCCAGAGCTTTGCACTCAATATCCTCAAAACAAATGCACTGTGAGTAGAGAGACACCAATGAGGCAGACTTTCTGTGATGAAATGATCTTGGTAGAAATTATGTCTCTTCATAGTTCTGTGATATTGTTAGCTTTGCATTGAAAACTAATCCATTTTAAAACTATTTATCTTACATGGGTAGGAGAACCCTAAATGTTTGAGGCGATGAGTGGAACTAATGACCCGAGCCTGGGAGATGGGTAACTCCTTTCCTCTTAGGATACCTCCGTCAAAGAAAGAGAAGGGAAAAGATATGTCAAGAATTTTATGGGTATTGCAAAGGAAATGAAATGATAAGTATCAATAGAAGAATCCGTTTGGCAGATGTGACACAGTGAGTCAGGATCATTTCTCAGAACTTTTAGGAAGTTCTCAGCTGAGATGTAAACTTAAAGCTATTAGAAAAGGAATCATTATCTCACAAAAGAGAAAACACACATAAAGGCACGTGGTAAATTGCAAATGGCAAAAAAATTCAAAACTATTTTTATTACTTTTATTGAATGGGGATAAACCTTAATTATTATCACAGGTTCCAGAGATATGTTTAACTTAAAAAGGAAATGGCACCTTCAGATTTAGAGCATCAAAGAGAGTTTATATCTACAGCTATATCCATGCATGTATGAATCTATGTTTCCACATATCTACCTATACCCATCCATCCATCCATGATATACACAAACATATTATTTTATTTGTCCTTTTCTTGAAAAATAGATATCTGTTCAGGAATGTGTATGTCTTCTGAATAAAGAACTTTATTTTATATGAGCCCACATCATAAGATTTAATAATCCAATCTTAGAATGCATTTAGAAAACTTTAACTATGCTGGTAAATGTGTCTAGGAAACACTGCTAGCCAGTAGCAATACTTTCTTACTATATTCCTACCCTGGGGCACATAAAAGTGACAACTTGTGTATGGCCCACAAGTGTAAAGAGTGACGCTTCTTATAGCTGGAGACAACTGGTTGGCTAGTGGCACCTAAACTCTGCCTGGCAGTCTAAAAGCTGCCGTCAAAATATGGGGACGTGCTGCTTAGAGATCTCTGGCTTTAGGTCTACAGAGCGTCAGGTTCTGGTAGTATCACTAGCTTGGGAAAGTCATCTAATCCCTCTTACCCTGTATTGGCACATCTCTAAGCTGCAGATAATAAGAGGTTCAAATGACATGATGTATTTAAAAGATGAAAAGGTGAAGCACTGTATACATTTTTCATATTAATACCAAAGATAATTTGGGCTTTTACTTATTTATCAAAGTTTGAATGCAACTGAGAAATTGGAGCCATAATAGAAATTTGTAAAAGCATATTAGACAGGATGGAAAGGGAAGAAAATGAACATGATTTTATTCATACTTTTGTTGTTGAAGTTATCATCACCCAAATGAGATGGAATTTTGCTTGTGAGACTAGAAGAAAAATCTCCCTCCACATATATTTCCAAAATATAAAATTTCTGCTCTTGTTTTGCTATCTTATGTTTAAATCTTTAGGTTTCTGAGCGTCAATCTAGAATATACCATGTTGACATGTGGGGCCAGTATCTGCACCCTGTACTTGTCAAAGCGGACAAATGCCAAATATCCACTTCAGTGAAATGATAAAATAAGGTTTCCCAAAAGAAACGAATTACACTTAGAACTCACACATTCAGTACTCCTCTGTTAATTTTCTTAGTCAATTACAGTCCTCAAAGCTTTACTTCAGGAGTCCAAAAATAGAGTTGCTGAATAAAAGACCTGCTGTTTAGAGCCCCTCCCTACTGTTTCCTACAATACCAGCAAGAATAATAAAAACAGGAAAAAAAGATGTTGGAAAAATTCTGTTTAACCTTCTCTCAATCTGGCCTGGCTAAAAACTGCAGCAGAGGGTGGACTGATGGGTAAGATTGATGAGCACTGTCTCCCTGGTCTGCAGATCAAGTCTTCTCTTATTTGTAATTTTCTCGGTCCCCTTGGCTAAGGAAGAACACATGGTCCTAAGGATGAACACATCTGCTTCTACCATTAGGCACAGAGAAAACAACCTTTGCTCTAACCTCAGGCCCACCTCTTTGCCAGAAGAGAATAGAGAGCAAAATGTATGGAAAAAGATAATAAAAGCTATGGATCGCCACAGAGAAGAGCTAGACACAGATGACATAGTATTCTTATTTCATTTCTCAATTCATGGCAACTCATACTTGAGTAAATTAAATATGCACAGTCACTTAAGTGAAATAGTCAGAAGACAAATATCATGTGATCTAACTTACACGTAGAATCTAATGAACAAAATAAACTGATGAACAAAATAGGAACAGAGGCACAGATACATGGAACAGACTGACACTGTCAGAGGGGAAGGGAGGTGAAAGAAGGTGAAGGGATCAGCCAATAAGCATACCTGTGTAACCCACAGACACAGACAACAGTGTGGTGATGGCAGAGGGAAGGGGAGCAGGGGCTGGGTGGAGGTGGGCAAAGGAGGGGGAAATGGGGACATCTGTAATAGTTTCAACAACAAAAATAAAGTTAAAATAAATACATAAGTGTGCATGGTCATTAAAACACAAAAAGACTCTTTGGAGGTAAGGGAGAACATGTTTACTAATAAAAGCAAGTGATAAATATGTTATCAATGTGAAACTTTAAAGTAGATGTTTATTACATGCAGCCCTGGTATATTATTTTGAATTTGTAGCAATGCAAAAAGAAGCTATATAACATATCCAAAACATACTATTTACCTTTGCTTTAAGCTCTTAAAAATAAGAGGAATCAGACTTTCACTAAACAGAATTACAATAACACGTGTAATTTTGGTCTCTCTGGGCCATGGGTAAATGATAAAATACATGCCACTGAATCCACCCTAAAATTAATATATATATATATATGTTGTGCAGTGTTGTGTGTGATCTCATGCAATTCAGTCAGAGACCAACATATTTAGCTGGGGCTTTCTGTTTAGGTTGCTTTGGCATCTCCCTGGCAAATTACTAGAACACAACTCAAACTCTCGTTTACAGTTCTAACAAAATAGAAAGGGGGTGAAGTTCTTGTGCAATGCATAGAGCACCTCAGTGTCTTTCTGATGCTAATGCATGTATTCCCCAACTGTACAGGTATGAGTGGAAAGGAAGTGTATGCCCCAGGGGCCTGATTTCATAGGTTGTTATGCTTACTGAGAAGGATTATTTTTGGGTGTTGATTTCTTAATATCATGTCATTCAAACATTTTTATGTTAGCATATCTGTCTTTAAGTTCTGTGTATTTGTGGTAAAACACCGAGGAGGGTATAAACTAGGAAGACAGTGCCAATAACCATTCTTAATCTTCGTTTACCTTCCCTTCTGAACTTCTGTCTTTTTCGTAATTCTATCACAGATATACTACTGTCAGAAGGATCTTAAAGGAAAGGGTAGGTTACTTAGAGTAAGGAAAGATGAAGGATTTTGGAACCCTAAAATAAGGGTAGGGACAAGAAAGGAAGAAAGACTAGGCACCCAGAATCAAAACATAATAAATCTGTTTTCTCTGGCCACTCAGGATTTTTGCTTAGGAAATTACAGTATATTCTGGAATACTGACTATGATTATTTATTTACTTTAACCAAATAGATAGTCACTCTTGAAAACTGGCAGCCCCAACTGATGGCAACTGCACATTTACCTGTCTTTGTGAAAAGCTGCACCGTCCAAAGACACAGCATAGAGGAAGACAAGCACACCCAGGCCTCTGAAGAGTATAATCACATAACTGGCTCAGGGGCAACTTCAAAGCTGCCAGAGAAACTATTTGAAAAGCCTGCCAGTGAGTCAGATCCTGCTGCTCGCAAAAGGTCTTTCAAAGACGGGCATCTGAGTCCCGTGATTGCCATTCAGAAAGGGTGGCTGGTACTTGGTGTTTTATCTCTCTCTGGTGATTATGCACTTGGGCCATTACCAGGCGATTTGGACTGTGAAGACTTTTGTCTTGATTTATGATAAAAGTCTACCTTGCGGGTTCACCTCTGAATAAAATTCTTTCACGCTGTTCTTTGTATGCATATGCCATTCTGCAGTGACTTCAGCATGTGGTTCTGTGCTATGAATTGACGAAGGTATCTCTTTTCCCCCAAATGGTGTAAAGCTAAAAAGCCAGCTGTTGGCACACTTGTGGTTAGTAAATCCCACAAATAATGAGGCTTACATTCCCTCTTTTTAAAATACTGTTTAGAGAAAGTTTTCTTTGATGGTGGGCCCTCACATTTGTTTTATTCGGAGATTTCTTTAATTCACTTTCTCAAAGCAACTAACATCATGTTGCTATAACACATATTTTAAGTCATGAAAAAGCTTCTTGCATCTCCTGTGCCTCTCCCAACCACATCCTGTAGTTGATGGTGCCCCCCAAGAAGAGGGTTATGTCAGTAATGGGATATTCATGTCAGTATTTTAGAAAAACCCTTGTTCTAATCTATGTGAAGCTCAATGAGGTGGTTGCCAAAATTGCACTTCCTCAGTCAGCCCTCAGTTAGCCACCATGGCACTACCCTGCAGGCAACACATTTACTCCCCTCTTTCTATCGGGCTCACTGCCACCTTCCTCTTCTCTCATCTCCCCTGTAATGATTCTTGTCATATACCGTCCTCTGCAATTGCACACAATCCATTAGACAATTGGAATCCCTTCACAGGAAGTGCTACAATTCTCCTACAAGGTTTCCTTCCTCCAAGGGCCTCCATTTTGTTCTTGGATATAGATCACTCTCTCTTCCTAAATATCACTCTTTGGTTTTAATCCACTGTACTGAGCATTCACAGCTTTGATGTGTGGTGAGTCTGACTAGCTTGAGGCTCTTGCAATAATCTTCACACAAGTATGTAAAATCCTATGTAAAACCACCCTATGAAATTGAAAAAACTCTACTAGAACACTGGCACTTTTCTGAAGTCCACTCATTTTTTACTGAGACATAATTATTATGCACAAAACTATAGAGAATTCCTGAAATGAATTTGAAAGATTTCCTCATTTGTGAGGTGTTTCCCATCCGATATCTGAAGATACATAACTAGAGCCATGAGAAAAGTCTATTATAGGTGTTGGTAATTATGTATCATTCTAAAACTGTTTGTAATGTTAACTAAAGTTTCAACTCATATTCAAAGAAGAAATAGAAATGTAGATGTGACTGTTACAACTGTTAATTAAAAATGTCCATATTCTGGTATCTGCAGCTTTCTAGCTAATATCCTGATGACTTAGACCTGAAGCAAAGCCTGATAGTTGACAAGCTACACCCATTTTTATAGCATGTCTGGCCAAACTTTCCATTTTACTATACAGCTAATTAGGGAAACAAACCTATACACCACAACAATGGTGTAAATGCATACCTGCTATTTTTGCTCAGCCTAATTTCTAGTTCTAAAATATAAATGATTGTTCAAAAATAATTAGTACATGAGTGGATCAAATAAACTCTGGTACACTTAAACAATGGAACACTACACGGCAGAAAGAAAGGGGCTCCTACCCTTCGCAACAGCATGGATGGAACTGGAGAGCATTATGCTAAGTGAAATAAGCCAGGGGGTAAAAAAGAAATACCATATGATCTCAACTTTAAGTGGAACCTAATCAAGAAAACAAATAGGCAAACAAAATAGAACCAGAGACATGGAAATGAAGAACCAACTGCCAGTAGCAGAGGAGAAGGGAAGGGGGGTAACCAGGGAAAAAGGAGAAAGGTCATCAAGGAACATGTACAAGGGACCCATGGACAAAGACAATGGGAGGGAGGAGGATTGAATGTGGGCAGTGGGGATCAGTAGGTTGGGGGAGAGCAATGGGGGAAAAATGGGGACAAGTGTAATTGAACAAAAATTAAAAAAAGAAGAATTAGACAAATGAGAAAAATCAACAGCATAGAAGAGAACAAACACCAACAAAAAACAAAGTCACTGACCCAAAAGACCAAAAATTATAGAGGTAATTCAAGAAGAACTGATGTTAGAAATTCTAATTGGTATACACAGACAAACTCATAAAATAAGAATCAAATGTTGTGAAAAAGTAACATTAAGATACCGGGAGAGAGTCCTTTGAAATTAAAGAACACACACAGAGGTGGGGAGGGAGTCAGGTAGAATGCAGAATGCAAAGACTAAATAAAACTAGAATATAATTTTAGATACAAAAGATTAATTCAGGGGACAGAATATCCAGTTAATAAAAATAGAAAAAAAAATTAAGGTTAATGTTTTATGAGAAATAACTGAATTAATTTCTCATAGTTGAAGAACGGCAACAATATTTAGATTACACAGTTCTCCAGGGGACTGTAGAATAAATGAAGAAAGTCCCACATATTGATAAAAACTTCTGAACTCATAGAGAACAAAGATAAAAAAAATAAGATTGCAAAATGTTTCCAGAGAAACATTACATGTCTCTGATTAATGTACAAGTAATCAATAAGCACTAGACTTGAATCACTAATGTTATTCTAAAAACAAAGGAGTAATTATATCTTCTGGGTTTCCATAGAAAATGACTGCATACACACACAATATAGCCTTGGTGAATTTCATTCAACACAAGAGGTAGAAAAGGAGTATTTTTGGCTGTTTTGTATGATTGTACTAAAATACAGAATACAAACACTCAGGCATACTGAATCCTGGTTGGTGTTATAGTATTACCATTTAACAAAATTTTAGCCTTGGTTTTTCATTGAACCTCAGTCTTAGTTTCCTTATCTTTGAAAGCATGGTAACATCTATCCCACTATCCTACAGCATAGTTGTAAGGATGATGTAAAGTGATTGTAACTGTTAAATATAAAGAGAGGTTTCCTGCTTCTATCCCTTATACCTTCTCATTACAGAACAAGCTACTCAGTTAATACCACTGTTGTGGTTCATGGGCATTCTTTGGTTTGACATTTCTTTGGAAATTATGATCTTTAGATGGTAGATCTTCGGATACCATTATTATGGACAGGGAGCTATGGGAATTGGGAGAGAAGGCAAAGTGTTTCAGAATGCTTTGTTAATTATCCATGTTCTGTATGAAATTGATATTTGAAAAAAGGATTTTTGTATAGAACTTAAGTTGAAATGGACAAAGTCTACTATCTGCTAACTTTCACATCCATATTCCTTAGTCATTTTGCAGTGGGTTTGGTACACTGTATAAATTGAAATACGATATTTTCTTGGTATTGGTATAATTCTGTGGCCTAAGAGATCTTGGGTTCTCTCCTCTATAAAACATATTCCTGATTTACTTCAGGAACAATTTGGGAGCACATACTGGGTTCTAGAAGTGATATGGGTTGAGTTCTTTAATGAAGTAAAATGATTTTTCTTATCTGAAAACCTTGAAATGCCCTAGTTCCCATATATCAGCCTGGTTTTACTGAACCCTGATGGCCAATATCTCTCTTTACAGCTTCTCTTCTTTTTTAAAAATATTTTGTTGTTGTTCAATTACAGTTATCCCCATTCCCCCCCACCCATTGCTCTCCCCTGCTGTGCCCCCCCACCACATTCAATCCTCCCCTCTGCTGTCCTTGTCCATGGGTCCTTTATACACGTTCCTTGACTTGACCCGTCCCCTTCCAGTTTCTCTTCTCTAAGGACTCACACATGCTTGGATTGCTTTTACTAAAGTTCTCAACCCAGTTCTTGTACATTCTACCCTAGAAGTTACTCTCTTCCCCTAATTTCCTCTTCTTATTTACTTGAAGAGATGCTAGTATGTTTCGATACACATCCCAGTGGCCAGGCCAGCTACTTTTTGATTATAAGTTAATAAAAGTTTCAGATATATTGTTTTTTTATAAAAAGAGTGTCAATGATGTATTGCTTTGTCATTGAAACTCAATTTCATTGTACAAATACAATGAGCATTTTTCCATTGGATGTTTACTATCCAAGGGCGATGCACACAGATTCCAGTAGGAGGCTGAAGAGAATATGTAAACTCTTACATGTTCAAAAGTAATCTTTTAGGGCTTTACCTATTATAGATTGTCCCTATCTATGAGTATTTTTGCATGTAATAGATTTTCAGTGAGAGTCTATGACTGCTATACATAATATTGCCAATTAACTTACCTTAAATTTCAATGATCTCTTGTGTTACAGCATTCCTGAGGGGGTGTGGGGATATGGACTCATGCATGGGTGTCCTTTGAAAGAACTATCATTTAGCCATTGCCTTCAAACACAGAAACAGAAACTACTATCACTTTCAATAAAATTTAATTTATATTACGGTTATACTCTTTTCACACACGGATAGATGTGCCCTGTTCAAAAGGCTCTATCTCAGAGAGGAAGCGATGGCTATAAGGAGCGGTTGTTTTGTAGCGTCGCAGCCATTCACTTCATCCCGTGGCTTCGGAACATCTGGCAGCTCTATCTGCTTGTCTTTGTGCAGAGCACAGATACACCGTTCAGCTTCTCTGGTGGTGACTTTAATTTGAAAATTTCAATTTTTGCTTTGTAAGTACGCTTTCCATACCTGTTTCCCATTATCTTTGTATGACTGATAAGGAGTTTTACTTTTTCACCCCTGAGGCCTTTAGAAATAAATAATTTAATTCACATGAATGAGTTTCTTACAGAAATACATTAGATAAGCAGTACTCTAAGGGAAGGTGACTTGTACATTTAATTGAATCTGATAAGGTAGTTTTGCAAAATACATTTTCCAAGTTAATTCTCCTTATGTATTTATTATTAATTATCTGTTTCGTTACAAACATGTCTGTTGCAACTGTAAAAAAATACAATTAAAATACATTAAAACAATGGTTAAATAATAAACCAATATTATCTCCTGTTCCTAGATTTCACAGGTATGTTCTTTAAAAATAGCTTAGATAGACTACATGAAAATATTAACACTAGTTATCTGAATTGTAGTAATATCAACATTTTAACTGTTTATAGTTTCTTTAAAATGTTCAGTAATGAATATGCAAGAAATTATGACCAAGTTACTGTTTTTTAAGTACAGATTTTTTTATTTGAAGTTTAAATTATTTGGGAAAAAACTAAACGCTACAAAAAATTATGCCAGTGTCAAGTGCTTGGGCCCAGTACTACCTAAGTCACAGAAATCATAGCATATTATTATCAGTCCATGAAGCAATTTATTTTTTACAGATGAGTAGAATAAGTCCCTAAAACACTAAATCATTTTTCCAATATCTTGGTGGCTAGGTCTAGGATTTCTAACCTCTGAACAAGAGGTTCTATATAGTAAAACCATCCTCTCGTTGGGGGTGATACTTCTAGGAACACAATGAGAAATAACACTGAATAAGTATTAATTTTTCCATATATTCTTATTCATTTACCATTTTGATAAATTTTCAAAGTGCCTACTACATGCAAAGTAACAGATGATAATTAAATAATGCAGGAAAATAAAGGAAATTAAAGGTATGTTGATATGAGTTCAGAAAAGAGAGGCTACCTAACTTTTTTGGCTCACTAGCTGAAGCTCTCTTGAGCTGGAAAGGTAAAGTCCTATATTCTCTACCATTTGAAGAGAGATCATCAGGAAACCAAGCCAACACAGAAGCAGCAGCACTGAGACATAAAGTCACCTGTCTGAGAGCTTCATTTAACTGCCCAAATGAAAATGTTCTCAGAACCTGTGCATTTCTGGACTTTTCATTTACCTGATCTTATAAATTTCCTATTTTTGCGTTATGGTAATAGAAGAGTTTTTGTATTGTTTTGACTATCTTTACCTAAAATACTCTCAATGAATACAGGGACCTTATTATCAGTTTCTTTTTAAAAAATATTTTATTTATTTACTTTTAGAGAGGGGAAGGCAGGAAGAAAGGCAGAGAAACATCAATGTGTGGTTGCCTCTCATGCGGCCCCTTCTTGGGACCTGGCCCTCAACCCAGGCATGTGCCCTGACTGGGAGTCAATCCAGCAACCCTTTGGTTCACAGGCTGGTGCTCAATCAACTGAGCCTCACTAGCCAGAGCTGTCAGTTTGCTAGGGCTGCCAAAATAAAGTGCCACAAACTGGGTGGCTTAAATAACAGAAATATATTGCTCATCGTTCTAGAGACTAGAAGTTAAGGAAGATCAAGGTGTCAGCAGGGTTCTGTGAAGAACCCTGGTTCTGTGAAGATTAATGGACAGAAGCCTCATTTGAATTGGGGATCGGAGAGCCCATGAAAGGAGCTCTCACACCTTACAGTACTCCCAGAGCTCAAGAAGACAGCTATTCACAATAACTCCTCCAAATTCCTCTTCTCTTGTATAAATGTTTCCTCTTTTGTTTTTTGGGATATGTGCATATTATACCATTAAACCACATGTCCCCAGTTGCAATGCTTTGTTGTTCATGAACAAACACATTTTGCTAGAGAAATATTTAGCAACTTAAAGTCAACAGTTCTTTCTGAGGGCCATGAGGAGGAATTTGTTCCAAGCCTCTTGCCTAATTTCTAGTTTTCTGTCAATCATTTGTGTTCCTTGGCTTGAAGAACTATTACTTCAATCGCTGCTTCATATTTACATGGTGTTTCTTCCTGTGTTTCTAACTCCAAATTTCTTTTTTTATAAGGACACATGTTATATTGGGTCAGGGCCCATCCTAATGCCTAATGATGTTTTTAAGTTGATTACCCCTGTAAAAACCTTATCACATTCTTGTCATATTCCAAGATCCTGGGGATTAACATTTCAATGCATAAAATTTGTAAGAACAAATGACTCAGTGCATAACAGCTTCCAACCTAAGACCCAACTTAAGCTGAGCCCTTTAATGCTTTTAACCTCTGAGGAAGTGAAGTCCAGAGCCTTTCAAAACCAAGATATAAAAGACAATTCCCTTTTGCCTGACATGTACTCGACAGTGACCAACTATTATCCT
Organism: Phyllostomus discolor; assembly: GCF_004126475.2. Lineage (NCBI taxonomy): Eukaryota > Metazoa > Chordata > Mammalia > Chiroptera > Phyllostomidae > Phyllostomus > Phyllostomus discolor. Next base: position 33,413,986 of record NC_040912.2, read on the forward strand.
AAGGCTCCCTTCCCTGTCCTTTTCATTTTGCTTACTCTGTTTCTCATTGCCAGGCTGGCTTCTCTCAGTCCTCTGCCCTTTGCTCCTGAGATTTCATTCTCCTGGCTTCCTCAGCTGCAGGTAAGCATGTTTCCCACCTGAGTTTGGGGTTCCACTGCTTAGTGAACCCCAGCAGCTGGCCCTCCTGAAGCAGCTCCTCTGCTCTGAGACCCAGAGACTGCCTTTGTATTATGTGAATATGGATTTTTTCTGAAAAATTGACCCTACCTACCAAGAAGTACTATTTCAAACTCTGACTCCCCTTCCCTTGCAATATCCTTCTGGTTTTGGGATAGTTTGACAATCTCTCCCTTCTCTGCACTTTAATCAAGGGTGGATTTGTACTTTTCCTTTCCTCATTTCTGCCCCCCCATGCAAATGAGTCTGTCATTTGTGAACAGAATTAGTATGCATAATTTCACTGCTTGCCATATCAGAAAGTTGTCATTGGTATTCTGTTCATGGGAACCAAAATATATTTGCTTGGTGAAACAAACTCTTCACTGTTCTGCTTTGAATTAGTATCTTGCCAAGCTCACACAAACTAACTACGTACATACAATCAGTTGAATCCTTTGGTAGAGTAATAGCATAGAGTGCCAGCTATATGCCAGAAATTCTGAAAAACTCCTTATAGATGTTGTACGTGTAGTCTACAGAAGATCCTCATGAGGGATGCATTGTTGTATGTTTTGTATGTAAAAATTACTAACACTTATAGAAGGTTTACTATAAACTAGGCACAATTCCATGTAATTTATACATACTAACTTACTTAAACCTTACAACAAACTTATGAAGCAATTATTTTTGTATCACTTAGGGTCTCTGCAGGGAAAGTATGGCTCAAAGTACAATATTTTAATGTGGAGTTACAACAATGAAATATACCAAGGCACCCAGATTATCTCGAGATGGGAAGATTTATCATCCTGAGAGCCAAAGGGACTAGAGAAGGAAGACATGTGATTAAGCCAGAGCCAGAAAGCAGCTGGAACCCCGCACTGGGAGCTGGAACATGATACAGGGGTGCTGTGGCCTAGGGTGGATGAAAATGCTGTTCAAGATGCAAAAAACAAAAGAATGAGCAAATCACCCCTCTTAAAGACTAATTCTTTTTTTTAATCCTAACCTGAGGACATGCTTATTGATTTTAGAGAGAGGGAAGGGAAGACAAGAGAGAGAGGGAGAGAAACATCGATGTAAGAGAAAAACATCTATCAGTTGCCTCTCTTGGGTGCCCCAACTGGGGACCAAACTCACAACCCAGGCATGTGCCCTAACTGGAAATCGAACCCACAACCTTTTGGTTAATGGCACAATGATCCAACCAAGTGAGCCACACCAGTCGGGGCAAGACTGATTCTTGCAGTTATGCACATTATTTCTTCTCTCATCTATTGACCAGAATTTAGCTTTGATCTCATGCCTGGATGCAAGGGACCCTGGGGAATTTAATTGTACTGTTAATTTTTGTCAGTCATGTATCTAAATCAAGTTGGAGAGAAAGGATATTAGAAGATAATGAAGAATTCCAAACAATTTGATTAAAATTTATTGTGTTAATTTATTCCAGTACATTGTTATTCTTAGAAGGAATTACTTTCTTTCCTATAATACTTGTTTAAAGAATTTTATCTTGTTCCACCTCTTAAGAAAACTCATCCCTTCTCCCCTTCATAAGCATTCCTTCAGTATACAGGGTAGGACAAAAGTAGATTTACAGTTGTGAGTGTGTGAAACAGAGTTTATTCTTGTATTATTATTTATTAACCATTGTATTATTTTCCATTCAAACAACTGTAAACCTACTACTTTTGTCCCACCCTGTTTATACTCCCTATACTTGTTTACTTTTGATTAGCTCCTAATCACCTCTCCCAGGTGAATTAAAGCTGAGAAAGAATAAGCTGAAGAGAGACCTTAAATAATTATAAATAAAAATACATGTCTGTGCTCACTTTAAGGGCTCAGAAAAATCTTACACCTGTTTTTATCTCCTTAGTTACCTTTTCCTAGGTTACTTGGCTGCAGACAGAGCTTCTTGTGCTGAAGAAAATCAGGGTTTATGTCTACTTATAAAATGCTTTCCTGAACCCTGAAAGCCAATTTAGCATTTCATGTCACTTTCAAAGTTTTTCTCACTTCAACAAGAGCCACTCATGTTGCCTGGGATATTTGGTAATTGAGTTTCTCAAGAAATATATGACAGATTGTGATGTAGTGTAAAAGGATTTTAGAGTTATCCATTCTCAGACCCTTCATAATCGACTAAAAATATATTTCAGTGTCCCCTGCCTGGGCCTGAGGAGGCCCTACCAACCTCCTTCTTAATCTGATCTTATTTTCTGGTCATCAGTTTGATTCCTTGGTGACTGACGGCACTTGGTCCTTTTTGAATAGCCTCGTGTCTATAATTCTTTATCTCTGTTTTTTCAATTTTCCTCCCAGTCCCTGTTGATCTTAACCCTTCAATTTTTATCACTTGTAACCTGAATTACAGGTGACCTTTTCAATGCTATCAGTCAAGTTTCCACTTAATAAGGCTAGAATGGCCCCTGTCATTGAGAAAAGAATAATGAGCAGTGTTGAAAGAAAGGTAGGGAATAGAAATACACAGGGGAGAGAGACAGAGAAACAACGAAAATACAAAGTCGAGGGCTTCAATGCCTGTATATTTGTCCTTGTTTAACCTACTCCACTCTGTTTCAAATGATTATTTACCTTTTGTAGAAAAATAGCTGGACAACTTGAATCTCATAATTAGCCACTGGGAATAAACCAAACACTTTATATAATGAATTTACTGTTATTTGAGGGGGAAGAAGCCCAAATCTAAGTGTGTCTTTTTTATAATAACAAAAAGTGAATTACTTATATTTTTGCATTCTCTGTGTAATTTTTTAAGTATATGTAGAAAGAATTTACCATTTAAAGTACTTCAAAGAGGTGACTATTTCCTTGTATAAAACATTTCCTGTCTAGTCACGTTCAACCTTCCTGGAGTATGAAATTTTTAATTTTGATGCTGGAGAGCATTTGATAGACATCCTCACTTTCTCTCCTCCTGATTCTCTGATAAATATGTCAGATTTACACTTTGTTGTTCAATATGCATGTAGCAGGCACCACAATGAGTCTATGGTAATTGCTACAAGAATAAAATATCCCCTTATCTGGGAATTTGGATCCAATGCAAATAGACATGTGGCTAAAAGAGAAGTTCACCTGGGAATGAGGATGGTTCAACCTGTTTCTTTAGTTATACTTGTTCTTGCCTAACACACGAAACAATAGCTTAATGAGAATGTCAGAAGAAAATAAATCCCCTATGGGATTCAGAATACTTTAACAACATGAAAAAAGTGCTAGATTAAAATAATGACAATCAATATAATTTGGAAAGAAAATAGATATGTGTGTGTGAAGTTAAAGAAAATAGTAATTGAATCAGATGCATGAGATACACACTTAAAAGGCCTCAGTTTGAATTCTTGTTCTACTGGTCATTTTAGATACAAGGCCTGATTTCTTATAGGCTTAATGAAGTAATAAACATAGAAGACTGATGTGTAACATGCACTGTGTGTAACTGCCCCAGTGATGACTCTGCCCTCGCCTCAACTGCCCCAGCGATGACTCTGCCCTCGCCTCCAACCAACTATTGCCAGCTTGCCTCTCTGGGGCATTGTAGAAATGAAGTTGTATGATTCCATTTGATGAGCATTATTAAACAATGGCTGTGTAATCTAGATTTAGCTATTAACAAAAATGTACTTAAAACTTCCTAACATAACTGACAGTTTGTAGCAGCTGTTGAAGAAAATGATATACATCCATCAACTATTAACAAAATGTAATCTGTTACCATGCTAAGTACTACATTGTGCAAAAAGTCAGAAAATGCCTCGGAGCACTGTGACATGAAAGAAGCTAGAGCAATGATATCCAAACCATGCTCCAAGGTGTCTCAGTAAGAGGATCTACAAGAAAAATGCTTCATGATTAAGTATGTGCAGAAAATGCTGAACACTAAAACATTTTGGGGAATTCGACATGTGTCTTCACTCAGTAAAGCCTTTGAGAATGGTTCTGGGATAATGCTCTTTTAATATTTGTAGCTTAAATGGCTCATATCTAAAATGGAATATGCTTTCACTATATTATATAAATATTTTACACACAAATATATATTACACACACATATATTAATAAAATGTATAATATAGTATATGACATATTATTTACATATTTCCTGGGATGTAAAACAGTTCTAAGACACCAAACAAAGGGGTCTATTGTTTTCTTGGAAGCCTCCTTGATAATAATTCAAGGCCAGTTCAAGATAAGAGATATCAATCTATCATCTATCTATCTATCATCTATCTATCTTTTTCTATGTCTCTGTCTGCATATCTGTATCTATGTATCTATATCTAACCAAAATACTATCAATAAAAATCTTCTTATTAAGAACCATGAAAAACCCCATACTACCAATTGAACTATTGTATGTTTTATCACAAAAATTTTACTTCATATTGTTTTTTTCCATAAGATGGCTCTAGTAGCACTCAGTTGTCTTTAACTTCATTCAAAACAATTTTGTTAGATTGTATCATGGCAGCTGTCATATAGCATGCATTAAAAATGTATCAAAATCAGTGAATTTTTATAGGGCCATTTTAATATTGAAGATGGAAGAAAATAAGCTACATTTTTGGCAGATTACATTTTATTATTTCAAGAAAGGTAAAAATGCAACTGAAATACAAAAAAAAAGATTTAGGAGAAGGTGCTGTGACTGATCAAACATGTCAAAAGTGGCTTGTGATGTTTCGTGTTGGAGATTTCTCACTGGATGATGCTCCACAGTTGGGTAGACCACTTGAAGCTGATAGTGATTGAATAAAGGTGTTAATTATGAACAACCAATGTTATACCATGTGGGAGATAGCTGACATACTCAAAATATCCAAATCAATAAAGTTATTGGTGAAAATAAAAAATGTGTCTTTTATTTTATGGAAACTACTAAATGGACGTTTTGACCAACTCAATACTTTTTGAAAGATGTTTTCAGGAATTTTATCATATTAGTTTTGTGCATAAAAATATAAGTAAAATAACTGATGATTTTCCTAAAAAATTCTTCATATTTAGAGTTTGAAATTTGGAAATACTCTTCTATCTAGAGTCAAGAATATCTAACAATTATACTAGTAATAATCACCAAATTACATGGCATTTTTATCATTTCTTGCACTCAATGAAACATTCTGAAATGCATGAGTATGCAAAAAAAAAAAAAAAAGATGGCAAACTTCCTTTAGCCAACTTAACTTCACCTCTCCTATCCTCTGCCTAATGACAAAGAATTCCTTTTTGGGGCAGCCAACTTGAGAGCAAAGCAGGAAATAATGTAAGAAATACTTAATACTAAAAATGTCTTTTTCGTGTATTTAAATACAAGTAATTTGTTTCAGATATTCTCAATACTCATCTTCAGGACTTGCTATTTAGCTTTAGGGAATTAAAAAAGAAAAAACTCTTTGGAAGATGTATTACAGTTCAGTTATAACACATTTTTCACCTTATAGAGAGTGCAAGTTATATTGGCAGAAGTGTTTAAAATTAATAGCATTTTGAATTTCTGATGGCTTTCTAATATATTGGGTTAAATAAAAGGGACTTATAACAGAAAAAGAAAAAAATAATTCTTCAGCATTTAATAAGTCTACCCTTCTGGAACTAAAAATGTGCAAGACTACACAATTTCCATTTCTGAGAGTTTATAGGTATACTTTTTCCCATTCCTCCCACCAATACAACAGAAAATCCTAGATATTACATATAAAACAATTATTAAATGATGTTAAAAGGCAGAGAAAACACAGCAGATTGGCTAGGAAACTTGCAATCTGAGAAATAACATCCTGGTATGTTCCTGGGTTTTCCTTTTGCCTGACATTTCCTAGAGTGGGAGCCACAGAAGCCAACAATGTATGTGTTAGTCTGTGTTTTAAGCCCTGCAGAGATGTGTCTTGTTCACAGGCTAATAATTCAGACTGATTGTGCCATGCAGGTGTGGAGATTTGCACGGGAACAGCAAGAACAAGCTTTCCAGCGTGCCCACCATTTTTCACATGTAGACTAATACGAAGTGTAATTAAGTCAGAAGTGAGAGGAGCTTCTTGAATATTGACTCTGTTTCAGGAGAGTGACATTCCCAAAGAAACAGTTTGGTGGTAGTTTAGGCTTCATCTCTTGCGGGTGGGGAGGAAGTCTTATTTATGTAGCTTATCTCCCTCTGATTCTCAGCCTCCCTCTCATAGTAGCTTGGGGTTGAGTGGCCCAAGGGTTTCTCAAGGTTGAAATATGAATAAAGGATTAATGTTGGAGTGTCCATAGGATCAGACAACCAAGAAACTTTAGAAACTAATTTTTTTTTTTTAAAATATAAATCACTTTGTGAGGTTAAAACCTTGAAATATGTTTTACTTCTCTACAGATTATTGCTCTGCTGAAATATCCCTAATTTCTTCAGAAATCTCCATTGCTTAGGAAAACTGCTTGGAAAATAGAGTACCAACCATATACTGCCTCATGTCTTGCACTTTTCCTTAGCAGAAGGATTGGGGCTCCTCATTTGTTGGGCGGTACTGGGTCCAAATACTGTCACACTCTTAATTTCTCATGTTCATTTCCTTCATGGCACTCATCATCTTCTGAAATCATTACGTACATTTTTACACTCGTTTAGGATCTGATTCTGCCAACCTAAGTGGCAATTCTATCAGAACAGAGATTGTACTGAACTTGTTCATCCCTGACTTTCCAAATCTTAGCATGTAGTAGGTTCAAGATACATTGGTTGAATAAATGAAGGCATGAGTTATTAAGCAAAAATGAAAGTCAGGCTTTCTGACATGCTATTAATTTCAAGAATAGACGTATAAGTACAGAATTACTGTGAAATGACTTGAAAAATTACTTGAGATCCTGACCTACCTGGTATTATAAAAGCTCATAGAATTCTTACTGGCATACGAAAAGTAATGCTCCTGCTGAGAGACTGCTGTAATCTTGGAATATGCTGTTTAAAATAATATTCTAAATAGCTTAATAATACTTTAAATTGTTATGTGTAATGTCAAAAAACTTATTGTTACCTGGATTTAGTCAAGAAAAGAATGTTGTTACATGGCCAAATATATATCTCAGTTGGAATCCTTCACTGCAAATCTCCATACACAAAGAGACTTAAAGAACTACAAGAGACAGACAGCAGGAAACACGGGCTGACTGATTTCATTCCAAACATCACCCAGAACCATGGGTATGTTCTCTGAGTACAGTCTTTCAATCTATCACATAACTCTTTAGTAAAATAGTTTTAGTCTTATTTGAAAACCCATGGTATTTCTGACAAGTTCCAAAGAAAAATAAATCTATACAAACCAAAACTTAAAAAAAAAATGCAATTCTACAGTCTAAATGTAGCCACAGATACAAGAACACTAACCAGTTGAGAACTGTTCCTTTGTTAGGAAGAAAATTACAATTATTTCTCAAGGTTAGAACACACAAAATCATTTTTGTGTTCTTCCATCCACTGAGACTTAAGGCTTATGTGTGGATTTCATGTGAATATTTTTGGGAAGTCATGTCTTCATTCAGACAGCATGGTTACTATTTGTTGACATTAGAAATTGTTTTGTAAGACAATGAGACTTCTTTTAAATGGGAGGATAAATAATTTACCAAACTCCTGTATCTGTCCACTGCATGCTTTCTGCTATTTTTTTAACCTTTCTTAACTACCAGTCATCAGCTGACATGCATTGGAAATTTAATAAAAATTAACTTGGCCTTTTTATTGTGTTGCTGTAATTGCAGTGGGTGTTAAACTCTCATACAGTGTGTATAGTAAATATACACAGTTCTGTTCATGAAATGGTCTTCAGATGCATATGTCATCTATTTAATAACACAATTTTCTCTAGATGCCAAATAGCTTAAATATATATGACTTACTGTTCTATTTTTAAATTTTTATTTTATTTTATTTTAATCATTGTTCAAGTACAGTTTTCTCCCTTGTACTCCCATTCCAGCCCACCCACCCAATCCTCCCCACTTCCCTCCCATTACCACCCTCCCCCTAGTTTTTGTCCATGTGTCCTTTAAATTTGCTACTGTAAACCCTTCCCATTCTCCCCTGAAATTCCCTCTTCTCTCTCCTCTGGTCACTGTCAGTCTGTCCTCTATTTCAGTGTCTTTGGTTATATTTTGCTTGTTTCTTTGTTTTGTTGTTTAGGTTCCTGTTAAAGGTGAGATCATATGATATTTGTCTTTCACTGCCTGGCTTGTTTCACTTAGCATAATGCTTTCCAGCTCCATCCATGCTGTTGCAAAGGGTAGGAGCTCCTTCTTTCTTTCTGCTGCATAGAATTCCATTGTGTAAATGTACCATAGGTTTTTGATCCATTCATTTACTGATGGGCATCTAGGTTGCTTCCAGCACCTAGCTATTGTAAATTGTACTGCTATAACTTACTGTTCTATTAATGGACCTGAAATTGTCACCTGAAATTAAACTTTCTTTTAAAGTTTGAGTGATATTATTTCCCAGAGGTCTGTGTTAAAATTTGAACATACTCCTTTGGTACGGATGAGTGATTATACTAGTGTTCAGCAGTTATTACTTGGCCATCGGCCAAATCTGGCCCACTGCCTATTTTTATAGATCAAGTTTTAAGAGCACATAGCCATTTCTGTAGCCATTCATTTGCATGTTGCCAACATCTGTTTTTGTGACACAGTGATAGAGGTGAGTAGGTGCCACAGAGATTATATAGCCTAAAAACTAAAAATATTTACTATCTGGTCCTTACGGAAAAAGTTGCCAACCTCATATTAAACCATTAGTGGAAACTAACTTTAAATTTAACTATGCACTGAGATTCCATATACATTTTTATTTTTTGTTTATTTTTATTGTATTTTTTTCCATTACCATTTATTCCCCTATACCTCCTTCCACCTTCACTTACCACCCCCTACAATCACCACACTGTTGCCCATGTCCATGAGTTTTTTCTTTTTTGCTCAATCTCTACACCCCATAGTTGTCCTCCCACTCTCTAGCTATGAATGTTTCTCTGCTTTGCTTGTTAGTTCAGTTTGTTCATTAGATTTGACACATAAATGAGATCATATGATATTTGTTCTACTCTGACTAGCTTATTTCACTTATCATAATGTTCTCCAGGTCCATCCATGCTTCAACTCTTGAGCCAAGTGGGGGTTAGAGGTGCCAATCCCCGCTCCACACACACATTCAAAAATCCATGTATAACTTTTGACTCACCAAAACCTTAATTACTATTAGGCCATTGTTGGCTGGAAGCCATATTGATAACATAAACAATTGATTAATACATATTTTATATGTTATATGCACTATATACTACAGTCTCACAATAAAGCTAAAGAAAATATTAAGAAAATTATAAGAAGGAAACAATATATTTATAGCATTTATTGAATAATTCTGCATACATGTGGACCCATGAAGTTCAAACGCGTGTCGTTCAAGGCACAACTTGAAAAACTATAGAGAACAAGGCCAGCGAGACTATAAATGACAACTTCTCTGGCTCTGGGAGCCACAGCTGGGAATCCTGGAGAGGCACATGGAGGTGCGGGCTGCTGTGTCAGAGGTAAAAGGAGGAAGAAAAGTTGAAGTCAGTGGGAGTGAACCAAAAATAAACTTGACCTACTCCATCATTTTGCCAGTCAGTCCTTGCTAAACAAAGGGATGAAGTTAAAAAATTCAGGTTCTAGCGCCCTGACTGGCATAGCTCAGTGGATTGAGTGCGGGCTGCGAACCAAAGTGTCGCAGGTTCGATTCCCAGTCAGGGTACATGCCTGGGTTGCAGGCCATGACCCCCAGCAACTGCACATTGATGTTTCTCTCTCTCTCTATCTCCCTCCCTTCCCTCTCTAAAAATAAATAAATAAAATCTTAAAAAACTAAAAAAAATTCAAGTTCTTTAGTAAATTTCTATGGGAGTCACTTTTAATTACTATGGCTGTTTAATGATACCTCAATTAGCTGATTTCAAGTTTCATTACTTACTTCACATTCACATCATCAGTGAAGTTTGTTCCTTTTCTTCTGCTGTCCTTCATATAGAACTAATTAATTCCTTCTCTGTGCCCATTCTAAACCCCTAGCATACTTGTGCTAGAAACTTTATTTTAATTTATATGTGAACACTTGTATAGGCATACATTGGTTTGCAAGGTTTTGATGTGAGGAATATTTGTTTAAACTGAATTTAAGATGTACGATAGCACCTGGCATAAAGAAATTACTAAAAAAGTTTTTGGAAACCTATTTTCTATTACACACAATATCTTTCCTTGATTATCTTCCAATGTCCATGAAAATAATTGATGACTTTCTGGGATACCACGAAGTAGTATTGGATCTCACAAATTTAAACACATGGAAAAAGACAAGGCATGCCATATGATTTAAGAAGTCTGGGATTGTCCAATGTGGTCCACTTTGCAGAGTAATTTCAGTTCCTGACCATTATGTTTGTCATTACATTATGGACTTGTAAATTAGGTGTGAATTTTGTTTCTTTATGATGACTTCTAGGAAACATGCTTCTAATACTTATGTGGAATATAAGATGCATATTTTGTTTGATAAATTCACTATCCTTATTTTACTTTTTTCCCTATTTTACTTCATTTGAATTTAAGTCACTAACTACTATAGTAAAGAGGTCATTCCTACTTGTACCCACAGGTTTTAGGCTCACCCATACTAGCTATCCTAGACATAGGGCACTGGTTTAGATCATGTACCACATCCTGGAAGATATTCAAAACTTTATGTGTTTAAGCTAAACACATAAAGCTGATGCAATTGCTGATGCAATTGCTGAGTCTTCAACAGGCAGTTCCAAGCATCCATCCACCTGGCTGCTTTTCCAGTAAATCCTTTGGCGATGTATCAATTAATTATCTACTTTCTCATCTAGTGATCCCTTGAACTGAAACAGTATGGTAGGATATTATGACAAAAGAAATTTGTTATTTTGTGAAGTCTTGGTTTCAGGTGCTGGTGGAAGCACTGAAACCAAGATAGAGTATGTATCAATTCCAATAAAGAAAGTTGTTTCCTCCGATGTTGGTGGAAATGGTCCAATGTAATCAGCTTGCCACCCGGTAACTATTTGGTCTCATTGAGGAATTGCGCCAAGTCAAGGGAGGTTTGGGTATTTATCATTAGCAGTAGCTAGCTAGATCAATGTGGGTATGGGAATTCATGTCACTGGGTCCATGTATAGCTTCTGACTATGCCAAAATGACCACTCTGTTTATTGATCCATTCCATAAGCTCTAAGGTGCCAAGGAATAATTTCCAGGGTATGGGTCATCTGTCCACCTGGCTCTTGAGTTTTCTCTATGGTGGCTGCTTTCTGGTAGTCATCTACATAGAATATAAAGACCAGAAGTCTTTGCGCTGATTTATATGTATCAATTCGCACATTTCTTCCTAGACCTCTGTTCCTTTAATATTTCAATATTGTTTTTTTCAGGCTCCTGACCAACTATCCAAGGTATTCATTATTTCCCAGGAGTATATCTCTATATCAATGATGTTTTTCTCTCTACATGAACTTGATGTCCAAGTGTACTGCTCACAGATATAGCTACTGGAAGAATATTTATTTACTAGTGTTTTAAAAATTTTTTAATGGGACTATACTGTAGCAACAGATCAATTCCAGCCAGTATAATCAAAATATGCATAATTACTTGATGTTCCATAGTTGGCCATTTATATGGCTTCTTGGGAGAAATGTTTGTTCCGGTTCTCTGACCATTTTTTCAATTAGATTGGTGTTGAAATGTATGGGTACTTTATATGTTTTAGATATTAACTCCTTGTCAGAGGTGTTGTTTGCAAATATCTTCTTGCATTTGGATGGCTGCCTTTTGTTTTGTTGATGGTTTCTTATTCTGTACAGAAACTTCTTAGTTGGATATAGTGCCATTCATTTACTTTTGCTTCTACTTTGTTTGGATTGAGGTCAAATTCATAAAATCCTCTTTAAGACCAAGGTACACAAGTTTAGTACCTATGTTTTCTTCTACATATTTCATTGTTTCAGGTTTTACATTTAGGTCTTTGATTCATTTTGTGTTAATTTTTGTGTATCATGACACATAGCAGTCTAGTTTCTTTCTTTCTTTCTTTCTTTCTTTCTTTCTTTCTTTCTTTCTTTCTTCTTTTTTTTTTTGCATGTAGATTTCCAATTTTCCTAGTACTATTTGGCCAAGACATGGAAACAACCAAAATGTCTTCAACAGATGATTGGATAAAGAAGATATTATACATATGTATATACAGTATACTACTACTCAGCATCAGAAAAGATGAAATACTACCATTTACAACAACACAGATGAATCTGGGGAATATCATGCTAAGCAGAATAAGTCAGATGGAAAAAGTCTAGAACCATATAAGTTCACTCACATGTGAGATATAAAACTGAAAGCAACAAATGAACAAGCAAGACAAGCAAAAACTCAGAGACACAGAAAACTCTATGGTGGTTACCAAAGGGAAACAGGGTTTGGAGGGAGGAAAGGGTAAAAAGGGTCAAATGCATGGTGACTGAAGGAGATTTCACTTTGGGTGGTGACACACAATACAATATACAGATGACGTATTACAGAATTGTATGCTTGAATCCTATATAATTTTATTAACCAATATTACCCCAATAAATTTAATTAAAATTTTAAGTGAATTGAACTTAATATAAAGGAAAATAAAATATATCAAAATTTGTAAGACATCACAAGTAGTGTCCAGTGGGATGTATATAGTATTAAATTCACAAATTAGAAAAGAGGAAAAAACTAATCTCCTTTTTAAGAACATTGAAAAGAAGAACAAAGTAAACCTAAATCAAGTAGAAGGAGGGAAATAAAATAGATAAGAACATAAATCAATGAATTTGAAAACAATGATAACTATGAAGACTATGTTTTGGGATATCTGTTTTAATAAAATCAGAGAATTTGTAAATAAAATTATAGGATCAATGCAGCTAACTTAAGGATGCTGAGAAAGCCGGAGATCCTCTATGGTTTGAAGGCAACTGTGACATGCTGGGGCCATGTAGCAGATTATGACTAATGTCAGGCTCCAGTTATGATCATGAGGATATCAGAGTCTCTAAAGGTATTAATTAAGTTAGCAGACTCCAAAGGTCTTTGGCATCCTGATGGGAAAATTGATAGAATGAGACAATTTGAATGGATAAGCCCAAGACTGTTGAACCACCAAATTCCTTTTACCTCTCCTGCCTGGCACGTGCAGTTCCTTCTCACTTACTGAAACTTCCCTTTTGCATGAAGTTGCTCTGAAGCAGGTGTCTAGTAAAATATTGCTGTTCTCCTCATATTTACCACCACAAAATGCATCTAGGCTAATAACCAGAATCAAGTTAAAGCATATTCCTAATGGTTTGGAAAGCAATTCTATAAATGTGAAAGGAAGAATATACCAGGAAATATGAACCAGCAAGCATGAGTGAATATGAAGTCATGAACCTTTAAACTGTTAGAACAGAAGATGCAAAAGGTAAAGTTAAATGGAAGAGAATTCATTCATATGAAGATCTACTACCTATGACCCAGGATTTAAAATGTTGGTGAAACTCCTTGTAGTTGGACCTAATAATTTTATTTTATTTATTTTAATTTTAAAATACATTTTATTGATTGTGCTGTTACAGTTGTCCCAATTTTACTCCCTTTGCTCCCCTCTACCTGGTATCCCCTTTCTCTCCAGCAATCCCCCACCCTTAGTTCATATTCATGTGTCAGGTATATAAGCTCTTTTGCTATTCCATTTCCTATATTGTTCTTAACATAACCCTGTCTATTTTGTATCTATCAATTTGTATTTCTTAATCCCTGCACCTTTTCCTCTATCCTCCCCACTCCTTCCTCCCAACTGATAACCCTCCAAATGATCTCCATATCTATGAATCTGTTTCTGTTCTGCTTGTGTGTTTAGTTTGTTTTTCAGATTCAATTATTGATAGTTGTGAATTTATTGCCATTTTAATGTTTATGGTTTTGATCTTTTCCTTAAAAAAACTCCCTTTAACATTTCATGTAATAATGGCTTGGTGATGAGGAACTCCTTTAGCTTCATCTAATCTGGGAAGCACTTTATCTGCCCTTTGATTCCAAATGATACCTTTGCTGGACAGAGTAATCTAGACTGTATGTCCTTGCTTTTTATCACTTTGAATACTTCTTGCCAGTCCCAGAATTCTAGCTTGTAAAGTTTATTTTGAGAAATCAGCTGACAGTCTCATGGGAACTCCCTTGTAGGTAACTATCTGCTTTGCTCTTGCTGCTTTTAAGATTCTCTCTTTATCTTTAACCTATGGCATTTTAACTATGGTATGTCTTAGCATGGGCCTCTTTGCATCCATCCTGTTTGGGACTCACTGTGCTTGCTGAGCTTGCATGTCTATTTCCTTCACCAAATTAGGGAAGTTTTCTTTCATTAATTTTCAAATAGATTTCCATTTTTCTTCTTTTTCCTCTTTTCCTTCTGGCACCCTTATGATTCAGATGCTCACATGTTTGAAGATGACCAAGATGCTCTTAGCCTATCCTGATTTTTTGGAATTCCTTTTTCTTCTTGCTGTCCTGATTTAATGTCTTTATCTTTCTTATGTTCCAAATCATTGATTTGATTCTCAGCTTCATCCCCTTCAATGTTGGTTCTCTGTAAATTTTTATTTATTTCAGTTTGTGAAATAAACTTTATTTCTGCCTGGGTGATTTTTATGCTGTTGAAGTATAAAATGAGTTCTTTTACCATCCTGATAACCAGTGTTTGGAACTCTGCATATGATAGGTTGCTTATCTCCATTTTGTTTAGTTCATTTTCTGGAGTTTTGTTCTGTTCTTTCATTTGGGCCATGTTTCTTTGTTTCCTCAATTTTATAGCCTCCCTGTGTTTGTTTCTGTGTATTAGGAAGAGCTGTTTTAACTCCCTATCTTAGTAGTGTGGGGTATTGTAGAAAAGCTCACCTGTAAGTTGTGTGGGGCAGAGCCTTAGGTAATTGCTAGAGAGTGGTATCCTGTGTCACTGCTCTGTGGCTCTGTGTGGAAGAGGGCTTGAAGAGAGGACAATGCTTCTGCCTGGCCTCTGGATTTTTAGTCAGGAATAAGCTGTTTCTCAGCACTCACCCTGATGCCCATCACTTCAGTTTTCTCCCTCTATGCCACTGGTGTCCTTCCAGCTGTTGCCCTGGTGCTGAAACCCAGAGGGACTGAGTGTACATAAGTCCTAAGTCGGTGGTATGCTCTTTAAGAGGAGACTCCTGAGAATCCCACAGTTTCTTTTGCCACCCCAATCCCCACTGGTTTTTACAGCCAGGAGTTATGGGGACTTATCTTCCTGGTGCTAGAATCCTGGGCTGGGTGGTCTCGTGTGACTCTGGGGTCTCTCACTCCTGAGGTATCTCTCCTGATTTTTTATACACTGGAAGTGAGTGTGGGACTGCCTGTTCTCGTCTCTGTACCTCTCAGTGCCTTTCCATACATCTCTGTGCATCTCTGTGTCTCTGCCCCTCCTACCCATCTGGATAAATGTGGCTTCTTTAATTCCTTGGTTGTCAGACATCCACAGAGCTCAGTTTTCTGACAATTCTGGGTGATACTGTTTTGTAACCTAGTTGTAATTTTTGCTGTGGTTGTGCAAGGAAGCAAGCAGTGTTTACCTATTCGTCTATCTTGACCAGAAGTCTGATTTTATGGAATGGCTCCTTAAAGCCTAAGCAAGACAACAGTTTATAGCAAATGAGATAGAGATGCTATTTATTTATTTGGCATAATTTTGAGAAAGAACTCTGAAGCCTTAAGGAGTTGGGAAAATTAACTCTATAATACCTAAGTACAACAAATCTTTCTATTTTTATGAAGTAAATCAGCAGGTTCTTTTTACATTCCTAGTAAGGTAGTAAGCAGTGCCTTGAAAAGGGAGCCATCTCAATTTGGAGAAGCTGTTATGGCCATCTGCTACAGCAGGATGCTGCTATGATATCAAGGTACCTCAAATCTATGGGCATGATGGGATGGTGGCACAGCCTGGGGGGGGGGGCAAAGCTTGCCAGCGAGAATCAAAGGTGCTATAACTACTGTAATGGGCTGGCTAGGTGATAGCTAATAAATGATGTCCTT
Source organism: Phyllostomus discolor (assembly GCF_004126475.2). Lineage (NCBI taxonomy): Eukaryota > Metazoa > Chordata > Mammalia > Chiroptera > Phyllostomidae > Phyllostomus > Phyllostomus discolor. Next base: position 33,430,333 of record NC_040912.2, read on the forward strand.
AGGAGTTTCACAGATGGGCATCTGACAGTGATATCCCTCCACTGGTACTGGCAAGCAGGGAGTTGACAGTACTGCAGTAGAAATGATAAAGCTCAGAGTACTTGGAATGATAAAAGTGCCATGTAATTAGTATAATTGTTGGATTAACTCTTTAAAATGTGACATTATTGTGACAAAACAGTGCTGTTATATGGCCATTAATATATACAAAAATTTTCTCAAATTGCTGCTTTTTTAATGGTCAAATGTATATACTCACCTATTTATCGAAGGTTCACTGATAACACTTTGAAAGTACTTTAAAAATGTCTTAAGAATAAGGACAGCACTGAAAATTATTATCATCTAATTTATTTAAAATAGCTAGATTTATATACTTTGCTCTTATTTATGAACAAATACCACTCATCAATTCTGTGGACAGTGAGACATAGATATAACAATGACTGGCTCATTTTGGGTACCCTGATACCCAAATGGTTTAGGTTTTACTCTCCAAGGAAAACCAATGCATTTGAATGTTAGCACCAACTAAGCTAAACCAGAAAAGTAAACTGCTTTAGGAGATACAAAATTCTTCAAACCAACTCTATATGACACAGGATTATCCCCGTGCTCAGGATTAACTTTGCTGTCACTCTAGCAGTTGGAAGGGGGAGTTGACTGAAATCACATTTTGCCCATAGATCATATTTTAAATCATATTTCTCAAGGGCCTGCTAAAGTTGTTTTTAAAAATTGGCAGGCATGTAAATTTACACTCAAATGTGAAACTGTGTTAAGTAATTAAGTATCTAGCTATCCATTGCTGACAGAAACATTGAGATTGTATGTAGACAAATAAATAACAGGAGATAGCCAGCTGTAGTAGCTTACTGAATATGTCCCTGCCCTTCTTGTTCTATTGTAATTTATATTTATGAAAATGTAAATGGTAACCTAGTGGTGATCATATCTCAATAGAAATATTGACCTCCAATCAAGAATATTAAATGTATTGTCTTTTATTCATTACTTTCCTTTTGTCCTCTCAGATAAGATTTATAAAATTTCATTATTTGAAGATTTTTAACTTAGTATTCAAGTAAGAAATAAAAATTTGATATTCATTAGAATGCATTAAATCACCATATAAAAATGTTGTTGGAATATTATAGAACATTTTTGTCAGAGATGTCAAATGAGGTCAAAAGCAACAGACTCTTATGGAATTCGGTGTGAAATTGCATGAAAATCCATTAACAGGAATTAACCTATCAGCTCTGTAGTAAGCTAAGAGATGGAGCTTAACTAATTACTGCTTCTCCTAAATTAATTTTTAAAACTGAAGGAAAACCAACAATTTGTGCTGGAAAATCCCTTTGCCACTATCCACTGTGGCACTAGTTAGGAGAGTTGCCATCTCATGCAAAAATCCTTGCAACTAATTAATCACTCTCTCACTTATAGCCTGAAGAGTGTTGTCAGAATGAATGCATGAGTTCTAAAGTCTTCTCCAAGAATTGGGAGCATCCCAGTAAATACTGGCATAGAGTCTCATTTGGAACAAGAAGAAAACTCAATCCATCTCAGAAAACAAAGGTTTCTGAGACATTTGACCTTTGTGTCAACAGGAAGAAAAAATTTAACCAGCATTTGTACCCAGTAATTGGCCTAACCTTGTTCATTAACAGAGCAGGTATTCACTGACGGAGCAGAACACGAAGATAGGATTTTGGTAAAAGGCACATTATTTTATAAAGAGCCCTGATCAAAGTAATTTACAAGAAAGAGGAAGGCTTCAAGCAAGCCAGCACTTGAGTTTGTAAAAATCAAATGGATTTCATAGTTCCTTTAAATGTTATTGAACCTTCTACAGCTTTTGTATTTCATAGAGTTGAAATAACAAAAACTTTCTGAGATGCATCAATTTTAACTCCCCTTTAAACTCTAATTTTATCTTCTTAATTTCTTTTTTTTTTAAAGAAAAAGTTTGTTTTCATTCAGGCTCTCTGAGGATAGCAGCAGAAACATTGTACTAAAGAGTGTCTCACAACTTTTGGTATTTAACTAGAGTGTGGGCAGAAAGCCAAGGAACTTGTTCTTGCTATGTGAAGGTGAGGATGATTATAATATTTGGGCCTTGTGTTTGGGATGGGGAGTGAAGAAGGAAGAAAGTCAGAACGCATTTCCTGTGGAGCAATCTGTGCTTAGGAGAGCTGCAGTAAATTGTGTGGTGCTGTCTGTCACGTGACCTGGCTCTGCTCTAGGCCTGGAGACCAGGTCAGCTTTGCAGCTCAAACACTTCCTCATTTCTGTGTGTTAGCACTAGACAACCATCCCTGCAACTGAAGTTCTCCTCATTTTACATCACTTGTAGCTTTAAGGCATTTCTGGGTAATGATTAGGTTTCTTATAGGTATAAAAGAAGGATAATTTGCTTTGTCACAGACTATCACACCAAGGAATAGCGGATGAGGGCTTTGGCTAGCCTCGTTCCTCTCCTGGTGGAATCTAAACTCAAAGAAGTTTTTTCTCCATACACATGATAAAAATATCTCTTTTTAATATAAGCATATGTTTACATTCCTGCCAAAAGGAAATATAAATTCCTAACTAATAATTGGATTTCAGTTTTGGGGTTTACAATGAGACCGCATTATCTGCACTTGCTTTCCTTATTAAAAACAGGTAAAAATACAAAGAAATATAGGTCTTTGTTCTGAGAAGCAATAATTAATTTTGGAAATGGACCCTCATACCTTTCTCCTTTAGTTGAGCTACTAATTTCTGAGATGATCATTTTTAAATACCTTACTGTGGGAATAGGCAAATATTCTTTGAACAGAACCTAAAATGCTTTAAGCAAAACATACTTGAAAAGTTGGATGTTAATAAAATTACAAACTTCAGTCAAAGATAACACTGAAAAAGTGAAAAAACAAGGCAGAGAGTGGGAGATTTTGAAATACAATGAACATAACTCAGATCTAGAATGCACAGAATTCCTGCAAATTTCTTAGGAAAAAAGAAAACAGTCAAATGAAAAGAAAGAATATACATATATTCATATATATGTGTATATATATGATTTAGAGGCACTCCACAATAAAAGATATCCCAACAGCCAATAAATAGTTGAGAAAGTTCTTAAAGACATTCATTAGTCATTAGAAAAATGCAAATCAAAATCATGATAAAATGCTGCTATATTCCAAAAATAGTTAAAATGAAAAAATACTCTCATGCGTTCTACAGGGAGTATATATTTGCACAACTTCTTCACAAAATTGTTTTGCAGTATCAACAGTAGCTCAGATTATGTGCATCCTATGACCTGGCTGTCCCAGTGAATGTAAAGGTCTTTGAGGGTCTCAACTTAATGTGAAGGAAACCTCTTGCTGCAGTAAACTAGGCCAGTCATAGGGCTCATCTCACTTGTTTCCTCGGTCTCAGGATCACTGTTCTGCACTACCTATTGTTCAATATCTTAAAATCGTTGCTTTAAATATCTCACTGGTTTTGAGCTGTTCAAGGCAGAAGGTTAAACTGGTCCATACTTATTCATCTTGGCTGAAAATTCTTGTTGTGTGCACCTTTTCACTGGCCCCCTGCCATGTTCATTTCATCTTCCTGCTGGGTCGCACATGTCGCTGTGGTTGCCCTTGTGGGATACCTGTGGCATAACACCTGTCTCAATTCCAGGAAAGTTGTGCCAGTAGTCTGAAACACTTAACTCATACGTGGATTTTTTTTTAATTTTTGAATTTGTCTTTTATTTTTCCAGGGAGTTGACAGGAAATTAAAGAATTTTTCCTTTCACGTACTTTATAAAAATTATCTCTTTATTGTAAATGCATACAATACATTTCCTGCATATATTACCTGCATACATTTCCAAACTAATAACGAGATTACAGTTTGGAGATTTGTACTCAGGACCCATATCTGTATTTGCTTTCTTTGCATTTTTATATGCTGATGACATATAGGGATGCTCAACAGCATGGAAAAAGACATAGAAACCATAAAAAGGACCGGTCAGAAATGAAGAATAAAATATCTAAAATGAAGAATAAACTGGAAGGAATAAACAGTAGGCTGAATGAAGCAGAGGATTGAATCCGTGTTTTGGAAGACAAGGTAGAAAATAACATCCAATCAGAGCAGAAAAAAGAAACAAAAATTTTATATGAGGATTGTTTAAGGGACCTCAAGGACAACATGAAGTGTAACAATATCTGCAGCATAAGGGTACCAGAAGGAGGAGGCAGGGAGGAAGGGATCGGCAGACAGACAGACATAGGTATAGATGATACAGATATAGGATAGATGTAAATATAGCTAGAGATATATTTATTTTTTCTGGGAACGAAATCAGTGTAAGACATGAAACCATGAAACAATATAGACATTTGAGGCACTAACAGTTTGACCTTAGGATCCTAGAATATGAATGAAATGGGAGTCATGAGGGACAATGCTTACATATTGTTTAATAGGTAAACGTAGGCAGATGGCCAGATGGCACTGAACCATTTATACCAAGTAAGAATTTTAACTTTCCTCTGAGACATGGAAGTGGTGAGAGAGAATGTTTAATAGGTAAAGATAGAACAGATTGCACAGGACCATTTACACCATGAAAGCATCCACACTTTCCTCTTGGGAAGCACTGAAGGGTCTTAAGCAGTAGGGTATGACATAAATTTCATTTTAGAAAAATCACAGTGACAGTAACATGAAGAATGGAAATGGCTTTGGGCAGAGGTGGTACTAGAGGTGAGAAATCATTTGAACATTGCTAATATAATCCAGCCAAGAGATGACCTGGGCTTGAATTAAGGTTGAGCAATGGAGAGCTGAAGAAAGGATTGCTCTGAGAGATGTGAGGCAGATCATAGGGACAGAAGCAGAGCACTCACTGGATGCAAAGGAGAATTGTAATATGATGATGATGATGATGATGATGATGATAAAAGATTATAGAGAGCTCACTTAGGCATTGCACTAAGCACTTTGCATAAATTAATATATTTATGTTTAATCTTAGTGTGGTGACCAGATAGATGGCTACTCCATTCAATATTCAGTATACTTGGGGGAAAAAAACAAGTTTATAGGATATACTTCACTTCTCTCTGTAGGTAAGTCAAATATCTCCTCCAAAACTTGTTTTATATTAACTGAGGATATTAATTCCTACTGTGAAAGATTAGCATGACATTTAAAGAAGATAAACAACAGCATGGGGCATGACACATAGAGAACACACAAAAAGTATTATCAGTTTCCCTCTCTTCCTTTTACCCTTTAATTTGAAAAATGCACCTACAACAGAAAGTGCTTTTTTTAGGAAAAAGAAAGGACTTTAATCATAATATTAATATGCTAATATTGTACCATAGCTATAAAATGTGTGTTCATGATGGTTCAGTCATTGCTACTGGATATTTTCAATTTGCATTTTGCTAAAATTCTATTGAAACAATAAATTAAAAACTCAATACTGTGCATTTTGAGTTTGAAACTATAGCTAAGCTACTGCAATATTATATCCTAGTAGCCATAGGACAAATTTATTGTGCTTAATTCAGAGACTTTTCTCCTTTTTTATAAGTTAAAGGACAGCTTTGGATCAGACTGAACCACTAGGAAGCCTCAATATCTTACTGCTTTTGTGATTTGTTTAAATAAGTCTTCATTCCTCCCTTCCCTCCTTCCTTCCTCTTTTCTTCCCTCTCTCCCTCCACTCCCTCCCTCCCTCCCTCCCTCCCTCCCTCCCTCCCTCCCTCCCTTCCTTCCTTCCTTCCTTCCTTCCTTCCTTCCTTCCTTCCTTCCTTCCTTCCTTCCTTCCTTCCTATATTTCTTTGGCTTAACATCTCATTAACCATGTCAGTCACTATTGTACTCACTAAACCTTTCATTTAAATTTACCAAATAGTCAGCTGGTATGAAAATATGAGATGCTATAAAGCATCCTCGCTGGGTGAATAGCAGAGCTTAATTGTGCAGAGCATGGATTCAATCTCCCTTAAAGTACTTCTGCCCTGTCTGTGATAGCTTGCTATTATTGCCAAGTAAATTATGTCTGTGTCTCTAGCACATGAAAACGCTAAGAATGCGGTATATCCATTTTGCTCATTTATTGCTGAAATGCTTACGACCTTGACAAAGGACATAGTGCTTTTTTTTTTTTTTTTTTTCAAATAATACTCTTCCATCTTCTGCAAGTCTCTGGAGGAGAGAGAAAATGTCCTGTGGGAGTCCCTGGGGATTACCAACTCACCACTGAGATCTTAGCCATCCTTTCACTGGCTTTAGGTCTTCATAGATGGCCAGACGTTCCTAAAATACCAAGTATTCATCCAGATTACAATACCCACCCTGGAGCCTATGCTGTTATTCTGACCACAAAGTGATCAGTTATTGTACTGTTATCATCAGTGACTAAATCACACACATAACGGTGTTTTTCTGAAAACCACCAGATCACAGAAATCGAGTACTGAAGGCACACTGTGAGTTGTCAGCTCCACGTTCCCTGGGACAGATATTGCAGAGGAGATGAGATTTCTGGGGGAAAGCCAATATCATAATTGTCAGAGATTAGAAAGGAAAAATCATTCCTGGAGACTGCTGACCAGCAGTGTTTTCACTGATACTATTAGGAAGTGTCAAGTGTAAACTATCATATCTATGTTGCAAAATGCAGGCAGCCTGTCTACTTGATTAATGTATTTATCCAGCTAGATATTTATAGATTTAGAAGTTACAATCCTGTTAAACAACTTCTCTCTCATGAGCAACCTAACCTCATGATTATCCCTATTTTGAGCACAGAATAAGCTTCATCTTATTTTATTCCCAAATTGAAAGTAACCAGATTTTTACATCAAATAACTGTTATACATTTTTTGTAAGAAAAATAAAACTATATATACACTTTGGCTTTTATTATCATTGAATCAAACTAAATATTTCATCAAAACTTTGTTTTAACCAAGACTATCTGACTTATCAATAATACTTTCGCTCTGGATTACTAACCCTTCTTTGGGTATTCAATGATAGAGTGAAAGAGAAAGAGCATGAAAGTGATCTTGCTGCTGGTATTAAAAAACTGCTTCGTGTTGAAACATTTTAAGTAACTAATTGCCGATGATGTTGCGTGCAGGCTGAGTTCTTGTTTTAATCCAGGAGAATTTAGTCCCAATAACAAGAAGCATTTTGGGTTCCCACTAAAGGAAAAGTTGTTTCTGGAAATGACATGTCACGGAGCACATGGAACACTCCGTGTTGGTGTTTTTTCTTTCCTTTCAGTCTACAGAAATGATCTTGCTACCATATGCCAGCATGAAACCTCACAGCCAATGCTCACAAGGCACATTTGAGATAGATGGAGTGAAAACAAAATCTTGAAATAAATAAAACAATCAGGCAGTTTTTTCTTAAGTGAACATGAGTAGAGACAATTGTAGAGGTGGAAAGTGGAATCACTGTACATTTAATAATACTGTCATCTTATAAAAAATTTACTTCCCCCAATTTCTTAGTCTAGGATATGAGTAATTGCTAATAAATCTACCCAGCATATAAACTAATTTTCTGGGTTTTGCAGATGAGTTCCTGGTTTTGTGAAGAAGTCAATTACATTTTCTATTGTGTTGCTTAACAAAAGATCTTTCATATTGTAGCTCTATAATGACTGCATTTTAATTATATTTCCTTCACATTTATAAAAGTATAATTAAAATATATACTATAGGGTGCAGAGTCTCAGTTTTCAGTAATGACAATACTATCATGTTAAGATTTAAAGGAAACTGAATCAGCAGCAGAATTTTATTTCACATATGTCCTGTGGTATGTTTTATAAAATTATATCTAAAAATAGGATACAACAACACTTAGGGGTAGGAATGATGGAGACCAGTTAAAATAGTCACAACTGTTGGCAAAATGAAGCTAAATGTTTTACATTATAGATTCTAAAAACTGGCTAGTATTCTGTTCTATTAAAAGTATATTGTTTCTTTTAAAGGTATATTGTTTTCCTTTCAAGTTATACCATTATGTCACTAATATTCTTATTTTAACAAGTACATTAGACCACCATATATCTTTGAAAGAGCCTCAAAAATGCATTTTTCAGCAGTCCAGAAAGACCTTTTTAATTTAAAAGAGGTTATTATACAAAATTCATTTCAGAACCAAGCTATAAAACTTATGGCACAATATGAGCAAGTCTTAAATCAAGCGGCCAGATACGGACTGGTCAGGAAAAGCATGTTATAGCTTTTTAGGTAGTGCAGGGGAGTGGCACAGACGTTGTCCTGCACATCCTTTCCTCTTGGCTGCCTCAATGGTGCCTGGGATAGCACATAGTAGCTTAGAGGGAAAAGCAGATTTAACTTAGTCACTTGTGCAGAGGAAAGATTTCTTTGATTCTTTTTTTTTGGGGGGGGGGAAGATGTTTATTTATTTTTAATTACTTTATTGTTGTTCAATTACAGTTGTCTGCATTTACCCTCACCACTCCCCCACTACCCCAGCCAACCTCCCTCCCCTGCTTCCATGCCCCCTTGGTTTTGTCCATGTGTCCTTTATAGTAGTTCCTGAAAACCTTTCCCCCTCCCCCATTATCCCATCCTACCTCCCCTCTGATTACTGTCAGGTTGTTCTTAATTTCAGTGTCTCTGGTTATATTTTGCTTGCTTATTTGTTTTGTTGATTAGGTTCCAGTTAAAAGTGAGGTTATGTCAAAGAGCCTGTAAGTCTGGTCCCTGCATTAAGGCAAAATCTCTTCATCAACAAGGACTTTTTCTCTTGGATTCTGTAGGAAGGTCTCTTTTTCTAAAATCCTATTCAATTAGTTTTTGCAAGATTCTAAAGTGCTTTGAATCTCTATAGACCTAGGGTCCTGGTGTTCATAAGCAAAGAAAGGGAAGGATTTATAGATGGGGCTGTATTTCTTTGCAACTTGCTGGATTCTGTGTGTATAAGATAATGTCACTGACTAGGAAGCAAAATAAAATTCTGAGCATTATCTTCAAAGATTTTGTGAAAGGATTTGCCTGGCTCTGGTATGAAGAATTTGGGCTGGAGGTGTTATCACATACAATATAAATGTATCAAGAGATTTGACAACAGATTCCGTGACAATTGTATTAGCCAATATATGCAACTCACTAAACTTGACACATATTTTGTCCATATTGTTAATCATCATAGCTCAGAATCCACTCACTTTTTCAAAACTGTGGAATTTTCAATAAAAATGCTTCAAAGCTTCTGTAGCAGTCAAAATAAAGTCATTGTTATAAAAGTGATTTGTAGATTGTAAAGTTATTTATATATTTTAGTTATTATTAAGCCATGTAACATTCATAAGTGTGTAATTCCCAACTGTTGACAACCTTGGGTTCACCCCCAGAGATTCTGATGAGATCAGTCTGGAGAGTAGCTGGATATCAGATCTCTGGGCAATTTTAACATGAACTTAATGTCTTCATTTGCTTTTTGCTGCAGTGCAATGTGGTGGTGGCGCCTCCTCCCTCACCGGGGAAACATGCTGGCTTTTAATTAAACTTGAAGTCAAGCTTCACATCCATACAAAAAAATAAAATAAAAAAGGAGGACCTCATTATTTTGGAGTTATTTGTCTATGTCATTTCTGATCCCTGCAATGACTGGAAATAATTGCTATTCCCATTTTAAGAATGAGAAATCTGAAAATCAGAGAAGCTAAGAAAATTTTCAAGTTCATATCAGTAGCCAATACAGAACTGGGGTTTTGACCCGGGTGTATTTGTCCTCACACGTAACCATGGCGTTTTGACTGTATCATACTACACTTGTGATTTTAAAACAAAGTGTACATGACAATTCAGTTTCCTGGATAAAATAAAAAAACAAATGTTTTAAAAGGCAAAACTTCATTGTTATGTATATAAATGCAATGTGAATTACTATAATCGTTTTCAGAAAGGCCTTTGAGAAATTTGTGAAAGCTATTCATAGGTGTCTTATAATAACTAACAATAACTGTATGCTTACCCTCTGGTGATTAACTCCTAAACACTTCATTTACTTACCCCAGTAATGTTATAAGGTAGATGCTTTTATTATTTTTGTTTTACAAAAATATTTTTAACAAATTCTTGGAGAGTTTAATTAACTACCTGAAAGTAACACAGGCATTCAACAGCAGAACTTGATTCAAACCCATCAGCCTGCAGTTTGACCCTACCCTCTTTTAACCAAGTAATTTTGCATTTATGAACATGCCCTAAGAAAATAACTAGAATTAAAATAAACTTACTTTGATGTCCTTTCTTAATGGTTAAAAATGGGAGAAAAAACCATAATATTCAATAATAGAATAGTCAAGTAAATTATGGTAAACTAACTAGGTGCAACGAAATATATACCTATTGAAAATAATGTTGATAAAAACTATAAATATGGATAAACATTTATGAGATTACTTCTGCATAGAATGTAGAAAACTGTAAAAACAGTCTCCTGTTCATTTGCAACAGGCAAAGTCCAGATAGTCAGTAGAATTATAACATTTTCTTGAGCCCATCAGAGAGCTGAGACTATGACTCCTGAATCAGGTTCACTGATCCCAAGAACAAACATGCAACATGTAGGGGACATGCAACATGTCTCACCTTTGGCAGAGCAGGGTAGAAAGAGGTGTCTGCTACACAAGTGAGTGAGAAATGAACTAACATTTTAGTACATTTTTTAAAGGTCAATTGTGTCCAACATCTCAGTTTGGATGTTCTGAAACCCCAGGTAAGAGTGGTTCACACTCACTTGAATGTACTTCTCTACGCATATCTACCAGATACTCAGTGCCATGCACGACACTAGTAAAAGCTTACTAAGTTTTGTTTTGTTGTTATTGGATGGCAGGGATACAAGAGGAGAGAGTCAGTTCAAATGATTACTAGCTATACATATTAGCTATCATTGATATTATCTATTATAATCTTATGCAAATCATATCATTCCATGATTTTGGTGTTTGCTCCTAATTTACATCTTATCAACTCAAGTAGCAGAATTAGAGGTACCTGCCTTAATCAAGAAAGAATATTAACCCTTTTTAAGTCTTTATGTTTTAGAGCAGTTTTAGGTTCACAGCAAAATTAAGGGGGAAAACACAGAAATTTCCCATATGTCTTCAGTGCCCTCACAGGCATAGACTCCTCATTATTAGTATCACATACCAGAACAGTAAGTTTTCCCCAAGGATAAACCTATGTTGTCACATCATAATCACCCAAAGTCCATGGTTTATGTCGTGATTCGCTGCTGGTGTTGCATGTACATTCTGTCTAATGATGTGCAGTCATCATTGTATCATCATACAGTGTGTGTTCACTGCCCTACATTCCTTTTTGCTGCACCTATTCATCCTTCTCCCTCACAGCCCCTGGCAACCATTGACCTTTTTACTGTTTCATAATTTTGCCTTTTCCAGAATATCCCATAGTCAGACTCATACAGTGTGTAGCCTTTTCAGATTGTCTCCTTTGCTTAGTAATGTGTATTTATAGTTCCTCCATATCTTTTCATGGCTCAATAGCTCATTTCTTTTTAGTACTAAATAATATTCCATTTTCTGAATGTACCATTTTGTATCCATTCACCCGCTGCAGGACATTTTGATTTCTTCCAAATTTCAGGAATTATGAGCAAAGCTGCTATAAACGTCGCATGCAGATTTTCACGTGGTCATGTATTTTCAACTCCCCTGGGTAAACACCATGGAGCACAATTGCTGGATCTGTTTAATTTTGTAAGAAACTCTCTTCAAAAGTGTCTGCACCATTTTGCATTCCCACCAGCAATGAGTGAGGATTCCTGTGGCTCCAGGCCCTCGTCAGCACTCAGGGTTTGGACTTCGGCCATTCTCATAGATGTGTAGTGGTACCTCACTGTTGTTTGAGATTGCATTTCCCTGATGACATATGATGGGGAACACCTTTTTATACACTTTTTTACCATCTGTGTATCTTCTTTGGGGAACACTGACTTCTGTTTAAATGATTTTTATTCAAATCTATCCAGAAAGGAATTAGATACTAAAATATCATTAAGTATGTATACACTAGGTTCTCTGAGTTCATATTCTACAATGGATTTTTCTCAGTTCATAGGAAAAGGCAGACAGTGTAATGAAATGATTATTTATGATTTTAATTGCAACATGCATGTTGTGATCTGGCTTCATAAACAGTTAATTATCCACTGATTTAATTCTGGAACTCCTTAGTGTAGTTCACAGGCAAGCTATATCATTTTTCAAACATGTCACTTCTCTGCTGGTGAGTGAAATTGTTTCACACAGCATATGGCAGGAAGACCTTCCTTTTAGGAAGGCTAAGGTAATTTTTTCCGATTTAATTATGCTTATGTGATAAAGAAAAGATCTGTAGATATACAAATAGATAACTCAAAAGGGAAAGTAAACATACACACACACACACACACACACACACTCACTCTCACATATGATACACATACAGTGTTATCCCAGCATGTTCTTGAGCTAAAGCTTCCTTAACAAAGACTTTGGATAACATTGTTTCTGCTATCTGTATACGATATACAGAGATGGTGGGATGTTGCAAAATCAGATGACAGTAAGTTGTAGTTTGTCACACTCGTTGCATTTGGGAGACAGGTTGGACTTAATCTTGAGTAGCTTGACTGGTATGAAATAAATCTTCAGAATAAAACTGAATTGACTGTGTCTGTGTTTTTTTGAAAGCATTTTCAGGATGAAATTTGACATTTTCCCCCTCTCCCAGGGGTGGCAGTTTGCTGCTGGTTATCATCGCTGTTTAATGAAACTTAGGCTTTCAAATAAAGAAACTAATTACTATATAATTTCAAGAGGTTTTCATTTTCTACCCCATTTCCCTCCTCTCTCCAAATCCCACCCCATATATGCAATGTGGTAGAATAGAGTTACATTCAATTATAATGAATAGAAACACATTCTGGCAATAAGGTAGTTTCATAAAGTGCAAAAGTAAGTAATAGAGAAGTGTATTATCAGTTTCTCTGGAATCTAGGCCAGGGTCAAGTCAGAGAAATAAGTGAGTGACACGGAAGCCTGGCCCTCTGGGTTACCCCATGACTTGTAACCAGCAGAAACCAAGTATACCCTTGGTTTCTCCAAGCTGACAATTTAAATTCTAATTCTAGTTATTCATCATTGAAGACACAGGAATTCCAGAGAAATGTGATTTAAGGCCACAATTAATACAGTTCAACTTGTTGAACTCTTGACAATGTTGAAGTTGTCCTGAGTGGTTGTTGTATCCCTTAAGGAGTCCTTTCTGTAAAATAAAATAAAGGATTGGCTATCTTGTGATTTTTTTCTCCCTTCACAAACACTATCAGGAGGTAAGGGGGTATGTGTGTGTGCTGCTGCTGCATTTGTGTGTTTGGGGGAATGGAAACAAAGTTTTATAAAGATATAAAAATATTTTTTCTTGAAGTAGATGTGTGGCAATGCAAATACTATAAACCTCACTTAAAGAATTTCTTTACACACAGAAAACTTGCTCAAATGCCACATCCACAAAATTACTCAGTGCCGCATCCACAAAGTACAAAGGTCCATTAAACACTCTTCCCAAACATCAAATAATTAGAAGTATTTGTTCTTTCCCTTACGAACATGAGGTGGATGAAAGTGATGGGATTATTCTCATGCTTAGGTATTTTCAAACATATGGCAAGAGTCAGGAATCCATTTCCGTGAGGAATATGTTATTGGAATGAAACCCAAATCACTTTTAACCCTGTTTCAAGATAGCCTAGAATTTTGCATCTGCTTTGTAAGGCAATCTGAAGAAGGCATGCTGGCAGTGTGTCTAAATAACAGTATGAGAATTTCTGATAAAAGGCTTAAGGATGACTTTTCCTTTGACTATGAACAGGGCTTTATACTGAATAATAGTTGAATAAGATATAAACCTCTAATGTTTTACAATGTAATTAGAATTTGTTAGTTCTTTTGTTGATGTATGCTTTGTAAACACCTTTCAGAACTGTGTTCCCACTCTTACTCCCTCTTTTTTCTAATGAGAAATAATTAAATAAAATAGCCAGAGCTGCAAAATTCTGTGTTTCTTAGTGTTGTCTAGCTTTAGCCTGATGGAACTTTTGGAAAATTTCATTAAAGCAATGATTTTTTTTTGTCACTGTAATCAAATATTTAATAGCATTTCTATTCCAAAGTGCTTATGGTTTGTAAATTTAGGTCAACACTTGTGGAGATGGGTGCCTAGTATGAGACTCTCCTGTTTATTTCAGATGCTTGCATCTGGTTATAAACTATTCAATGCTAAATGTAGTAAATAAGCTGCAATTATGTGTCATGCCTGATTCATTATACATCTTCATTTGGAAATATTAAGCCACAGGACAAAGTGCTTTCTCAGAGGGTCTTGCTATCTGCATTGCACTCCAGGTCGGCAACAGTGAGTGTAAAAGGTAATATGATGATATTGAAAATGGGATTTGTTACAGGCCTGATGAATAACCAAAACAATCATCTGAAATTATTTCATTGCTGCTTGTATCTACCATCTTTAGAACTCCTGAGACCAGGAAAGGGATGTGCACCAGAGGAGCAGAGGCAGCCACCAAATGCAGCCTCACACTCCCATTTTCTGGCTTTTGCACATTTTCCTTTTCTTCCTTTTGGTTCTCCTTCTTTTTCTGTGATTCCCTTCCACTCCCTCCTTCTTCTTCCTCAAACACAACACTGCATGTGTGATTAGCAAGATTGGGAGGCCATCACTCTGGCTCTATTTTTACCCTGACTTGAAGTCCTGGGCAGTTGTTGATAGAGATTTCACAGCAATGTATGTATTCTAAAAGTGTTTATCATCTTTCTGCAACTGAAAATCCACATGTGAAAACCACATCCACAAAATCAGTTTCACTGGGAGGAAACTTCACCTTTACATTTTACTGCTTCTTCTCGGTCCCCTTGTTAGCAAATGGGCAGTGTGTATGTCTTCTTTTATTCTCATCTTTGGAAAAGAAGGGTTGAAAACTTTGGTTTTTACTGTTGACATACATTACAGAAATAATTGAGAAGTGATTTTTAGTTTTCTTCCAAACTTGAAGTTCTGCAGCCTATGAAGTCATCTGCTATAAGTCATTTCCTTGTATTTTAGTTTAATTTTATTTTCTATATGGCCATATAGGTTTCAGGTGCACCTTTCTATGATACATGATTGGTATATTCAGCTGTAAGTCATCTTTTATTTTTTAAATTCATTAATAATTTAATAAGTGTAATGGACATTAGTCTATCAGCATAGACTAATGCTGCACACAGCTGCTTTTCAAAGGCTTGTCTCTATGTTATTAGAGAAGAACTTGGCAGAATGTATTCTCTTTCATAGTGTGCGTTGCAGGGAGCTCTGTTTTCTGAATCCTGGTGTTATACAGTTTTGTCACAGACGGAACTGGTGGGATAGAATAGTAATGAGATCATTTCTCAACTTTTTCAACAGTCTTTCACTCTTGCTTTTTGGCTCACAGCTGTCCCTCATCCCACCAGCCAGTCTACTTTATCCCTGAAGGGAAGGAAAGCCAGATTTTGCATCATTATATATCTTTATTTTGTCATCTAAATATTACCTACTGGTCCATATCTTTTTGATGTTTCAAGTCCAGCATTTTGAACTCAGAAATCTCCTTGTTTTTTTCCCCTAAACAATGTACATGACTGAAAAACCAGAAAAGATTTTAAGAATGGTATCTTGCTATGAGCTATAAGAAATGCATTTAGATTCTTAGGAAAAGTTCCTATTTTTATTGAATTATTTCTCTCTCCTTATCCCTGTGACAAATACATGCTTCTTGAAGTAATAAAGACTTTTAATTCAACAGGTGGTGGTTTGTAAGGCAATGGCAAAAGTCTTTGAAGAAAGAGCTTATGAACTTAGCATCATATCCCCTGCCCCATTAACAGTGTCATAACCCAGAGAGTGAATGGAATCACCCTTCATGAAGGTCTTGCTGTTATTCATCCTGAAGAACAAAGAATTCTACAATTTAGGTAGAGTGATCTCTAAAAGTTTGATGGCAAATAATTACTTCCAATTTAATTCTTGTTTATATTATACAAATAAATATCAATATTCAAACAAAATTTATTATTTTTATTACAAATAATCCACTACAGGTGTCACTTCCAGGCATCGCGCTATGGAGGTTTGGCGGGCCCGAGCAAACTGAATGTTGTTCAGTATGCAGCCGGAGTGTCTTCTCTGAGCTAACACGTCTACTTCTCTTTTGCTCTGTTTTTCCTTGATTGTTGGGGAGCATCCAGGCGATTTTGATTTCTCTTTCACAAATGACATCGGGCAAGCTCCTGGAGGCAATAGAGGAAGCCTGTCAACTCTCTTGCTCTCCGTGGACCCCGCCTTCAGGCAGGCTGTGAGGGGCATCAGGAAAGCAGGGAGTTCTGGCCCTATCATGCACCTGCCAAATGACTTTGGCCGAACCTCTTACATTGCCCAGGCAGTTTCCTTGAATGCGAGGTGGCAAGAACCTCCCCACCACTGGTGGGAATTCTGTGGAATTGTTGTTAAGAGATATGGGGCCCTGGACAAGGAGCCAGAGCCAATAAGAGCTTCAGGTGTCACAGTGGTGGGAGAAATTGTCAAGCTAATCCTAATGTTCATATGGAAATTCAATGAAACCAGAATAACCAAGCAATCTTGGGGAAAAAATAAAACTAAAAAATTCAAAGACTCACTCAACCCAATTTGAAAACTTAACAAAGCCTGGCATCATCACAAGAATTCACTTTACAAAAAAAAAGTAATCTAAAATGAAATGCAGGGACTTCCTGCCAAGATGGTGGCATAGGTAGTCACACTGTGACTCCTCGAGCAACCAAAACTAAGGACAACAAGAATTTAGAAACAAAAAAAACAACCAGAACTGAGAGAAATGAACTGAACGGAAGTCTGAATACCATTCATCCAGACCGGTAAGGAGGGGCGGAATCGGAGGCCTACGAAGAGGGCTCGAGGGGTCCCAGCAGGAAAAAGCGGTGGCTGGCAGATGTGGGTGTGCAGGGTGCAGACAACAGCTGGCGGACCCCAGAAGCTTGGGGGCAGCCGACCTACCCATGGCAGACCCTGGGCGTGGGAGACAATAAGCAGACCCAGTGAGGCAGACAAGGGAGCTGGCTGGCCGCAGCCACACATTCACGTGCAGACAAACTAAGTGAAAACGGGCAGCAACATAGGCCGTGCACACAGGGACCCAGCACTGGGAAGCAAAGCCTAAAGACACCAATTGAAAATACCTGTGGGAATTGAGGCCAGGAGATTCTCTCAGCCTCACAGAAGGCTCCTTGGGGAAACCCAGAGTCTGAGAAAGTACACAAGCCCACCTGCCCGGGAGCCAGAACCAGAAGGGCCCAATTTGCTTGTGGGAAGTGGCAAAGGGGACTAAAGTCCTAGAGAGAGCGGAGCAGGTGCCATTGTTCCTTCTCAGACCCCACCCCACATACAACATCACAACCCAGTGACTGAGGTGCCCCGAACTGGTGAACACCTAAGGCTCTGCTCCTCATACTTAACAGGCGCGACTGGACCAAAGAAAAAAAATAAAAATAAAATAAAAAAGATGGCTCAAACAGAATTAAAAGCTCCAGAGTCAGTTTTTTTAAGCAACTGAGAGATAGCCAATCTATCAGATGCACAGTTCAAAGCACTGATAATCAGGATGCTCACCGAATTGGTTGACTTTGGTCATAAACTAGATGAACAAATGCAGGCTACTATAAAAGAAATGAAGGAAAATGCATAGGGAACCAATAGTGATGGGAAGAAAACTGGGTTTCAAATCAATGGAAGGGACCAGAAGGAAGAAAGGAACAACCAAACAGAAAAGAATGAAGAAACAAGAATTCAAAAAAATGAGGAGAGGCTTAGGAACCTCCAGAGCATCTTTAAATGTTCCAACATCTGAATTATAGGGGTACCAGCAGGGGAAGAGGAAAAATAACAAGTGGAAAAGTTATTTGAACAAATAATAAAGGAGAACTTCCCCAATCTGGCAAGGGAAATAGACTTCCAGAAAGTCCAGGAAGCTCAGAGAGTCCCAAAGAGGTTGGACCCAAGGAGAAACATGCCAAGGCACATCATAATTACATTACCCAAGGTAAAAATGAAGGAGAGAATTCTAGAAGCAGCAAGAGATAAGGGGACAGTTACCTACAAAGGAGTTCCCATCAGAATGTCAGCTGATTTCTCAAAAGAGACCTTGCAGACAAGAAGGGGCTGGAAAGTCAGCCCCTTGATGACTTTCCAAGTCATGAAAGACAAGGACCTACATCCCAGATTGCTCTATCCAGCAAAGCTTTCATTTATAATGGAAGGGGAGATAAAGTGATTCTCAGATAAGGCCAACTTAAAGGAGTTCATCATCACCAAGCCCTTATTATATGAAATGTTAAAGGGACTTATATAAGAAAAAGAAGATAAAAAATATGAACAGTAAAAAAAGACATCAAACTCACAGTAACAACCATACCTAAAACAAAAGCAAACTAAGCAAACAAATAGAATAGGAAGAGAACCACAGAAATGGAGATCACATGGAGGGTTAGCAACAGGGAAGTGGGAGGAGGAAAGAGGGGGAAAAGATTTATAGAATAAGTAGCGTAGACTATAGGTAGAAAATAGACAAGGGGAGGGCAAGAATAGTATGGGAAATGTAGAAGTTAAAGAACTTATGACACATGGACATGAACTAAAGGAGAATGTGGGTGGGAGGGGGTGGGTAGGGTGGAGGGGAGTGAAGGGGGAAAATGGGACAAGTGTAATAGCATAATCAGTAAAATATATTTAAAAAAAGGGCACAAAAAATAATCCACTAGGGAAATAAAAATTATAGACTATTTCTACAGTATATATTAAGTAAAACATGCTTAATTGATTTGTCAAATAAAATTATAATAGGAATATAATGATTAAAGATTCTGAAGTCTTTATTAGATTCTAATAAAGATTCTAATATTTCTCCTGAGGTTGGGGTATAATTTCCAGGTGAAACTTAATCACAAAGGGATAGACTCTAAAGAATAATTTCACATTTTTACATATAAAATATTCTATTTATAAGTCCATGGAGTGAGCAATAGAGTATTTTCTAAGTTCTTATGCTTGTTAACATAGAAATCTTAAATTCAGGCGTACCAAAGTATTGGTTGCAAAAGTTTTCAAAGATGAAATACACTAGGTCTCCTACTTATATTCATGTCTTAATTGTATATTATTAATGGAGGATATGCATTAATCCCATTTATAAACCTACACCTTATTGACTTTTCAGAATATTGCTGGCAAGTAACAAAGGTAACTAATTGGACTTCTATTTTATCGCCTTTCTCTTTCCATCAGAGTGATGACTAATCAAATGATTAAGACACTGGTAGCAGGTAATAAATAAAAATAAATAACAATACATAAGATGAATGATCAGGAATCTAATCATTGAAAACAATACCCAGGGAATCCATTTTACAAATTGCAGCTGCTCTTTATGATACTCTCTGTAGCTGTCAACTAACAGAATGAAAGCATGGCAAATCCTGATAGTGTTCCTCCTTAAAGACATAGGCATTATGAAAAGCCTGGGCAGCCTAGGAGATGTTGGAATCATGTTGACTTCTCTGATGAATTTTTTTCCCTCCCCCACAGAATCACTCCCCACCATCCCATAGTCTTCTGTCTTCAAACTCAGTTTTTTCCACTACTGTAATGTTCATGTCTGCCTCCCACTGTATTCCCACCACTACAGAGCTTCTTCTTTTACCTCTCATGAACAAATTAGTGCAGTAACTTCTTAACTAGTTCATCCTCCATGTTCTTACCATGCCCATCTCTCTCCTTTACTACCACTGATGTCATCTTTCTAAAATAGATGTCAGAAAAAAACAAAATAGGTGTCAGAAAACTTCCCTACTTAAAAAAAAAGAATTTTAAATCTTCCCCATTAGCTATTAACTAAAGCCCAAACTTCTTAGTAAAGGCATGTAAGAGCTCTGTGAAATATTTACTTCATATGTTTTTTCCATAAAGACTTCTGTAATCCTTATTTATTATAATAAATTACTCATTTTAACCCTTATTTAGAATTTTTCATTTAAATCCATTTATTTATTTATTTATTTATTTATTTATCCTATTACCATTTATCCCCTTTCTACCCTTTTCCACTCCCACCCATCCCCCTCTGCCCTAGGATCACCACACTGTCGTCCATGTGAACAAGTTCTTTCTGTTTTTTTTTTTTTCATTTTGCTCAATCCCTTCACCCCCTCAACCCCTCATAGAGTTGTCAGCCTGTTCTTTATCTATGATTCAATTTGTGCTTATTTGAATATCATAGTTTACTTTGTATTATAATTACTTTGGTTATTACATACCACGCCCACATGCCCACTAAATATAATCTGTTTATATACTTTTGAATCTGTCAAATTACATATTAAAGGTTCTAACATATGGTTGAATATATATGTCTTTGTGTGTATGTGAATGCATTCCAGATAACGAAATGAAAAGTTTCATCTTTGCAATTTTGACTTTCACTTTTTCTATATTATTTCTCAGAATTATATTCATTTATCAATTATAAATATTCATGTTTTATTTGTATAATTACCTAAAAATCTCTTTTTTGTTATGTATGATAAAGTTGTTCCCATGATGATGTGACAAATCAATTTGTGCAAATGAGAATTACCTATTGAAATTATAGGATTTAATTTCTCTTCATAGGTTGTAAAGTCTTACACAACATTTATCTATAAATGTCTAGTAATGCATGTAAAGCACTGAGCACCCAGCATGCACAGACATATTAGATTATACACAGTAGTTTGGTTTACATATATATATTCTACATTATATGTATATATTCCATATATGTATTCCATGCATTCCATGTATGTATATGTATTCCATAATATACATATGTAAAGAATTAAGAATCCCAATACAGATATTATTCCCACTTACAGATAATAAAATTGAGGCTTGGATAAATAACTGGCCCCAGTCACAGAAGATAACTTGAAACTCCATTTTTCTTACTTCAAAGCTTATGCTTTTTACCTTTGCATATACTCTACTTTTAATATTTTCTGTTATTTCTTCCACTCTCCTTCCCTTGACACACACATATCACCTTTACTTTTAGTTCTCTACCCTTTTCCATTCTGTGGTCACTACTTTGAATATCAATCCTTGTAGCTAAGAAATTAAGACCTAACTTCCGTGGAAACTTTGTGATTCTTCTAGAGTACACAAGTCTGAAAATGATGGCTACTACCCTTTCACCTCTTTGTGGAGATGCTTACTGTATGCTAAGAACTTTATATCCATTATATCTGAAATTTTCTTAGGAACTTGAGGGCTATACAAATATTATCTTAGTTTACAGATAAGAAAACTGAAGCTTTGAGTGGTTTAGTCAGAGTTCAGGTCACCAACACAGACATTATTTCTTATCTCTCTGACTAAAAATTTTATTTCACTACTGTTCATTTTTAATCCCCCCTTTAAATTTGATTGTTATCTAAATGTTTTGTTTAGTTTTAGCTTGGTTTCCCAGGATGAACTGCAAGTTCTTTTGGATTCTAGCTGCCCTAAGCAAATAAAGTAGAAATTGTACAATTTTAAAAAATGACTATTTAAAAACTTCTACTTATATACACAGTTGGACAGAATTATACAAATACAGATAATTAAAAGCTGTCATTGTTGATTGTTTTGATTTAAGAAAATAAGAAGATATACTTCTAGGTTAAGAATAGGATAAGGATATACACTTCTGTTCGGCAATGCCATATCAAACCCAGGTTTATTTCTTGCTCATCTTACATTAAATATGGATAAGCAGCTGTCCTAAATGGTTATCTACAAATGGTGGTTCATGAAGCCAAGCCACTTCCATCTGTAAGTACGATATCTGAGACACAGGGCCACAAAAGTCCCAGCAACAGAGGTAGAGAGAGGTGGAAAGTGCCATGGGATGTTATATGGTGAGACTTGGAAGTGGCTTACATCACTTCCTCCCACATACCCTTGGTTGTGACAAAGTATTATGGCCCAACAAATTCTATTTGCTGAGCACTGTCTATGAAAGTTTCTTTTTACTACTATAATAAATCACTATAAATTTAGTGATTTAAACAATACAAATTTATTACTTTATAATTGCAGACATTGAAACCCTGAAATGGGTTTAAGTGGTCTAGATAACAGGAGTCAAGGGGACTTAGCTCCTTCTAGATCCTCTAGAGGAGGATCCACAACCTTCCCTTTCCCAGTTTACAGAGGTTACCCAGATTCCTTGGTTTGCGATTCCTTTCCTCCATCAACTTCAGGCCAGGTCCTCACACTGCCAAATGCCTCCCTGTCTTCTGCATCCCTCTCCCAGTCTTAAGGACTCTGATTACATGAAGACCAAAAACTTTGGCTGATCTTATTTTATAACCAGTTGATAACCCAATTTTATCTGTAACCTTAATCTTTGTCATGTAACCTAACATTCACAGGTCCTGTGGATTAGGATGTGGACATCTCTGGGGGCCTGTTTGCCTAGCCTATAACATTATCATTTTGCCTTAAACTTACATGGTCTAAACATTCTTATGAAATGGTATATAGATTATCATATTGGGTAAAAAAGCAAAGAGAGCAGGAGCAGAATCACTGAAATGGAGATCATGTGGAGGGTTATCAGTGGGGAGGGGGTGGGAGGAGAATGGGGAAAAAGTTACAGGGAATAAGAAGTATAATTAGTAGGCACAAAACATACAGGGGGAAGTTAAAAATAGTAGGTAATGGAGAAGCCAAAGAACTTGTATGTACGACCCATGGACATAAACTAAGGTGGGAGGGACATTGGAGGGAGGGGAAATGCAAGGAGAAGGGGAATAAAGGGAAAAAATGGAACAACTGTAATACCATAATCAATAAAATATACTTTAAAAGAGCAAGACCCCAAATAAGCTGTCAATAATAAATCCACTTGAAACATAAAAGTATAAAAGGTTAAACATAAAAAAGTAGAAAATTATAAACCATGCCATATACTAAATAAAAGAGCTAGAGGAATATATTAATATTACATAAAGCATACTTCAAAATAAACAAGGGATAAAGAGACATTTCATAAATATGTCATAGAAGACATAAAAATTTTAAATATGTATAGAGCTAATAATAGAGCTTTTTAATACGTTAAATATGACAGAACTAAAAGAAGAAATTGACAAATCTATAGTTATATTTGAAGAATTTAACTGTCTTTTTGCAGTAGTAATTGATAGGATAGAAAAGCTAACTTGAAAAATCTCTAAAAGTAGAGATTTAAATGCCAGTATCAACCAAATTATTCAAATTGATATTTATAGAAAACTCTCTCTATAAAAGCAGAATTCACATTATTTCCAAGCAAACACGGAGCTTGTAAAAAGATTTATCATATTCTGTGCCATAAAGCAAGCCTCAAAAATGTTAAAAATTAAAATCCTACAAAGTATGTCCTATTAATACAATACAATCAAACTATAAATCAAGAACACAAAAGATATATGGAAAATTTCAAATGTTTGGCAAAGTTACAAGTCACCAGAGAAAGTATTCATTAACTCTAAATAAATGAAAAAACATGTCTCCACAAAGATGAGTACTCATATGTTCATAGCATTCATAGCAGCTTTACCTGTTATAGTAAACAATGAAAACGAACCATGTCATCAGCTGAAAAATGTATAAACAAGTCAACGGAAGCTTACTGAGCAATAAGGAGAAACAAAGAGTTAACAGGTGCAGCAACAGGGATCCATCTCACGGTCATCGTGTTGAACCAAAGTAGATACGAGAGAGTACACAAGGTGTGATTTACCCCTATAAACTTCTAGAAAAGAGATATCTAACATATTACTTAAGACAGCAGATCAGATGTTCCCTGGGACTGGTGTTGAGAAGGGGTTTCCGGACTAAAGCATAAGAGAACATTTTGTGGTCAGAGAAATGTTTTGTACCTTGACTGTGGTGGTGGCTACCTCGGTGTGTAAATTTGTCAGGATGTATTGAACCTTATACTTAAAATAAGTGCATTTAATTATATGTAAATTGTACCTCAGTGAAGTTGATTTACAGAAAGATTTTTAAAAATGAAGATTTTAAAAATGAAGCATCTCTAAAATGACACTATGGATAAACTAGAAATTAAATTTGGCTTTATAAAATTATTTTTATATATATATAGGCTTTTGAAATAAATTGATGTATAAAGACGTATGTATAACAAAAATAAATATAAAATTGAATGAAATTGGCAACAAAATTAAGAAAGAGTTGCCATTTAAAAAATCTCTTGTTTTCATTATTGCGTATTGTATTACAGTTGTCCCACTTTTTCCCCTTTGCCCTCCTTCGCCCAGCCCTCTTAGAGCAGAGGCCCCATGTCTCACAGTAGGCTCACAGACTCAGTGTGCATTCAGGGAGTACATTCTGATACTTATATTACTAACGAATGCAGCTGGGAAGGTAATTATGACAATAAAATCATCCAGTAAATTTGAAATTAGTGATGAGAGGGAGAGAAGGGAGTAGGGAAGAAGAGAGAGAGAGAGAATGTGGATATGTGTTTGTGGGATAAGAGGAGGTTAGAAACTATATATTTCAGTCATTATTTTATTACAGATTCTATCATGAACTAGATGTTATGCCATTTTCCCTATTTTCTGGTACAGAATATTTGTTTCAAATGCTTGGTTTACTTTTCAGATTCTCCCAGAAGACCAAAGAAGATATTATTTCCCTTGAAAATGTCTCTCAACTGGCACTTGTAAATTTGTTTGTATATGCGCGGGATTTGGTTTTGCTATTGACCTGCTCCTTAGTCTACAGACATCTGCTTAATGGACTGGGAGTTCCAGCAACTTTTCGCTTAACCCACCCATGGCAAATTGAAAGCCTTTCTCGTCCCCCTGAGATGATTGCTTACATTCATGAGGGCCCTTCTGATGTTTGCTAAGAAAAGAAAATGATTGCTTCTTTTAGAAGGAGGCTTGATCGTGTGTGAAAACAGCAGGCACTTGGGAGGATATCTTTAGATTCCATGCAGCCACTAGAGACACAAAGTGTGTGGAGGCCAGTGACTTCAAATTGCTCAGCGCTAAGGTAGATATGGAGCCTCCATTCTTTCACCTTTGTTGAGGTGAGCGTACAGCCATGTGTACGCTCAGGGCTATTTTTAAGCCGCTTTAAGCCTTTTATTCTCTGGAAAAAAGGTATAATTTCCTTGTTATTTCAACAAGGCTGCAGTACCTCTTAGAATCAAATAGTGAATTTATTTCATGATTTCCTTTTCTTAGGAACCTGTAAAGTTGTTTTACCCTCTCATTAGTCTTTCACACATAGACTGATGAAACTCCACATGAAAAGACTGTACTTTCAATCATAAAAGCACAAGAATTTCAAAGCTGGTTATAATTTAGAATACACACACAAATACATAAACATCACCATCACCAGCACCATCAAAAAAGAAATTCCAAAAATTTGGGGGTTTTGAAAGCTATAACACAGGAGCTCCAAACCGAGCAGCTATACTGCACTTGTGTTTGTGATATTCCGAAAAGGAAGTCACTCAGAGGACCAGCAGATGTGGGCGTGCCGTTTTATTACTACACACCAGGAGGCACTGAAAGGGGCAGGTCGGTGAAGCAGGCCTGCACTGCCTGCTTTTAAGCAGTCCCAGACAAAGGAGGCATGTGTCCTACATGTGACTCTAAACTACATACCTTAGTGGGTACCTGCAGAAAGAAGAGGTTAAAAAGCAGTCACAGGACAAGAAGCCACTCCCAAAAGGACATAAGGAGGGAGTTACAATCCATTTCCAAAACACATTCCTTTTGGCCAGCCTTCTTTCACAGGTGGTGGCAGGGGCCGTGTCTCAAGCTACCCCATAAAAGTTGAATGGATTTGCCTATTTGGTATTTGTGGTTTGTGTTTATGAAGACATTTTTAAATCAGTTTTTTTTTCCTGTTGTCAATGTTTAATGAGTTTATTTGCAATAAATAACATTTTAAAATGCCTTTCAAACATTCATAAATTGTTGCTGATTTAAGAAATAAATATTTCTTAAACAAGAAAGTGATATTATTGTGTGTTGAACTTTATATCTAATTTTGTGAAGAAGTCTGAAAACAATTATTCAACAAAAAAGATACCCTCTTGTATGGCCAGCTTTACCAGTGGCTACTTTCTTAGTGTGCTAAGCATCTCTGTGATGTTGTTCTAAACAGGTGGAAGGCCACGAGATGGGCTCTGCTCACATGAACCCCCCCACACACACCCCTCTGATGGATGGTTGAGATCCCTTACTTTTCAATATCTTTATTGTAATATTCTTATTCTATTCCATATAATATCCCTAACCCAACATTCCCTAATTAGAAATAGACCTCAAATATGAATATATCTGAGAATGGTAATATATAAACATTAATAGTATTTTCAAGAGAACAGAATTTAAGTGGAGAAGACCTAAATATTCTGAGAATAGTTGGGAGAGGTTTAGCCTGGAATAAGAACTAGCACTAAAATAAAGAAAGTGAAGAGGTTAGCCAAAGAATACATATGCATAACTCATGGATACAGACAGCAGAATGTGGTGATGACCAGAAGAAAGAGGGGTGGGGGTGAGTTGGAGGCAAAGTGGGGGACCATGGGGACATCTGTAATAGTATCACCAATAAAAAAATTTTTTAAGTAGAATTTTGAGGAACCTGAAAAAAACTTTAATTATTATTGAATATAATTATCACTGAATTGAATTATCACTGTATCTGGGCAAGATCCAGACTTGCCTGGGCATGAATGAAAGCCGTACACCAGACACTACTGACTGCCTCTTCAAGGGGCTGAATGGGTGCTTAAATACCATGTGACATAAATATTCTGGAGTTAAGCCATCTTCATCTTCTCCTTTCTTCTCTTCCTTTTCATTCTGATACTCTTCCTCTTTTTAATTTTATTCCAAGCAGGAAAATCAGTTTATACAGATATACAAGGTTAGAAGTAGAGTAATAGATCTCTACCCATTTCAACTTGCAAGTTGTAATGGTTATTTTTAAACACATATATGTGTGTGAAGATTATATATGAAGATCAAATATATATCAGAAGACTTTAAAATACTAGTAACAATTATACTTACTATTTTCTGAGTATGTACAATTTCACAGTCTTTATATTGATGAATCAAATTAAATATCTTAACAACCCTGCCAGTTAAGTATTAGTATATCCATTTTAAAATAAGGGAACTGAAGTTTAGAGAGATTGTGTAACTCACTGTGGCTATGTAGTTAGTACAAGATTCAAATTTAGGTACCTTTTATCTAAAAACTCTACTTTTTTCCACTTTAGAATTGTAGCTACTTTTTCCTGAATATGTAGAAGAAAAGGTTATTTTTTTCTCTACTGAAAGTACATGTTTTAGCAAGTAGTAATGTGTTGTTATTTTTATAGTATGTTGGGATTAGAATTAGCAAGTGACACCCTGTAGGAAATCTCTCCTCATTCACAGGAAACCTTGAACTTTAATATTCACATAGACAAAGCCAAAGGGGGTAGGATCTGGGGTGAGAGGCAGGGGTGAATGAGGTGGGGGAAGTGGTTGGGGGAAATGCAGACAAGTGTACTTGAACAGCAATTATAAATAAATAAAATATTCACAATTAGATTTTAATATTTTCTTTTGTTATGCTTGAATGTCAATTGACTACATAACCCAGATAGAGGGAAATGAGAATAAAAAACCATTGCATATGAAGAACTCTGGGTTTTGGAAGAAATGTGATAATGTTCCACTCGAGAGACTATTTCTATCTGGTTACAACAGGTGGCATGTATCACTCACTAAAGTGGTGAATAATGACTCCCTTTTCCATATTTCTGTATTAAAATAACTAACTTAACTGAGATTAATATTATCACTTTTGTTTGACCAGCTTTATACTTTAAAGTAGAAAAAAATTATATTCTTGATAAAATACATATTATTTGGGGTGGGGGGTTCTGCCCACAGAACACTCCCCACCCCCTATCTGCCATGGATGAGAATAAGTTTACCAAGACATGATCTGCTTATCTGCTTGGGGACGAAAGGTGGCCAGTCTCTCAAAGGAGAATGGCCAGGATCCTATTCCTCAATGGGCTTTTATTGGGTTCAATTTGCACAGGAATACAGGTAAAGCTCATCAGTCATTGTCAGGCAGTAAGGATCAAACAATAGATAACATTCGAAGAACTCTGAGGGCTTATTTTGAGTCAGGGTCAGCTAGCTAAAGGGCCATAAAACTTTGGGGAAACAAACTCATTCTATACTTGGACCCTTATCATTTATATTGAGGGTATTAGCAAAGCAGGTTTCACAGGATTTTATGCATTCTTTCTTAGGGAACCTGCCCTTTCCAGCACAGGGCTGCACTCATCTCCAGCATTGTTTCAGGCTTAAGTCAGGCAGGGGAAGTAAGGCAGCCAAGAGATTAGGAGACTTCTTGCATACAGAACAAGGACTTGGGCTATGTCAAAGCCAAGGGGTGAGGGTCCATCACCCCCTTTTTCTATAGTCCCCCAAGTCCTTCCCTGAGGGCCCTTTTGTGACCATGCCTGTCTTAGGTCATCCCTCCCTTGGGGAATCTTACCTGTCATTGGCTAACAAGTCATCTGCCCAAGCCAACCAGGGTGAAGTGAAAGGGGGCAGAGGTGGTATCCCTGCCAGGGAGATAAGCTTTGTCTCCTTAGTGGCTGATGATCCCAAGGTCTCTTTACCCAGCCTTAGCCATGGGGGGTTACAGCTTCTGAAACCAGGCAGGGTGGGTCCCAACAATTATTATGGTTCTAATTATCTGGGTTATAAAAAAAAGCTTTACATGACAAAAAGAAAAAAAGGAGACAAGGATGATTTTTTTTAAAGCAGCAACTATAATTATTTTATTTATGAGTATCTTTTTTATGTTTGAGGATCATTGAAAAAGTGCTGGGATCACTTTTGAATTTTGCTTATTTGTAAGATATGAATAGGCTTCACTTTGGGGTAAAAGTCATACATGTCAAAGAAATGAAAGGCCTGGTTAATATATGACAACATGAGCCAGGGAACTGAATGTAGGATTGGACCCTAACTAAAGGCTATGGGCCAGGAGTGTAAGGCTGGATACATTTGTCCTTACACAATAGAGGCAAAGTAGGGTATGTCTGTGCCCTGGGAGAGTCACTGGTGCATGTCTTGATGCTTCTATGCCCAGTGATAATTGTCAATAAAACTTTTAAGCAGCCATGACCCAACAAAAGTAAGTTAAGGCTTCAAACCTGTTGTGAATGAATGCTGTGCTGTCACCTAGAATAAGCAACCATGGCCTTGAAGTGCAGGGAGAGGGTAAGGGATGACCTGAAAGTTTAAGTGAAAAAGGATGATAGAAATATTGATTCTGTACCACCTGTAATAGTTTGAATACAGTTTTGTTTTCTAAACCTCTTTAAGTCTCTTTAGGAGATTGAACTATCACATAAAGGATTGGATTTACACTTCTTTTCCCAGAAGGTTTCAATGTAGTGTTCTCCTGCGAGATCTGAAGATCATTAAAGGCTGTTAGCGAGTATGAGTTTCAGCCTTCTGAATCTACTTGACCTTACCTGACCTCAGGTCTTGGCAGTTTATTCTGCTTCCTGGCCTGAATGGTCTTAGAGATGACTCTTTCCATTACCTCAATCATAAAGCCCATGTCATTGCCATTGCCTCATTGCTACCACACCCATCATAGGCCAAGTCTCCACCAACACACACAAACACAAAATCTTGGAGGAATGCCCTGAACCAGCCTGAGGTAGACCGGACCTCTGCAAGCCCTCATTTCTTCCACAGTTGCCCTGAGAGCCCAGGTGACACAGCCTAGAAGTATGGGAAAATTAACTCATGAAATAGGCTTGGACCAATGGAGACTAAGGGACAAAAATGAATCAGTAGGTAATTCACCAGCCTTTCCTCCCTACTTCAATCCCCAATAGGTTGATCCAAGCCCAAAGTTCCTTATAGCTTCTCTTTAAACAACTCACATAATAGAGCCATCAACTGTGCTGCTCTCGAAATTGTGGCTGATATAGCAACAAATCAATTTGTATTTGCTTTCCTTCCATTATAGTCTAGCTTCCCTTTATCACTTGCTTTTGCTTCCAGGGACTGCCCCTTACCTCCCCTTATTAAAATATCAGGGTATACTTTTTTGCCTCAGGGTCTGTGTTCTAGGGAACCGGGGCCAACAGATTCTTCTTCCAGCATCGGTCTGGTCAACATTAAATCATTGTGAGCCTCTCAGAAAAAATAGGTGACACTGCTAGGTGAATGCAATTTCACTCATCATACAATTATATTTACTTCTCGAAAATCAATAGTTCTTTTATATAATTTAGTACATTTGAAATTTTATAATATGATTTTCCTTCTGTTTTTTAATCAGCTGTATATCCTGATTTAGCTATCTCTGTATAGATAGATATATGGCACTGTATCATATCTACATAAAATTGCTATATACATATATATCAAGGCAATTCTCTTATTTTTCCTTTTTATGATATTTTCTCTATTGGAGTGTAAGTGAGCTATTAATCCATGTTAGTGTAATTTAAAAATGGTTGTCTTTAAAATAAAGGTGAATTGGGGGATCATCAATAAAATTTGAAAACTTTAGAACTTCCAAACTGCAAGCCATTATTGTTTCCTATACATACAAAAGTGATGAAAGTTTAATAAAAACTCATCAGACTTTATGGCTCGAAAGGACTTTAGGTCCCTTTTTAATCTAGATTATTACATTTTATGTGAAAGCATAATGTTGCCCAGAAACATCATGGAGAGTCAGGACGAGCGCCCAACATTGAGGTTTTGTTTCTCCCTCTTACTGCCTTCATCAAGCTTACGCCACACGTTTTTGCTGTCATTCTTTAGTTAAAAAATGAAATGAGAAACAGCAAGAGGCTGATTTTACAGAAGTCTGAGATGTGGAAACTACTCGACCTGTTCTTGAACAGCCACCATTAGGGTAAAATTGGAATGAACAACTTTTCTTCTGTTATAGCATTTATTCAGAATATTTAAATAAAAGGCAAATTCAGGGGCAATTTAATGGAGAATTCTTGGTAGCATGTTGAGGAGTACACACTGCTTCCAGCTAACATCAAAATGGTTCTCACATCTACTGTGCATTAATGATTAACTGATGATTGAGAAACAAAGTTTTCAGCCATTAGATATATCAATATGCATCTACTCACTAGACAAGAACATTGCCCAATGTTAAAACCAAGAACCTGTTGATTTTTCAAAGTGGTTAGACTATTTATGTAGGTTTTAGGCTGTTTCTTCAAGTGCCCTCCATCATTTTCCCCCCAGAGTTCATTTCTGGAAATATATGTCAAATCAAGGTGAAAGCATTGCAAAGTGTTTTCATATTAGGTTTTTTTTCTTTCCATGAGCACTGCTGTGTAATTCCCATGAGTTTAGTGGGTTGTGAATCTTGAACATTTTGCCTAACTTTTGTGGGCTGCTTATTTAAACTATGCCATCTTGTTTCTCATGCTCAAGTCCATTTTCCCCTGGCCATGCAGCTGAGGAAGTTTCAAACATTTTATCCTAATTTTAATGCTATGCAACATGCACTGTGATTTGCCCAACTTGGCAGCCTTCAAAATGCAGAGCATGGCCACACACCCTGAGAAAGGTGGGCAGAGGAGCGGTTTGAATAGTTGGCTTTCCTCCTATTCCTTGGCATCTCTTCCCGTAAGCAGTGCTATTCAAACGGCAATTTGTCATGAAAACTATCCAATCTGCAAGTTGGACGAGTTCTGATGATTACCTGAACATGTAGAAAACACCTTTTAAACAATTGCTTTGTGCTACCTGGGTCAACATGGCCCAGTAATGCTGCCCTGGCTGTTCTCTTTTCCTTACTTGAGGCTCTTGTCACTGTCTTCCCCAGAGAAAGAACTCTGCTACTACTGCACCAATGATCTCAAAATGATAGTTATTTCTCCACTTCCGGGCAATAATCCTTTAGGACAAAGTACTTTGTCCAGTCTTGGGCCATTTGTAGCTCTACAAAGAAACATCTTTTGATGGAAAAGCAAAATTGTTTTCAATGGATGTCTAAATGCCAGCAAGTTTTCAAATGCCAGAATTCTGACTCTGCTTTCACACAGTTGCCAGTTGCCATTGTTGCCTCAGTGTAGGCAAAACTGATTTCACTTCTTCACTTTCTTAAATGGCTGTGGGCAGTGGTATTAAGCTGACCAACTGCCTTGTTTGTTTGTTGTTCAGTTTTCACGTGGGGTGCCATTCCTGCTGCATATTCAGTAAACTGATATGGAGGGTTTTTAAATCCAGACTCACATCCTACCCTTCCCAACAGGGTGGATGGAACTGGAGAGCATTATTCTAAGTGAAGTAAGTCAAGTGATGAAAGACAAATAACATGATCTCACCAGTAAGTGGAATCTAATGAACAAATAGACTAAGAAGGAAAACAGCACCAGAGACATAGAATTAGAGAACTGATAGTAACCAGAGGGGAGGGGGAAGAGGATACTGGTGGGGAGGAGAAGGGGAAGGGTCATCAGGGAACATGTATAAAGGGCCCATGGACAAAGACAATAGGGGGAGGATTGAATGTGGCAGGTGGGGGTGTGTAGGGTAGGGGAGAGTACTGCAGGGAAAATGTGGACAACTGTAATTGAACAACAATAAAAAACAAAAATAAAAAATAGTAAAAATGCGCTTTTGCTCAGTCAACTTGGGCAGAAAAAGTATTTAATTAACTATATAAACTGATAAGCTAAATATTATGTTTTGGCATTTGATTAAGAGGCGGAAAAGGCAACTGTACCTAGGACCTGTGTTCTGCCTCCAAATATAAATCTTGAGAACACTAGTCAACCTAGCAGCAGTCCTCGGTACCTGGGTGCAGACTGATACGGAGGTT
This sequence comes from Phyllostomus discolor, assembly GCF_004126475.2. Lineage (NCBI taxonomy): Eukaryota > Metazoa > Chordata > Mammalia > Chiroptera > Phyllostomidae > Phyllostomus > Phyllostomus discolor. Next base: position 33,463,449 of record NC_040912.2, read on the forward strand.
GATGAATCAAAAATAGGACCCACAGAACATACTGGAGAGAGAGAGTCTGAGCTAGAGCTATGAAATTATGAAATTCTACTATGCTCTGAGAAAGCTGATGAAAAAATTGCAGGCCTGAAACCTTTTAGAGACTACACATGTTAGCACCACCACCCTTTAAACTTTCCAGAGAGACACTTTCCTCTGAATTTGCCAGGTTTGAACTCACTTTTTAAACAGAGACCAATTAAACTTCTGGTAAAGATCTTTTTGTGTCTAGATTATCTCTGAAATGTCTGGGTACTGTTAGACAGTGAGGGTACCAGGTAGCTTATCTCTGCTTATAGAAAAGAAAATACATGGTACTTAACTTTAAATTTAAATGGAGTGAATTGGAAACAGTATATCATGAAGAAACAAGAGCAATTGCTTCTTTCTGTTGACTTAAGACTACATGCTTTTCTTAGGCCTTACAGTTTGATGTTCTTGATGCTTCATGTTTTACTTAGAAGTGAAAAGAGCTAATAATATGGTAATATAATATATTAATCTTGAACACCTCACTTATTCTTTATTCCTGAAAAGTGGATAGAGGAATATGGTATCATCTAATAATGTATATTATTTTAGTTTTTTTTTATTTTTATTTTTTATATTATTATTATTGTTATTGTTGTTCAAGCACAGTTGTCTTCATTTCCCCCAATCATAGCCTCCTACCTCACCTCCCACCCTCAAACCTACCCCCTTTGACTTTGTCCATGTGTCCTTTGTACATGTTCCTTGATGGCCCTTCCCCAATTATCCCCTATTATCCTTCTCCCCCCCCCCTCTGGTTACTGTCAGTTTGTTCTTTATTTCAGTGTCTCTAGTTGTATTTTGCCTGCTTGTTTGTTTTGTTGATTAGGTTTTACTTATAGGTGAGATCATGTGGTATTTGTCTTTTACTGCCTGGCTTATTTCACTTAGCATAATGCTCTCCAGTTCCATCCATGCTGTTGTGACAATGTATATTATTTTAAAGTTTTCAAAAGAGATGCAGAGATATCTAAATTTGATAATATATAGGATTATAAAAAGAGAAGTTCATATTGGCTTTCAAAAGTAATATTGGTAACAAGATAATACTAATGATATTACTTCAAGTATCTAGTACTATGTGCCCAAAATAAGCCAGTTCTTTCATACATGTTATGAGAGAGGAATTATTATATCCCCTTTACGGATGAAGTCTCTTTGCCCAAAGCTATGTACCAATTAAATGGAAGGGGCAGAATCTGAACCCACACATGTAATGATGCCAGTATATTGGAAACTGCATTGCAATATAAGCTTACTATTTACATTTCACTAACTTAATGAGCACGCATTTCCAATGCCTGTTGGAAATTCACATACACATTCACCCAAGCCCACCACTAGTAACTCCCTAGTGCTGTGTTGTGCTAAGGATTATTTGCCACAAGAAACCTTCTGGTTCATTAACAAAGACCATGTTTTTCCCCAAGTCCTCTTTGTGCTAGTAATATTCTCTGTTGTAAAAAGCCTACTAATCACACTGTTTTACCTAAGTCCCCTTTATGTATAGTCCCTCATCCATATAGTAGGGATACTATACTGTAGTATGTTACCTATTTGCTATTGTTTTATTATGTAATTAAATTTTGTGGGCTTTCTTTTATTGTGACCTCTTCTCTACCTTTATCTTTGTGGATCCCTTAGATTCCTAATGGTTGTATCTTTGTATTGATTTCTAGTTGGGTCCAGTTGTGGATGGACAACACAGGGTGGGGCAGAAGTAGGTTTACAGTTGTAACAGGTGAAACACAGAGTTTATTCCTGCATTATTATTTATTATTGTCTTATTCCCCACATGAACCACTGTAAGCCTACATTTTCCCCACCCTGTATATTCAAATAGGTATTTCTAGTTTATTCTGGAGTATTGTGTGTCCTTGATGTTAACCTCTGAACTCAAATTTCTAAAAATTCACAATGCCTATTATACCAATTGTATTAGAAACCAATACCTTGAGTTTACTCCTACACTACATTCAGGGGAGAGATGTGTGCTGACTTTGTTCTATCAGGTTTTATACCTCCAGGTGCTTTGGAGACACAGGGAACACTAAGGTAATGGTGGTAAGTTCAACACACACTCAAAACCTATGGATTTTATCAATAGGCATAAGCCTCTTAATGTATGTTATGATATAGAAACTCACAGGAAGGATTCTTGTTAAACAACTCTTTTGTTTTACCTATTGTTGTTAGAATAAAATACTATTCTAAGCACCTTTTTCTCTTTGCACTTCTCTTGCAGCTCTTGTGCTGTGAAACAAGGTAGATAGCAAATAAAACAGAAAATATTTTTAAAAATAAAAATAGCATGTATGATTGGAGAATTTATGGAAAGAATCTTAGTCTGATCCTTAGAGATGCTGCCTAATTTAATTTACTATTTATTATAATTTTGTGTGATATATTTACTGCCCCTAATTTGACAGATAAGGAAATCTAACTGCTGAGCATTGAAGTAACTTTCCCATTTTCACATAGTAACTGGCAGAGGAAAATTTGAGTTCAGGATTGAATAACTTGAAAGTCTATAATCTTTCACTAAAACACATTGTTTTTAAAAGGTGAGTAAATCTTTGTGACTATCCCATTAATTTACATTTCCATTTACTCTTTTGAGTGTGAATTGTTTATTGGTATAGTTCTCAAACTTTTGCTATTCACTATATCTAACTGCAGAAGACATTAACATGAGACCTGTACCCAAAGGAAGTCAGCAAACTTACTCTAAATTGTCCACAAACATAAACTATCTTCAGGGCCACCTGTTATAACTTTAAAATTTATGCAAAATTGTATCTTACTATGCAATTATCTGTTTAATGTAAAAACAATTTTAAAATTATATTAACTTACTAAAAATCCAAAACTAACTTTTCTAATCTGTTCCATTGATTAATGGACATTATATTATTAGGTCTATTTTAAAGATTTTGTAAAATGGACTGTATAAAGATTCAAAAACCATTCCTCCATGTTTTAGGCATACACACACATGTGTGCACATACAAAAACATTTCTTTCAGTCCTTAAAAGGGTCTACAAACACACCTGCTTGCCCCTGGCCATTCCTCACCTCAATTTCTTCTACATTTCTCTTGGCTCAGTTCAGCCACACTACTTTTTATTCTGTTCATCAAATATTCAAAGCAAGCTTTCAGCACAGCGCCTTTGCTTTTAGGGTTTCTCTGATACTCCCATGGTTTCCTTCCTTTCTTCAGTTAGATTTTTGCTTAGGTTTAAATGCCATCTTCCCTGGGAGTTCCAACCTTACTACCATGCCTTCTAAAATAGTATCCCCTCTTCCTCTACTTATGTTTCTTAAAAAAAAAAAACCCTTGACTTATTCTATATTTGATGCTAATCAGATTATTAGTTTATCTGTGCTCCCTCCTAGAATGCCAAGGTCAGGAGCTTTTTTTCATTGTTCATCTATCTGAATCATGGTTGTCAATTGCAAAAGAATTGAACCCATAGTTATCATAAAAAATAATGCATCTTAAGCCCTGGCTGGCGTAGCTCAGTGGATTGAGCGTGGGCTGCGAACCAAAGTGTTGCAGGTTCGATTCCCAGTCAGGGCACATGCCTGTGTCGCAGGCCATGACCCCCAGCAACTGCACATTGATGTTTCTCTCTCTCTCTCTCTCTTTCTCCCTCCCTTCCTTCTCTAAAAATAAATAAATAAAATCTTTAAAAAAATAATACATCTTAAAAGCTAGTAGGTGCTCATGGGCTCTCAGAGGACAAGATTACCAGGCGTGGAGGCAAAGCTGCCAGGAGCACTGCTGAAGTGTCACTGTGGGGATGCTCCAAAAACCCCACCACTCACTGCTGTACCTGACTCAGATACTACAGTCAGCGTGCTGTTGACATTCTATCCCTGGAAGCCCCTAGCTATGGGCTCTGATTTAACAGGTAAACCACTGGGGAAAGTATCCCCTTTAGTATTTGCTTCCTGTAGTTTCTTTCAGGACCATGGGCTTGAGTGAGTGAATCTGATTGGCAGATTTTACTTATGCAGGTGGGCTTTGGATCAGGGTGCTGCTGGCAAGAAAAGCAAGTTTCAGGCCTCTAACATGATTTTTATCATAGGAAATCTCCTAGGTATAGAAAAAGTATTCAAAATATGCTGCCTGGCAAAAACAAGAACAAGAACTACAATAGCAACAAAAAAAGCAAATGTCCATGTCATCACCACACGCCAGCACCTGGAAACCTGGAAGAGAGTTGGACATACTGGAATCATTCCATAATCGTTGCTAAGTGAAAAAATGAACACATCATGTTCACATTCCAGGTAATATTTTTCTGCTTAATTGTTGCAAAATTCTGAAAACTTAGGGGTTGTAAACAGTAGCTGCTTTTTTCAGTGTTCTGGGGATCCCAAGTGCTGTTAAAGAATTAGAAAAGGGATGTGTTTGGCATTTCTGTTGTTGAGCATAATTTTAGGTGTCATCTTCTTGATGAGTTTAAGTGAACTGTACAGCCTACATTTACTGTATTCTGATTTTGTTGCGAGGTTTGGGGGCACAGCACTAATAGAGCAAACAAAACTCTGTCCTGGTGGAACTTGGGTACTGCTGAGGGGAAAGCAATGCATGAGATGAATGAGTGAAATATATGGTGTATTAGAGGTGTTGGTGCTATGGAGAGACATTAAGCAAGGACGGCAGGCAAAGTGTGTGTGTGTGTGTGTGTGTGTGTTTGGGAAGGGGCAGATGAGGTTCAGTTTTAGATGAGGAAACCAGAGAAGTCCTGGGAAGGTTATGTTGGGGTAAAAAATCAATAGAAATGATAAATGACTGAGTGAATTTTGATGTATCATAATGAACATCAGTGGGGAAATGATTGATTGTATAATAAATGGTTCTGAGACAACTTTTAAATATATATATATATATATATAGTAAATTCTGTCATCTATCCTATGCAACATAAGCATAACTAAATATACACAAACATATACAAAGTTGTGGTCAGTATATGGAATACTGGGAACTCATAATATACTACCAGTAGAATTGAATACTGGTATACTAATTTTAGAAAATCATAAAATGCATATGCTGTCTTAGATATATTACTTTTCTCTAATACAAAACTACAGAGTAATCATTCATTGATCCTGTATGATATGCCAGATGAGTTCATATAACTTATTTAATCATTGCCACAAGTCAGTGCAATTAGTTATTGCCTCCATTCTAACTATAAGGGAAACCAAGAGCTGGAAAATGAATCAGGAAAAAAGTCTCAGCTGTGTAGAGGTTGAGAGTGAGATAAATAGGGTGCCTTGGTAAGGCCTTCCCAAGTAGCAGCATTTGACTAAGGACATGAAGAGAGTTTTGGGGGAAGGCTGAGCAAATAGCCAATGCAAACTTGAGTTAGTGGTGGGTCTGTTCTCTCCAGGAAGAGCAAAACGATTAGAGTAGCAGGAGTAAACTGGAGTGGGAGAAGAAAGTGAGATGTCATAGGGTGACCTTGGGTCAGGGTAGGTAGGGCTTCTAAGACATCAGGAAGACTTTGGCTCTGCTCAACCAAGAGCATATGAATGAGGGGAGAAGTGCTGAATCTGAGACGTTTTATAAGCACACACTGGACGGCTGCTCTTGCGCAGTGCTCTAAGAGAGTCATGGCAGAGGGAGTGTAATTAGTTGGGAGATGCCTGACGCTAACAATGTAGGCACGGGAGTGAGAAGTGACCCAGTTCTGACAGATTGGATCTGATGTGTAAGGGGAAGAGGCATTAAGAATAACTTTGAGGTCTTTAGCTTAAACAACTGGAAGATAATAAAGTAATAATTGGTTGTATAATACCAGTTACACATTTTCCTTTAGCATTTTCTTCCATATTATCTCCTAGGCTGGTGAGAGCCCCTTTCCCTAGTTTATGCAGTAATACAGAGATCAGTACACTATTTTAACATTCAGTTTACTAATTCTGTCAATTAGATTTAAAAATTTCTCTAAATATACGAGAATATGTGGAATTGTGGATACCCACTGCAAAATTTGCCAGTAAATCTTTTCTAACCTTGAGAAAAAAGGAAAATGTCTTGTTAGGCTCTGCTTTGATATCTCCCCTTTAAAAGTAATTTCTCTTTTAAAAAAGGAGGACCAATTTTGGGAACTGCCAATTTCAGCTGCTATAGGCAACGATGATTTCCTTTACTTGTTTCAAAAAGGTCAAGAGACTGCAGGCATGACCCAGCATGGCAACCAATAAAATTAGGAGAGAAACTGCATGTACTCTAGAAAATTCCATGTCTCATTCTGCATTGTGCTAACGTGTTTATGGCAAGTAAGACCAGTCTGTTTTGTCTCAATGGACCTGCTTTAGGGAAGAAAAGAATTAGAATCAAGGATAAATGAGATAATGTGGTTGAATTGTTAGGAGCTAAGTGTTTTACTGTAACCACTGTTTTCTGATCCATGTACTTTTGAGTAAACATGACATCAATATTTAGGTGTGGGGTAGTACTGTGAGCATAGCAGGTGGGTGTCTGGCCAGCAACATTTTACTAAGTCATCACTGCTCATTAGTGCTGTTACATAGCACATTAAAAAGTTTTTAGCCTTTTAGGGCTTCTATATTCAGTTTTATAAATCACCGATGACTACGCTTTACAGGAATTCCTTGATCACTGCCTGAGCTTCCTTATTTTCTTCAGGCCTGTCCCACATTATCTACTACTGTTAAGGCTCTTCTCATTTCCATTGTATTTGTAATATTGTACACGTGAGTGTGCATGGGTGTGTGTGTGAGAAAGTTTTTCATTCACTGTATACGTTTCACTTGTAACCACCCATACAAAGTTTCTCTCTAAAAACTGATGCATACTGGCTGAAAGACTCTCTTATTTATTTTTGAAACAGTAAGTGGACACTTTTTCCCTTATTATATTTTTTCTCAACTTCCCATGAGTAAAATAATATTAATCCCATTTCTCTGTGGCCTAGACAAAAGAAAAATGAAGCTGTGATGATACAAGTCAGCAAGAGGGTCCTCTGGGGTGCAGGGTGTGGGTGGGGGATTGGACTGGAAAGGAAAATGAGAATCCTTTCTGAAATAATGGAAATGTTCTACATCTTGTTCAGGGTGGTGGCCACATGGGTTTATAAGATTGTAAAACTAATTGAGCAGAACAGTTAATACTTGCACAAATTAATCTTGGTAAATTATACTCCTATAAAAAGAAAATTTTAATTATTTTTCCCTGTTTATCCTTCTGCCTTATCAACTGCAGTCTATTTAACTAACAAAATCACTTCTTTAGGAGTCCCTGTTGTCTTAAACACATTTCTGATTTCTGGCTTCTCCCAGACACACACTTGGTATGTGGCAAATATAAGAAATGATAAGTAGATAATTTAAAAAATAACTGTTGGGGACCAAATGTCAGGAAGAAAAAGACAAAAATTTAATACTAAAACCTCCAAGTATATTTTATAATAACACACAAGTATCATTGCATAAAGAAGTAAAAATCAGTAGAGAGAAAACTTTTCATAACAATCGTATGGGAAAGTTTGAAGAATCATTTTGGTATTTATAAAAAACTAAATCAACACAATCTTTAGAGGTACTCAGTTTCCTTGATTATGGACTAGAGAGGATGTTCTTAAAATGTTCCTTCTAAATCTCTATCCATTTATGTCTATATCTGTTTTTATCTGTGTATACATATATGTGTGTTTATGTACATCTATATGCAAGTTTTACAAATAAGGGTAGTGTGGGAGGCCACTCTGCATGTCGTGGGCCCAGCTCCCACTGGGAGATGCACAGGACCCACGCCCACGGATAGGTTCTCCTGTGGGGAATCTGGTCTGCAATGTACCTAGGCTGCTATGAGTCTTGCTTTTTGCTAAAACTCCCTCACCCTGAATTGAGGACATTTCCTGCAAAGCAACTTCCTAAAAACCCTGCTAAGCCTTCCAAGGATAAGTGTAACTGGTCCAACTACTTTTGCCTTTTCATTTGCAAATATCCCTCTTCTGTGATGTGATTACCAGCATCCTCTCCTTTGTTTTTCTTGTATAAGGTAACTAACTACCTAAAGTGAACCTGTGCATAGTTAATGAGGACCTTCTTGTAATGTGCCCAGTAAGACAACAAAAGCTCATCCAAGCAAGGGCTGAGGTTTTTGTTCCCCTTGACAGAAAAGCCATGCTGTCCCTTTTCCTCCACAGGACTTGGTAACCTGTGTGAATTTGTCTCATATTTCATCCGTAATGACTCGGACCCCATGAGCCAGAGTCCACATCAGGTAGAGATTAAGATTTTAGAAAAAATATTAGAAATTAAATATCTAATTTTTAAACATAGGAATGAGTGGCTGAAATTGTTACAGGGTGCAGCCAAGAGGGGGGACCCCAAATAGGCATTTGAAATGGGGTCCAGAACTCAAGGTGTCCAGGAGATTTTAAGGTGTCTTCACCCCTTCCCCCACAGGTATGAGTTGGGGGAAGGGACACACAGAGCAAGAACATGCAGGGCAGCTTTGCAGCTAATCCATGGCATGGTCATTTAGCATACCTATAGCCTTTGGCTGGTCACTTAGATATGCTAAATAGCTATGGCCATGCTCAAGGCCAGGGGGATGGAAAGGGACCTTCCCCCCAAGATGGGACCTGGGAGGCAGATCCCCTGAGTTACAGCGCCTGCATGGGAGCTGGGAGAAGATTGACTCCATGACATGGGGTGACACCTGCCCAGACCCACGATGGCAACCAGAAAAGCTGGAGAAGACAGCAGATTGAGGGCAAGTGTGCCCAAGTGTAGGAGGAGTTGGAAATGGGGCTGCAGAAGAAGATTGGCCCGGGGGATTTAAACACGGACACAGCAGCCATTGAGGGAGAAACCACGCGGCCTTGACGGAGTGGAGACTCCTGCAGCCATGATGTTACAGAACACAACAAGGGGGGCCTGGGATGATGTACTATTATTGAAAGAAGGCCCAGGGTCCGTTATGTCCGCCGCCAGAGGAAAGATGTCTCTCAATGCCAGAGATTCGTGAAAAGGAAAGGAAATGTTTATTTAATGCTATACTAACTTAAAGTAGTGACCTAATGTCTTTACCAAAATCCCAAAGTCCCTAAAAACACCCACAAACAGACACAGTCCTTCCTTCCTTCCCCCTTTGCCCAGTCCAGAGTACCGTATCTCAGGAAAGGAAATAGAAGTCCATGGCTTAGGCAGTCCTCTGGTTCTTCCCAGTTAGTACTCCCTCTCGACTGGGAGACCTCCCTAGGTTCCGGCACCCTCGGCTGAGTCACCGGGATCTCTGCTAAAACCAGGTGGTGGTTCCCCCTTCTAAAGCTGTGGGGGTCCCCACTCTGCCAGGCCGCGTGGTTCTCTCCTCCAGGGCTGTCGCGTGGTTCCCTTCTCAGGGCTGTGCATGGCTCTCCACTCCATCGAGTCCACGTGGTTCTTCCCCCTCCTAAAGCAGCATGGCTCCCCTCTCTAAAGCAGCATGGCTCCCCTCTCTAAAGCAGCATGGTTCTCCTTCTCAGGGCTGTGCATGGCTCCCCTCTCTAAAGCAGCATGGTTCTCCTTAATGGCCGCCAAGTCTGGGTTTTAAATCCCTGCGGCCAATCTTCCTCTGCAGCCCCATTTCTGACTCCTCCCACACTCGGCTTCATGTGCCAGAACTCGTATCCTTCCAGCTTTACTGGGCTGCCATCATGAGTCTGGGCAGGTGTTGCCCCAAACAGGCATTTAAAATGGGGTCCAGAACTTAGGGTGTCCAGGAGATTTTAAAATGTCTCCATCCCCCAACCCCAGGGTGTGGGTTGGGGGAAGGGACAAATAGAGCAGGGTCATTGAGAGCTGTTTTGCATAGCAACAGCCTTGCAGCTAACCTCTGGGTTGGTCACTTAACATATCTATAGCCTTTGGCTGGTTGCATAGATATGTTAAGTAGCTGTGATCAGCTCTAAGCTAGGGAAATGGAAGTAACTTCCCCACCCAGACTGGGGAGGGCGGGTCCCCTGAGTTACAGCACCTGCGTGAGAGCTCAGAGAGGATTGGCTCCAGGACATGGGGCCACACCTGCCCAGACTCATGATGGCAGCCCAGTAAAGCTGGAAGGATATGAGTTCTGGCATGTGAAGCCGAGTGTGGGAGGAGAGAGAAGGAGAGAACCATGCTGCTTTAGAGAGGGGAGCCATGCGAGAGAAGGAGAGAACCATGCTGCTTTAGAGAGGGGAGCCATGCACAGCCCTGAGAAGGAGAACCATGCTGCTTTAGGAGGGGGAAGAACCACGTGGACTCGATGGAGTGGAGAGCCATGCACAGCCCTGAGAAGGGAACCACGCGACAGCCCTGGAGGAGAGAACCACGCGGCCTGGCAGAGTGGGGACCCCCACAGCTTTAGAAGGGGGGACCACCACCTGGTTTTAGCAGAGATCCCGGTGACTCAGCCGAGGGTGCCGGAACCTAGGGAGGTCTCCCAGTCGAGAGGGAGTACTAACTGGGAAGAACCAGAGGACTGCCTAAGCCATGGACTTCTATTTCCTTTCCTGAGATATGGTACTCTGGACTGGGCAAAGGGGGAAGGAAGAAAGGACTGTGTCTGTTTGTGGGTGTTTTTAGGGACTTTGGGATTTTGGTAAAGATATTAGGTCACTACTTTAAGTTAGTATAGCATTAAATAAACATTTCCTTTCCTTTTCACGAATCTCTGGCATGGAGAGACATCTTTCCTCTGGCGGCGGACATAACGGACCTGGGGCCTTCTTTCAATAACAGTATATCATCCCAGGCCCCCCTTGTTGTGTTCTGTAACATTGAGAGAGGGAGAACCACGCGGCAGCCCTGGAGGAGAGAACCATGCAGTTTTGGCAGAGTGGGGATTCTCCCTTCCTGCAGCCCTGAGAGAGAGATGACCACATGCCTGGCAGAGTGGGGACCCCCACAGCTTTAGAAGGGAGAACCACCACCTGGTTTTAGCAGAGATCCTGGTGACTCAGCCGAGGGTGCCAGGAATCCAGGGAGGTCTCCCAGTCGAGATGGAGTTCTAACTGGGAAGAACCAGAAGACTACCTAAGCCATGGACTTCTATTTCCTTTCCTGAGATACGGTACTCTGGACTGGGCAAAGGGGGAAGGAAGGAAGGACTGTGTGTTTGTGGGTGTTTTTAGGGACTTTAGGATTTTTTGATAAAGACATTAGGTCACTACTTTAAGTTAGTATAGCATTAAATAAATATTTTCTTTCCTTTTCACGAATCTCTGGCATTGAGAGACGCCTTTCCTAGGGCGGCAGACATAACGGACTGGGGCCTTCTTTTAATGATAGTATATCGTCCCAGGCCCCCCTTGTGTGTTCTGTAACAAAATGGACTGCAAGTAAAGGTCATCAGAGAAGAGGAGGCCAAGGAGCTGAGAAGCCAGGTTGTTAGAAGTCTCTCCCAAACAAATCTGGAAAAGATACAGACAAGAGGATGCAAATATCTTTGATACTAGGGCTCTACATTCTGAAGAAGAGAGCATTCTTAGAATCTCTTGCCATTTTAAAATCTGTTGGATGAGTAAATAATTATTGTAGCCATGTATGCCTGCTGGCAACAGCTAAAGTTGATGGATCCAATTACAGTGAGTAAAGAACCAAAATCTCCGAGAAATGAGTCATCAGTGGTTTATAGAAGAGTACAGTAAGGTGGGTCGCCAGCATGAGAGTTGAAGGGTGGTAGAGAAACAACACAGATGAAGGCAATGAGGGGCAAGCCAGACATTTATCTTCAGACTCCGTGAGACAAGAGATGTGAAAAACAAAACTTCTATGTGAAAGAGCTTTCATGAGGTATTATTCTCAGAAGGAAATCAGGTTGCACTTAAGATATTTGAGAAATAATGAAGGGTTTTCAGGAACATGTATAAAGGGCACATGGGCAGACCCAAAGGGGGGTAGAATCAAAGGTGGGAGGTGTGGATGACTGGGGTGGGGCGTGGGGAGGAGAAATGGAGACAACTGGACTTGAACAACAATAAAATAATAATAAAATACAAAACAAATGAAGAAACATAGGATTATGTTGATTACAATTTCTGAGTACTCAGGGACACAGTAGGAATGTTAGAAATTTTAGAAGGGGTATAAAGAGATGAGGTGAGCTGGTATGAGAACTCTATGGCATGGGAATTGGGGGCTTTTGGCACTGCCCTGTTAAGATATATCAAAGGAGGTTGTGGTGGTGAGACTGAGTTTGGAAGGTTTGAACTACAATGTCCCAAGAATGGGGATATGAATAAATGATTAAGCTATCAGAAAGATCAAGTTAACAAATCAGACTCATATAAATAAAAGATATTGCCCAGAAACATGATTTGCTAATCAGTTCAAGGATACATTGAATCAGCACACAAAAGTAAAGCAAAAAAGAGGTTTAGAACATCAGGGACATCTCCCCAACTCCTCTTCATATTAGACATATACTTTGGCCCAGGCAACAGATTTGATCTGCAATGGAGCATATGAGGTCTGTCCAGGTGGTATCCAGCTACATAAAGTGAAAATAGAGACATTTATTGAAGAAGATACAAGATACAAGCAACATTGTGCATAGGACAATGATGCCTCAGTCCCCTTCAAAGTAAACACCTTGGGACCTCATGCAGTTCTCCCAGTTGCTGTCAGTTGACCTGTCCTATTTTCCTGAATCTCATCAACAATCTGAAATCTGTTCCTTTTCAAAGGTGATTTTAGTTTTGGGAAAAGGCAGAAGTTGTAGGGTGCCAAATCTGGGCTGTAGTGGGGCTGAGTCACCTGGGTGATTTGATGTTTCACAAAAAAGTTTATACCAGACCTGGTGCATGAGCAGGCACGTTGTCGTGGTGAAGCTGCCAATCACCAGTTGCCCATAGCTGCAGCCTTCTGAATCCTCCAAATAGTTTCCTCCCAGCAATGTCCAACCTTAACACTAAATCTGATGCAGATTCATTGTTCTACTCGTTCATTTTGAACATGATGCCCACACACTACACATGTTCACTCAATGGTGTGTACTGTGCCCCCTGACTAGTACAATGATGTTGTCATTGTTCATTCATGCTCATTCCAGTCCACTCTCCTTGGCTTCCAGGTAACATTGATACCTTGCAAACCATTCTTGTTATATCAACAACGGTTAGATTTTTTCAGATAGACTTCGTATAAGTACCATAAGGAGCAGTGAGACTTGAAGTTATAAGACATATCCATTATATGCCTAGGTGGCTATAAAGCTAATGTGACATTTTCCTGTAAAGTGGGGCCTTCTGAATTTACAGATTCTAGATTTGGTTATCACAAGGAATCCTAAACTGGAAACATCCTACTAAAAGCATTCTGTAGATAAAGACTCTCCTCTTTGCAAACACAAGCAGTCCATGTGACAGGAAGGAAGTCCCAGCAAGTTCAAAAGGCAAGTAGAGTGGGTCACCTGCCTTCCTTTTTCCTCAGAGAGCTTATCCCCGGTAATGGGAAATAAATTGATCATATGCAGCTGCCTCAGTGCTTTTCCATATGACAATTATTACTTTCTTGGCATTTTTTCATTTGAACTTTTAAACCTGGTTATTATTTTCCACATGAAGAGAAACTGTATCTGAGAATTTGTCTAATTATTTCAACATCATTCCCAAATGAGATCAACACAAGCACATCATAAGGCATCTTGATTCAGAGATAACAGTGATTATGTCCTCTCTGCTTATGGTGAGTAACAGAGAATAATTTTTTGGAAACTTGGGGAAATAAAAACTAATTTCGCAACTATTAATAGTTCCATTTTAAACTTTTGAGAGCTCATTTAAAGTAGTTGTTAAAGAAGTATGCTTACAGGTTCATATTTTATAGATGTACCTGTAAAATTTGGGGGAAAAGCAAAGTATTTTGTTAAATATGTAGAATTTATAGAAGAAAGCTTTATCTACTAAACCAAGATGAACAATATTTTCAATACTTTGCAGACTAGTTAATGTGGTTGAAATATTAGAAACACTTCCTTGATTTTGACCATGGTTTTATATTCTGGCTCAGTTTATGGTTACACAATTGTTAAATTATTTTTGGCCTAATGTGTGTGTACACGCATGGAGGCATGCTAGATTAGAGCAAGTCCTACTGAAAGCTGTCTTTATCTTAGCCATTTTATTGCCCTAAGAATAGCTCAATAACACAAAGGTATCCACCCACTTCATATGTATACATTACAATATGATAGATATAATCTTTTAAATAGGGTTTTACGTAATGGCACACAAAATTTATGTCTTTAGCCTTAGAGGTCAGTTTCCTATGCCTACCCAAAATGCACACATACACACTCATCAAAATATCTCCCTAAAAATAATAAACTTTTAGATATCACATGGTGAATATTATAAAGTCACATTTTCTACTTTAAAATTCCTTACATACAAAGGCTACTCAGATAACACAGATATTGAGAAATGATATTAAAATGTAGACTATCAAAGAATGACCAAAGAGGTGGGGAATGTTCCTCACAATACAAATAGGGAAGGCTGGATCTTTCATTTCAGTCTTGACAATGGACAATTATAGTTTGTGTCAGGTTTCCAGCTGTTGTTTTGTTTGGTTTTGTATTTAATTTACAACTTGAGACACTTGAATAAATTTGCTGTGGTTCCCTCAAGGACTAATATTGTATATCTGAATAACCTGGGAAGTACTGTAGCTGGCACAGACGCACAAGCAGGGCTGAGGTTCGGAGTCCTCTGGGTGTGTGGCCTGCGTCCAGAAAGCCTCCTGACAAGTACTTCCAATGGCCTTTTGAGAGTTCATCGGTGGGTATAATTTGGGTTAAGTCTTTGAGTACTTTTTAAATATAAGTATCTCAGCTTCCTTCCTCAGAAAGAATGGTAAAGAGATCTTAGAGTTTCTGGACACTTCAGAGTTATATGGGGGAAAGGAGATGAGTGCCAATCAGACAGACAGGAAAATATTTTTCTCTTTGTTGGATACCTTCTAGGATCTTTATGAAATTTTGGGGGTGCTGATCTTTAGCCAGACTTGGCTATTGTCTCTGGCTGTAGGGATGCTGCCCTTGAGCCTCAGTGGCCCACAATTCTAGTTGTGAAATTCTCTGGTGAGGAAGCAGAGGCTCACTGAGCAAGCCTTCTTGTCGGAGTTCTAAGAGTGGGAGCCACAAAGTCATAAAAAAAACCCCAAAACGATAGTGTCTTGTGACACACTGAAATTTACTAGTCTATGCTAGGCTATCTGTATACATCAATTTCATCTTTTAAAATGACATATCAGATCTCTTATTTTTAGAATTCCTACCATCCATTAGGTGATTGCGCAATTCCTTTTATTCAAGCAAAATCTTCTACGTGTTATCTGCTCCAAGCCCACATGATTGTCGATTCTCTCATTATTCTCTAAAATAGACTCCAGTCACACTATAATACATTAGTGATGTGATATTCTGTACCTTGAGGAACTTCATCAATGCAGAAGATTTCTGTGATTTTATGCAGAGCACACTGCACCAGCAGATATTTAACTTGCTCAGCTCTACTAACGGTAGAATGCTAATGGAAGGAAAATGTTAAACTTTGCACTCTCTTTGAATTCTGGCTAGAGAGTCAATGTACACTGCAGAGAGGTAATCCAGTGAAAATAGAACAATAAGGCAATATATATTTTGGAAATATCCTATTGAGTTTTTTTAATTTACTTAGAATTCATAAAAATGCAATTTAGAAGAACCAAACATATTTTTTAAATTGCTTTCCTGGAAACTTCTAGGAACTCATTTCCATCCAGCTGAATTGTTTGGGCAACTATCTTTCTGTAAGATAAGAGACCACAGAGATTGCAAAAAGGTTACTGAAGTTGAAATTTAGTTTAATGATATTGCACAGAATGTTAAGCTTCAAGGGTTTCTTTGATAGCACCTTGTCTAATTTCCCAGTTTAGGAATATCTTTTATGATATTCTACTGGAATATCTCATGTGACAAGAAACTCATTACCTTGCAATGCAACCCATTATAATTTTAGACAGAATTTAGCTATTACAACTATGTTGGAACCGGATTTTCTTGAATCAAAATTAAGTTGCTTTCTGATCATTGTTTTTGTTAATGGTCTCAGTTGTGCCTATTGTAATTAGACAGAGTAAGTTTCATTCTGGTACAAGATCCTGCTGACTTTTTTTTTCCCTTTCTAAATAAATATTTCTATTTCTTTCACTGGTACATAGGCATTCCAGAACCTCACATTTTCTACCTGAATTTCTCTGTACACACATATTTGGTCAAAAGCCCTTTAAAAATAAATCTTCTAGAAAGTATTCCAAAGTGATCAGTATGGTACGAAATGTGTGTTTTTTTTTAAGTAAATTCATATTAAAAGAAATTTATTAAATAATTATTATAAGATTATCTTCTAACATGGACCCAGCTTTTTCTATAGTCCTCATTTCAAACTATCTTATGTTCTTCCTTGCTTTGCATTTCTAGTCCCTCTTCATGAACCTTTATAAATGGAAGGCCACTGGGATGGTGTAGCTGATTTTTATGAGCAAGCAACACTCTCACCCACACAATATTAGTTACTATACCCGACCTGCACTTAGGGCTCCAGACCCTCTTGTCTGCAGGAGAGGTGATGTGCCAAGCCCAGAGACAACTAATCATATCCAACCTGCAGATTGTCTTTTACCTCTTTGTTGAAGCTGTGCCACTGGGCTGGTCTTAAGATTGCCATCTGCTTAATTGCATGCCATAGTGAAAAGGCAACTAGTTTGGGACTCAAGACTCCAGAGTTCCAGTTGGAGACCACCGTGGTCCTTCTTATACCACTTCAGCTCTTGCTCATTTCAGGTAACAGTGTTACCTTTCTCATTTTTCTTGCCATTCAAGTCTAGAGGTATAATGGCTTTTCACTTTTGCTAGTCTTATACCTTGTTAGTTCCCTTAATCTTTCCCACATCTCTCTAAAAAGTCCCTTCAACTAACTCTTTCAATATTGTTTTCTGACAGGGTCTTGACTGGTAACCTCTCTAAGCCACAGTTTTCTCATCTGTAAAATGGGGATAACAATAGTACTTACTTTATAGGATTGCCCCAAGGGTTAGTAAAATAATACCAGCATTTAGCATAGAGCCTTGAAATTGTGTAATACATATGAGATATTTCTATTATTACTGTTGTTATTATAGGGGACATGGCGTGATAATTTAGCTGTGAGAAATTTTGTTGGAGACTCAGCACAGTCCTTTCTGTACATCTGTTGAACTTCATTTGTGATCCTTACCCAACAATTAACTCAATTCTCATTATTAAAGCCAAATACAGTACTGAGTAATGATTATTACATCAGTATCTTGCAATAATGCTAGAAGAAAGTTAAGAATTTGTGAGAAAAATGTAGCAATATTTGTTTCTTTAAAAAGTCAGAGTGAATATTTAGCCAGTTTCATAGTCACCTTCATGGAGAGGTGGGTGTGTGCTGTTGGTTATAGTGACAGTCTTACCAGGTGAAATAGGCATTTACAGTATTTTCAGAATCCCAGTTAATGCTTGGTCCACATTTCCCAATGGATCACTCAGTTAGACTCCTGGTATTATCACAGATCTGATGATGTTCTCCTGTGCATCCTAGGTAGTAATATTGACCCACGGAAAGCATTTGTTATATGCTTTTTTTTTAAACATGGAATTGCTTTCCTGTGTTTTATCCTCCTCATCCTTTTGCCTGCCGCCATCAGCTGTTTCCCTCCTGGCTGCACTCTCTCTCTGCATGGCTGGGGAATGGACCCTGCTCCCTTTGGCAGGAAGAGCCCTCTGGGGTCAGCGTCCTGACTGAATGCAGATGGTCCATTGCCCAGCATTAAACACTTTTGATGTAGGATCACTAACTATCCCTAAGCAAGAATAGCTTAGGGACATTTCTATTCAGCTCACTTGCCCACTATTTGGTGCTGTAATGGGTATTGACTGTGTGTTCACCGTGTTGCCACATGCATGTGTGGTTACCATAATCTGAAGAAAATATGAGTATCAATAACACAGAAGACCTAAGAAAAGTAAAATCTTCATTGATCTTTGAAATACCACTTACTAGTACTCATGGTCATGTGGAAAGACTTGTGGATATTGTAACTTCCTAAGGCATCTTTCATTAGACCTTCTGAATATACAATAGCTGTTAAATTCACTCTTAGATTATTCCTCAGATTAACTGATATAAACTGATAGGAAGGGGTAGAAGAATTGCTAGATTCTTTGTTTGTCTTAGTTTCCATTCTAGGGTATTTTAAGTGGCATGATGTCAGGAAAAGTTCTTGAGAATCGATATTCCTCATTCTCAAAGCTACACGTGCACATAACATTCCCCTAGCATAGTGCCCAGTGAACATATCATTTTGTTTGGTATGAGAGATGTGCTTTCCCTTACTGACCTGAAGCACCAACATCTTGACTACAGGACAGGTGAAGTCCACTCAAACAAAATCTCTAACAGTATTTGGATGGTTGCTTTATTGCCACTGTTTCCAAAATTCTGAAATTTTATGGAGAAAACAACATAAGTTACAAAATAAATAAATTACCTGTTAGAGTGAGAGTTGGTTCGATGTAAACATATATTCAGTCTGATCTCAACAAAGTACAATGAATAATATCAGGATACGGGTTACTGCTGTTGCAAAGTAATCAGACTTTGCTCATAGTCCTTTCTGATGCAACTCTACAAAGAAATCTGCACCTCCCACACCATGGCAGTTACAGCTCTAAGAACTGGAGTAGACCTCTGACCCAAGGGCAACCAGGGCATTAAATGGACTGAATTAATATAATTCCTTCCCTTCAAGAATCTGTAAGTGAAAACACTGACAAATTTGGTCAGTGTTCTATGAGCTGCTGAACCATGAGTGGTAATGATCGTGAGGGGGCATAGTGTGCTGTATTTACGACAAGGCAGATATGAACAGAAGAGAGAAAGATCAGAGAAATTGAGAAAGAAGTTCTTTCCGATTCAGTGAGAGAGGAACAAAATGCCAGCCCCAATCCCAATGTTATGAAGCCTAACTCAAGTCTCCCTGCATTTTGTATATATATTTTTTCTTTTCTTGTTCAGGATTTGGCTTTTTAAGATTTGGCTCTCACAAACATGGTGACCATTCCTAAAGCTCTCCTGACTTCCTGTAAGAAGTGTGGCAAGCCTCAACCCCACAGGGTAACCAATGCAAGAAGGGCATGGAGTCTCTGTGTGCACAGGGAAAGCGGCGTTATGACAGCAAGAGAGGCTGTGGAGGGCAAAATTAGCTAATTTTCCAGAAAAAGAAAAAGCCGAAAACTGCGAAGAAGATAGGCTGAGATTTGAACACATTGAGCCCAAGTACAGATCTAAGAGAGTACTGGCTACAAAGAGATGCAAGCATTTTGAACAGGAAGGAAATGAGAAAAGGGCCAAGCAATCCTTTTATTATATGACAATAAAATCTTGAGGATATGTTCACTTTAAAATAAAAGGAAGATTTTGTCCCCTGAATTTAAAATTCTTTTCAAAAAATGACCAACTAAATTGCAACTAGGAGGGAGGGTCTGATATTATTTTCCAGTACCTGTTTACAATTATTTGTGCCAGACAAGGGTCTAAAAGAGGTTCAGTTCCTCATCTTCCTTGATTATTTTCTTGGTCACCTATACACTGTTCTTGTGTCTTTCTTGTGCCTCATGAGAGTGGACATGTTATGCCAGGATCCCTATTACTTCATAGAAGCTTGCTTTAAATCCACTCAGAGGTTACTATGTTAATTATTTGTGTTTCCAAAGTCATTTGCTTCCTCCAGTGTTCTGCAAAATGTCTGTCACTGATTATTTACAGGAAATATTAATAGATGTGATATATAGAGGGACAAACCTCAAAATATCTCAAAGAATTGTCTTCTTCCCACCTCTGTCCTATCACCATACTTACCTGCTACTCCAGAGGCAACCGCTGCTCTCAGACACCTTGTCTATCCAGAAAGTAACAATATGTTATTTTTATAGTCTGTAATCCTAATATTTTCAGTATATGTTATACTCTTGTGACTCAAAACTTTAAAGTTACAAAAAATATACAAATATTATTTTGCTCCCACCCTCGCCCTCAGTCACATAAGTTCCTCTCCCTAGGAGAAATTAGTTTTACTACTTTTTGTGCAGTCTTGTGAAAATATTTTGTGTATATACAAGCAAACAGTCTCTTAGTGAAATAGTGAACTCCACTGTTAACATGAAGTATGCTGTCTTATGCACATTGCTCTGTACTTTGCTTTCTCTATTTTAATCCATCTTAGACATTATTCCATGGTGGTACATAAGAGCTTCCTCATTTTTGTGGGTCCTGATCCCATGAGCATGTTATTTAGCAAACTACTGATTATGCTAAATGTTTTAATCCTCTGGGAATTATTAACAATACTTCATATGATCAGTTTACATTTGTGCTATTTGTAATTCTGATAGATAATACTAAATTATGCTTTAAAAAGAATATATCAATTTACTGTCTGACCATGAATGTACAAGTCTGTGTTTCCCGGTTCTTTCTAACATAATAGCACATTATCTACCTGTGTATATTCATATATGTATCTATCAACTAATCATATTATGTCTAAAACTAGATATATTATCATTAGGTTATATAATTATTAGACATATACATAAATATTAAGTTGTTTTATATTTGCTAATCTAAAAGGTACAATATATCTCATTGTAATTTTTGTTTTTAATTGAGGCTTATTTTGTATATAATAAAAGAGATAAATGTATAAATATATAATAAATACATAATAAAAGAAAATAAAAAATCTCTGTGAATTTTTACATATGTTTACATTGTGTAACCACAACCCAAATCAAGCCATAAAAGATAACCACTATCCTAGAATCTCTTTTTTGCTTACCTCCCCAGGATAAATATGATTATGACTTCTACATCAATAATTTGGTTACTTTTTAATATAAATAGAAATCATTGACTATAAATATAATCATACAATATCAACATTTTTGTTTCTGCCTTATGAAATACAATGTTTCTGCAAATGTTGGTAATTTATTCTTTCATGTTGGTTGTAGAATCCATTGGTTGAATATAACACATCTGTCTTTTTTATTTTGTTTTTGAAGATTCAGAATGAATTTCCATTTCCTTTCCATTCAAAGTATATTCTTTTTCATATTTTAAGAAGATCACTTGCATTTTTAAATTAACTTTCTGTGGGTAGTCTTTGCTCCTTTTTCTGTTAAGAGTTGCTTTATATACATACTAAACCTTGACATATGTAGGGACCCACAAAAAGGAATTTATTTATAAAAAATTCTGTATTTATTCTTACATGTTTAAACTTCAATTACATTCAAAGTACTGTCTATTTGATGCAATACACCTATCAAGACATTTTTCCACTGTTCAAAAACAGGTTTTTATTTATACTTTTATTCCTGTTCATGCTATTACAGTTGTCCCAACTTTTCCCCCCTTTGTCCTCCTCCATCCAGCCCACCTACCCCCATTTCCATAGTTCTCATTGATTTTGATGCCTTTTAGTGCTTCTGCAGTTTTTTTGTTTTACATCTTTCACATTGACAAAATGTTTGCCTTTGAATACTTTGTTCATTGGGGTTGGGGTGGGGGGAGTCACTAAGGGTAAGATTGGGTGAATAAGGAGGGTGGGGCATAGGAGTCATGCTGTCCTTGTGTATCGGCATACAACCAGACCCACCCCTCAAGAGGGGTTTGAAATGGGGTCTAGAATTCAGGGTGTCCAGGCATTATAAAACATAGGATATCCTCACTCCCACAAGTCTGAACTGGGGGATGGGAAACATGGAGCAGGGCCATTGAGAGTTATTTTGCATATCAACAGTTTTGCAAATAACCACAAACATGGTTATTTAATATATCTATAATTTTTGGTTAGTTTAATAGATATGTTAAGTAGTTGTGGTCATGCTTTCAGCCAGGAGGATGGTAATAACTTTGACCCAGGACGTAAGTAGGAGGCAACTCCCCCTGGTTACAGCAGCTACTTAGAGGTGGTTGGCTCCATGCCATGGGACCATGGTGCCAGGTCTTACTATGGCAGCCCAGAAAAGCTGGAAAGATATGGGAATGCTGGCATGTATAGCCAATTGTAAGAGGAGTTGGAAATGGGGATGCAGAAGAAGATTCACACTGGGGTTTACACCCAGTCACAGCAGCCATGTGGGTTGGAACCACATAGTTTGGAAGAACCATGTGGTTTTGGTGGAACCACTGTTTTGGGGCTCCCTTTGCCATGTGGCTTAGAATGCAGGAGGCACAATGCAGGACAATGCAAGACCTTGCAGTGAAGGAAACGGGTGAAAGGACTCTTGCTGATGGGCCATGAGAGGTGCCATGTGGGTTTGGACTAAGAACTAGAGGTTGCAGCAAACAGCTGATGGTCCTGGGAACTGCAGGAGGCCAGCCAGCCAAGCACAGATTACTGGGAAGAACGGGAGGCTAGCTGAGTCACAGACTTCTATTTTTTTCCTGAGATATGGTAACACTGACTGAGCAAAGTGGGGAAGGAAGGACTGTGTGTGTTTGGGGGTGTTTTAAGGGACTTTGGGATTTTAACAAAGACTTTAAGTCATTATTCTAAGTCTGTATAACTTTTGGACAAATAGTTACTTTCCTTTTCACCAATCTCTGACATTGAGAGCCATAATTTCCTGGTGGCAGACAAGGCGAACCTAGTACAGGGGGACCCTGGGAGAAGGGAGGTCCATTAGGTAATAGTATTTTGTCACCCCCCTCCATGCGTCCATTCTGTAACACTTGGTCAAAAACTGCTGAACACTCAGCATGGTGTGGGCAGGTGCACTCCTAAATCACCAACATGAAATGGGCAAACACATTGAAAGGATCTTCCAAAAAAATTCACTGAAGCTGAATGCAGCCTCTCACAACATTTCTGGCTGGTGCACTGATACAGATGGGTTCCTAGAATATTTACCTAGAGGGGGGAAGACTGTACTTCAAGGGGCTCACCCTCCAGAAGATAATTCCATTTGGGGACACACACACACACACACACACACACACACGATTAGACATTGTTTATGTCATAACTATATTTTCCTGTTTGCTATTTATCTTCTAGTTTTTCATGTAGTATCCAAATATGTTACCTTATATGACTCATCAAATTTTAACATTCTTTGAGTAACTGTTCAAATTACAAGGTTATAAAAACAATCAATGTTCTCTTCAATGGTTTTATGTTTTAACATTCTACATTTAAATATTTAATCAACACAAACTACATCCTAGTGAAAGGTATAAATTATGAATTCAACTTCATTCCCTGGGCAATTCTCTTTCAGACCCTGTCTTTCAAAGCCAGCCACGAAAGAAAGTCATCTGGATGGTTTTCTCCATGTTGGCTACTCAGCACATAACAGCAAAACGGAGCCTTTACATGAGATTCAGGCAGGAAAAAAGGTGCCTCTTTTCCTCAAATGGATTTCAAAACCGCAGTTGTGTGATAAGTGCAAGACAATCCCTGCTGAGTATTTCTTTTACAAACCCGACCAAAACTAACCTGGAAATACAAAAGCTTTCATTAACATACCTTTTTTTCCCCCTGCAAAATATTCTCTCCTAATTCCCAAATCACCTCCCTTATAGACAGTGAGGATTTAAAAGGGCAAATACATCCACACCTGGAAATAAACAGTGGCATCCTTATCTTGTATAGTAACAGTAAACTCATCAGTTTTCATGCCAGCAAACATCTTCTCAGTTATTTGAAAACCAACCAAATAAATAAAAGCTTCTTAGTGGTAGGAAAAATGTTTTCTAGAATCAATAAATTCCCCACAGAAACCATGGAAGTAAAGGAAGAGAGATATAAGTCTAAAATTGTAGCAGCATTATCTAATGTGGTGTACCTGGCATAAAATAGAATAAAAATGACACGTTAACATTTAACTGCAGTATTACTCAATTTTCCAAAATTCTCTATGTCATATGTAACTAAGATACACTTCTGTTAAGGTATCATGTCATCTAAAATCATTCTGTGCGCATATTGGCCATTGGCCTGTTGCCTGCATTTGAAAGACTGCACGGTATTTAGAGAAAGAATTAACTCTCAAATTTAGAGTGCAACTAGTTTGAGAGCCGACAGAATTATCTGACAAAGTTTGTAAAATATTATTTCAAGGTTCTCAAACTAGATTAATATTTTTCTCACCATATAAATTCTCTGCGGTTCAAAATAGAGGGAGGACTTTCTACAATTGAGAGGCACATTAGTACCTGCCTTTCTTTGAGAAAGCCCAATTTATAGTAAATACAAAATTGCTCAAATACATTAGAAATAACTACTTTTAAAGAAGGCTTACTTGAGAGTTCCTCTCAAAAGCAAAATTCTTTAGTTTGTATCTTTAGGTAAAATTGTTTTGCTTTTGGGCAAAGTGTTTTATAGAACTTACAGAGCAAGAGGCAAGTCAAGTACAATCTTCAGGATAAGTTGTCAAGTGAGTTTCTGAGTGTGAACATCTGTAAAACTTCAGGTTATGGTAATAAACAGTATTATAAGTGATAAAGCTTCACCTTTGTTGAGTAAATGCCTATTTTAATTTATAATATCTAATTATGATTTGTGAGGAAATCAATGATAGAAGACATACTAAAAAGTTATACATTTTTCAGTGTAAAGGATAGATGAGTTGTGAATGTAGTATGACTGAATGTTAATTAGAATTTCAATGTGAAAGGCACGCAATAGGTCTAGATTTTGTGCCTAGAAAGTTGTACTGTAGCATATTCTGTGATTCAATAAAGTATAAATGAATTTGTTTTATTATGCCTATGTTTTGGAAATGAATAGTAATAAAGGTTTTTTTGATTTTGAAAATACTGAATTTGATTAAGTAGCAAGATCTGTGCTTATAAAATTTAATTGTCTGAAACTATAAAATTCAATTTAATTCAATAGACATTTACAACAAAATTAATATATTTCAGACACTGTGTAGATACTTTAAACTTAAAAAACTTCATTATAAAAGTAATATATTAATTTTGTATTTCCAGAGACTGAACTCATGTTTGAATGTCTCTCACTTAGAGGCAACCTGAAAAATGACCGAAAGTATGTGAAAATTAAGTTTAATGATATGCATACAAACTCCTGAAAAAAAGGAAGAGATATTCACAGCAGACTAAAGCTGCATGGCATGCCTGATAGGTGACATTGTGGGGGTGAGCCCAGTGCTTGTCATAGGCAAGACCACTCCAATGTGTGGCGCAGTCCCATATGGGAACCTCGAGGTCAACCCTCCCAGGAGGTCAACCCACTATAGTCACAGAAGACATAGCTGCAGTTGCCAAAACACAGGCTGGTATAGTGCCACAGAAACTGTGGAGAAAACAATCTGATGAAAGCCAATATTATGATGGAGGCACAACAATAAAGTTATCTTATACTGAAAGAAATTGGACTTACTAGAAAAATCACAAAAGAACTTTGAAATGAGTATATGAGACAATAAAAATACTCACTACTGAACTTAAAACAGGATGCCATAAAACAAAAAGAAATAATAATAAAAGAAAACAAATTAGAAACCTAGTGAATGAACACTTAATTATTGATATGAAAAAATAAATGGGTAGGGAATAGATTATACACATTTAAGGAATAAATTAGTGAGCCAGACAAATACCATATGATCTCACCTATAAGTTGAACCTAATCAACAAAACAAACAAGCAAGCAAAATAGAACCAGGGACTTGGAAATGAACAAACTGACAGTAACCAGAGGGGAGGGGCAGGTAACAGGGGAAAAAAAGGGAAGGGTCAAGTCAAGGAACTTGTTTAAAGGACCCATGGACATGGACAAAGTGTGGGGTGGAGGACTGAAAGTGGAAGTGGTAGGTGGGGGGTGAGTAGGGCAAGGGAGAGTATTGGGGGAAATAGGGACATCTGAAAGTGAACAATAAAAAATTAAAAATAAAATCTTTCAGAACCAAGCAAGAAATACCAAAACACAAAACAAACCATGAACAGGACAGAAATGATAAAATTAAAAAAAAAACAAACCAGAAAATTAAAGGCTATTTGAAAAAAAATAGACAATTTTAAATTTGCCAAGTGAGAGAAAAGATATCAAAATTTACAAAGAAAAAACAATAGTACCAGTGGAAAAAAGAACTAAAAATTATAAAAGTGACATTGGTAACTAAATAACAAAATTGAAAACCTAGATAAAATGATAATATAGGCAAATTTCTAAAAAATTAATACTAAAATGATTAATAATGGATTTGAAATATCATTGAAACATCCACACATACATATGTAAAATTACCAAAGTTCAGATATCTTTATAAGATTTTCAAGGAAAAGATAATCATCTTGTTCAAATTGTTTTAGAGCAAAGGACCAGAGGGGTGACCAACCAACTGATTTTGCAATTACTAAAGGCACAGTACTAGCACCTAAAATAGACAAAGGCCATAAAACAAAATATAATTTTTCTATAAACAGAAGCAAAGTGGATCAATAGATTTAAAATTCAGAGAAGAAATAAAAATTCAACAAGATGACTGTGTATACGGCCAAGTTAAAAATTCAGTTGTTTTGACACAACCAATTAAAACTTAGAAAAATGGTGTGTGTCATCAAAGCAACAAAACTAATGTACTTTACATTTACAAAAAGTAAATTACAGATTTCATAAAAAGTGATGCAAGAATTTTATAGAGCTAATCCAAGAGTGTTTATAGAAAGATAAAAGGAATCTTAAAATTTAGAATCATGCTATCAGGGGATAAATGTGTCAGTGCTGCGTAGATAGCAATTCTTTAACATTACGCTATAAATGCAAATGAATGCATTTCAAATCCCATCAATCAGGGTTCCATGGAAACTCATGACCCAGTTATAACATTAATTAAAATAATACATAAAGAATAATCAAGACAATTTTTAAAATGCATACAGATTTGGGTTGGCATATACAACATTTACGGTAAAAATCGAGATGAAGGTGTAGTCAGTAGTTATGACAGGAGTGTTAGAGACGAGTAGAAGAATGAAACTTTCTGAGGATTGCGATTATTATCATTATGGAGTATATTTTATCCACATGAATAAATAACCATATGAGGACATATCTGCAATCTGTGTATACATTTATATATCTCTTACTCATTCTTTGACAACTTGCACTGTTTCACTCCTGTAAAACTATAGTGCCGGAATCTCTTGGTTATACCCATAGTTCAATTTCATTTCTTTTTCTTTTTCAATCAACAACTTTTAAAAAAATTATTGCTCAAGTACAGTTGACTCTGTTTTCCCCCCTGAACTGCTCCCGACCCCAGCCATCCCCACTCCCCACCCTTGATCCTACCCCCCTTTAGTTTTGATGACAGTATAACATGCAACTTCATGAATACAAATTTATATTAAATAATTTTACTATTTATTTAAAATTTTGTTATTTTTCAGTGAGCAGTCTTGTTCATAACCTTTCCACCTGATGCTAGGATATGAATGAGTGAAATTCATATCCTGAGTGAAACTTCAGCAACAAAGGATATACAATTTTTTAATTGTATATTTTCCATTACCATTTATCCCCCTTAGGCTCCTCCCCATAAGCACCACACTGTTGTCCATGTCCAGGAGTCCTTTTTCTTTTTTTCTTGACCCCTCTATATTTAAACCTTTTATCCATTTTGAATTTATTCTGGTGTATGGTGTAAGTTGGTGGTCTAGTTTCATTTTTTTGGATGTACCATTCCAGATCTCCCAGCACCATTTTGGCAAAATAGTGGAATACAAAATCAATATTCAGAAATTGAAAGACTTTTTATACAACAACAATGAAATATCAGAAGTAGGCACTGGAGAAAAAATACCATTTACTATAGCAACAAGAAAAATAAAGTAAGTAGGAATAAACTTGACCAAGAAGGTACAAGCCCTGTACTTGGAAAGCTACAAAACAATGAAGAAATTAAGGAAAATAGAAATAAATGGAATCATATACCAAGTTCATAGATTGGAAGAATAAACACCATTAAAATGCCCATACTACCCAAAGCAATCTATAGAGTCAACACAATCCCTATTAAAATACCAATGACATATTTCATGGATTTAGATCAAATATTTAAAAAATTTATATGGAACCAGAAACAACCCCAAAGAGCCACAGCAATCTAGAGAAAGAACAAAATTGGAGGGATCAGAATACCTGATATCAAACTATACTGCAAGGCCACTGTAATCACAACAGCCTTGTATTGGCATAAGAGCAGACACATCGATCAATGGAACAGAATAGAGAGCCCCGAAATAAACCCATGTCTTTATGGTCAATTAATATTTGACAAAGGGGGTATGAGCATACAATGGAATAAAAATAGCCTCTTCAACAAATGGTCCTGGGAAATCCTTATGTGTCTTTAATGTACTTAAGTAGAGTTTTAATTTTTTTCTAACACGAGTTTTGAAAAATTTTTAAAAGATTTTATTTATTTATTTTTAGAGAGGGAATGGAGGGAGAAAGAGAGAGAGAGAAACATCAATGTGCAGTTGCTGGGGGTCATGGCCTGCAGCCCAGGCATGTGCCCTGACTAGGAATCGAACCTGTGACACTTGGTTCACAGCCCATGCTCAATTCACTGAGCTACGCCAGCCAGGGCAAGTTTTGAAATTTTTGTTTGGTTTATACTGAGGCCATATTTTTAACAATGTAAATAACATTTACCATATATTCCAAATTAGTTTTATTTTTAGAAAATAAAACTATGGACTTAAGTATAGCAGTTAATTTTCTAACCAGTTAACAAACTTAACTATCACTTTGTTTCTAATGGATATTTTAGTTGACGTTCTTGAATTTGATATTTATAAAATCAAATCTGTTGAAAATGAAAATGGTTTTAGATTTTACTTTCAAATTCTTATGCCTTATTTAATTCTGGTTGCTAGTATTTTGTTGAGGATTTTTATCTATATTCATATCACATAGGTCTATAGTTGCGGTGTCTGTCTTATTATAGAATCAGTAATACTAGCCTCACAGAGTAAGTTGGGCAGTTTTCCCACTCTTCTATCTTCTTGAAAAAATTTTTGAAGGACTGGCATTCATCCTTTTAGTGTTGGTGAACACAGTGCACACAGAACACCATGAAGCCTAGACTTTGTGTGTGTGTGTGTTTGGTGGGGGAGACAGCTCTGAAACTTCCAACTGAATCTATTTACTACAGGTCCTTTGAGCTTTTCTACTTAGGTTTCTAGGTTTTATATTTCTTCCTTTGTCAATTTTGGTAGATTGTGTCTTTCTAGGAATTTTTCCATTTCATCTAAATTATCCAATTATTTGGTTTACTATTATCTATAGTATACCTTTACACTTTATTTTGTTTCTTTAAAGCAACATATGGTGTTGAGGGTATATAAATTGAGTCAAGAGCATGACAAGAAGAAGGGCCCTAGAAACATTCAACTGGGACCCTGAACAAGTAAATAGGAAAAACCATACTCAAGACAGCTTAATCCTGTTTGAAGTGAATCAGATTTTCCATAACTTAGGCATCCAAAGAAAAAATAGAGTTACCTTGTTCTGGAAAAAGATAAATTAAACAAATTTTCTACAATATTTTACAGTTTCCCATTATTAAATAAAAAATTCCAAGCAATCCAACAAATATTATCAAGAGAAAAGCACACAATACTAGCCAATATATAGATACCCCAGTGTTTGCTGGTTTTTTGCCTGTGTTTTAAACATAATTGTGATCTTCAAGAAAATAAATGACAATATTAAACATTTCTCTACAGAGATAGATTCTATTTTAAAATTAAAATGAAATATTCTACAATAGAAAAATTCAATAAATGATATTAAGATATCAACAACTCAATATAGTGGTTTTACACAACAGATGAGAGTATTCGAATTAATGAGTGGAAGATGGGTCCATAGAAAATATTCAGGATGTAGCTTAATGAATAACAGAGTACAAATATGAATAAGAATAGTTATATGTAATTAGAGTTCCAGAAGAAAGATTTAATATAGCAATGGCCAATAACCAACCCCCGCCAAATCTCAAGTCATTAAGGCACATATACAAGAAGTCTTACATAAACACAACCAAAATAAATTCAGACAGAAACAAACCAAGACATGTCATAGGAAAACTTATAAAAACAGGAAACAAGGAGAAGATCCTAAAAGCATTCAGAAGAAAACACAGACACACACAAACTCACATACACACATGACACTAACAACAAAGGCAGAAATGGAAAAATCAGATTGCCTTAAAGCAGAAGTATTCATGCAGTAATGTAACGAAGGCTCTGGCCACATAGCTGGGGAGCAGGGGAACCCCAGTCTGGTGCATGAGGCTGCACTCCTCAGAGAAGTGAGGGGTCAGAGGAAACACCAAGGTGGTGGATTGAAGCTGCAGCTGCCTGTGATTCATACCCACAGGGTGAGGTAAACAACTAATGCACAGGCGTGCATTGCCCTGGCAGCTGAGCAGTGCTGGGTGATTCAGCAGAAGGAAGCTTACAGAGACACACGAACCTGGCTAGTGAAATGTTTGGACAGGGGTAAAGACCCTCCTGCTGGTTCCCACAGCCCACGGGATTTTTAGGCCAGGACTTTAAAAATAGAGCACACGTGGACACTTGCTCTCTTTCTTCTCCCTTTGCTAGCCCAGTCAGGGGCCCTAGTGTCCAGGGCTGGTGGGTCCTGGAGGCAGTGTGGCTAGGTGACAGGCCTCACCCACCTCCCTGCCTTAGAATCAGCAGCACTGGTGCTGCACAGGGCAGTCCTGCTCTGTTAGGCACATGGACACACCTGAGAGCTGATGGCCAGCAGGACAGGATGCAGGTGCTGCGCCAGTGGGCTGTGGCCAGAAGGCCATGGCCAGAGAAAAGGAGAGCATGCTGTGAATACGACTCAGGTGTATGCAGATTCTTGTTGGGAACCACCCTGCCTGGTTTCAGAAGCTGTAACCCCCCTCTGACTAAGACTGAATGAGCAACCTTCAGACCATAAGCCACTAAGGAGACAAAGTTTTATCTCCCTGGCAGGGGCACAGATTCTGCTCCTTTTACTTCATCCACAACTGGCCCCCAATGCTTGGTCAGTTAGCCAATAATGGGTAAGATTCCCCAAGGGGGTAACAACCTAAGACAGGCACAATCACATGGAGGCCCCAAGGAAGGACTTGAGGGCTACAGCAAAAGGGGGTGATGGACCCTTACCCCTCAGCTATGACATGGCCTGAATCTTCATTCTGTCTGCAAGAAGTCTCCTCATCTCTTGGCTGCCTTACTAACCCTGTCTGAAGTAAGCTGGTGGTGGGTACCGCCCTGTGCTGGAAAGGGTGGGTTCTTTAGGGCAATCAGGCCTAAAAAAGAATACATAAAGTCCTGTGAAACCTGCTTTGTTCAGAATGCTCTCAATTAAATAAGGGTTTAAGCAAGAAGTGGGTTCCTCAAAGTTTTACAGTTCTTTAGCTATCTCTGACTCAAAAAAGGCCCTCAGAGTTCTTTGTTATCTATTGTTTGATCCTTACTGCCTGACAATGATTGGTGAGCTTTACCTATATTCTTGTGCAAATGAACCCAATAAAAGCCCACTGAGGAAAAGGCTCTTGGCCCTATTCCTTTGAGAGATTGGTCAACTTTCCTGCGCAAGCAGATCATGTGTTGGTAGACTTATTCTCACACATGGAAGCTGGTGGGGGGACCCTGCAAGTGCCACCCCCACCCCTGCCCTCAACAGATTCTAGAGAGATTCCTGAAGCTGGACTGGGACTGGGAACCAGCTAAGTCACCTGGACAATCATGCTACAGCACTTGTATTTCCCAAAGGATGGCATTTTTAAATGCGAGAAGGAATTCCAGGCACAGCCTTGAGCTGATCTGGCAGAGGGTGGAAGAGCTATTTGCCTTTGGGTGTTTTAAAGGGAATGGGATTTGAGGTGGAAGCCTGTTATTCTTCCAAAATTGTATAGCCTTTAAATAAAAGACTCTTCCTTTTCCACCAAACCTCTGCCTCCAGAGTTTATGGGCAATGGACAGCAGAATCCCACACACTTGTACAGTAATAGTAACATTAGCAAGATGGCAGAATAGGAGGTTTCTCACCCATATACTCCCTCAGTAACAGTAATTTGGCAGCTACAAATAGACAAAAGTGTCTTTGTGGGTGCTTTGGAATCTGGGTTTCTGACTGCAAAACCGCATTGGAGACCAAGACTACAGAGGCTGTTTTGAGAATGTAGGCCCATGCCAAGGAAGCAGGCTCACTGATGGTGGTGATCCTGGTCATAGACTCTAAAATAGCCTTGACCCCAGTGGATTCAGCTATAGCCTGTTTGACTTTGGTCCTGACGCTGCATTATCTTCCAAGGAACCTGGGGAAAATCAGGCTAGTCTGTGCCTAGAGTAAAAGGACCATTGACTTCTGTCTTGACTCTTAGCCCTGAAGTGTCCTATGACCCAGCTGCAGCTTTTCTCAGCTGTGGCCAAGGAGCAAGCCAGCCCTCCCTGTAACAAGGTAGGAGATATGCACACCCATGCCCCTGAAAGCTGGCCTGTATAGTTTTTTCTGACTGCATATCTTGAAACTGCCCTTTTGTGCTAGAGTCTGGAAGTGGTCTTGCCTGTCCAGGAACTGGGCGAAAGACACACCCATTGCCATTGCCCTGGTAGGTAGGCCTGCTGATCTTGGGTAAAGAATGGAACCTGCAATGACTCTATATGCTGCTACAGCCCCTTCTCCACTACGGTCTGGGTGCCGTACTGCCCTCCCCAGGATAGGATGGAAGATATGCTTCTCCAATGAAGATCTGAATTCAGTGACTCCAGATTCTGAAGGAGCCTTGTGATCTGACTCCAGCACCACTTTATATGGCATGAGGACATTTCTGCCCACCCAGAAGCCTGGAGTCAGGGCTGTAGTCCTTGGTCCCAGCTGTGAACCCTGAGGCAGCCTCCTGACTCTTTTCCAGCTTTTCCTGGATGAGGTCTGAGGCCAGTCTTGCTCACCCATGGCCCACCTAGGGACCTGGTGGGAGGCCTTCCTCGGACCAAGCAGAAGCCACACCCATATGCACACCTGGTAACAGGCCCATAGTCTGTGGATTGAACATCACACATTGAAGAACACTCTTGTTGCAGCAGGAAACTTACTACTATCAAGGTCATAAAGGCAGCCCAGTCCGTGCCAGACAGGACCATGCCCACCTGAGACCCTGGTAACAGGGTTGCCAACCACGGACCCTATAAGAACAAAGAAGATAATGATATAATAATATCACCAACAAGATATAAAGACTGTAAATATATATGCAACCAACATTAAAGCACCTCAATACATAAAGCAAACATTAAAAGAACTGAGAATTATTTAAAATTTAGAGAATAACCAGGAAAGACTAGGTGAGAGATTAGAAGTAACTAGAAGAATCTAGTTATATCCCCCTTGTGTTATTGCACATATACAGCATGGAAGAAATCGGTCCATTTTCTGCCTACATGCTGTTTGCTTGTATATTTTTTCATGACCTGTAAGAAGGTTTTAATCTAAGCCTTTATTAACCCTTTTCAGAATTCATTTTCTCAAAAAAGAAAAGTTCAACACAGGCTTTAAAGTGGGGATCAAGCAAACAGCAATCAATTCTGAAGTCAAGAAACTGAAAGTATATAGGCTTGTAAATTGGGCTGTATATCAACTAATTATATTTCTTTATTTAAAAATAACTTTTAGGTCAATTAAAAGATCAGGGGCAAGCTATATAGAAATACTACAAACTCTCAGTACATGAGTTATTAAAAGCCACATAATTTGGTGATCGTTACTAATGTAATCATTGGAATAACATTTTATGAAAAAAAAGTGGCATTATTACATAGAAAAATGTGATGTGACCTTTATAATAATGGCCATAAAATGGCCATTATGTTTATAAATGGCCATTATTATAAAGTTTTTTCAGATTTCTTTTTTAGTGGTAAATTTAAGTTTTCACCAATTTATTTAAAGGTCCAACCAACATCATCTTCAATGGGCTTTAAAATACATTAAGAATGAGGGGGCTGGTGGAAATTGCTGTCATCTAATGCACTGAGAACAGCCACACTACATAGTTTGCTCTCGTTTATTGATGCACACAACCCGCTTGTGGACAGTGAGCCACAGACATAGCAATGGCCTGCTCATTCATCCTGATACCAGCCTGGCTCAGGTTCCACTCTCTCAGGCAAATTACCACATTGAATGTCAGCCTTAACCCAGCCGAACCAGAAAAGTAAATCTGCTTTAGGGCATACAAAATTCTTCAAGTCAAATCTACATGACACAGGATATCCTGTGCTCAGCATGAACTCTGCTGTCACTCTGGCAATGGGAAGGGGGAGTTGACTAAAATCACATCTTACTTGTAGACAGTATTTAGATTTTATTTCTCAAGGGCCTTTTAAAAGTTATTTTTAGAAATTGGCAGGCATGTTAGTTTATACTCAAATGTGAAAACATATTAAATAATTATCTATCCATCGCTGCCAGAAACATTGAGTTCGTATGCATGCAAATAAGTAGAAAAGCAGACCAGTAATGAGAGAGAGCCAGCTGTAGCAGTTTACTAACTGTCCCCCTGTTCTTGCTGTTCTAGTTCATATTTATGAAAATGGCAACATTAACCGATAGAGGATCACGTCCCAATAGAAATGCTAGGCCCTAATGAAGAATATTAAATGTACAGTCATACACCACTTAAGTTGGGGATACATTCTGCGAAATGTGTCATAAGGAAATGTTTTCACTGTGTGAACATCAGAGAGTGCACTTACACGGCCTGGACAGTGCAGCCTACTACCATAATTGCACGTGCTTTACTTTTAGTGATTGGCAGTGCAGTGGGTTTCTTTACGCCAGCATCACCATAAACATGTGAGTAATTTGTTGTACTATGACTTTGCAATGGATATGATGTTACTAGGGGATAAAAATTATTCAGCTCCACTGTAATCTTCTTTTTTTTTTGAAAAACATATTACTTTATACACTTAAAAAGTTGCACATAGAAATTGAAAATACAGTTTTGTAAAACCAGAAGGACTGTCAGGGAAAAGGGAGGATGTTATGTTTATTGACAGATTCATTGTTAAGGAAGATAAGAGAAGTAAAACAAAATCACAAAAATATGTTTAAAAAATTAAAGAACACTTTCCAGTTACACATTTTATAAATACAAAACAAACTCACAAATTACTTTTAATGCTAAATAAATATTTAGTTAACAAACTCAGACTTAACATCTTTAGCCAGCAATGGTACAGCACTTCAAGAATATAAAACTGGATTCATTCATGTGTAGTGTTGAAAGAGTGTGCTCATTAAAATATTCGTAGACATAACACATTTTTTCTAAAGCGTGCTCTGATTTATTTATATGAATAAATCTCCCTTAATACCATGCCTAAGAAAAATCATCAGTGACCACATAAATCACAAGCAAAAAAATATTTTCCAAGATATTAGGACACATGAATGATCTCAAAATGTACAAAAGCCTCTGCAAACCAGTACTGTATTCAATATATCTATCAAACTATTCGCTCCTAAACAAAACTGTAGGAAAAAAAAAAATATTTCCTACATTCTCCCAAGTGGTTAATATTAAAAATGAGACTATAGTGTAGACCACACTTCAAAGTGTTCAATCAGTTGT
This sequence comes from Phyllostomus discolor, assembly GCF_004126475.2. NCBI lineage: Eukaryota > Metazoa > Chordata > Mammalia > Chiroptera > Phyllostomidae > Phyllostomus > Phyllostomus discolor. The sequence goes on from NC_040912.2 coordinate 33,499,271, forward strand.
TATTGCTCTATATGTTTATGTCTGTTTTATAGCATGAGTTAATGTTCCATTTTTACAAACAATTTGCTCTCCTCAAAATTTTGCACTTGATCCACATTCCCAGGTGTGACATGAAGTCCAAGATTTTGAGCCTGAAAATGGAAAAATGCTTGAAGCCTCATTTCAGCTTTTGCTTCACTTGTACTGGTCCTTTACTGTTATTTCCTACAAGAGCTTCCTCTAACACTTCTAGGATTACTCCCTCAGGAAATTCATCCTGAAGATCAAAAAATTCCCCAAATGCTTTAAGGAACTCCAAAACAGTCAGAGCATCATAAAAAATTTCAGGAGGAAATCTAGTTTTCACTGAAGTTGCTTCTGGAGGTTCCGTAAGATCATCATTACATTCTGTATCTTCTCTAGGTATTCACCAAAGTTCAAAGTGTTCCATATATATTTGCTTTTCTTCATGTAACTTCCCTCCTTCCTTTTCTCTTTCTATTTTAAGCCTTTTTCGTCATTCATCTTCAGTTTCTCTTCTCCAACAATTTTATTCAATTCCCCTTTTTTTTCATCTTTTTCTTTTCTCTTTGCTTTTAGGACAACTCCTCTCTCTCTTAAATTTAGCCTTTTCAAAAGCCAGTGGCTTCATTTCTTCTTGTTTGTAAAGTTTGTCCCTTTCTTAGTAGCTTTATTCTTAGAGCATGTGATAGTCTGTTTATTAACAACACTGTGCTCCTAATACTCATTTGGGTGGTATCCCTCTTTTCCTGTTAGTAGGACTGAAGATAAAGGTGGGTGGATCATCAGGGAAAAACTAAGAAAAATCTTGGTCTGCCATTTTATATGTTGAAAGAGATTATACCTTAATTTTAATGATTTCATCTTGTGGTTCACAGTGTTACTTTAGAAAGAAGCTTTAGTTTTATCACAAGAAAATAGGTGTTTTCTCTGGGTGACTTGGGTGACTTGGGTGGCTTTATCAATAGCACACTTACATAATTCTTCTTTAGTGGGTTCCACCTTGTACTTGAACAACAAGGAATCAATTGCATCTCTTCCTATTTTGAAAAGAACTGTTTTGTGTTTCTGAACCATCACCATCACTGATAATAATAGCTTCTCCATCTACACTGCTGACATGTGCATTAGTAAAACCATTTTGATGTGATGGAGGGAGGACTTCCAAAATCCTACACTGTAACCTTGCTTTACTGTTCCTAGTGATTGCCACAGTTTCTTTGTCCGAATATCGATCTTTGACACATGTAAAAATATCATCACAAATTTCATGTAAGCATGAATGACAGGTAAAGTTGGTCCTGGAATAATTAGTGGTTCTGGAAAACTCTGAAGATTCTGTCTTGCTTTTGTTCTGACTCAGATGCTTCTGGATAGGTCAGTCCAGGTCTACCCATCACATCACAACTCCACACAAGGCTGTTGCACAGAATGGGTTGTTTAAAAAAATCATCAGAGTGGCGAAGATCTCATTGGTGACTTTCTAGTAGAGAACCTCCTCTTTGGGCAGCAGGCCCATGGAAGGCTTCTGCCTCACAAATGGCCTTCATTGTAGTAGTGGGATCTTCTGTTAGATGGTGGGCTCACGCTGAAGCTCAGCCACCCGCCCACATTGGCTCCGCTTCTCTGTGAGCAGGCCAATGGCCACTTCTCCACCTTCTCAACTACAAAGGTAGTGAGGCTCTGTCCTCCCTGGGTGGGTGTGGGGGGTGGCGCGTCACCTCTAGCCAGCCATGCCATGAAGGGATGGAGCTCCACTATCACTTCCCTACCTCTTAGAGCTCCTGGACAGTTTCTGATCCACTTTCAGCTCAGAAGTCCATTGTAATCTTAGGAGACCACCAATCCATACGTGGTCTGTTGACTTAAATGTTGTTATGTGGTGAATGACTGCAGTATTTTTTATTAATTATTTCTCCTGTTTCTTCTCAGAATTCATAAAAAGTTGATACTGAATAATTTCAAGATGTTGAAGTATACATGTAGGAAGAGAAATCTGGTATTCAACAGTGTGCATGAAATCACCATGTAAAAATCTGATCTGAATTTTATAAAATGTTCTGCTGAGAAAGATGTTAACCCAAGATTTATCCAAAGCAACATAATCTTACATGATTAAGTGTCCTAGTCCATGAAAATCTATTAATACAAATCAAGCTGTTAGCTCTGTACTAAGCTGAGAAATCAACCTCAGCTAGCTAGTGTTTCACCTAAATTAATTTTGCAAACTAAAGGAAAACCAACAATTTCTACTGGAAAATCTCTTTGATACTACTGTGTACTGTGTCAAGAGTTAGAGGAGTTGCTATCTCATGCAAAACTCCTTGCAACAAATCAATCAGATGCTCAGCTGTGGCCTGAAGAGGCTTATCAGAATGAATGTCATGAGCTTCAAAAGTCTTCTCCAAAAATAAGGAGCATTCCAAGAAAAACTGGTATATAATCTTGTTTGGAACAAGAACAAAATTCATTCCATCTAAACAAGGTTTCTGAGACATTTGACCTTTGTGTCAACCACAGGAAGAAAAAATTTAACTGGCACTTGTACCCAGTAATTGGCCTAACCTTATTCATTAACAGAGCAGGTATTCACTAACAGAGCAGAACACCAAGACAGGATTTCAGTAAGTGGCACATTATTTTATAAAGAGCCCTGATTAAGGTAATTTACAAGAAAGAGGAAGGCTTACTTTAAGGAAGCCACCACTCAGCATTATAAAAATCAAATGGATTTCATAGTTCTTTTAAATGTTATTGATGGTTCTTCGACCTTTGTATCTCATAGAGTTGAAATAACAAAAACTTTCTGAGATGCATCAGTTTTAACTCCCCTTTAAACTCTAATTTTATCTTCTTAATTTCTTTTTTTTTTAAAGAAAAAGTTTGTTTCCATTCAGGCTCTCTGAAGATAGCAGTAGAAACCATTGTACTAAAGAGTGTCTCACAACTTTTGGTATTTAACTAGAGTGTGGGAAGAAGGCTAAGAAACTTGTTCTTGCTGTGTGAAGGTGAGGATGATGATAATATTTGGGCTTTGTGTTTGGGATGGGGAGTGAAGAAGGAAGAAAGTCAGCACGCATTGCCTGTGGAGCAATCTGTGCTTAGGAGAGCTGCAGTAAATTGTGTGGTGCTGTCTGTCACATGACCTGGCTCTGCTCTAGGCCTGGAGACCAGGTCAGCTTTGCAGCTCAAACATTTCCTCCTTTCTGTGTGTTAGCACTAGACAACCCAGCAACTGAAGTTCTCCTCCTTTTACATTACTTGTAGCTTTAAGGTATTTCTGGGTAATAATTACATTTCTTATAGCTATTAAATAGGAACATATTGTTTCTTTACCACCTTCTCACCAAATACTAGTCCAGGAGGACTTTGACTGCCTCTTTTCTCTCCTAGTGGAATCAAAACTAAGAGAAGCAAAGCATCAGGGTCCTCTTCCAAACTTTGATTGTCAGTGCTGTCCAAGAGCAGTCTTTGCAATAAGTGGTGCTGGGGAAACTGGATATTCTGTTGTAACAGAATGAAATTAGATCCCTAACTTACACCACTTACAAAAACTAACTTGAAATGGATTGAAAACTTAAATGTCAGACTTGAGACAATAAAACTGCTAGAAAGGGACATAGGAAAAGAGCCTTTGGCATTGGTCTTGGCAATGCCTTTTCTTTTTTTTTTTTTAATGATACCAAAGCACCAGTAAGAAAAGGCAAAAATAAACAACTGGGACTTTATCAATCTGAAAATCTTTTGCACAGCAAAATAAACAATGAACAGAATTAAGGGGTGCCCTATGGATGGGAAAAAGTATTTGAAAATCATATATTAGGTAAAAAGATAATATACAAATATATAAAGAAGTCATGTAACTCAATGGCAAAAAAATATCTGATTAAATGTACAGAAAAGTGAACCCTTGTGCACGGTTGGTGAGAATGTAAATTGGCACAGCCATTACAGATAATGGTATGGTGATTGATCAAAATATTAAACATAGAACTACAATATGATCCAGCAATCCCACTTCTGGATATACATCTAAAGAAGATGAAATCACTATCTTGAAGAGATATCTGTAGTCCCATGTTTATTACAGCATTATTCATAATTACCAAAAGATTAAAACCAACCTAATATATAACCTTATATATTTATATGAATATTATTCAGCCATTAAAAAAGAAGGAAGTCATGCCATCTACAACATGAATGGACCTAGAGGGTATTATGCTAAATAAGTCAGATAGAGAAAGACAAATACTGTATAATCTCAATTATACATGGGGATCTTAAAAAAACCCAGAAAAACAAAACGGCCCAACTCAGAGGAATCAAGACCAAAATGGTGGTTTCCAGGGGTGGGAGTATCAGTAAATTGAGAGATGTTGGTCAAAGAGTAGAAACTTATAGCTGTAAGATGAATAAATTCTGGGGACTTAACATTCAGCATGGTAACTGTGGTTAATGAAACTTTGTTATATTAAAAGTTGCCAAGAGAGTAGATCTTAATTGTTTTCACCACACACAAAGGAATTATAAACAAGATGTGATGTGTGTTAGCAAACCTTATTCTACTAATCATTTTGGCATATATACCTGTTTCAAATCATAACATTATATATCTTAGACCAGAGGTGGCAAACACAAGGTCCTCGGGCCCAATCTGGCCCTGTATGCTGTTTTATCTGGCCCAGCACCTTGCTTCTACCCAGTGGCAGCATGGTGCTCTCACTTAACTGTTAAGGAGTAGAAACATTAATACAGTCCTAAAATTACATTCGGCCCTTTGAAGACAACTGTGAGGCTGATGTGGTCCCTGGTGAAAATGAGTTTGACACCCCTGCCTTAGACTTACACAATATTATATGTCAATTATATCTCAATAAAGCTGGGGAAAACAACAAAAAAAGTCATTTTTCACCATGGAATTATAAATTAAAACCACAATTAAAATAACTGTATAAATAAAAAACAAATAAATGACAAAATTATAACTGTTATAGATTTAAAAGAACAAGAGGAACTATCATATAACACACGTGGGAATTTAAACTGATACAAACAGTCTGATAAACTGTTGGGCAGTATCTACTGAAGATGAACACATGCAAAGCATGTGACCTGACTTTCTGTCCCTACTCACATAAACAGTATAAACACACACATTTGGCACCAAAAAAAGCAAGCACAAGAATATTCACAGCAAAGTTATTCTCAATAGCTACAAACTGGAAAGGAAGCACAATCATCATGAAACAAATGATATGAAATCAAATGTGGTATATCCATACAAAAGACTTCTACCTAGCTCTGAAGTGACAAACTACTGCTACCTGGGTGGCTGTTGAGTGAATCTCACAAATCCAAACTCCAGAGAAGTATTTTAAACACTAAAGACTTCATAAGTTGTGGGGAAGTCATTTACATACAACAAAGTCATACTGCGGTAATGAACTTTTAATAGGAATTAGTGATCATGAAAGGCAGTCCAGATGAGGCTTCTTTGGTGCTAGAAATATTCTATACCTTGATATATTAGCTGTGTGATAATAACATGGGTATGTTCCATAGAGAGACATTTTTATTAATCTTACATGAATGATTTATGGAATTTATATCGAATATACTTCATTAGGTAATTTACTGAAATTTTGGGGAAGATCAACTGTATCAAATATTGCAACGAGTCAAGCAATACAGTAACAGTTAAGTGGTGATTTATATTTTGCATCGAGGATGACCTTGGTGGTACTTTCATAAGACATTTGAAAGAAGTAGTGAGAATGGAAGCACTTTTGAAATGAAAGGACAAATTTATTGAGGAATTAGGTAGAATGAGGCAAGTGGGTACTAATAAGGTTAATGACAAGTATTTGACAGGAGTATTTGGATTGCAGTGGAGGTCTAGATTAAAGGCACTAACTAAGGCTTGAGATACAAAAAAGTGTTCTCAAGGAAATGATGTTTTAACTTAGACTTGAAAGTTGAATAAGAGTTAGTGGAAGAGGAAGTAGGAAGGTGGAGTAGGAAAGGTGGGCATTTCAGGCAGCATGAATAGAAGCAAACAGTTGGGAAACTGCATAGACACATACAAGAAGCTGCTTGTTATTAATACATTAATAACTGTATTAATTATACAGTAAAACTGTACTGCTAAGTGTACAGTTCAAAAGCAGTGACTGGAGAATTGAGTAAGGCACCAGCAATGGAGGAACTTAGATGCCATGCTTAGATGATTGGCCTTTTTTTAAAATTAATTCTGGGTAGTTATTAACAGGTTATTTGCAGAAAAGTGTCATAATCAGATCCGTGTTTTAAATAGTTACTACAGAATTGAAGGGGAGGTTTGAAAGCCATATAATAAAAATAATATGAGAATAAATTAATTTTCCTTAATATTTATTACAAACTAATATAGAGAAGTCCTAGGAGGTCAAAAGATATAAACAACATTTAGCTCTTGAATATCCAAAAAGATGATTTTACTTTGAACGACTTTATTTCCAGCATTGGCCAGTAGTTGTGATGTTTGCATTAACTCATCCACACTTTACCCAGTTTCCTGTTTGGCTGTAGTGACATATACTTGCCAATAGTTTTCAATCATCAACACATTAGGTGCTCAGTAATTATATTGTTGATTTGTTGTGGTTGCTACACAGGTCGAGGGTATGGCATGAAATCATATAATAGTTGTGTGGTTTTTTTCTCCCCTGTGTGAAGTTAATTAGAGTATGTAGAAATCCAATTCTGAACTTGGCCTCAAAATACCCTTTTTAACACCTCAGCAGGAAACTCATTTTAGGCTTTTTAAACATACTTGTGTGATTTTGATGAGGTTATCATTATCATAATCATTATTATTATCTCTCGTTAAGTTTCGGGAATACAAGGACATAGTATCTCAAGACAGGAAGCTTTTAAATAGCCTTCACTGATTTTTTTTTACTGCAATAATTACAGCAAATTCTGAATTCCAAGATTCTTTATGTTGTCTAGGTTAAAATTCTTAGGTCCTTTGGTTAATATTTGTCTTCATTTTTATAGAGATTGTTGGTAGCCTTAAGTGACCAAATTAAACATTGTAAACACACACACAACTAATAGCAGCTTTGTGATATGAAAAATAGAGGCATTTATTGAAGAAGATACAAGATACAAGAAACATTGTACACAGGACAAACACATCTCAGTTCCCTTCAAAGTTATGACCTTCTTGAGGAAATTTGGTTAATTGGTAGCAGTTTGAATCAAGTCACTAGCAACTGCAGCACAATGTTCCTTCTGCTCAGGTAGCAGAAGCTGTGGAATGAATTTTGCCATAACACATTTCATGCCAAGTTTGTGGTAAAAATCTTGGACACAGTAGCTTTTGGAATCCCCAGAGCAGCTTCTAGTTCTCATGCTATCAGTTGTCAATCCTTGTTGATTGCAGCCTGTACACGTTAGACATTCTTGGGTGTTTTGCTTGTTGCCGGCATTCCAGAATGTGGATCACTGTCAACAGATTCTTGATCATCTTTGAAGCCTTTGTGTCACATTTTTTTTTGTGCTGCACCTGTTGCATCATCCCCAAAATCCTTCTGAGTCATTTGAATAGTTTCAGTGGGGCAATGTTCAAGCTTCATGCAAAATTTGATGCAGATTCGTTGCTCTAGTTGCTCATTCATTTTGAATGCGACAGTCACACAGTACATATGCTCACTCAATGGCATCTACCACTCTCACTGACTAGTATTGTGAAGTCGTAATTATTCACACATGCCCATTCCAGTCCACCCTCCTTGGTTGTCAGGTTACAATGATGTTGTGCAAACCATTCTAACCATCCTTGTATTAACAATGGATGGACTTTTTCAGGACAGAAATGTGTAATATATGGCATAGGTGGCAAACACAAGGCCCACTGGCCAAATCCAGCAGCCCTCCACCTTGTTTTATGTGGCCTCACACCTTGTTTCTACTCAGCAGCATCACCAAGCTTTCGCTAACTGTTAAGAAGTAGTTACATTTACACAGTCCTAAAATTACACTGGGCCCTTTGAAGGCAACCACAAGGCTGATGTGGCCCCTGGTGAAAATGAGTTTGACACCTCTGATGTATGGTATTTAACAGGTCTTGAATAGATTTTCTTTAGCTTAAAACTAGTTTCAAATCTAAGTGCTACTATATTGTACAGTGAAATATAACTTACAGCAATAGTAGCCACATCATACAGGAGCAAACTCTAATGTCCTTACTGAAATCTCTGCACCAGGATCTCCTTTTCTCCAATTAGTACTGCACGTTGTCAACATGACTTCTCTGAGGCATGATCCTGGACATGTGCCCTCTCACTGCTTCAGAAATTCCAACAGAGCCCTTCAGTCTACCTGACATGTCCTGGCATTCAAGCCCTTTACTGTGTGTTTATTAGGTAGTAGGCCCAGGTCACTACTGTAGGTGCTGTAGATGGAACAGTGAAGAGGGGTGACTGGAAGGAGTGTATATGATGTGACTTAGACAGATGGCAAACATGAGGAAACATGAACTATTGCTCAGTGGTACCAAGATTATAAAATAGGGTAATGTTAGGCGATGACATGAGAGGTGCTTCCATTGTATAGTCAAGGGAGGATCGCTAAGGGTAGGAATTTTATATCCTTCATATTCCTTGATACGGGATGGCTGCTCTATAATTGAAGAACACAAAGAAGCCTCATTTGCCCATTCCAGACACCAATTCTTTCACTGAAACCGAAACCCTAAACTGAACCATGTTCTCACCTTTCAGGAAATGTGCTGTGCGTTTGTTCCCCTCAGGGGTTTACTCACGGACATTTTTTGTATGCTATAATGATCTCCATCTCTGTACTAAGAAACTTGTCTTATTTTCAGAATTTAATATGATTTGGCATCAATAATAATTATGCAAAGTCCTTCTAAGGGGGCATTTGGATTTAATTTTGTGCCTGAATGCCAGGCAAGGAGCTTGGATGAAAGACAATAACAATGAAAAGAAGTGATCGAGAGGTATCAGAGGTATGGACTCGTCCAGGTTCTTCCAGTGCTAAAGTTGCATCCAGTCCACTACATGGAGTCTAGGAAACAAAGCACAAGCCAAGAGTGTATTCAGGAAGCAGGGGATAGAGCAAAGCTCATCTGTGGGCATGCCAGAAGGAAAAACAATCTTCTCATAGCCATGCTTTTACCGAGACTATGAAAGATAAAGATTGAATTGAAAGAACATGGTCTATTAAAATTCCTAATACTCTTAGGTTCTTCATAATGTATTGCTACTTTTATGTTTCAATACACATAATCTCTTTATGTAACTTTGTCTCAGAAATAGCGTGTAAGATGGAAATAATACATAAAATAAGAAAGTTGTAAATTTTGGGTTGTAGATTTTTCTAGATGTGCATGGGGGTGTTAATTAAAGATAGTTTACCTACAGTCCACCATAAAGGCAGTCAAGGTCACAGGAGCTGGAGTGCTTTCTTCTTCTCTTAAGATATGTCACATTCTATTTTCTAGTATGACAGCTCATTTGTTTCATTCATTCATTCATTTGAAAAACATTGAAGGCTCACCATGTACCAAAATCTATTATTTTCCAGAGATACGACCGTCAGCAAAACAGACTGCTGTCTTGACTTTTAGATAACAGGCCTTAACTTTAAGAATATAAACTTTTCCTCTTGGCCCTTGTTGATAGTTTCTATTTCCTTTTTCATGTTTATATAGTTTGCAGTGAGATCGTTGTAGCTTCCCTCTAGTTTCTGGTAGCTCATTGTGATTTCATTGAGCTTCCTGATAACCATTGTTTTGAACTCAATATCTGATAGTTGAGTTGCCTCTATTTCATTTAGCATTTTTTCTGAGGCTTCCTCCTGTTCCTTCATTTGGGGATTTTTTCTTTGTTTTCTCATTGTTTGTGGGATTCTTCTTGTTAGCCTGTTTCTTAAATTGATCTGTTCTGGTTCCCTGTGATTATGGTGTGAACTGACAGTGACCAGAGGCGAGAAAAGAGGGAATTTCAGGGGATAATGGGAAGGGTTTACAGGAACAAATTTAAAGGATACATGGACAAAAACTAGGGGAAGGGTGGTAATGGGAGGGAAGTGGGGAGGGTTGGGTGGGTGGGCTGGATTGGGAGTAAAAGGGAGAAAACTATACTTGAACAATGATTAAAAAAATAATATAAATTTTTATTGCATTTTAATTCTCTATATTACCTGTCCACACATTCATTTGGCAAGAATAGTACTCTGAGAGTACCTGAATAATAAGAAATGAAGAGCTAGAATACATGTGTGCCTGGACCCAAATCCTACGGAGAAATCAGCTTCAGAATCTATGGTGGGAAAAGTTGGGCTAGGCCTTAAAAAATGCAATGGGGTTTGGGGCAGGAACAAGACTCCCCTAAATTCCACTGCTCAGGAAGGCCACTGAAGGAGAGAAAGCTAATCACAAGCCTAGAATTTTGGATGATTCATTGGATATACATTTTGACTCCCAGAATGAATTTACTTGTGAAGAATATTTTTGTCATCAAAGGTAGAGGCTTTTGAGCAATACATTTAATTTGCAGAAACACACCTTCCAACAAAGCTGTGGAGTCTTGTGCTTACTTTTAGGTTTCCAGTCCTGGGAAATTAATGTAGTTCCACTGCCTAAATTAGACAACATTTAAACTAAAAAGCTAAGACTCATTAGGACTAAACTGTGTATGCTATTACCTTTTGTCAACACAACTGAGCTATTCCACTGGGCATGTACATTTTAATATTATATTCTGTTAATTTTGCCAACTTGCAAATGCAGAGAATGTTTCACTACAAAGAATAATTCCCCTAGACTTTTCTTCATGAAAAAAAAGATGCACGTGGTAAGGGGCAGCGTGAACATTGTTATGGAAGGCAAGGTGAGGAGGGAAGTGGGGGAGAGCCTTGAGCAAGCTTCACTGCAGCAACAACGGCAGCTGTGGCTGCCAACCTGACCCTGGAGAAGGGAAGGGTGCTCCTGGGCATCAACAGGCCTGGGGCTGCTCACGGCTGCTGCAGCTTCATATTAGTACATGTCCCTTTCTCAGGGTCATCTGGGGCTCCTGAATGCTTCTGAGGAGCATGATTCCTAGAGCTGCCCCGCCCTGCAACTCTCACTTTCCTTCACATAAAGTATGAACTTTTAAGTCTTTTTAAAAATTATTTTATTGTTGTTCAATTATAGTTGTCTGCGTTTTCCCCCCACCATTCCCCCACTACCCCAGGCAAACCCACCTCTCTCCCTTGCTTCCACCTTCCCCCCTTGGTTTTGTCCATGGGTCCTTTATAGTAGTTCCTGAAAACCCTTAAGTCTTAATAAGTGTAAGTGGTTGTACTTTTGCTGGCAGGAATTTGCTTTCATGCTGTTGCTATTTCCAACTACCAGCTGCAGTCAAGTAGTTTGAATATGGGTCTTGATGCTGCCTCATTTACTGGTGGTGCCTCCTATACCTGGACCTCAGTGTGTAACCCACTGCTAACTGTTAACAGAGAGGTTTCTTTTATTTCACAATTTTCAACAAAATTATTCAACTCATATAATTTACACTTAGTTAACCTGCTTTGTATCAGATGGAGAATTCCAGGTGCCTTACCACTGATAATTTTTTATAAATAAAATAGTATTAATATCTTTCTCTCTTTTATTGTTGTCCAAGTACAATTGTCTCCATCTTCCCCCCACCACTCCCACATACCCCGCCATCCCCACCTCCCACTCTCAATCCTACTCCCCTTTGGCTTTGTTGTCCATGTGTCCTTTATACATGTTCCTTGACAATACTTCTCCCTTTCCCCCCCATTATCCGCTCCCACCTCCCCTCTCGTTACTGTCAATTTGTTCTTTATTTCAATGTCTCTGGTTATACTTTGCTTACTTGTTTGTTTTGTTGATTAGGTTCCATTTATAGGTGAGTTCATATGGTATTTGTCTCTCACCGCCTGGCTTATTTCACTTAGCATAATGCTCTCCAGTTCCATCCATGCTCACTCAAAGTGTAGGAGCTCCTTCTTTCTTTCTGCTGCATAGAATTCCATTGTGTAATGTACCGCAGTTTTCTGATCCACTCATTTACTGATGGGCACTTAGGTTGCTTCCAACACTTGGCTATTGCAAATTGTGCTGCTATGAACATTGGGGTGCATAGGTTCTTTTGAGTTGGTATTTCAGGATTCTTAGGGTATAATCCCAGCAGTGGAATTGCCAGGTCAAAAGGCAGTTCCATCTTTTGTTTTCTGAGTAAATCCCATACTGTTTTCCACAGTGGCTGCACCAGTCTGCATTCCCACCAACAGTGCACTAGGATTCCCTTTTCTCTACAATCTTGTCAGTACCTGTTGTTTGTTGATTTGGTTATGATGGCCATTCTGACTGGTGAGAAGTGGCATATTATTGTGGTTTTAATTTGCATCTCTCTGACAGCTAGTGATGTTGAGCATCCTTTCATATGTCTCTAGATCCTCTGTGTGTCCTCTTTGGAGAAGTACTTGTTTGGGCCCTTTGCCCATTTTTTAAATTGGATTGTTTGTCTTCCTGGAGTGCAGTTGTGTGAGTTCTTTATATATTTTTGAGATCAAACCCTTGTCTGAGGTATCATTTGCAAATATAGTTTCCCATATGGTTGACTCTCTTTTCATTTTGCTGATGTTTTCTTTGCTGTGCAGAAGCTTTTTATTTTGAATGAAGTCCCATTTGTTTATTCTTTCCTTTATGTCCTTTGCTCTAGGGGAGATATCAGTGAAAATATTGCTGTGTGGAATATCTGAGATTTTCCTCCCTATATCTCCTCTAAGACTTTAATGGTGCTGCAACTTATATTTAAGTCTTTTATCCATCTTGAGTTTATTTCTGTGTATGGTGTAAATCGGTGGTGGAGTTTCATTTCTTTACATGTAGCTGGCCAGATCTCCCAATACCATTTGTTGAAGAGATTGTTTTTACTCCATTTTATGCTTCTGCTCCCTTTGTCAAATATTAATTGACCATGGAGACTTGGGTTTATTTCTGGGTTCTCAATTCTGTTCCATTGATCTATGTGTTTGTTCTGATACCAGTACCAGAATAAATAACATTTTATGATCAGATCATATACATGACAACCCAGAGGAAAAGAAAACATTTATTTTTTCCACTTTGCAGGCAAGAAGCTAAGATTTGAGAATGTTAGATATTCACAGGAATACAACTGGAAATTGAAGAGGACTTATATTTAGGGTAACAGACTCTGAAGTCTCTCCATTTACCCATGCTATACCTTCTTCCTAATATGCTAAGAGCCCCATCAGATCCCTAGTTACACTTATAACAAGCAGTACACTTCTTCCTTTTAGGAATGAAAGGGAGCCATCTAGGCCCATGCCCCTCAATTACCTTTGAGCACTGTGAGAAGGGATGTAGGCACGCACTGGCTTTCTTCTCTGGGGCGGAGGCACAGAACCAGCCAGTCCTTCATCACCAGAGAAGTCCCAGGTAAATGCTGACACTCTAGACTAGCAATTCTACATCAAGTTGCCTCTGTGAAGAAGTTTGGATGCAGGTTTAGTAATCCTTTAAAAAAATTTTAATATAAAATATTGATGGAGCACCCACTATATCTGAGGACTTGCTAGGTACTCTAAATAAGAGGATGTAATCTCTGCCCTGGAGGAAGCTACAGTTTAGGAAGTGAGAGTGGCATGTCAACATAAAATCAGTTCCTAGTGTGGCATGACAGAAAGATGGTCAGAGACAAATAGCAAGAGTGACAGACTAAATGTTTATGAGAGTGATGAACAGTTAAATTTCATGACTTTGTATCTACAGGTTGGCCACTGTGAATATTGCTGCTGTGCCTATGTGTTGTTGAATTCCCAAAGTTGTGCCTTCTCTCAGCCCTGAAGACTTGAATTTTTCTTGCTATTTGGAAATAAAGCTTGAGTAAGTCTACATGGTACAAATGTTAGATTCCCAGGAGACTTGATATAACCCAGCTTTGATTTCAGAGCCGAGTTTTATATGATAAAATTAGACTACCTGGAAAATACATTCAGCATTGACTGAGTTCAAATGGGGAAATTCGTAGGAACCTCCTGATTGGTGTTAAAGAAATACCAGTTGTTCAGGAAGTGGAAATAAAATCAAAGACAGAAATGCAGCCTTAGGCTTTATAACAAGAGCCTGGTGGGACTTGCCACATTTTATTTTAAGTGGTAAGTACCAAAGGGCAGTTCTCCAACTAGATCTGTCCATCTGACTCCCAGAGTCCTACGGGGCAGGGACAAAGGCATGGTGGCCTACTCAGGTATACTGCCTCACCCCCTTCATTAACAGATCTCAGCTTGCTCTCCACTCCACCCCTCCCATCTCCTGAGTTGAGCCAAAGTTGTCATTAAAGTCAGGCCTACCGACTGTCAGATTTGCAGATTTGTGGTGTCTCAAGATGGAGGTATTCAAAGCAAATTGATGGTAAGCACACATTTAAAATGTTATGCTTGTTTTTTAGGGTTTGTTTTTAAATCCTCACCTGAGAATATGCCCATTGACTCAAGAGAGGGAAAGGAAGGGAGGGAAAGAGAGAAACATTGATCAGCTGTCTCCTGATGCACCTTGACTGGGGTTTGAACCTACAACTTAGGTCTGTGTCCCAACTAGGAATCAAACCTGCAGACTCTTGATGTACAGGACAATGCTCCAACCAACTGAGCCACCTGGTTATGGCAGAAATATCATATTTCTATTTTATTCTGTTATTCTTCAACTTCATAATACAGCATGAATATGGGGCTGTCATGTTAGTTTTTTGGTTCATAAGATATAATAATTTTCTGCTATTAAATTGTCAGAGTAAAAACCCATACCTATCTGCCTATGTATCTTGATGTAAAGTATATACCCATTTCATTATGGAGAAGGATATACCCAGAATTCCTGGCTGAACATGGCATCAGACCAATGTTGTAAAGAGATTCTGACCTTTCTCTCTGAAACTTTATGTGTATTGAAATTTATAAAGTTAAACAGGAGAAGCCAATCTAAGCAATGCAGAGAGAGAAAGTCAATGAGGCCTCTGAGATAAATTTAACCATAGGTGAAGAAAAGTCTGGATTTGTGTTTAGTACTCTCTACTGTCCACATATTGAAGCAGAGATAGTTTGGGTTGTGTGTCGTACATACCCACCGATATCACCCTACACAGCTTGTTGGGAAAATAGCTCTGTGCTTATGTGTGTGTGTGTAGCTTGTGTTAGACAATCTGGATGACAAAGAGCTATAATACTTAGTGCTCAAGTAGGTATGGCTGTAGAACTTCACTGATTGAGCTGCATACTTGGGTCACTCACAGAATCCTGGGCGAGTCAGAGGAGACTCACATCAGCACTATTAGAGGCAGCAAGGTAACCCTGGGACAGCAGCAACGCTGTACCATGAGGGGCATTGCTTTATGTTGCAATGGTTTAATTGGTCACTCTAAGATCCTGATTTAGTTATGGTGGCCCTGGGTATAACCAAGACCTGCTGGCCAGGTCACTGGTGTGGCAAATGACTCTGGGAAGCATATCTGAAAACCCAATTTCACAGAAGATAACTTTCAGTACAATGGGAAAGGAATGAAATACTGATCTTTGCAAAGGACCTTGTGAATCCATGATAGAATTTGCAAAAAAAAAAAAAAAAAAAAAACGGCAAAAGGAAAAGAGTATGCCTCCAGTTGACCTGGAAGGACTTGTCCTGTGACCAGGCTAAGAGTTTATGCTCTGCTGCAAACTGAGATCTGAGACTGTCTGTTATGGACCCAGTGTCTGTGTCCCCACCCCACTAACCTCCTAGGCAGTGGTATTTGGAGATGGAGCCCTTGGGAGGTAATGAGGGTTCGATGAGGTCATGAGGGTGGGGCCCTTTGATGGGATAAGACACCAAAAAGCTTGCTTTCCCTGTCTCTCCACATGCCTACAAACAGAACATGTAAGCACTCAGTGCTAAGACACACAGTCTACAGCATTTCGTTATGGCAGACTGAGCAAACTCAGAAACTATAGGGAAAAAGTGTGATTCTTTACCTTATTGGGGCAAATGAAATTAATGCAAGTGATGGCAAAGCACTGTGAAATTGGATCTGAGTTTTTCTTTTCCTTTGCCGCAGATTGACTATAAATTCTTTTCATAAATCATTTACAAATTCCTACAAAATTCCACCACATCCAAATGTTTTCAAATGTTAATGAGAAAATTTTGGCTTATGTTAATTTGGAAGCTCAGTAAACTGATTATCATTGCTGATTTAAAGTTTAATGTTCTTTTGTAAAGTCGGTTTTGTAATTGACTTTATCATTAGCATTCTTCATGATTTTCACCACTGTTTAAATTAATAAATGTGATGAAAGCAAAAATGAATCTAAAGGAAAAGAATATCATTTACAGGTCCACAAAGGCTTCAGGATATGTGGATGTTTGTTTGGTTTGTCATTCAGATGTAAGCAGCACCAATAAACAAAATGTACGAGGGGGGACCCCAGAGAAAACCAGGATTATCTTCTGGAGAGCAGACCCCTTGTAGTACAGGCTCCCCCCACTAGATGAGCATTCTAGGAACCCATCTTTATCAGTGTACCTACCAGGTGGTATTGTTGTGAGAGGTGGAGTTTGGCTTCAGTGATTTTTTTTGAAGTCTCTTTCAATGTGTTTGCCCATTTCTTGATGGGTGATTTACAACTTCACTTCCCTACACCATGTTTAGTCTTTAGCAGTTTTTGACCAAAAATAGCATGACCCCCTGTCTCGCCCTCCCTATTTATCCCATCTTGCTCTGAGCAACATTTCCCTCCCCAATGAAGAAAGTCCCCAGTGGGAAATGTTTTGCTGATGTGGAAAAGGTGAAACAAAAAATGGCAGAAACACTAACAGGCATCAAAATGGATGAGTTCGAAAACTGTTTTGAGCAGTGGAAAAACAGTTTCAATAGGTGTAGTGCATCAAATGGACAGTACTTTGAAGGTGACTAAAGTTTAAATGTAAGAATAAGTTACACAATTTTTTAATAAATAAATTCCATTTTTGGGTCTGCCCTTGTATTATTAATGCAGACTGTTACCTACATTCTGTTTGAACAGTCTGATCTTCTGATCTGCCCTTCTGAGTTTATAAAGTTTCATATAATTAGTCCTCCACCACAGTTTATCAGTGTGGGTACAGATTAATAACAACCGGAGCTTGTGCTTGCTCTGGCAATTGTTAGTTACATTCTCTATCTGTAGCGTTTGGCTAATAATTGGCCCTAAACAAACAAAAAATAATTTAAACATTACAGTTGCCTTTGGAGTTGATTATACTATAATCAAGACACCAGGGGTGTTCAGGAAATCAGTTGAAATAAAAGAAAAGGGGTGATGGAGCAGGGCCAAACCAGTGCCCAATTAAAGAAGGCAGTGGAATTCCCAAATTGCAGAGAGAAGATATTGTGCGGGGCTACCCAACCTGCAGCCTGTGGGCCATGTGTGGCTCGGGATGGCTGTGAATGCAGCCCAATACAACATCGTAAATTTACTTAAAACATTATGAGATGTCTTTGTGATTATGTGTTGCAATGCATTTAATGTGTGGCCCAAGACAACTCTTCTTCCAGTGTGGCCCAAAAGGTTGACCACAACTGTTAGAGAAAGAGATTTCAGCAACAGGTGTTTGGTGACCATTAGACATCCTCTCATAGCTCACAGAATGGGGCATAATTACAGGTGGACCCAGGTGATGACTCTGAAATCCACTGAAGTACCCACTAGGAGGCCATGATTTTCCCAGATGCGAACAGCCAATGGGTAAATTTCCTGGGGGACATGAGGCTCCTATGACTGGTGACTCGAGCCCAAGGACTCTTCAATGGCTTTGCTAAAGCCTTTCCTACTCCACTGTCCTTGCTTCTTTCCCTTCTCCATGGGAAGTAGACCTGCATCTTGGCCTGACAGCTCTCCCAGTTTCTTCTGACTCCCTTCTGATTTTTTCCTCACAGGCATTTTCTCCAATTAGTGTTTTGCACAGCTCATCCCAATTTGGCATCTGCTTCTCAGAAGATGCTAACTCACACTGGTGGGAAGTTGCAGATCAGTTAAGTAATGTTTAATAAGATTCTGTGACACTTGCTGAGAGCAATAATTTGGATGGCAATTTTGATGATTTAGGAATTTTCTCCAAGATAATCAATCAAGGCCGAATCTCTAGGATATGTTAGGATGCTATTTTATGGATTAACACCAGGGTTATGTGTGGTTTAAAGAGGCAGGTGTGATTAGGTTTTCATGGTCCATCAGGACAGTCAAGGAAAGCAGGAGTTCCATTTTTACCTTTCCTTAAATTCCATCAATAAGCTAAAAGGCAAAAATGAGCAGCGGAGTCCAACTGACAGGGTGGTGAGGCTCAGGTCTTTTCCATTTATTACAAATGAAAGCTGGGGGTTTCCCCCACCCCCATTCTGATTACCTAGGTAAAATCTTTTGCTTTTTTTAAAAAAGGTTTTATTTATTTGTTTTTAGAGAGAGGGGAAGGGAGGGAGAAAGAGGGAGAGAAACATCAATGTGTGGTTGCCTCTCAGGTGGCCCCCACTGGGACCTGGCCTGCAACCCAGGCATGTGCCCTGACTGGGAATCGAACTTTAAATGGAAAGTAAACAATCATCCCAATAGCCAACACTAACTAAGCCCTTATATGTGCCAGGCACTTTTACTACATGCTTTAAACTACAACCTCAGAAGGAACAAACTATCAGCAGAGCACAGGGAGGTTCAGGAATTTCCCAAGTTTCCATAGCAAGTAAAAGACAGAACTGGAATGTGAACCTTGGTCATATGAGTCCAAAGTTTTTGTTCTTAACACTCTACAGCATGTCTCTCAGAAATCACATTTTCTAAGATGTAAGTTTTGGAGGCAAAACAATTTAGGCTTTTTAATTATCACATACCAGTTTACTTTAGGTGCATTGTGTATAAAACATTCAAGACAATTCTCTGTTATTTGAAGCTTCCTGTGGCATCTGTAGTCTCATTTGTCCCTGTAAATTTGCAGACAATTTCCTGAGGACAAACACCCACCTGGCATAGGTCACTCAGCCTTGAAATTAGCCATGACTTGACCTGAGTGCATCCATTTGCACTTACTCATATGTGATTAGTGTGTTATGTTACCTTGCATGATTTTGAACAGGTTTTTTTCCCCTGACATGCAACCCAAAATCATTTTTTCTGTTTTTTTTAATAATGCTGAAATGAACCAGAATATAGAAGAAACAAAGCAATATGTTTTATAAAAATGCTGGACTATAAAGCAACATAAAAGAATATTCTCTGAACTGATCTGAATCTATTCAGTTCACATTCTTTAAAAAATACAGTTTTTCTCCTATTGGTTCTTAAATTTCCTTCCATCTGTATTTCTGGTTGAGAACAGCCTGTTATGAAAGAAAATATGCTTTTCAGTGTATATCTCTGTGTGTATATAAATTAATGTTTATGTATAAACATTATATAAATGTTTATGTAGATATAGAATTTTAATGAGAAACAATAAAAGCATAAGGAATGGAAGAAATAGTTTGGGATTGTCTGTGACAGAACAAGACACCTAAAAGGTATACTTTTTCTTTGAGGGAAAATATCAATATAAAATTCCACTCCCTTAAATTCCTACCTGATATTTTTATGTACCTGCCTTTCCATTACTTTTTGTTTTAATGATTATTCTAAGTACCATGGAAAGTATGTTCTGAGAAAGCAATGACAATGTCTGCATTTCATCGTCTCAGAATAAACCACCTTCCTAAAAACCACTGATAGAAAACACCTCTCCCTTCTCTCTGTCCCTTCCTAGTTTTCACCTTTAAACCACATCTGTAAGTTTGGTTCCTAGGCATAAGCTATGTAAAATGTTGATTCTGCCTAAAATATGCTGATCCCCAGGATAAGTCACATGTGGCAAGGGTTCGAGTAGCCATGACATCGTAAGTGCACAATTTATTGATTCTTTCCTTCCACAATCCAAGAGCAGTAAAGATTTTGTTTAAAGGGACTTCAGCCTGACCATATCTGCTCACTTACTAGGCACGTTATATGGTAGAAAGAAGTGTTATAACCATAAGCAAGGTTTGTCGATAATAAATATGTAATTTCATAGGTCAGTTGGACATCACCAGGTAAGTATTTAATAAAGCCTATGGTTGTCTATTGTCTAGGATTTCATAGTAAGTCTGCAGGAGTGTGAATTATTCAGTGAAATATTCTGCTGCTCGGTGAACTAGAAGATGTGGTCTGGGAAATTCAGTGATGGGGGCAATGCTAGGTCTTTTAATTTTTTCAAGCTATTATTTTGAAGCTAAAAGACTGCAAATGTCAAGAGAGAGGGCGGTGAGAGTCATAAGTGACCTGTTACAAAATAGGCTGGATCACATCACACTGTCAGACAGGCGGTTTCCTTCCCAAACCCGGGCCTTGCAACTGTATATTTCCATTTCCATGGGGCTAGCAAACCCCAACCCTCTACTCTTTTTTTTTCCTTGTCAAGAGCAAGGAAAAAAAGTAGGATTTAGGTCAAGAGAAGAAGAAAGAACAGCAGATATTTGGGTTTAAGATAAAAAGCAAAAAAGACAGGGGAAAAAAGCATAGAGCCTTAAACATTTTGTTTTTCATTCACTCAGGAAAAGAAATGAATATTTAAATTGGCCAGAATCAGAACTACTATTTCATTCCCCTTTAAGAAGTAAAGTAAGGCACCCAGCACATATGATGGAACATTTATAAATGAATCCCAGCTGGCTCTAGATACAGCTGGGAGAGAATAGATGTGTCTATTTGCATTTGTCCAATTCACTTTGTGGCCTGTCTACTTATGTTTCTCTCCACTCTCACCAATGAAAATACACTTTTAATGAACTAGAACCAGTAGGAATGTGTCTGATAAACTATTCATTCAAAAGTATAAATGGCTGATAACATTTATTCCTGATGAGATAATTTGCATTCTGATAGGAAATTAAGCCAGACATGCCTATGGTAAATTACTATCATGAAACCAAAAGCTTGAAATTTCTATGGTAGAATTTTAGGCAAAAGGGGCCAGTGAAAAAAAAATATTTTTAAGTTGTGGTAGGCAAGAAGGGTATTTCATTGAAGGGAGGGACTTTAATGAAATAAACAATGAACATTTAATAGTTATTGACTACTTTCTGCAAAGACTTAATAGGACTGCTAAGAAAGAAAATGAAAAAGTAACAATAAAATACTAAACTGCTAGTATTACATTTTCTCTTCTGCAGCTATGTTTCTCAGCCTTCCTTATAGTTAGATATGTCCATATGACTGAAATCTGGTCAATAGAATGTAGGCTGAAACTACTTCTAGGCTGAAATCACATAACACTTTATATTTTCCTCTCCCCTCCTCCCCCACTTCTGTCTAACCAAGTGGAAGATGCCACCCTAGGAAGCTTGAAAACCATCACTTGGAGACTGAAGAGCCTTTGTCAGCTTGGTGTCTTACATACTACAAGACAACACCCATGGGTGTATTCATTCTCCCAGGAATCTATGAAAATTAATTTAATTAAGTTTATCAAAAATCAACTATGGAGTTTGCATCATTACATTTTCTGGGTTTTTTTGGTTATGAAAGCTGAGAGTTGAGTCAGTTAGCTCAATTACAAGGATATCTAGAGGTAAACTTTCCATTCCTCTTCTTTTACTAATGACAACCAGTCCAAAAAAAAAATTAAGTGGTTATCCCTATAATAGTTTATTCTAGAAAAGGATATTCCAGCCTTAGGCTAGAGTAAGTGAGAAAAGCTATTATTACATTATAATAAGGGACACAGACTTTTAAAATGTCTTTTACCACTTACTAAATATAAATATTTGACAATTTGAAAAACAGTGTTATGGAAACATCTTATAGAATGATTCTCAAGGTTAAACAAAAATATACTAACTCAACAATGACTACTGCTTATTATTATTATTGCCATTTTGTTTATCAGTGATGAAGAATCTGAACTTTTAAAAGTAATTTTAATAGCTAACACTAATTTGCATTTACTGCACACCACACACTATTCTAAGCATAGTACATGCTGAAGCATTCGATTCTCCCAATAACTCTGAGACACTGAAATGACTCTTGACGCCAACTGCCCACAGTTGTGACAGACATCACAGATTAACAGCACAGTCCTCTACAACACTGCCCTCACTCCAGATACCAGCTCCAAGTTCAGGGGTCTACCGACCACTCTCACTTCTGAGAGATTGGCTGCAAATTAGGAGACTCCTACTACCCACTCAGGTTCAGTAATTTTCTAGATTGACTCACAGGACTCAGGAAAGCACTATACTTATGGTTATAGCTTCATTACAGCCAAAAATATACAAATCAGAACCATCCAAAAAAGAAGGCATAGAGAGCAAGGTCAGGAAAGATTCCAAACACAAAACTCCCATTGTCGTTTTGGGGAGTCAGGACACAGAATATTGCCAACAAGGGAAGCTCATCTTGGATTGGGTATCATAGTTCATATTGGGCTTCATTACATAAGCACAATTCATTAAATCACTAACCATGTGACTTATTCTGCAGTATGCTTTTCCCTGTGGCTCAAAGCCTCAATCCTTTTATCACATGGTTGGTCTTTTGGGCCTGGACAGCCTCTCTTCTGAGTCATTTCCTTAAACTGTAGACCCTGAGTCACCCCATTAGGATAAACTATTGATATCAGGGCCCACCAACAGCAGAGATGCTCTTATGAATCAAGAAGTTCCAAGAATTTAGAGGCTACTTTCCAGGAATCCAGCCCAAGGACCAATCAGATGTTTTTATTTCAGGGGTTTAGAAGCTACCTTTCAACTAAATTCCTTATTATACAGATAGGTACTATCATTATCTACACTTTTTAAATGAAGAAACTGAGGCTCAGAGTGGTTAGTAGACTTGCCCCAGACCACACAGTTGCAGGCAGAAGAGCCAAGTTTTGAAATTGGACAGCTTGTTTCCAAAGTTCATATTTTAAGTTATTATTTTTAATATTCTAAATGCTAGCCATTAATTCAAATCTGCGTGGCATAATGTTATAGTAAAGAGCTATTTTTTTATTCAATGCCAAGTTACCGTGACAAAGTCATTTGTATTTCTGGGACACAGTTTAAAAAAGATTGTTTATAAAATGCAATCATGACACTAGAGGCATTCATTCAAAATTTTTTACTTAGTGTCTGCAAGGTTGTAGCCATTGTTCTGGGCCCCAAATGAGCTTGAGAGCCTCTCATAACTGTAGGAATCTATGGTTCTTCACTAAGAGAAGAACATTTTACATTATGGATGGCTCTGCAATGGTTAGTTGACATTCGTTTTTAGCATAACTTTCCCTTCTTATAGGAATGTGGGCAATGCAATAACAAGAGACAAGATCATAGAGAAGGATATTTGAATGGGGTATAAAGTTGTTCAAGAGAAAACCATAGACCCCAGAAGACATCACTTGTGCTAAAAGTCTGTGGTGCCAAACCTAGATTTAAGACCAAGCTAACTGCAGTTTCAATCTCTCCCAGAAACATAATCGTAATCAACTGAAATTTTTCTGGTGCACACCAATGAGGTAATCTGTCTCACGGTCCCTTTCTACCCCCGCCCCCACCCCCAGGAAACAGGAGAAAAACAGCAAGATAAAACTCTTGTCTTTCCCTTCCCCCAGAAAGAACACGTTCAGGACTAAAAAGGAACCCTTCTTTTCTTTTGCTAATAATTCCCCTGTCACACCCTTCCTATAAAAATATTTCATTCCGTACAATCTCTACCAGTGCCCTTTTAGATACTAGATGGGAGCTGCCAGATTCCAGTTCATGAATCGCTTAATAAAGCCAATTAGATCTTCAAATGAATTTTGCTTTTTTAACAAAGTATAGGCATGCAAGTCAAGGAATAAAAACATGAAGCATGAAAACTAGGCATTAATTAAGTTCATTAGCAGTTCATTAAAGAACGAAAGCTACAAACTCTTACAAATATTTCATTTTATGTAAATTTCCAAATATATAACATAACTATGTAGTTATATATTTCTTTATAGACAGGAGAACTTTAAAAGGAGAGAAGTGACACCACCCAGATGCCAATATAGGTCATTCCTGACTTCATTCCCTCCTTCAAGAAAAACAACTAACAACCATTCACGGACAAGACACACTGGGGGAATCCTAGACCATGGGGTTGAGACAGAAGCACAACCCTGCACCACAAGAGACCCAAACAGATCGTACTGGAAGAGTAAGAAGAGCCAAGCACATGGACCACATTGCCACTCCCCCAACCCAGCTCAGAGCCATGCTGAGGGGTCTTTTCTGAGCCTACAGTTCCTCCAGTGCTGTGGGTCACTTCTTGCAAGACTCAACGCTAGACTTGCCCTATGGGGAGTACACAGCTATGTGTGGTACTTTACCACTGGGAATCTGATTGTGACAGACAAGAAGGAATGGGGTTGCAACAACTGGCACTTGAATCTTGGCAGACCGAGTTCCTACCTGCAGCGCCAAGTAGATGTCCCAATCAGGGGTTTTGCTCATCTGCAGAGCCAAGGCCGGTGGCATAGTCTGACCAGGTAATGCAGCAAGGTGAAGGTCTGCCTGATTTGGGTCCTTAAACAAAAAGCTTTCCCATCATTGGAGTTGGTCTGCCTCTCCTCCCAGGCAAGTTGCTGAATCACAGCCTCTCCTACCATTGAGTTTAACTACCTATTGGCCCCAGCTGGCCAGAGAGCCTGCCTGGGAACACCTGGGAGACAGTTTGGACCTGGCTGTATTGCCTCTCCCCAGCAAGGGAGCTGAATCATAGCCTGGCTTGCAGCTGAGGGTAGATCTCAGCCCCTCCTGACCAGAAACCCTGATTAAAAACACTTGAGAGTCTGCCTGGACCTGGCCTTCGATCCCAACTCCACCAAAATCATTGCTAGATCTAATCTGTGAGTTCATTAAATTTTCAGAATACAAAATCAACATACAAAAATCAGTAGTATTTCTATACATTAACAACAAATTATCTAAAAAAATATAATTGCATTTATAATAGTATCAAAAGCAATATAATATTTTAAGAATAAATTTGATTAAGGAAGTGAAAGTATATTGAAAAATGAAAGACATTGATGAAAGAAATTGAAGACACAAATAAATGTGAAGGTAACATATGTTTGTCGACTGAAAGAATTACTATTGTTAAAATGCCCATATCTCCTAAAGCCATCTACACAGGGTCTGACAGAAGTAAGGCCTGCTTGAGTGTGGTTGGTAAGGTAATACTGTCTTTTGCTGTGGGTAATGCATTCCCGTGTATACTGTGTACTCATGTTTTTGGCCCAAATTTTCAGGAAAAAAACTTTTGTTTTAATTTTTAATTCAATTTTTTATTTATTTATATTTAAAAACAAAACCAATTATCATATTCCAGGGCATTATTTTGCACATGGATATTGTTATTGCTTTCTAGAGTTACATGTGTAAAGAATAAGAATACATAAAAGACTTAAAGACATTTATATAGATATAGAATTACTACTACCCATGTATAATGTATGTCCTATTTTTCCCCTCAAAAATTTAAGCAAAAAATGTGTATTATACACACAAAATATAACATAGGTGTAATAATTTATAGTTTTAATTTCAACATTTACTTAAAATGTCATATGGTGTGCTTAAGTGTGACATTGTTATGTTACAGAATTATGTGCTTACTACTTTGTAATAAAAGATTTTGTAATAAAAGGGGGAATGATTTGTGCTGTAATCCTGTAGATGCAATGCATTTCCTATCAAGATTTCCAATGGCATTATTTAGGGAAGTAGAAAACCAATCCTAAAATTCATGTGGATCCACAAAAGATCCTAAATAGCAAAAACAATCCTGAAAAAGAACAAGAAAAACAGGGAGCATCACACTAACTGACACTGAGCTATGTTATAAAACTATAATAATCAAAACATATGGTTCTGTGATAAAAATAGACAATTAGCCAATGGCAAAGAATCAAGAGCCCAGAAATAAAACTGTATAGTCAGCTAATATTTGTCAAGGGTGCCAAGAGTAATCAATGGAGAGAAGACATTTTCTTCAGTAAATGAGAAAATTGTATATTTACATGTAAAAAGGTTAAATGAGACACTTATATAACTCACAAAAATTAACTCAAAGTTGACTTTTGTAAGTGATACAAGATGAGAGTTCAGTTTCAGCTGAGAGCTGAAACTGTGAAACTCCTAAGTTAGAAGGTGGGGGCATATAGCTCTATGATGTGGGTTTGGCAATGATTTTTAGATATGACACCTAAAGCACAGCAACAAAATAACAAATAAGCAGGTGGGACTGCATTAAACTAAGATGCTTCTTCACAGCAAAAGAAATAATCAACAAAATACAAAGACAACCTACCAAATGGGAAAGTATTTCCAAACCATAAATCTGGTAAGGGGTTAATATTAAACACACATCAAGAACACATACAACTCAGTAGCAAAAACAAAAAAAAATCCAATTAAAAAGCAGTCAAGCCACCTGATTATACATTATCTAAAAAAGATACACAAATAGCAACAGGTATTAGAAAAGATGCTTAACATCACTAATCATTAGGGAAATGCAAATCAAAACCACAATAAGATATCACCTCACACCTGTTAGAATAGATAGCATCAAAATTCAAGAGACAGAGCTCTGGCCAAGACACAGGCATAGGTAGAAACACTTCACTTCCTCACACAATCAAAAGAAGGGTGACAACCGATCTAAAAACAAAAATGGTTGACGGAGACAACAATTGTACTTGAGCAACAATTTTTTAAAAAGTTAAAAAAGTAATAAAATAGAAACAAAAAACAATAAGAACTGCCAGAAAATCAAACTGTATGGAAGTCTAACAACTGAGGAATTAAAGAAATATTCATCCAGACTGGTAGGAGGGATGGAGACAGGCAGCAGGGGCAGAGAGGACACGTGGCAAGATGATGGACTGTGCAGGCAAGGCAGGGCTGGCTGACCAGGCAGTACCACATTCGCACATGGATAACCCGGGAGGAACAACTGGGAGGCAAGATGGACCACTCAACCCAGGGTTTCAGTGCCAGGAAATAAAGCTTTAAAACCTCTGGCTGTAAGAACCTGTGGCCATTGTGGCAGTGGGAAAATCTTCCAGCCTCACAGGAGAGTCTGTTGGAGAGATCCACAGGGTACTAGAAGGTACACAAACACACCCACCAGGGGATCAGCACCTGAAAGGGCACAATTCACTTGTGGGAAGTGGGGGAAGTGACTGAAAGTGGAGTTATAGCTGAGCAAGTGGCATGGTTTCCTCTCGGATCCCTCCTCCATGGACAGCGCCATAAAGCAGCAAAGACGGTGCCCCACCCTGGTGAACACATAAGGCTCCACCCCTTACAATCTAACAGGTGTGCTGAGACAAAGAAATATGGCCCAAATGAAAGAACAGATCAAAACTCCAGAAAAAGAACTAAGCGATGAGGAGATAGCCAACCTGTCAGAAACATGGTTCAAAACACTGGTAATCACGATGCTCACAGAAATAATTGAATTTGGTTACAAAATGAGGGAAGAAATGAATGCTATACAAAGTGAAATAAAAGAAAATGTACAGGAAACCAACAGTGAAGGGAAGAAAACTGGGACTCAAATAAACGATTTGGAACAAAAGGAAGAAATAAACTTCCAACCAGAACAGAATGAAGATATAAGAATTAAAATAAATTAAGAGGCTTAGGAACCTCCAGCACAACTTTAAACATTCCAACATCTGAATCATAGGGGTGCCAGAAGGGGAAGAGGAAGAGCAAGAAATTGAAAACTTATTAGAAAAAATAATGAAGGAGAACTTCCCCAATCTGGCAAAGGAAATAGATTTCCAGGAAGTCCAGGAAGCCCAGAGAGCCCCAAAGAAGTTGGATCCAAGAAGAAACATGCCAAGACACATCATAATTACATTAGCCAAGATTAAATACAAGGAGAGAATCTTAAAAGCAGCAAGAGGAAGGGAGACAGTTACCTACAAAGGAGTTCCCATAAGGCTATCAGCTGATTTCTCAAAAGAAACCTTGCAGGCAAAAAGAGGCTAGAAAGAAGCATTTGAAATCATGAACAGCAAGGACCTACATGCAAGATTACTCTATCTAGCAAAGCTTTTGTTTAGAATGGAAGGACAGATAAGTGCTTCCCAGATAAGGTCAAGTTAAAGAAGTTTGTCACCACCAAGTCCTTATTATATGAAATGTTAAAGGGACTTATCTAAGGAAGAGAAGTAGATCAAAAACTATGAACAGCAAAATGACAACAAACTCACAACTATCAACTACTGAACCTTAAAAAAAATAACAACAGGAAAAACTAAGCAAACAACTAGAACAGGAACAGAATCACAGCAACTGAGATCACATGCAGGGTTATCAGTGGAAAGGGGAGTAATGGGGAAAATGGTACAGGGCATAAGAAGCATAACTGGTAGGTACAGAATAAACAGGGGGAGATTAAGAATAGTATAGGAGCCCTGGTTGGCGTTCTATGGCTGACCACACCAGCCATAGAACCAGTTAGCCATAGAACCAAAGGGTTGCTAGTTCAATTCCCAGTCAGGGAACAGGCCTGGGTTTCAGGCCAGGTCCCCAGTGTGGGGCACATGAGAGGCAACTACACATTGATGTTTCTCTCCCTCTCTTTCTCCTTCCCTTCTCCTCTCTCTAAAAATAAATAAATAAAATCTTTTTAAAAAGAATAGTATAGGAACTGGAGAAGCAAAAGAACCCACAGACCCATGAACTAAGCAGGGAGGAATGCTGGAGGTGGCGGGGAGCAGGGCAGAGGGGGATAAAGGGGAGAAAAAATTGGCACAACTGTAACAGCATAATCAGTAAAATATATTTTTAAAAAGAACTGTAAAAAAAACTCGAGATAAATGCTTGAGCACATGAAGAAGAGGAAATGCTTGTGCACTGTTGTTGGGATTATAAATTGATGTAGCCACTATGGAAAACACTATGAAAGTTTCTCCAAAAATTAAAAATAGAGCTACAATATGATATAGCAATTCTACTCTTGGGAGTATATCTGATGGAAACCAAAACACTATGTTGAAAAGGCATCTACACCCCCATTTTCATAGCAGCATTACTTATAACAGCCAGGACATGGGAACAATCTCATAATTATTGATGGATGAATGGACAAAGAAAATGTGATCTTGTATATTTATCTGCACATAAAGATATGGATATCTATACACACAATGGAATATTGTTCAGGGATAAAAAAGAAGAAATCCTGACATTTGCAACAACACGGATGAAACTTGATGGCATTTTGCTAAGTGAAATAAGACGGACAGAGAAAGACAAATATTATATGATCTCACTTTTACATGGAGTTGAAAAAGAAAATGAACAACCACACTGCACTTGCTTTATGTCAACATCACAATAAAATTAGAAAAGAATAAAAATAAAAATTTATAAAAAGCAACATGTTTAAGTTAGCATATAATTATAGCATAAGAATAGTATACATGGAATAATAATAACAGTGAAAATAATAGTAATACTAATTGGTAGAAGAAAGAAGAGTTCCATGAATTATAGCACATTACTGTCAAGGTTTTTCATGTAGTTCTCACTTTGATAAAACTCATAGCAATGCAATTTGGCAGTTTATAAAAACATTAATATATGTTTACTTTAATCCCCATTTCCAAGAACTAAACATATATCAGCAATGATGAGAGAAAAACTACATCTATGAAAATGTTCAGTGAGGCATCATTTATTTTTAGCAAAAAGTTGAGGGAGAGTTTAAATAACAATAAAATGGGGAATGACTGTATAAATTATGGCATAGCCACTCCATGTAATATTCTATATAATTTAAAATGTTATTTAAGAAATATTGTGGCATGAAAGAAAGTTACAATAGTAAATTTAAAAAGTAGGGTGCAAAACCAGAAGCATAACCAAATAATGTCTTTATCATTCCTGTGGGTCCAGATGAGAAAATAGATTGTGACCCTTGTCTTTTAACCAGCTAGTCAACTGTGGTTGACTTTCCTGCTGTATATTCGCACATCCTGACCGAGGGAAAATGGAATCACTGGTAACTTTTGGATTAGCTAATTTCTCCATGAAAATATGTATATGCCTTCTAAAATCTTCATTAATGACAGACGCCTCAAGTTGGCACCTGTGTACACACTCTCCCGGGCATTGTATCTGCAACAGCATCAAAGCAGACAGAGGAATTGTGCAATCCCACTTTCAATTTATGAGAGTTTTTCTCTGTGTCCCAGCCCTTTAGTAAATTTTCATGCAGAAACTACCCATACAACCTTAGCAGGCAAAACAAAGTCCCCACTCTTCAGGGCTCAGGATGCATTTTCTTCTTCAGACTTGACCAGACAATCGTGAAAACGCAACTCTGACAGGATTGGCATGTGAGGGAAATTGATGAGGGCAGAACAACTAAGAAACAGAAGGAGAGGAGGCATGCTCCGGAAGGCCAGTGTAAAGCTTCAAGGACACTCCAGGAAACAGCCTGCAGCACTGAGACATCTCTGTAAGGAGTGACAGAACCAACTCCGTGCTGCCACCGAGGTGGGACAGCTCAGTTTGGAACAAAGATACCAAGGCTGGTGCTGCGCTTCACAGTATGATGTCCAAGGAGAAACACTGGATAGGGACTCAAAAGACAGCTTTGCTGGCATAAACATGTTGCCAAAAAATCTTATCTTTCACCCAGACTTTATTGATAATAAATTTATCAGTGGCAAAAAAAAAAACAAAAACACCCACAATCAGAAATCACCAAGAGACCTTTCCTCAGTAGACAGGGTTTTCATACTGGGTGCTTTTACTATTGTCTTTCAACTCATAGACTTAGGATAAAAATGAATCTGGCTATTACTGAAGTTGATGAGAAAAAAAATTAAATACTTGGGATAATGGACAAGGGAAAAAAACCTGGTACAAAGCTGCTAGCTGTATGATGCAAGAAAATGGCTGCATATAAAAGACATATGAAACAGGCACTCCTTAATAAATCCCACAGCTGGTTAAAGTGAAAGGCAACGCGTCCTGGAGTGCCTGTCCTCTTTATGAAATGAAAATTCCCTGGAGGCTTTGCCAAACACTAGAATTCTGCCTCATACAAAACTGCTTTCCTGAGACAGAGATCTTGAAAACACCTTCACCTGTCATTCTCAGACATCAGGTTTTTTCCCCTTTCTGGACATGCGTTAGTTGCTGATGACAGCAGTGGACATCTGACCATTGTGCAATCATCGCATGTGTGTAGGTATTTGCCAGTTTGTATGTCATTGTTATCTCCCTGGTGGATAGCCATCACATTTTAAATTATTCAATGGCAATGGATTTTGAACTAGTGTAATCACAATATCCAGTCCCATAGTTAAGACATGCTTGACATGGATTATACTAGGTTACATTTTACAGAGATTGTCGGCAGGCTATTCAAAAGAGATGGGTTTTCCTCAACTCCCCATCTTTCAAGGAATCAAACAGACAAGCATCATTAATTAAGCAGACAGTAATTTCTATCCTATACCATTTCATGTAATAGAACAAACATGGTTTGGAAAACAAAAGAATTGGGTACAAATACAGGCAGACTGCCATCATGAAGACTGCCATGAACTTTTTTGTACTTACTATTATTTATCCTAATGCATGTTTTATTTATTTTTTTGTTGTTATTGTTTTCTTCTTCCTCCTCTAAAATGTAAACTCCCTAACAGCAGAGCTTTTTGATCATAAATGTACTTCATATGTACTACCTGAATGATACACGAACTCACTCTCCAGAGAATTTCCAGCTTGTCCCACCACTTGCAGAGAGCACTGGGAGCATTATGTACGGAGGGCTAGGAATATGCACCCAAGAGATATTGGTTATATGGCCTCTCACCAACAGGATCAAACACAATCCCTGAATTTATAGAGCTTATACAACAAGTACTTTTATCAAAATAAAACTTAAAATTTAAAATAAATAAAAAATTTAAAATTTAAAACATTTTAAAATTTATGGTCTATAAATTTTACAGCTTTAAGGAAATACATCCTGACCTATATGGTTAATTGAAAAATTAGCTAACTAACACCTCAAGGTCAACAAATATTTTCTCAATTGATCAAAAAGATTTTTTTCTTCACAACTACTCTTTGGTTGTAAATATAGGCTTTAATTTTCAAATTGTAATTTATTTAATAAATTGCATCAATGTTGCATACTGGCACTCTGTAAAATAATGTTGCCTATAAAATCAACCAACAAGCCAACGATCTTTTTCGCCTCATTCATTCTTTATTTACTCAAGAAATTTTTATGGAGTGACTACTAAGTTTCCAGAGTGATTTGAAGAAATTAAAAAAATAGTATTAAACAACAGAGGAAAAAATTCTGTTCCCATAAAATTCGTCCTCTCAAATATTTATTTCTAGGAAGATAAGATTTAAATACAGATAACACAAATATAAAAATAAATGTGTAATAAAATAGTAGATTATTAATTGTTGTAAGAAACAATTCAAGCTTAATTGTATCAACTGTAACATAGATATTGTCTTAGATTGAATGGTTAAGAAATGTCTCTCTGAGGAGGAGACATTTATAAAAATACCTGCATGAAGGAGGCACAGGATCACAACTGCACCTGAGGAAAGAGCATTCCATCAGAGAAAACAGCAGATGCAAAGGCTCCACAGAAGAAACACATGTTTTGCTTGATCAGAGTGCTCAAGAGACAATGGAAGAGGAAGCGGTAGAGATAGAAGTTGGATGAAACTGGTTCCGAAAGGCTATTGTAAGAACAATGGGTTGTATTCTAAAAACAGTGCAGGGCTATTTAAGAGATTTGTATTTTTAATACTAAGTAAATAAAATTATAATTAGGTCAAATTGAAGAAAATTTTCATTGGATAATGGAAATTCATAGTTCTAAGTGCAGAATTTGGTAGTAGTCAATGTGAGTGCATACAGATGAGGATAAATATCCAGATAAAAATAATCTAAAATGACTAGACTCATCACTTACTTTTTCCTCTCATCATTTAATATTTTTCTGTGTTTCAGTCAATGCTGAAAATCCCGCTGAGAACTATTTAAGAATTGAGTGACTTAAAGAAGGAAAATTTATATCACAGTTATTTTATATTTCTGCAATAAATGTTTTTACCCTCTTAAGGTCTTAGAAATACAAAAGAGGTCTCTATGCCTATAAACTATAAATAACTAGAGACAAGTGACAAGTGTCTGTTGAGATGTCTTGACAATGAAAGAAGCAATCCCTTGAAGAGACACTGGGTTTGACCCCTCTTTTGAAGATGCCGTGCTGTAACCAGGCCAAATAATCAGAACACCATGTCTTTGAGCTAATCTCTCTGCTCACATGGGTATAAAACAATGCTTAATTTTTTCATTGTTCACCTAAAGATTCTTTAGTTAGCATGGCAGTCTCATGAGTGTGCCAGTCTGCTGAGTAGATTTCATTTATTTACTGCTAAGTAAATTCACAAAATTTTGCTCAGTTTCATCTCTCTGACACAAAGCATAAACAAATGTCATTTGAAAAGTGACTCAATTCTACCAGATGTGATAAAAGAAGACAATGTCAAAAGTATGTGAAACTCACTTTATGTCAATGACATTTCTATGATGAGCATTAATAATACAAAAGCAAACAAAAGTCAGACCTGGAAGAAAGTTCATACATCAGGGAGGGGCAGACATTGAGTGCAAACCGTGCCACTATTTGCTTCCATGGCTCTGTGTCATTGGTAGTCTCTCCTGTCATGTTTGAGAGAAAGTTATATCCCTGTTCAGAAGGAATCCAGGAATATAGCTAGTGGGAAGAGCATGAGCTAAACAGTGTCTGGCCCGGGGTAGGCAATCAATAAATGGTGACTAATTAATTATGAGAGATTAGGTCATGATTCTGCCAATAATCAGTGTATAAATGCACCTCTATGTGTGTGCATGTTTGTGTTTATTGATATAGTGTGTCGTGCCAAGGGTAATTCTTGATTACTTAGCAGGGTTCTAATAAAGAGTCCAACACAGAAATAAGGGATCTAGGGTAGAAGTCTTGGGATGCAGATGATTGGCATCTGAAACATTTGTCTACTGGAAGCTTGGATTTGACCCCTGGATTAGAGTGCATAGCAGAGTGCTTTTCATTAGATAACATGCAGTGTTGGAGCATCCAATCAAAATGCAGAAGCAAGGAGTGTTTAGACTTGTTCAGGGCTTGTTGGAGAAGCTGTAACATGCTTGTTGTAAAGGGAAGAGTAGGGATAGATGTGATTCAAGCACAAGAAGGCACCCAGTGGTCATTTCTAGGAACACAAGAATTGAGATTTTTGCATGGATTATATCACACTAAGGTCTAGCAGAGGAAGGTTGTGTACAACTGTCTTGGGAGGGCAAAAATAAAGAATGTAAAGTGAGAAGTGACAGGTAAGTGAAACCTCAGGTCGCATTCCTACATTATTGGACATGTTTGATTAAAGAGATTTCCTAGTGAGTTGAGCCCTTCTGAGAATAGTAAGTAATGAAAGTATTTTCACAGTTTTACATTAAAAATATTATAAATGTGAAGACTGCCATTATGTCTAGATTATATTATCAGTTAGAGAACACATTCTGAAACTTTATAGCTTTGTTGGAACATTACAAAGGATTAGATCACAGGTTTAAGCAAACAGAAACAGAAAGACTTCATGTAAGATATGTATAATGTATTTTAACAAAGGATACATCTATAAAACCTTTAAAGTCATATTTATTTTAGGTTTGAGGACATGACTTTATAACACTAAAAGTTTAAGAAATAGTCTAAGAAATACCAGTCTTTAAATATATAATATAAATATACACAGTAATAAATAAAATGTTAAATGTATTTTAAATTCAGCAGTATAAAATACACAATATTTCCATACCATATTTATTTTTATTATTTTCTTATGTTTTGGTATCCTTTTTGTTAGAAATACGTGACCAACACTGTAATACCATTAAGTTTTTTATTGAAAAAAATATTATTGCATTAAACTATAGTCTAAATAATTTATTGAATAACCTAAAAAAATCTGCTTTGCATATACAATAGTGCAATTTACTTAGTCACAGTATAATAAAAAACACATTTTATACTGAGAATACAAAATAAAATTATGGAATTATGTATCATATTGTCAGACTATCACTCAGTTTAATTACAAAGTAAGTACTTCCAATAGAATTGAGTAAGGTGAGAATTAGTTTTAAACAGCTACATAACAAATTTACATTGCTAACTATTTTATCATCTCTCACAAATAAAAGAACTGATAATTTATCATGTTGGAAAAGAAATTGCTACTTGAAGTTGACTGTTTCTGTATGTGAATATGTTTGGGAAAACACTATTTTGAACAAAGATTATGGTCCACCACTGAAAAATAAAGGGTATATTCATTAAGAATACACTCTTACAGGCCTGGCTGTATCGCTCGGTTGGCTAGAGTGTCATCCCGATATGCCAATGTTACAGGTTTGATCCCTGATCCAGGCACATAAAAGAAGCAACAAGGAATGCATAAATAAGTGGAACAACAATTTAATGTCTCTCTCTCTCTCTCCTCTCCCTTCCTCTCTTTCTCTAAGTCAATTTTTTAAAAAAGAATACACATTCACATTCACATGTGTGTGCACCTATTTTGTATATTTCCATAGGCCTGATTTATGTTTCTGCCAAGATGTTCTTGCCCCTCATGTCTAAGGAAAGTGGTGGGGTGCAAAATGAGGCAGTGGCTCCGGGAGTGGAATTAAGAACCTGTGTTGGGAGCTCTCTCTCTGATACAAACGTGCATTAAGAAAAAAAGAAACAACTTTGGCTTATCTAGTATTGGCTTATTCTAAACCTAACCCATTTGACCACTGCTTTCATTTTTAATATAGCTTAATCCAAAGCAATGCAACAATCACCTTCAAATAAATGTCTACCTAATAGAAGAAGTGGATAATATTTTTGCCGGAATGAAATGATAACCTGTGAAAATCCTCTAGACCCTGGTTTATTGGCAGGGAAACTCACATTTTAGTAGGAAACTCCCATGTTACTGTGAAGTAGTTTCCATGTGAGACACAAAGGGCAGAAAAACTGCTTTCCTGACTTCTGGTCACTCACTTGCTTTTTAATAATGTTTCTGCTTTTCAAAGAGAATACATTTCTCTTCAGGAGTTTAGTAATTTAAAGAATCAAAATTAAGCCTTTCCTTGGGCATTTTTGGATCAGAGATAAGCACTAGGTCAGCTTCGCCCCAAGTATGTTAGCTCTACACTGATAATATGTATCAGTTAGTTACATACCTACTGATGGGTGAGATTCAGGTTCTTTAATTGCGCTTTTGGAAAACTGGATCTGATATTTCTATATTTTTCTTCAGAATATTTAATGATCTGAAAACTAGTGGGGACATTTCCAAGGAAGATTAAGAAAGGTGCTACTGGTTTGAGATGATCAGCGATGTCATTGCACTGGGAAGGAGGCAGCGCGCCCTCCCTGCAGCCTGGGGAAGGCATCTGGAGTTTCTCTTCAGAGACGTCTGGACACTGGCACACCCAGTGGTGCCCTAGGGGGCAGAGGATCTGCATATCTCTAATAATTGTTCCAAATGGTTGAACTACTTGATGTTTTAGGATCAGCTTGAAAATATCACAGTACAATTTAAAAGCTGTGCTGCTGCTGCTGTTTTTCATCTCTTTGACAGATAAACTTTTCATGATTTTGTCCATGTTTTATGAAGGTTTGACTGTAACATTACAACACAAAGACTCATAACCAGTCTCTACAGCCCTTCTGCCAATCTGAAATTAGTCCAGGTTTCAATACTTTTGGATTATAGTTGTTTAACTATTTATAAAAGCACTGTCATCCCAACCTTGCTAACTATTGTCCATAAGGATAATTATGAGAATTATAAAACATCTTTCTCTATAAAATTTACCATATATTTCACTGTTTTTTTTTTCCCCAGTCACTCTGTCACAATGTTTCTGGTCAAGGCAACAAGCACGACACAACTGAAAGAACAGTTTTCCACCCTCTTCTTATTTGACTCAGCAACGTACAGCAGGGCTGAGCACCCCCACTTCTCCCAGTCCCTTTCTTTACCTGCCTTGCAGGAAGCACATTGTTCTGAATATTTTTCCTTTAGAAACTGAAACTTTACCACAGTCTCATTCCTCGGTTCCCTCTCTCACTTCCAGCCATCAAGTTGAAGTGATACAGGCTCTGTGTCTGAACATCTCCTTTACCCTACCTCTCCCTGATGTTTTTCAGTCTCGTCATCAAATACTTGTACATTGATGATTCCCAAATGTGTGTTTTCTTCACACCTCTACTCAAACTCCAGACTCGTATTTCCAACTACTGACTCAGGATCTCCACTACAATATTTAATAAGCATCTCAGAATTTCTAGTCTGGTCCTCGCCTCTCCTGCTCCTCCTGCACTGTTCTTCATTTCAGTTCACAGTAAATCCATCCTTCTGGCTGCTTGTGACAAAACTATTGTCATCTCAGAGTCCTCTCTTCATCTTCTACCTAATACCTAATATTAAGCACACTTGTTCAGCCCCGCCTGAAGAATAAATCTGGAGTTTTACCACTTTTCAATGAGATTATCATCGAGCAAGTCACTGAATGCTCTTGTCTGAAACATTTCATTCAAACTGGCCTCCTTCTCCCTACCTTCACTCCCCTAGAGATTCTTCATGATGCAATAGCTGAGTGATCCTGATGAAACTAAGACAAAACATGTTGATCCTCTGCCAAAATTATCCAATAGCTTCTCATCTCACAATGAAAGCCAGGCATTATAATGGTTGACAAGATCCTAAATGATTTTGCTCTAGAATTATTTCTCTTATCCCCTGTATTTCATCCCCTGAAACCTTGTTTCCAAGTCACAGTGTTCTCTGCTATTTCTTGAGCATGGAGCTCAAGCACAGTTTGTTGAAACCTGATCTTTTCTTAACCTGGAATGTTCACTTCTGCACTTGCTTTCACAGTGAAGCTTCCCCTGACCTGCTTTGTGATTGCACTTTACCCACTACTTCCACTCAACCCCCTTTATTTGCCTTTCCTACTTACTTCCCTCAACAGCATTTATCATCTGACGTGTTACATATTTCACTTGCTGGTTCTGTTTCTTTTTCTTGATGACTCAACTAGAACTAAACTACAGTATGGGAGTATGTTTTGTTTGTTTTGGTCATATTTGGTATATCTTCATCAATTAGATTATTACCTAGCTCATGGCTCTTAATAATTAGTTGTTGAATGAATTAGAAATAAAATACTTCTATTTTTGTACTATTTGTTTTTAGTATACCTATTATAGTTACAACTGATTGTTTCTTCCTTTTCATTAAATATTTTGCTTAAAATTCTATCTATAAATCAATAATATTTAATTTAATATTCCTCCCCTTGAAAAAGCAGAGATTTTTTCTTCACCCCTTCCATATTGCACATTTTCTCAAGGACAATTGGTGTCATGAAGCACACTTTTGGAGCATTCTTCTAAATGTGAAGATTCAAATTCATTTGAAGTCTCCAGAAAATAATTGTTTCTACATACTCCAAATTTCTTATACATGTTGTTTCTATGATTTCCTCTTTGAAGAATTTTCCTTAAAAGGAAAAGATAACCTGGCTGGCATAGCTCAGTGGATTGAGCACGGGCTGGGAACCAAAGTGTCCCAGGTTCGATTCCCAGCCAGGGTACATTCCTGGGTTGCAGGCCATAACCCCCAGCAACTGCACACTCTATCTGATGTTTCTCTCTCTCTCTATCTCCCTCCCTTCCCTCTCTAAAAAAATAAAAATTAAAAAATAAATAAATAAGTAAATAAAATCTTTTTTAAAAAAAGGAAAAGATAAAATCAGATTTAGGTAACACTATATTTTTTTCATTAGATTATTTGCCCCTGGCAGTAAGCAGAAATCAGAAACAAAAGGTCAACTTCATTTGATTTTCCAAATAAATGGGATATTAACAAAACATTAACCTAAACTCTGTTCCTTGGGATGTATGTCTGTTGTGTTACTGTTTACAGATGTATGGCACTTCAACAATTACTTTGAATCATTTCCTTTTTCCATTTATATTGGACTTTTTAGAGGACTACACTTTCTCACCTCACTGGAATCTTATATAATTGTAGGTTTCCTCTTGTGATGCCATAACTTTTATAATTTCCCACCCTGGAGTACAAGTTATCTTTTATTTAAATGGTGAGGTCTGCTTTCCCATCGTTCAAGATAGCATATCTAGTGAACATTTTCATCACTGACAATACAAGATAGTCATTTGGATGTCATTAGTTCATATCTATCTTTGTTCCTCAAAATTAAGTGCCTTTTTATATGTATGCTCTCTGGTCTAACCTTCTGAGAGATTAAATTGTCACAAAGACAATTATAAAAATTTATAGGATTTCCAATGAGTTCTCCATAATTATTCTGTTTTGCATCTATGTCTACTTTGTAATCTGTTTAAGAAATAGTCATCCACATTACTTTTTTATGTGCTGGAACACTTGTCAACTATTCTTATAAGAAATATTATATTTCATTTCCTTTGGATTCACTCAGTATTTATCAATGTTCATTTATAATCACTTTTTTGGAGGTCAATGCAAAATTAAGGTCCTTGATATTTGATGCCTTTCCTCCTTTTCTATATTTTCTTTAGATAAGTTAGAATTTCTCCTGCCACATCCAAGTGAAAATTCCCATCCCACAAGTGTCTGGTCATATCTAGTCATATCTAGCCATATCTGGTCATAACATCTTTTTATGTTAAAATTTCAAATTCTCTCTCTCCCACACACACCTTCTTCTCTCCAGCACCAGAGACGCTTTCTTTTACTATTTTCTAAGTATTAAGAAATTAAATTAACCTTTCAACTTCATTTCTCTCATCTGTACAGAGGAATGGTAACAATGACCTCAAAAAATAGTGTGAAAGCCAAAGCAAACTTGAGAAAGAGCAAAGTTAAAGGTATAATGCTACCTGACATCAAACTATACTACAAGGCCATAGTAATCAAAACAGCATGGTACTGGCATAAAAACAGGCACACAGATTAATCGAACAGAATGGAGAGTCCAGAAATAAACCTATGCCTATATGGTCAACTAATCCATGACAAAGAAGACAAGAATATACAGTGGAGTAAAGACAATCTCTTCAATGAAACTACACCACTTTCTTACACTATAAACAAGAATAAACTCAAAATGGACTAAAGAATTAATAGGAACCTAAACCATAAAACTCCTAGAAGAAAAAGTTGGTAGTGAACTCTTTGACATTGCTCTTAGCAGTATTTTTTCAATGTATCTGCTCAGGCAAAGGAAACAAAAGTAAAAAAAAATGTACAAGTGGGATGATGTCAAACTAAAAAGGTTTTCACAGCAAAAGAAATCATTAAAAAATGAAAAGACAATCTACTGAATGGAAGAAGATATTTGTCAATGAGACACCTGATCAGGGGTTAATATCTAGAACATATAAGGAATTCATACAACTTGATACCAAAATTACAAAAAAATCTCATTTAAAAATGGGCAGAGGATCTAAACAGACATTTCTCCAAAGAGGACATACAGATGGCCAATCCACATATGAAAAGATGTTCAACATCACTAATCATCAGGGAAATGCAAATCAAAACCTCGGTGAAGTATTACCTCACATCTGTCAGAATAGCTGTCATCAGTAAATCGACAAGCAACAAGTGTTGTTGGGGATTGGGAGAAAAGAAAACCTTCATGAACTGTTAGCAGAATTGGTGCAGCCACTATGGAAAACTTCAGAAAATAAAAAATAGAACTGTCAACAAAATTTTACTTCAAGGTAATTAGTTAAAGAAACCCAAAACACTCACTTAAAAGGATATATGCACTGCTATGTTTATTTTAGCATTATTTACAATGGCCAACATAGAGGCAACTTAAGTATCCACTGATAGATAAATGAATAAAGAGGAGGTGGTACATATATACAATGAAATAGAACTCAACCGTGAAAACTTAAGGAATCTTACCATTTGAGACCACATGGGGTGGGCCTAGAGGGTATTATGCTAAGTAAAATAAGTCAAACAGAAAAAGACAAAAACCATATGATTTCACTTAGATGTGCAGTCTAAAAAAAATAACAATAAATGAACAAAAGAAACAGGAACAAAGTCATAGATACAAATTGATGGTTGCCAGATATGAGGAAGCTGGGTGAAAAAGGGAAAGAGGTTACGAGATACAAATTGCCAGTCATAAAAACAGTCACAGGCTGAAAAGCACAGCATAGGGAATGTGGTCAATAATATAGTACTAACTATGTGTGGTGTCAGATGGACTAGATTTAGTGGGGTGAGCACTTCATAAGGTACACAAATACAATCACTATGTTGCACACCTATGTTGAAACTAATATAATATTGTATGTCAATGCTAATTAAAAATAAATGGTAAAAATAAACAAAATATCTATCTAGAAAAAACACAACAGTGAAGAGTAAATGAAATAATGTGGGTGAAGTGCTTCGCCTGACTCCCTTGGCATATGGTAGAACTTCAGTAAGTGCAGCTCTCCTCCTGGGAAAGCTAAGGTTGAATAAAGTGCCCTCGTATCTCCAGTGGTGGGAGAGTTTGCATCATAATACACAGTGGGGGATGACTGACCACCTGCATTTCTGTTTAATTTTCTCTGAAACCCATGTTTATGGGGAATGTACAGTCACACAAGTTTTTCTTTCATTTTAAGAATATAAAGTAATAAAGCAAACTGGAGGACCAGTCAGAAATATAAATGTAAAAAATACAAATTCTGTGGGCCAGAAAGCATTTGGAACAAATATTTAAAACCATTTGCAAAATTACATGAATGGTGTTTTATTCATCATCATTCGCTGTATTTTATAAATATCTAGTGTAATTGAATAAAATACACCAAGTACTTTTTAACATTTTCCCAGTAAATATCACATA
Source organism: Phyllostomus discolor (assembly GCF_004126475.2). NCBI lineage: Eukaryota > Metazoa > Chordata > Mammalia > Chiroptera > Phyllostomidae > Phyllostomus > Phyllostomus discolor. Next base: position 33,541,391 of record NC_040912.2, read on the forward strand.
AAAATTCTGACATTTCCAAACTGTTATGTCTCCACTTATACATTGGCTGGACACAGTAAGATTTCTGAGAAGAATAAAGAAAACATACTATTTAGTCCCTTTAATCTTTGAAAGACTGACCAATGTATTCAAAATGTTATTCTGAGTATATTTTATTTTGTATTGTCAAATACTAATGATAGTTTTTATATGTTTTCTTATACAAAAGTTAAACACTTTTAATTTTATGTCAGTGATTCTTACAATTACAAAATTCTCTTTACATAGATGTGTGTGAAATAAAGATAACCCAATTTTTCACAGAAACTCAATACTACAAGTATAATCTGTGTAAAGGTCGCTTTTCATTGAAGGGTAGTTTTTTCCCTCAATCAGAACTTCTTGCTATCTCTTATTTTCTATGAAAATATAGATTATATTGATTGAAACAAATTACATAGACTGAAAGCTAGTTAATAGTTAACTATAAAACATTATTTTTAATAATTAATTCATTTTACTGACCTTTTATTATTATCTGGTGAATAAAATCAAATGTGCATTCATTCATTCAGTCACTCAACAAACACCTAGAACATACAGCATTATATTCCATTTGATTAATATTAATGATCTGCTTGAATGTTTTCTGTTATTATTTCATAATACTATGTGAGAATTCATCTAAAAGGGATTTTTAACAGTTTCCCCTCTCCCTTTCCATAAAATAGTTTTAAATTTGTCCTATTATTTTTTCAAGTTACAAGAAATTCTTAAAATGCTCCTATTTCAATATTGGCCATTCACTTCATATTTGTATATTGGTTACATTTTGAATTGGCACCAATATTTAAATCTGATAATAATCAGAACACTTACATCATTTGGTAGGTAGTGACAATTTGTTTTATTTATCCCCAACAGAGGCTTTAACACTTATTACTTTGAGGATGCTGACACATTTAAGGCCTCTTTCACTCCATTTAACTGTTGCATCTGACTGGAGCAAGAATGATGGCAAAGATCTTGACCTTGAAACACTGGTTGAATTAAAGGATTCAGGTGGATGATAGAAGCTGTGGCTGGGTTTAAGTGAGGGCCAAACAACGTGGGGATGAAAGCTGCAGGGGCCAGGGGCTGAAGTGCTATATGAGATGGGTGGAAGGGGGTAGCAGTAACTAAATGCAGGGGACCACCCGCCATAAAAGTGGGGTGTGCAGGGATGAGGGCTGGAGTCAGTGGTGAAAATGCAAATGGAGAAAAATGTGGCTGTGAAAGAGGATGTAGGTGAGCTATAGGGAGTGGACTACTCGGGGGGTTAATGGAGGCAGAAACAGCGAAATGCTGCAGGAACGTGTGGTGGATGGTGGTGAAAGAAGCGTGCTGGTGAGCTGGGACTGTCTGCACAGGCGATCCCGCAGGGAAGGCCGCTGGCCCCGCAGCGGGCAGCACTCGGAGGTGCTTTGACAGGAGCTGTTTCTGCATATGCTGCTGGGCTTGGAGCTGAAGGAGCTTATATTTATCTATTTCATCAGGAGAAAATGTTACTGGCTGTTGAATTAAAGGGGGAGAGAGAGATTTAGGACACAATTCTAATTCATCTGCTACTTTGTCATTCTTCTGCATAGTTCTGTCATAGTAAGAGTCTGTATTCCCCTCGGCATGATTCACATGCATGCTTGCATCCTGCATGTTTGGATTTACTCGGTCCTCTTTGGTCTCTGTTGAATCAGTAACACCAGTGTATCTATTGGGTGGAAAAGCACCAGGGAAATCATTTGGCACTGGGTCACAGCGTTGAATGAAAGGTTGGACTTCACTTGTTAATGGTTTTGAGTGTTCTTTTGTTGGGTTCTTTTTCATGTTTGGTGGCAGAGATTCTGCTACTATGTGAATTATACCTTTAGAAAGATGGTTATCACAATCAGTGTCTACTAAAACAGTAAAATTATTTGTCTGTGAACTGTTGACTTTGTCTTTCTCAATAGTTCTTTGCATTGCATTGCTTCTGTCATTATTTCTTTTACTCGGGGTTTGTATTTCTTCAGACAAAGGCAATGCTGGTCTGTTACAGCCTGGTGGTGTGAATTGAATTGTGCATTGGATTTCTGAATGAGCTTCTGATTCATTTTTACAAGTGTTTGAAGAGGCCTCAAAATTAGTTGATTGTTCCTGACACTTCTTGGCTTGAACTCTTTCTAAAAGGCATTTGGCTGTCACAGAGTTCTTCCCTCCCGTGATGTTTAACTCTGAGTTGCTGGGACAGTTCCTTAGAAGACAGCTGATATTCCCAGAGTGACACTGCGTGGGTTTTATGTTTCCCAGGTCACAAACATAAGGGCTGTGCAAAGACTGTTGACTTCTTTCACTTTTATTTACGTAATAAATTCTCTTTCTTGAGTAAGGGCCCAATTGGCTGTGCTGAGGTCCCCGGAAAGCAGGTGGCTTTCCACTATTCCCAGGATGGAAAACCGAAGAGCTGGTATCACAATGGGTGACTCTTCTGGATATGGGCCCCAAAGATTGTTGTTGATTTTTGCCTAGTTTACATCTTTCTCTGCAGTGACCATGTCTATGTTTTGAGTACTTTTTATTTTTAAACGATTCCCACAACCTGCAGTTCCGGTCTCTCTGTGTTTCAGACTGAAGACAGTCACTGTTCACTACCTCCCCAGACAAACACAGGCAGCTGTGCTTTCGGCATTTCTCTTTGAGCCTTTTAGCTGAGTTGTGTTCTCTTTTACAAAAGTACAGTAGATTACCTCTGCCATTGCTGCTGGACCTCTGACTTGAACAAGTACTGGGTGTTCTGTCAGGCGATGTGTCGGAAGGACTAGAACATGCATCTAGAGACAACTTTGGAGGACTTCTTTTGTAACTTCTGTTTCTACACCCAGACGCTCTGTTGGTCATACTGACATGGTTACTATTCAAAACCACACTGAAGTCCTGCCCATGGTCACTCCGACCCCTTACTGTGTAAGGACTAGAATTCCAGCTGAATTGACTTCCATCTTCAAAATCTGAATGAGGATCACAGGGAATCAGTTTATGCTTTTTAGTCCTAGGGATGTAAGGAGTAAAGGACAGGCCCTCATTTACATCATTTAGAACTACCCTTCGGCAGCTTTGCCAATGGGCCCTCACAGGTTCCTTAAGCTTGTTATCACTATTGTTTCCTACACAATTCTTTAGAGAGATATCAAGGTAAGCAGGCACTTCAGGATTTTTCATTTCTAAATCACTTGTACTAATATTGTGTTCACTTATGTTTGGCTCAGAATCATTGTATCCCAAATTATGTTTTCTCTGGAAATTTTCCCAATCTGGATTAGCTATTGTCTTTGGTTTCGGAGATTGATTATCTTCTTGGATCCAATTTTCTTGGTCTTTGATTAAACCTGAGACTTGGCTCTCTATTTTAGTCTTCATTTCTAAGGGCTCCTTAATCAATTTCGTTTTTAAGTCCTCTGGATCATGGCTATGCTTTGCGTTCCGGGAAATCTTAAAATCAAAATATAATGGGTTGCAGCCATAAGAGATACAGGGCTCTGTTTTGGTAAAGAGCAGAAGCTCTGTAGGCCACTGGAGAGTGGTGTGGCCATCCTTGCTTTGCACATGGAGATAAGGCAATGGTTTGGACTTCACATCACGTGAACATGCTTCTCTTATGAGCCTTTGCACATTTTTGCTAACTCTTTCTGTTCCATCTAAGTATTTTTCTCTCTTCTCCTTTCTGAAGTTGGAAACCTGATGCACTGGATCATTTTGCTCACTTGGCTCTAGTGATGGAAACTCATCCAGACATTCAAATACCCTGGCATCACTGTGCTTGTAAATGTTTGGTAGGCTGGAGGAAGCATATGCTTGGCATGCATGATTAATGCAGCTTTCTGAAAGGTTCTTCAATGTATTTCTAGTTTCTTTTTCTCTACTGGAATGAGTAAAATCCACCTCTGAAAGATGCATGTTAGATTTAGAGAAAGAAGAATGAATGCCAACCGAATCTTGTAAGGTTTCAACAGAGTCATTTTTGTCTCCCCAAATTTGAGAACTTATGGAGACACTATTGTGTAAAACACTCCCCAGAGGGCTTGATGAGATGTTTATATCTTCTTCCTTAGGGAGGCGGGTCCCCTCATTTGCAAACTTGCAGCACTTGCATTGCTCCACAGTTCGTTTTGTTTTATAGATGGGTGACTTGTTACAATCATGAGTTTCTTCTGTGTTCTCACTAAAAACTGATGCTGAAGATTCTAATTTTACATGTACTTTTTTGGAAAAAGAAAAGGATACTCCTGTCCGGTGATTTGCATTACTGAGATCTGAAGATATTTGTGGCACCCGCTTCCCAAACAAATAAAGTCTGTCCGTTTGTAACTGGTGTCGACTCTGCGTGGTAGACCGCTGTTTCTCGGAAATGCTCCTGGGGAGGTTCTTGCCTTTAAGCAAAAGAGCACTCTTCACACATGATGCTTTTCTGCCATTCTTAACTGGGAAAATTCCTTGCTGGAGTTGCTTTTCTATGGCTACCCTGGGGGCTTTGTATGCTGGTCCATTTCCAGAAACACTGTAAATACAATAAATATCAAAATGATTACGACATTAAATCTTATCCATATGTGAATATTTCATAGTGTTTCTATGGGGGGTCATCCAACTGCTTATAAACTCTGTCTACTGTGATATGACCATTTCACTGCACTTAAAACTCAGTAGGTCTGTGTTTCAAAGTGGCTATTTCAAATTGCAGCATTTAAGTGTATTCTTGTGAAATTAGCAAAAGGCAATAGCAGGTGAATATTTATGCTAGGCTGCCAAAGAAAATAATGTACTGCATTTATGCCACAATATATGTCTTCTAGAGCATATCAGTTTTTGTAATAAAGATTTAATATTCCTTCACAAAGAGTTTTCCCATGAGTACTTTCAGATTAAATAAGAAATTAAATGGAGTTAAGTCACTTCCAAAGTATAAAAATATACTTTGGATATTTTATTTTTTTGTATAAATTCTATCATTTTATAATTTTTGTTTTCTCTGATATTTTGTTCCAATGCTTTGTTTTAAAACTCTTTCATGTTAACTTCCTTGTAAATTGGAGTGGTTAGTTCTCCCTTTATAGCTTCTCACTATTTTGACTAATTGTGATAAATGTAAGTAACACATATTTATAAGCCATTTCAATACCTTCAATTATCTTGAAGTCTTTTATTTTGCTTCTTACTCACCAAAATATTTTCTTTCTACTTTATGTGTGTGTATGTGTGTGTGTGAGTATGTGTATAATCTTTTAGTGGCTTTAAAAAGATTATTTTTACTGAGCTTAATTAGTAATTCAACCAGAAATTGGGAAACATATATACATATATATGTGTGTGTGTGTATATGATAAAACTCTTAAAAGTATCTCATTGGGGTGCTACCTGTAAAATCTCTACTACAGAATAAGGCCTTACTGGGGGGCAGGCAATACAAATCGCAGCAATTATCCAGTTGTTTGTTTTGAGATTTCTTCTTTCTTTTCCTTTTTCTTTTTCACCCGTTCCAATACGTGTGTGTGTTGGCTTTTTCTATTTTAGAATTTTACTTCATTTTTATTCAGTCATTGGCTGCTGAAGCATACAATACTGAAACAGGTGGTGTCTTTTCTGCATGTAGTTAAATTCTAATGGAGAGGAGAGCTTTCTGAGCTTTTAGTCTGAGAAATTCTTTCTTATTGCCTTCACTTATAAGTATTTGGCCAACGAGCATAGAGCTCTAGAGTCACCGCTATTTTGTCCACCAAATTTCATGTGCTTTGCTTCATTTTCTTTACATGTTTAACATTGCAGACATTTAATTAGCCTCCTTTTAATCATCCCTAAAATAAATCTGCTTAAGCATTTGTATGATTTTATATTTTTTCATTTTCATTACTCTATTTTATTATATTTATTATAGACTATATTTTATCATGTTTATTGCATATAAGTTATATATCTATAACATTTTGCAAAATCATAGTTAACAGATTGATTTCTTTTGCTTAAGTTTTGCAAGTACTTCTGAGCACTTGCAATTTAACTTTATTTAGCTCGGACATTTCTCATATATTTCTGATTATTGGGTCTTGCTTGTCCTGTTTTATTTTTGTCCTGGAATTTACATGTTAAATGTATTGGCTCTCTCGAATATATGTTTTAGGTCTTATTATTTATTTCAGTAGTCCAGTGTCTTTGCCTTTTTCTCTAGTTCAGAAAGAATTTCTCATTTTTAATTTCTATTTTACTGATTCAATTTTTTTACAATGTCCAATCTGTTGTTTACTACATCTATGTAACTTTTTGATTGTTACATAAACAATAATTTCAGCCACCATTCAGTCTCTAAAAATTTCAGATTGTCCTCTCTTCATAAATTCATGACTATAGGTTTAAAGTTATACTGTTACCTTGAATCTTGTGGAAACTAAAATGAAAGATTGTATAAAACTATATTATTTTCCTTACAGTTACTATTTCATAATGAAAAGTTTCCTTTTATTCATCACATTAATCTTCTGTTTTGATTCTTTTAAAAAATGTCCTTTGGAGAGGGTATTTATGCCTGTTTACCATAAGGAATGAAGAGGGACCTTCTAAGATGTATGAGTTATTGATATGACTTCCAAATATAAAGGAAAGAGGAAGCATAGAGGTTTACTTAATTATTGGTCTTTTCAAGTGCTTGCAGTGTGGGGATGGAGGATGAGGTGCAGAAACATCTGCAGCTCTGATTGTTGCCTCAGTGCCAAAGTACTCTTTTCCGTATCTGCAGCTGCTCTTTGGATTGAGTAGGAGCTATATTTCTGTGTTAAGTTACCTTCTCCAGGAACTTCATTCAATCCAGTATTAGCTGCACTAGACTTAGCAGAAATTATTCCAAAAGCCTGGTGTATAAATATTATCATTCTACTCCTCCTGATTCCATTATGATGCACATATTTTACTATTTTTATATTCTCTCACTTTATTTTTTCCTTAATAATATTTTTACTTATTAGGCTGGTACTGTTTTGTGCATTTTCTTGCTTTGACTTATGTTAGTTTAAATGCTCTTTTCTATATTGCTATTTTATTTTACCATTTATCTCTCTAATGTGCAAGCTTCTTCCTGTTATATACTTTTAAACATTTTAAAGCTCTTTGCTCTTACTGTTTTTGTATTATGCTTTGCTTTACTTGTCCTTAATTTTTGTGCTTACTTTACAAGCCGATGTACATTTATCATATTTTCTCACAAGTTTTAACATTTTATTATTAACTTTTTTTTACCTTTTATTTTTCTGCTTTAAACTTTTGACCTCATTGCTTTATGAACTTTACAAGCTGATGTACATTTATTATATTTTCTCACAAGTTTTAACATTTTATTAACTTTTTTACCTTTTATTTTTCTGCTTTAAACTTTTGACCTCATTGCTTTATGAACTTGAATTTCCTTATCTTAAATCTATCTTATTTTTATTATTTTGGAAAATTCTAATTTTTTACCTTTGTGATGTTTTAAATAATATTTTAATACAAGTTTATGACTTATAACCAAAGGTTTAATTTTTATTGTTATATCCTTATTTATGATTCAGTCCCTCCTCTAGAACTTTTCAGTTTCTGTGTTGTTTACCTAATTATTTTCATGTTATCTATATCATCCTACTCAGAAGCTCTCATTATGAGAGTAAAGGACAAAGAAAGGTGTCCAGAGAAGGAGTCATACAGTTGATTTATTTTTTATTTCATTTCTTACTTTCATTTGTCAATTCAGCTGCCAAAATAAAATATTTAATTATGCTATTAAGTGAATTCCCTTAGGCCATGAGACAGCTTAAGCAGAGAGAAAAATTGTGGAGGCAGATGGTGGGTAGTAAAAAATAAATTAATTAGTTTTCTTAGTCCCAAGTTCTGTAGATGAAACACCTATTGTTTTTCTAACAATATGAGCAGGTGGGGACCTAGAAAGCCTACCTGCTCTCTAGAGGATATGCTTAGGTTTGTATTTGTGTAGTTAATAAGATTTCCAAAGGGACAGCTAACCCCAATAGGGTCAATTTTTAAATTATTTTTAATTTGGAAGACACTTAATGAGTAGTGTTGCAAACTTAGAACTTTTAAACAAAAGCACCATCACCATTACTTTCATTATTATGAACACTCCTCTGATCCTTTATCCCAAAAGAAAACATGGAATGAGTTGAGTCAAAATGTAGAAGTGTGACTACTTTCATAATAAAGAAATATAACCAAAATTATGTTTATTAAGGCTACTTGGATTTTCTGTTTTATACCCTTAAGGGACCTCTCTAATAAGTGTCTCTCTATAGTGAGACTTGTTCTTTTTTTTAATAATCTGACTTATGGTACCTCATAAGCAATCACCCAGGAATTAACATGTAACCTAGATTTTTTTTCTTGCAAGCTACCATTATAACATTAGGTATTATTTCTAAGCTCTGTTTTGACAAGGACTGTCTAATATCTTACTTACAGCGGTTTTGAATAACATATGTTAAGATCCTCAGTGTGTTTTAGAGAAAAAGCTCAGCACCAAATGTGCGTTCTGTTTCTGGAACCTCATAGCGGGCATCTTTGTAGTAACCTCCCCTCTGGATATGTGGTTTCCAACCTTCATTTTTCCTTCTTACAAAATTCCTCACTTATTTTTAACATAATTATATTTTATGTATTCCCATAATTTAAATTATTCTAAGATAAATCATGTACAAATACATGTATATATGAAAGATTAATTCTAAAAATAAATATCTTTACAATAAAAACTGAGGGTCTAATAGTTTATGGTTACAATTGAGTCATTCACTTTCACACTCATTGTATATTGCTTTTTAAATTAATTTTTGGGGGTGACAATGGTTGATAAAACTACATAGGTTTAAAGTGTACAATTCTACAAAACATCATCTGTATGTTGTATTGTGTGTTCACCACCCAAAGTCAAGTCTCCTTCCATCACCATTTACATCTTTCTTCACCCTCTCCAACCTCCCCTACCCGCTTTTCCCTCTGGCGATCACCACACAGTAGACACTGTCTATGATGGCTTTGTTTGTTTGTTTGTTTTTGCTTAATCCCTTCACCTTTTTTCATCCAATCCCTGACTCTTCCTTCCCTCTGCTCTCTGTCTGTTTTTTGTATCTTTGAGTTTATTTCTATTTTGTTTGTTTATTTTGTTTGTTTATTTTGTTCATCAGATTCCACATATAAGTGAAATCACATGGTGTTCTTCTTTCTTTGCCTTATTTCACTTAACATATACATTGATTTTTACTTAAAAAACAGAGGCTTAAATTCTGGCACAAAGCTATAAATTTCACAATTCACCAGGTTGCTGTCAACTACCTTAATTAGCTACATTGGTGTTCTACATTATGATTCATAACACAAGTCAAAATTTGCAAATTTAATTGAATTTTAGGTAACAAGCTCATTACTTTGAGACATTCAGCAGTTCCAAACTATGTAAAACTTATTTTTCAACTGTGAGAATGTGTTAGTGTATCCTTGCTATAATTATCAATTTAAATGGTAAGACTAATTATATCTTATTTGTCCAGATAATGATAATGTCATTTATTCTAGATTTAGGTATATACAGGGAATGTACAAAAGATTTGTTTCCTCTCAAGAAAAAGATGCATTGTTATTTATGGTTTTTAAAACTGTTCCACAAAACTTAATTATTTAAATGCTATATAGGTCCATTTGAATCAAGTGAATATAATACATGTTAGTATATTAGAATCATTTTTTGGATCATTTCATTGAAGAGCACATTAAATTAATGCTATTAGGAACAGAAAGATATCAGATGCCAAAGTAATTAATTTATGAACCTTTAACTGTTAGGAACATTTGCCCTCAGACATGTCTGTTGATTATGTGTAATTTGTTTATGCTGTTACAACAAGTCAAGTGAATTTATCACTGAAATTTCCTCGGAGGTTGAAAAGAGTTTCGAACAATCTGAGGTACCTCTAATTCTTACCATTCAGTCCGTTGCCTTAACTCAGCTAGCTCATGAAGTCGTTTAAGTGCTTTTTCTTGTTTCTTCTCATCTTTCCATGACTTGGAAGCTACATTTCGAGCAAATTCCCGTTGCTTTAATTCTTTTAATCTCTGTGGATGAAGGACAAAAATAGAAAGAATGCTATAAATAAATAGTGCATTATTTTCCTTCCACAATGCTCCATACTAAGTTTTGTGCTGTGTGCAGAGGTGACTTTCTGGATAGGGAGAGTAAAAGCATCTTCTCCCTCAACACTGTTCTTGGTTCCAAGGTAAATTCCGTTTTCAGCTGGATTGTCTATCAAAGCTTGTCATGATCACTATGGAAATGTGCTACAAAGCTGTACCCAGTCCTTGCTAGGCCCACCCTGGCTACATAACTGCAGTAATATGTGTGCTTGTGAAAAATATAAATGGGAAAAATGAGCACTATGTGAGTGGGTGTGAAGGGAGAGGAGATTATGTGATGTACTTCCCTCCACTCACTACCCCCCACCCTCTCACGTGTAAAAGATACTCTTATTCATGAAAACTGATGCTGTTAAGTATGTGGGTGAAGTGAGCTTGTTTTAGTAAAGAGCATCTGTTACTGTGAAAGATTTGGTTCAAAGCTCTGAAGGTGATTCCCAACTCATTTTTTTACCTGGTGGAAATATTTATCCAATGCAGGTTTCTATATTGTATCCAGGAGGACAAAAAAATGGGTAAGGGGTTTAAAATCGGGATAAAGGGTTGGCCTTCCTTGATTTAAATTAACCTACCCCTTTTTAAATTAATCTTAGCTTACATGCAAATTTGATTATACTCATCATGTGTTTGGATTTCTACTTCAGAATCTGCCAGTAAGTACCTCTAATGATGTTGGGCAAGTTGAGAAACAGCCACCAATGAGTATCTTGAATAAAGTTTGGGGCTTACTCCTGAACTGGGAGTGTATGTAAAGATTTGCCTCTCTTAGTCCACACAAAGTGATGTTAAACTGCCTGACATGTGTATCCATTTAATTTACATCCCAAATCAACTATAAAAGATGTTTCCCAGGAGTGGCAAAGCCACAGAGCTATCAAGTGAGGTATTAACGCTGCAGTAGAGTATATCTCACCCACAGAGGAAGGGACGAGACCTTTAATGATCATTAGCTTCACCGAAGAGAACATGCTGGTGGGAGTCGGTGGCCAGACAGTGCGTGTAGGCTAAGCATCTGAAGGAGGAGGTGGGCCAGCCTTTCAAAAAGAATATTCTGAGCACAAAGAACAAGAGTTTCCCAGAACTAGAAAGAGCCACATGGAGAAAGTGAAGTCAATATGAATTCAATTTTTGGCAAAAACTTCAGAACATTCTGAGAAGTAGAAAATTTCAAGAAATAAAATTATGGCTCTTAGGTTATCAGGAAACAGAAAGATCAACAGTTCTCTGAAGTTGATAAACAGGGAGTCGAAGCCTTAAAGGATGGCCTTGGTCAGAAGACAGAAAAGGGCTTATAAATTCCCCACTCCTGCTTAGCTCCCTCCTCACACTTCCTGAAACTCCAAGGGCATCTAGTTCTTGGAGTAAAGTCCTATTTTTTGAACAATAACAATGACCTTTTGGGAAATTTCCTACATAATTTAAAAACCCACATAAATGCAGTTCAACTGTGTAAAAGAGAAATGTCTACTCGGTAAAGAGAAGAGGGTCTTTTTAAAACTCTCAGTTACTACTGAATACAAAATACTCTGTACTATATTAATTTACTACTTGATATTATAAGGGAATAAAATCTGAATAGCCTATGAGAGGAAATTAATTAATTTACTCTCGACATCTGATACCTGACTCACTGGAATCTTATTTCAGACTTCCAGGTATACCCGTTCCTTTCATCAGCCTCCCAGATGTCGGGACTGTACCTCTACCTCTGAGTTACAGACATGATTGAGAATTCCGTCTCATTCATCCAACAACAAATATTCTTAACTTCTACTAGGTAATGAAGATGTAGCAATTTAAAAATCAGGTATATTCTCTTTTAGGGAGACAGACAGGTGAACAAATATCTGTCTGATAGCGCTGACTTTTTGATCAGGATTGAACACCAGATACTTTGCATATACAGAAAGTTAAAGGCAGGCTTGGGGGTGAGGATGAAGATTTGTTGCATTGAGGAAGTCGGCAAAGTTAAAATGCTTCCAAGAATTACACTGAAATCTGGAAGCGGAGGTTTTATTTAGAGACATCTAGCAGATTTGGCTTAAGGGAATGCTGAACGCTCCAGACTGCACAGAGCGGGGAAACAGAGACCTGTGGACAGATCCCCTTAACTTCAGCAGACTAATTAGTAGTGCATGTGCATGAGCAAATTGCTCCAGGCCTAGAAAAGCACCAGCTGAAAAATTTAAAAGCAAGAATGCCTCGCATTCATATATGGTCAGGAATAATGCCATTTCTTACCAATAAAATTGGAAAAACTCACGGGACATTGAGTATAGAACTCAGGGAGGCCCTGCTTCAGTAAAGGATAATTAACCGTAGATTGAGTACTACTTTGGATTTGCCTAACAAGTCATAAAAACAAGGATGAATTTGATTCTAAGTAGCTTAGCTGTGTATCTGAGCCTAATTCAAAAATATTCATAGAAATACAAAAGTAGTCAACAAAAACAAGGAAAAATCAATATAATATAATATCCAGTCAGAGATTATTAGGAATGTAAAGAACCAGGAAAACACAGCCAAAATCAGCATCATCATCATCATCAACCAATCAAGGCCAGTACAGAACTGATATAGATGCTAAAATGGACAAGAAAGTAAGTTAAAGCAGTCACAACTATATACCACATGCTTTTCTAGGCCTGGAGCAAATTACACACACGTGCACTACTAATTAGTCTGCTGAAGTTAAGGGGATCTGTCCCCAGACCTCTGTTTTTCCCCCTGTGTGTAGTCTTGAGCCTCAGCATTCCCTTAAGCTAAATCTATGGCTAGATGTCTCTAAACAATACCTCTGCTTTCAGATTTCAGTGTAATTCTTTTTTTTAAGATTTTATTTATTTATTTTTAGAGAGGGAAGGGAAGGAGATAGAGAGGGAGAGAGGAGCATCAATGTGTGGTTGCTGGGGGTCATGGCCTGCAACCCAGGTATATACCCTGACTGGGAATCGAACCTGCGACACTTTGGTTTGCAGCCCGAGCTCAATCCACTGAACTATGCCAGCCAGGGTTTCAGTGTAATTCTTGAAAGCATTTTAACTTTGCTGACATTCTCAATGCAACAAATCTTGACCCTCACCCCCAAGCCTGCCTTTAAAAAATAGAAATGAGATGGTGACCTACTGGACAAATGTAATTAAAGCCTTTGAAAAGGGGGAAGGGGACTTTTTCAGCTATAATAAGTGAAAAGTTTTCAAATTTTCTGAAAACTCTATACCCCCAGATCTCTCAACAAACCTCAAGCAAAATAAACATGAAGAAAACCACATCCAAATCTTTTCATAATCACATTTTTCAAAATTAGGGAAAAAAGTGAAACTTTAAAGAATACCCAGAAACTACATTACTTCTGTAGAGAAAACAAAATAGTAAGATGGCAGAAAAATTCTCACTGGAAACAGTTCAAGTGAGAATACAATGAAGCAACATCTTTAATTTTCTAAAACCATGTTTTAGACTTGTCAAAATAAAATTTCATACCCAGTGAAATATCTTTTAAAAAAGAAAGTGTCAGACAAAGACATCAGACATGGAAAGGTGAAAGAATTCAACAGCAGCATATCCACATGTAAGAAACATTAAAAAATATTATTGGGCAAAAAAAGAAGATAATACCAGATTGAAATACATGTCTATACAAAGTAGGATGAACACCAGAACTTTTAACTACAGGATATATAAGGCACATTTCTTATTATTTATATGTATTAGTACTGCTTCAGCAAAAACAATAGCTATGCTTTTGGGGTTTGTAACAAATTTTTATGTAAAATGTTTGACAATGACAGCAAAAAGTTCAGGGGGAAGAAATAACAGATAAATGTGAAAGGTATTATTCTATACAGGAAATGGTACATTAACAATTGATAATGATAAGTTAAAGAAGTGTATTAGACTTCCTATAACAGCCATTAAAATAATAAAACAAAGTGTTTAGCCAATAGAACAACAAAGGAGATGAAAGAAAATCATTATATTTACTCAGTCCAAAAGAAGGCAGAAAAAAGTAAAAAGGAAGTTAAAATACATGGGACAATTTTACAACCTATAACCAGATAACTAAAATCTAAACATGTCACAAGTCAAATCAAATGTAAATGGTCTAAATACTGGAATTAAAACATAGATAAGTCAGTTTGCATTAATAAAGCAAGTTCTAACCATATGTTGACTTCACAAACAAACTTTAAAAATAAAGACAATAGATTAACAGAAAAGGATGTAAGGAGATTACAAATGTGGCCCTTTTGGAAAAGGTTATACTAGATGATCATGCCTATTATAAAGGATCCTTCCAAGAGCTGATTTGCCTAATGAAAAGAGGATTGTTTGACCCTGGACAGATAAGGAGAACTTCTAAGAATCTAGAGTTCAAATTTTGCCAAATTCATATTTTAGCTTGGGTTTCCTCAAGTGTCTACTTTTTTTTCTTGATCTAACAAAAATACACTTATTTAAGTAATGCCACGTACTATAATTATAAGTAATCTTACTCAGTGTAAACAAAACAGTAGACCAGTTAGAAAAAAATCAAAGTTCTTCAAGGGTACATAGTAAATCGATCAGCTCTTATTGAGAACAATGCAAGACAAATATATTTCAATAAAAATCACAACCTAACATGTTTATAAAAAATTTAGAGAACTTGGAGGAAGGAAGACAGTAGTACCTAGCAACAGGGGGAATAAAACAAAGCATCTCATTTCCATAAGTGTTTGGAAGGCGGAGAACACTGTGTAGGTTTTAAGAGAAGGATTCTAAAATCAGCCAGGCTGAATTTGTACCTTGTCTTTGACATTCACTAGTGTTGAGACTGAGAAAAGTTCTCAGTCTCCCCTAACTTCAGCTTACACATTTTTAATTTTACGAACTATCAGTGTTTACCATGTAGAGTTCTTGAAATTATTTGCACTGGGAAAGGTAAAACGCTGTGCACAGCACCTGATATACAGCAAATGCTCAGTGAGCAGGAACTGTTACCACTTTTAGAGGGACGGTACAAATTTATGGAACTTTGCGAAGCAGGATGAATAGGAGCTCTTTTTAAGCGGCAATGGGAGCCATTAGGGCCACTTCATTCATATTCTTACTGAAAGTAGAGGATATGAGTGGTTTTCATCTGGACATCTGGACAATTTTACAAAGCTGAAAAATGTAGTATTTTCTAAAGGAGAAGACAGAAAAAGGAAGCATTTTGGATGCATGACTCATTCTTGCCCAGAAAAATTTATATTGTTTAATTGAATCATTTGTAATTTCTGTAAGTTTAAAATCATATGTCACTACTGAAGAAAATTATAAAATTTGGATTCAAGTATGATTTGTTACAGATCTTCTTTGCTGTATCTGATTGGAAGCTTGCCCTTGGGTATTAATATTGTACTATCCAAAATGGATATCAGTCAGAAAAGAGAGACTAATATTTCCTAGAGAGAAATAGGAAACATCTAGGTCATGTCCTTGCATTTTTTTAAAGGCATTTGAAAGAGAAATGGCAGAGCAGATGTTCTGGTCCTGAGGAGAGGCTCCTGTGCTCTTTGCCAAGATCAAAAGCAATGCAGTACTGGGCTGATGCAGCGGCCAAACTTTCACAATGAATTTTATCCTCTCTCAGCCAATAAACAAAAGACAGCTTATGGAGATATATTTGCTAAAATACATTTATGGAATATTTGTAATTTAATTTTCTTCTCATTAATTTTAAAAGCACACTCTGAGTAATTTTTATTCCCCTATCTGCCAACAAGAATGCTTGTCCCTTGCATTGCAAGCAGATTTCAGCTGTGAATAAATAAATGAAGAGGAAAAAATTGATCAGGTCGGTGGGTCTCTGTGTGTTCCTGATATTACTGCTTACCAGTTAGACCATGTACGTGAACATCTGCCCACTCCAGTGACCACTCCCTGTTCAAGTTCACTGAAGCTGAACACGTGTGAAATGAACCTACTCAAGCATAGCTGTCTTTCCTCCCTTAAGCAGAGTAACACCTTTCATCCTGTACTTTCTTTTTTTTAAAGATTCTATTTATTTATTTTTAGAGAGGGAAGGGAGGGAGAAAGAGAGAGAGAGAAACATCAATGTGCAGTTGCTGGGGGTTATGGCCGGCAACCCAGGCATGTACCCTGGCTGGGAATCGAACCTGCGACACTTTGGTTTGCAGCCCGTGCTCAATCCACTGAGCTACGCCAGCCAGGGATCCATCCTGTACTTTCATCCATAGATCCCAGGGGACTTTCACAGGCATTAAGGGTTTTCACCACAGCACAGCAAAACCCTAATGCAAAAGGTCAAAATGATTAACCCTGTTTTAGAGATGAAGAAACAAACACTTAGAAGGTTAAATGACTTGATCTACACCAAAGGAGAGAGGAAGAACTGTGGCTCGAAACAGAAAGCCTAGTATTTATGAGAGTAAGGCAGATTAAGAAAATTTTTTTATTAAATGCTTTGGCAGACATGTGCATCTCCTTAACAATGATCTAGAATGGCAGAGGGTATAATGTAGACAATGTGATCAAAATATGAGAATTAAATGACATAAAAAGTCTTCATTATTTCTCAGAAAAATGCTCTATATTGAAGTAGGATTAGTTGTTTTTCTGCTATTTTGCATGTCATTATCTTTTATGTGATCTGGTAGCTATACAAACATAGATAATGAAATGAACTAAAATATTGTTTAAAAATCTCCCATCTTAGACACTACAGTGAGAGCTACTAACAAGGATGATTTCACCTGATGTTCTAGAATCAAAGCATCTGAGATTTTCCCTCATGGGATTCCTTGCTCCAAATACCAATTATGCCACAAGCAGGCTAAGAATGAGTAAGGAGAAATGATACTCTGCCTCCATCTTCTTCTTCATAAGTGCTAAGTTAAATATTTTACGACTGAATCTGGACAATTCTCACTTGTGCTGAAATATAAATTGCGGGGCTCTAATTCTAATTGCTCTGAGCAGCCCGCTGTGCTGTGACAATCAGGACTCAGGGCAATTTTGTCAGGCTCATTTCTGGACCCCATCATGGGCTGAGTCCAATGTTTAGGAGAAACACAATCCAGCCCGAAGACTCCACTGCCTCGGCACTGGTTTGGTACTCTTTCTAGAATGTAGCCCATTCTAGAAATGTGGTTCATGTAAAAGAAATTTCTTCATAACCCAACTAGTTTGGGGCCACCTCCATAGCTGTGGGTGGGGCATATATTCAGGTGCTTAAGGTATGTGCCTGAGCCTCCGCTCCCAAGGCCCAAGACCCCCTGAGAAGTCCTCAAATGGCAAATGGACAGCTCTAGTGTTCCCACGACTTCTCAGGAGTTACCCAAACCCTTCCATCCTTTAGCTATTATGGTCAGGATTTAAGTCAACTGCAATACCAGACACAAACCTTTATTTGGTTAAACTGCAAGATTTATTTATTTTATGCACCAGGGCATGACCAAAGCTAAAATCTGTAGTGCCCTGAAAAGCTATATTACATCAGGTAAGAATATAGCTCATACTATATTAAAATCAATATCTCTAATGGCTGCTGTTGTGAAAAGATTAACAGTTACAAAGAAAGTCCTTCAGCGGTGAGTAAATGGGAATCCCTGTCCAGGATGGGTTAGTAGAAGTCAAGGGGGTTTTAATCTCTGCTGTTCTCCACGTTCACAGGAGGTAAGAATGTATCTGCCACATTAGAACAACAGCAATTCCCATGAAGTGTGAGCAGAGAGTATGTTCAGGTCTGGGCAAGTCCATTGCCAGAATGAGCTAATGAAAACTCATTAATTAAAGACTTCAGGAAGACTCACTGAATGAAGCCTAACTTTGCTAACAAATCAAGCCTTGGCTATTCCCAATGAATAGATCCTACAGAGGTGTTAAATGTGCAGCTAATTTTTGGAACCAAACAGACGGAAACATTTCTTATTTCAAGTGTTAAACTGACACTGTTCACAGAAAACAACATTAAGCAGATAAGAGATTCATGGCCTTTTCCATACTTTGCCTATCTTCTTTCAAAAGGTACTACTGAACAAAGAATTAAGGAAAATACTGATAGTTAAGTGAAGAATATCTGGATGTTCCAATAATAAGGATCATCATATTTACATAACACTGAAAAGGCTCATTGGTTTTGGATACACACACACGCACACACATATATCAGGTAAAACTGATTAGTATTCTTTTAAAGCACTTTTATTCTATTTTTGCTTTCAAAATTAAAAGTCCATTTATTAAGTGCATTGTAGGAAACATGTCACATGTATCATTGCTAATGGTAAGAGCTTAGGAAACTGAGATTTTAGTTGATTATCTACTTGAGAAAAAATGAATTTTAGGCGAGGTAGTGCAAACATTTTCCTCCTTCATTTTTTTAAAAAATTCTTTTCTCCTTAAATAACCTGGATTTTTATTTATTTTTATAACAGAATTTATTCTTAAATTTTTTATTTCCCAGACTTATTCTACTTTTTCTTTACAAAAAATGTAAGTAAAAAAATTAGTTTTTAACAATTGTTTTCTACAACTTTACTTCAGTTATTTTCTCAATAATTATTACTTCTTTGAAAAGGAAACAATTGGCTAGGAAAAGTTATTTTAAGATTAAATTATTTGATCTTTATCAGTATTCATAGCTATTTCTACTCAAAAATAACTTTTCATATGTTCTTTCTTTAGTGATTGCAAATGCTTCTTGGAAAACTATTCCAAATGAATGTATTACTACTAAGATCAAATTTATACTTTGATTTAAAATGGCAAGATACTTTATAAATCTTAAATTTTCAAAACACTGAGTCATAGTTTTTTAAATTAGTCATTTCAAGTTTTTCAGTAAAAAATATCAGTTACACAGAATATAACATAAGCGTGTCATTATGCAAATTTATAATATTTGTATAAAATTTGGCCAGTGTTTAAATGACTTAAAATTTGATAAATGTTATTCACTATTTTAAAATTATTACTACAACAAAGAATATGTTTAGTTATGCCTATACTTCTTCTAGCACTATATGCATAATTCTTAGTGTATTTTATATCTCCAAACATATTTATTACATAACTTTTAAGTTGAAATACAGAAGCACTAAGGCAGCTTAGATTCATTTTGCTTTTTAAAAAATAAAACAAGCTCATTTATAAAGAACATAATGCAATCATTAAAGAGTCTCATTTCTTCACTTTTCAAACTATGAACATCAGAATATTTTATAATATGATACCCAGTAGTATTGGGTATAGAAGAAAACAGCTCATTCATTCACTCTCGTGAAAGTATAAACTGATACAATCCCTCCAGAGGGTAGTTTGACAATAGCAATTATATTTCTCTATGTATCATTTGCCTATGTATCATTTCTCTATGTATCAAACTGCTGATACATTTGCTATGTATCAGCAGTTTGACTTCTAGAAATGTATCCCTCAGATATAATTACACATCTGAACAAAAGCTGTTCCTTGTAGTATTGATGGAATTAAATTTATGGTGGGGGGGCGGGATGGAACCCTGTTTAATTGCTGAGTCCTTGTTCTTAACCAGGACTAAAATTGCCTCTGATAGCTTCTTTTGGGGAATGATAGCCAACTTATTACCATGTCTATATGCTGTATTATATTGTATTTCTTTGTATATGTCTCTTCCCTACCCAGAGTACTGAAATTAGCTCAATTAAAATTTAAAAAGAGTCTACTACATTACTTTTGCTGTTGTTGTCGCCTTAAGAAATATTTGAGTAAGAGAAAAATTCATCAAACTCAGTGTCTAAGGAATTAGTAGCCTCAAAATTTTATCTTCTCAACACCAGTCACATAATATAACAGTTTTAACATTTGAGATGAGGCTGTTTGAAGCAGCTCAAAATTAAAATTCACAATTGTTGAGTCAAAGTAAAATCAAATATTATTCAACTCTTGAATAATAATTCAAGAGTTGAGCAGAATAAGAGCAGAGTGAGACACAGGCAACATAAAGGGTGGGATTCTTGGCCTTGGTGAAGACATCATGGGGTTCTTTCCATTGCCGTCTTTATGAAATATTCTATCTGCTTTCACGTTTAAATCTCTGGTAAATACCATGAGATACAACTAAAATGGAAGAAGGTATTTAGTTAATGTCATTATGTAATTATCTGAAATTTTCAGTTCAAGTAAAAGCCATCCTCTTTGATAGCTGAATTGGTTATTAGAGACAAATTATGCCTGGAGGTAAAACCTATTTGGACAACCCAGTTATCAGGAGCTATTTGGTGATGTTCTTTATTTACCCCTTATTTCATTTGGCCTACATTTAATAAAATTCCCCAATTGTTGTTAACCACAGTAATTCAAAATTTGGACACAAAATTATTAAATTTATTAAAAGTGGTTACTTCAGAAGGCCATACTTTTAATTATCCTTAAAAACCCCACAACCATTATTTGCTTTACAAATTATTAGAATAAACATGGAGATCACAAAAAGGTATGTATCATTATTCAGGTATAATTAAATAGTTATGGTCTTATAAGTAAATACACTTCATATGAACTCTCAAATAAATACTAATGTATTTATCTCCCTTTGGAAATTAAAACCAGAGATAAGAAAAATATGAATATATAAAATACCCTGCTGAGGATTCAAATCTATCAGCAAAGCTCTTGTTTCCCTTAGGGCTATACAATATTTATGTGTATCATATTTATTATCATGGTGAAAAATTGAAAATAATCAAGAAGTCTAACTATAGAAGTTTGGTTAAAAAATATGATACAGGCATTTGATAAAATACATGCCACCAAAAAAATCTCTGCTGAGGAAGAATACTTAATTACCCTGGAAATGCACATTGTGACAGATACACTATTTACTCAAAATTACACCCTATTACCTTCTTCATTCCTTGCTTCCTTGCTAACACAACTTAATTTGTTTTAGAAATCAATCATGTAGCAATTCCTTGAACTCAGATAAACATTTGCCCCTGCTCTTGCCACAACCATAAACTCACTACTATAATTTAGCCAAAAGAAATTCATAGCAGACTAAATTCTCGGTTTCCATATTAAACCAAATAACCTAGTGGCTACTGTGTTCCCTTTTGCAAGGTTTTAAAGTATTTTACAATTACACATGTACAATAATTAGAAAAAACACAAAGGAAGGACAGCATCGAAGTACTAAGTAAAAGGCTCAGGTAGAAGTGCAAGTGCTACCATTTGCAACAGTGTAGATGGATCTGGAGAGCATTATGCTAAGGGAAATAAGCCAGGTGATGAAACACAAATAGCATATGATCTCACCTATAAGTGGGACCTCATCAAAAAACAAACAAGGGAGCAAAATATAATCAGAGACATTGAAATTAAGAACAAACTGACAGTAACCAGAGGGGAGGGGGGAGAGGAATAATAGGGGAAAATAGGGGAAGGACCATCAAGGAACATGTATGAAGGACACGTGGACAAACCAAAGGGGGGTAGGATCAAGGGTAGGAAGGGGGGTTGGCTGTGGTGGGGGAAAATGGAGACAACTGTACTTGAACAACAATAACAAAAATGTTTAAAAAAAGTACAAGTTCTGGAAACATATTAACTCCTTTACTCTTCAAAAGAATTGTATGACATAGATGCTCACTCCCATTATTATCACTCCCATTTTATAGCTAGAGGATGACTAACAGATTTATAGAATTTATTTGCAGTCCAAGCTGCCTGGCTCCCAAACCCTGGCTCATGACACCTCTGCTCTATTTTCTCTGGTAGATTCTTTGTGTGCTTTGCAACCCATCATGACATTGCCACACTCACAGGGCCAAGACTTTTAAATTACACTTCAAAAGTTATATTTTTCAATTCCACGTACCTGTAGTTTTGAAGACATACATCTATGAAAGCTTTGAAATGTTCATTTGGGATTTAGCATCTAAAATTTATCACCTGTCTTCTACTCGGTTAACAGTGAAACCTCTTGGATACAATTCAACTCCAGAAAAAATATTATTTACTAGAGTAAGCATCTAACCAGGAAGTATCTTTGCTTTTTTCCAAAGACATGTGACTTATCATAAGGAAAGGCGATTATGCTTCTTATTATACTTCAGTCCAATTTAGTAATTCCCAACTCAGGTTTGTCGCAATCTAGGGTCTTAGAAAAAATCTTAAGGAGTTTTGTAAAATGCTTCCAAAGTTCTCAAAAAAATTAATTAAACTCACTTTAAGCAAGTCTGATCCAGTATTCTGAGCAGTATTGTAACCAAGCTCAGGTCTGGATGTCTATATGAAAGCCAATACCCAAGAGGCAGGTGCTGATGTAAAGGGAAGTGGTTTATCTTCAGATGCTAGCCTCCTAGAAGTTGGGGGACTCTTGTCTCAAAGCCCATCTCTATTTCTCAGTGGAGGTGAGGTTTTTGTGAGGAGGGAGAGGGGAACAGAACAAAGAGATTGAGGGAGAGGGGTGAACTGCCCACTCTAACAAGGCAAGTGGTGGTCTGGTGTGCATCGTCCTGGTTTAGTCATCCTGGACTCATATCATTTGACTTTATACTGTCCTGGCTCCACGGCTGAAGGTCAGCAAATCCCCTGGAACTAAAATGCCTGAAGGTTGGAGTCTGTATCTTTTGAAGCTAGTTCCTAGGATTCTTATACAAACATGTCATTTATCTACAAGCTGCATATTAGTCAGAGTCAGCACTTACAGACATGATGTCAAAGGAATGGTGGGGTGGGTCACAGTTCTCCCCTATTACAATCCCTATTGTCATGGTATGATGATAAATTTGGTATTTTTTATTTTAATAGTTTATTTTTATTGAATTTTTCCATTACCATTTATCCCCCTTTTACCCTTCCTGCCGCAGCCACAGCGGAGTCACCCAGGTTGTTGTTGTTGCTGTTCTCTGAGGCACTGAGCTAGGCATTGTGGGTGAGAGAGATAAAAAGGATCATCACCCAACTAAGAGCGCACAGAGGGAAAGGAGATATGCACATGGTCTCCAACAAGTATGGTTTCACTTGTTAGTGACAGGAATCTACTAAAACTAGGGATGATTTCGTGGAACGGTCCAGGGTATCTCTTCTCAGAGACTGGGGCCACAAAAGGGACAAAGACCAAGAACAAGGAAAATTATGAGCTGATTGTTTTATCTGTCAATTGATGATTACATGATCTCCCATCTCCTTTTCTCTGGGCACGCAGGTGTCATTCTCCTGTGTCTCCGCAGCATGCCTTCCTCTGTTTTGCAGTGTATTGGAGCTGAACACGGCCATTCCAGGCTTGGGCTTTGCAATGCCCCAAAGTGACAGATTCTCTAACTCCAATTTCTAACCATGGAGCGAAAGAATGTACCTGGCAAAACTGGGGCCAAGTTTCCATCCAAATCCCAATTACCCGTGACAGAGTGTGTAAGAGCGGTGGCTTAAATCTCACTTAGCAGGAGTTGCAGGTATAAGCAATGAGACAAAGGATGAGAACAAGTTCTCTAAGGATTAGGGGCAGGGCAGAGGAGAAAATGTTTAGCATAGGAAATTACCGAGTGTTTGGTTACATGCACAATCTTCATGTACAGCAGGAGGTGATAAGTGTGCAAGAGACTTAGACAAATTGTTATAACAGTGAAAATGTTAAGAGGTTATTTTGGTCATATATATATTACATATATAGTGATACATGTGTATTATAATATATACACAAACAACTGCAATAATAACACAATATTCAAGTTGATTGTCCAAGCTGATGTCAAGAGTTTTTCAGATATAATTGGAGCATTGAAAATGAGCATTGATAAAGATATCAATATCTATGTTTAATTTAATGCTTAATTTATGCCAAATATTGTTATGAAGTATGTCAGTGCATTACCTTACTTGATTTTTAGAACAAAACTATCAAGTACATCTTATTATTTTTCACATCTTAAAGAAAGAGTGATTGGCCCATAGAGAAGGTAAGAACTTGCCAGAGATCACACATTTCTAGAACAAAAGAGGAAGGATTCCAACCTGTGTTACTTTAACTAGTTCTCTTAACCACATGCATTAATACTATTTCAAGCTCTGATACTAACAGAATTTTGTTAATGTTTCATGGAAGACTGCAAGAGAAAATACAAAGTGATGGTAAAATCCTTCTAGAATATTCAAGAAATGCAGAGGAGCTCTTTATACCTGAAATATAGGATGTATAAGAAGAGACTGACTAAGCCCGAAGGACAAACCTGGTCCTGGGCATGGTGGGGCAGGACAACAATGCTGAGCCCCTGGGAAGTTAAAGAAGTGGCTCTTGAGGAAAGTAAGCATGATGCTGGTGAATGTGGTTTACAGAGCAGGTGGGGAGGAGAAAATGCGTCATGACTTTCTGGCAAGCAGACAATTGTGCTGCCCTGACAAGATCATCTACCACAGTTCACTTTATTTAGTTGACATAAATAATAAGCATCTTGAAGCCATTCATGAATGGAGTTGGGTAGAGAAGAGAGCAACTAAACTCTAATGAGGTAAAAAGCTGTCAAAATAAATGAGTGGTAAGCTTAGGGCATCTATGCTGTTCCTTGTCTATCAAGTGTTTTCATTCCAGAAAAAAAAAAAAAAAACAACCCTCAGAAATTGCAGAAAAATGCCAGTTTCTGAAATTCTCTACTTAAATGCCAGATGACTTTTCTCAATTTCCTATCTATCAGCAAGTCCTGTTGGACTCTCCCTTTAAAGTATAGCCTATATTAATAGCATTTTTTCACTCAATGCTTCCACCTAACCCAAGCCATCATTATACCCTTCCTGGATACCACAGTAAATTTCTAGCTGGTCTCTCACCTGCCAATTTCACCCTCTCTCACTTCTACCCACCATTCACAAAGAAAACAAAGCAATCAGTTCAAGGTATCATTCAGATTAAGCCTCCCAGTTGATTAAAACTCATCAGTAGTTTAGAAGTGATCGAGACTAAATGCAAAATCATCAGAATGGCCTGGGATACTCTGTATGATTCAGACACTGCACCCCTCCAGCTTCATTTCCTCCCTTTCTCTCTACCCTGGTCCCCCATTCTCTCGCTCTTCACTATGCCGACTTCTTTTCTACTACCTAAGCACTCCATAATTTCCCCAACTCAGGAGCCATGCTCCTGCAGGCCCAGCTTCATTTCTCTTTAGAGGGTTGATGTGTTCTCTCCTTCAGAATCGAGGACTATGCTGTCAGAGATGCTTCCTCTAACTGCTAATTTTAAAAGTTTCAACCTCATTTTTGTAGTCACTAGTTTATCACAGAAGAAGAGTATTCATTAAACAGTAAAAGTTAAAAGCCGATGTAGAGCGTTCCAGCTCAAGGATAGAGCATGCACAAGGATTCATACACAGGAGAAGGGAACCATAAGGCTAGAATATAGCTATAAGCAGAGGAGGGATGAAAAGTGGAGGAAGATAAAAGATGAGATAAGAGAAGTGAATTGGTATTTTCAGGGCTTTTTAAGCAATCGTAAGGAGGTCTGGCTTTATTTTGAATTGTACTTTGGTGTATGGGATGAAAGGTAATGAAACTTTTTAAAAATCCTCATCTGAGAATATGTTTATTAATTTGAGGGAGAGAGAAAAAAAATATTGATGTAGTTACCTTCTATATGTGCCCTGACTGGGGATCATACCTGCAACCTTTTGGTGTATGGCCAGGAAATAAAATGCTTTAAGTAGAGGAATGATGTGGCCATCATTGCATTTCAGAAAGGTGAAGGGCACTACTATAGAAAGAGGGAAGGGGTACCACTGGAGGCAAAGAAACAAATCCAGCAGGAGATGATGGTGTCCAGTGAGAGGTGTTGTGGGGAGGAGCCAGCACCGGGAACACTCAGGCAACAGAATTAACTTTGGAGAAACTGCTCATCAATTAGAGCTCTGTTTACACTCTGGCCACTACTATTACAAAAACAAATCATTTATTTCAGGAAGATCTTTTCCTTGGGTTAAGCCCATTAGTGATTTAATTAAAAAGTAGCTCAGTTCTTATAATGAGAAGGAGATACTATAAACAGACTGATACATTTTATTTTTAAGAGCTAAATGGGAGGAAGCAGTTAACCCTCAGACCCTTAGAGGAAAAAAAGCACTGTATCATTTCAGTAGTTGGGGCTTTCAGAGCAGTGAGTCAGGTCAGAGGTGTATAATCCACAATGAAGGTTAGATCCTCCCAAAATGAGCAAAATGCTGAAAGGCACTCTGAATGAAGCTGTGGAGTTTGGTTTTTGTCATTATTGTTTTGGAAATTTTATTTATATTTAGTTTTCAAGGTTGAAACATGATATCTCACTTCTTCAAAAAAAAGCTTTGAGTTGTAATAGGTACATGAAACTTAATGTGGGATTAGAAATCAGAGCCCTAGAAAGG
The DNA here is from genome assembly GCF_004126475.2 of Phyllostomus discolor. Lineage (NCBI taxonomy): Eukaryota > Metazoa > Chordata > Mammalia > Chiroptera > Phyllostomidae > Phyllostomus > Phyllostomus discolor. The sequence goes on from NC_040912.2 coordinate 33,567,958, forward strand.
AGGAAGAATCAAGTGTCCTCATTGCGAAAATCAGTGCAGACTCCAGGAGTGACATCACCAAGATGAAGACAGAGCCTCCAGCACTGAGCCTCCTCTGCCATCAACCATCAGGCAGCTCTCCAGAGACAAGATCAGCTCCTGGAGAGCTCTGGAGTCCACTCGAGAAACTTCAGCAACACAACAGAATGACAACAACAAAAACACTGGAGATTAACCACACTGAAAAGGAAGGAAGGCAGCTGCATTTTGCCTGCATCATCTTATTCCCAAGCTCACCTTACTTAGTGCCAAGAGAGAACTCCCATGCTGAGAAAGAGTTCCCCTCTCTAAAAGGGGAAGAGTGGAGTGCTTCACCAGCACAGCATGAAGGTCCCACTTCAATTTCACCCTACCCAGACTGGCAGAGCTGAGACAGAGACAACTAACAAAAAAGAAAACCAGAGCCAATCAGCAGCAGCCACAGAGCAGCAATGACCATGGTTCCCAGCGATCTGTTCCTCAGACAGACGCAGTAGTTCTCTCCACTGAAAAACCGATGGCCAGCATAGCCACTAAAGACACTACAGATTTCAACAGTTTTTGCCCCACTAGAATCTGCATTCACTGACACCAGCCACCTGAGTCCCTCCTCTTCTGTATACTCCTCTCCCCCAAAGGAGCCCAGGAAGCACCCTGGCGGACAGCCCAGGCCTCAGCTACACAAGTGTAAGATGCCAGGCTGGAAATGACCCACTGCCACGTACACGATCAAGGCTAGTCCCTCCATCTGCACTTGCAGGCTGCAGGCCTGACCCCCGCCACTGGCCTCCACTGCTGTTTGCATGCCAGGGGTGGAGAGAGCATGTGTGGCTACAGGAGAGCATACAAACAACCAGGGTCCCCAGGACTGCTTGTGGACCAGGATTAGTCCTGTCTTCTGTCATTGGCCTGCACCACTGTGCTAACATGAAGCTGGCCCCTCCAGCTGTGTACTTGTATGCCTCCAACCTGGTCACTCTCACCAGCCTCCACAGCCATAGGCCTATGGCCAAATACCAGACATGGTATTGTATGCTGACAGCCAGGACTTTCACAGCTGCCAGCATACCTGCAGTTGGTCCTGGCCCTTTCTGCCTGCCACTACTAGTGTGTTTGCAATGGTCACAGTCACTATACTGACACCTGCAGATGGACCCTAAGGCCAAGCACGTGCACACCACTTGCTCTAGCCACTACTGATGCATGCAATGTGCCTAGCACCTTGACCTAGAGGCACTGTTGAGGACACACACAGTCCTTGTGGACTCTGTGAGCCCTTCACAGAGCTCACCAATATCATAAAGTTGTTGATGCCATGGACTACAGAGATCTGAGCCAATCAGCCACAATGTCCCTCCTACTTTGGACCAGGTAGTGCCACATGCTCCCACACTTGATCCTCTGCACCTCTAGGCCCATGATCACAGCACATTACTGCATATCTCCACCTTTAGATGAAAGCTTCCCCTTACCAAAGTCAATTCATAAAGACCAGTAGAGGTAACTGTTTCTTCAAACATGCAGACACTTATACAAGGCAATCAAGATCTCAAAGAATCAGAGGACCATGACTCAGCCAAAGGACTGCAGTAACACTTCAGTAACTGGTCCCAAAGAAATGGAGATAAAGGAATTTCCTGACCAAGAATTCAAAATAATATTTCTAAAGATGCTCAGATAGTTACAAGAGAACACAGGTGAGCAATTTAGTGATAACAGAAAAATAATATAAGACAAAATAAGAAGTTCAACAAAGACATAGAAAGCACACAGAAAAACCAAGAAATTTTGGTGCTAAAGAATATAATACTAAACTCAGGAATTCAATAGAAAGCTTCAATAGCAGACTTTAACAAGCAGGAGAAAAAAATCAATGAACTCAAATATAGATCTTTTACAATTATTCAGTCAGAGGAACAAAAAGAATAAAAGAATAAAAAGAAATAAAGAAAGTCAATGGATTTTGTGGAACACCATTAAGAAAAAATGTATTCATCACTGGAGTCCCAGAAGCAGAAGGGAGGGATATAGGGATAAAAAGCTTATTTAAAAATTAATATCTGAAGTATCTTCCCAGGCAAAGGAAACAGAAGACAAATAAACAAATGAGACTACATCAAACCAAAAGCTTTGGCACAGCAAAGAAGAGCATCGACAAAATAAAAAGGCAGCCCACAGAATGGAAGAAGATATTTGCTGATACATCTGATAAGGGGTTAATATCCAAAATTTATAAAGAACTTAATAAAACTCAACACCAAAAAAAAAAGCAATCCAATTGAAAATGAGCAAAGGACCTGAATAGACACTTCTACAAAGAGAACATACAGATGGCCAATAGACATATGAAAAGATGCTCAACATCACTAATCACCAGAGAAATGCAAATTAAAGCCACAATGAGATATCATTTCACACCTGTCAGAATGGCCATCATAACCAAAAAAACAACAAGTGCTGGCGAGGATGTGGAGAAAGGAGAACCCTTTTGCACAGTTGGAGGGAATGCAGAGTGGTGGAGCCACTGTGGAAAAAAGTGTGGAATTTCCTCAGAAAACTAAAAATGGGACTGCCTTTTGACCCAACAATTCCATTGCTGGGACAATACCCTAAGAATCCTGAAATACCAGTTCAAAAGAACCTATGCACCCCAATGTTCATAGCAGCACAATTCACAATAGCCAAGTGCTGGAAGCAACCTAAGTGCCCATCAATAAATGAGTGAATCAAAAAACTATGGTACATTTACATGATGGAATACTACACAGCAGAAAGAAAGAGGGAGCTCCTACCCTTTGCAACAGCTTAGATGGATCTGGAAAGCATTATGCCAAGTAAAATAAACCAGGTGGTAAAAGACAAATACCATATGATCTCACCTAGAAGTGGAACCTAATCAACAAAACAAACAAGCAAGCAAAATATAACCAGAAACATTGAAATAAAGAACAAACTAACAGTGACCAGAGGGGAGGTAGGAGAGGATACTGATGGAGAAAAAGAGGAAGGACCATCAAGGTACATGTGTAAAGGACACATGGACAAAGCCAAAGTAGGGTAGGATTGAAGGTGGAAGGTGGGGATGGCTATGGTTAGGGGAAGTGGTGGGAGGAAAAGGGAGACAACTGTACTTGAACAACAATAAAAAAGAAAGGAAAAAAACCTGCCTAAAATCAAAGACAAAGAGAATTTTAAAAGCACCAAGAGAAAAAAAATCTTATGCAAGGGAACTTCCATACATCTATACACAGATTCCTTAGCAAAGGTCTTCCAGGCTAGGAGAGAACGAGATAATATATACAAAACTGCCAAATAAAGAAACTGCCAACCAAGAATACTTCACCCAGCATAAGTTTCCTTCAAATATGAAAACAAATAAACAAAAGGTGAAGGAGTTTATCACCACTAGACCTGCCTTACAAAAATTCCTGAGAAAAGTTCTGTAAGCTGAAATGAAAGCATGATAACCAGTAACAAGAAGGCACATGAAAATAAACACACTGGTAAAGGCAAGTAGAGTCAGATTCAGAATACTCCATATTACTCAAAGAAATTTACAGGTTCATTGCTATCCATATCAAAATTCCAGTAGCTTTTTTTCCCCACAGAAATACACACAATTCTAAAATATGCATGGAACTACAAAATACACCAAATAGTCAAAACAATCTTGAGAGAAACAAAGCTGAAGGAGTCGTGCCCTTTGATTTGAAACCTACATTACAAATGTATAGTAATAAAAAAAGTATGGTACTGGCATAAAAAACAGAATAGAATCGGAACCCAAAAGTAAACTCATTATATATGTAATATATAATATATTATAGATTGTATGCTATATAATCTATATAGCATATATCATATGCTATGTATCTATAATATATAGTACATATAACATATATATACTTATGTATTATATATATATAATCAGCTAATTTTTTACAGGAAGCCAAGAATATTCAATTGGGAAAGAATAACCTCTTTGAGCCCTTACCAATGTGGCTCAGTTGGTTGGGTATCACCCTAGAAGGCAAAAGTTTGCTGGTTTGATTTCCAGTCAGGGCACAATCCTGGGTTGTGGCTCAGTCCCCAGCTGGGGTGCATTCAGGAGGCAATCAATTAATGCTTCTCTTTCACATCACTGCTTATTTCCTTCTCTTTCCCTCTCTCTAAAAATAAATAAATAAAGTCTTTTTAAAGGGAATAATCTAATTGATAAACAGTTTAGGAAAAGTAGGTATTTACATGCAAAGTAATAAACTTATTTTATACCACTCACAAAAATTAATTTCAATGGATTGAGTATTTATATGTAAGACCTGAAGCTGAAACTTCTGGGAGAAAACACAGGGATAATCTTCTTAACAGCTGTCTTGGCAATGATTTTTTAAATATGATATAGAAAGCACAAGTAACAAGTGAAAAAAATCAATAATGAAGATTTCATCAAACTAAAAACTTATGTACAGGAAATTTGAAAATGTGACATCAGAATGGAGAAAAATATTTAAAAACCATGAACATGATAAAGGGTTAATAGACAAAATATACAAGAAAATCATACAACTCAATAGCAAAAACAAAGAAACAATTCAATAAAAAAAAAAAAAAAACAGAGGAATTAAACAGAAAATTTTCCAAAGACATACAAATGGCCAACAAGTATAAAAAGATGATTAACATCTTTAATCATCAGGGAAATGCAAATTAAAACTGTAATGGCATATACCTGCTAAAATGGCTATTATCTAAAAGACAAAAAAGAGATAAATGCTGGCAAAATGTGGAGACAAGGGAACCCTCGTGCACTGTTGGTAGGTTTGTAAACTGATTCAGCCACCGTGGAAAACAGAGGTTCCTCCTCAAATTAAAAATAGAACTAGTATATGATCCAGCAAAATCACTTCTCAGTATATATCTGAAGAACATGAAATCATGTTTTCAAAGACATATCTGCACACCCATGTTCACTGCAGCATTATTCACAATAGTCTAGATTTAGAAACAACCTAAGTAGCATTCAGTGGATAAATGGATAAAGAAACTGTGGTCTATTGTTCTATATACAATGAAATACTATTCGGTCACAGAAAAGAAGAAAATCCTCCCATTTGTGACAACTGGATGGACTTTGAGTGCATTATGCTGAGTTATAAGTCAGTCACAGAAAGCCAGATATTGTATAACCCCATTTATGTATGAAATTTGAAACCATTGAACTAATAGAAAAACAGAGAGTAGAATGGTGGTTGTTGGGGGCTGAAGAGTAGGACAATGGGGAGTTGTCGGTTAAAGGGTGCAAACTGCCAGTTATAAGATAAGGGGATCTAAGGTACAGCATGATGATTATAGTATATAGGATAATACTGTATTGCATACTTAAATTGCTATTGAGTAGAGCTTTAATGTTCTCACCATAATAATACTGATAATTATGTGAGGTGAATGATCTGTTAACTAACCATACTGTAGTAAACATTTCACAATATAAATGTGTAGCAAATCATCACACTGTATACCTTAAACTTACACAATATTATATTAGTAATATCTCAATAAGTGGAAAAATTTCAACATTTTTCAAATTTTAACCTTGAAACCACAACATGAAAAAAGTGAGGGCTTTATATTAAATGGCAAATGAAAAACCAAGTGAATTTCATGAGGAACAAAATAACATGTCCCAGATAACTGGTATTTGAGCAATCTAACCTTATAATGGAGTGTGACAGAATTTCTAGAGTAACACACAAATGGTTGGTCAAACAGACCATCTTCCCCAAATATCAATTCTCTCAGTCAGGCTTGTGATGAAAACTGGAAAGCAGGATTAACTGTGCAGATCTGGGACAAGAATGCACCATGATGACAGTCTATACAACCAGTAGATCAAACACTTTGGAAAACAGGCGGAAAGAAGGGCTAGATTTTTATTATGGAATTTGAAACATCTGACTAGTACTGTTATGAGGTATAGGTTTGTTTCCTGTGAATACGGGCCATAAGGGTGCTCAAGTCAAATCCATCATTTCCTCAAGGAGCTGCTTTGGCATTATCCCAGTTCTAAAACAAACCACCTTGTTTCTGTTTTGTTTTGTTTTTAACCATTGATTAGTTTTACCATTGATTCATTTTACACTCCCACCATACATAGCTGGTAGGAATGTAAAGTGAAACAACCACTTTGGAAACAGTTTTACCAAGTTTTATATAAAACTATACTTCTCCTATGATATGGCAATTCCATTCCTACGTATTTACTGAAAAGAAGTAAAAGCACAGGCACACAAAATATAATAAAATATGTACAAAAAACTCCAAAGCAGCTTTATCATAACACTGCAAAAAAGAACGGTTCAGTTTCCAAATAATTCAAAAATGCTACCAACAGGAGAATAAAGAAATTACGATGTACACAGAAAATAAGATTTTACTCAGGAAGGCCAAGTGTGAACAACTGACAGCTGGAGGAATGTGGACCCATCACAAAGTCGTCATGCTGAGCTCCAGAAGGCAAACACCAATGAGCACATACTGTGCTCACCCCCTTACAAGGAGCGCTGAGATGCCGGAAGTTCTACATTTTGATAGTAGTGCCGATTACAGAGGTATAGGTATTTGTAAAAATTCATTAAATATGTGCTGTTCCCTGTATGGAAATTGTACCTAAAAAAAAAAAGAATTATACAAATAGGGGATGGGTATTACAGATTTCTGATCCTGGATTGGTTCCTGAGCCCAAGAGACAATAGGCCAAAGAGCTCAAAAGGATCTTATTGATACAACTAATGAAATGTGAATATAGAGATGAGAAAATTGTGTTATTTCAGTCTTAAATTTCCTGATTTTGTAACTCTTTTATGTTTATGTAAGATAATATCCTCATTCTTAGCAAATGCACACTAAAGCATTTAGGGTTATAGGGGCCTGGGGTCTTCAACTTACTTGCAAATAGTGAGGAATAAATTACATCTTTATCTCTACTGAGAGAAAATAATAAAGAAGTACAGATAAAATATAAACAATTGGTAAAGCTGAGATATATGGGAGGTCTTTGTACCATTCTTGTAAATTTTAAATTACATTAAAATATAAAATACCTTCCACATACATCAAAAGAGTGAAAATTTTGTAATTGAAATTTCAAAATTCTGCAGCATATATAAAAGATGACAGTTTCAATTTGGGCCTAACTCCTTTCAGAAACTATTTTCCAATTTGCCTTTCATAGGTATAGCAGAATCTCACTGTGCTTAATCTTATGGTTGGGTTTCCAGACCTGATGTATGAGTGACACAAACAATTTATTTTTCAAGAACAGTTTTCAAGGCTGGTGACTGTGACTTAGTGTACTTAATGGCAAGTGATCCTGATCTATTTAGATACCAAGACCAGTTGCCTCTGGGAGCGATTTATAATCCCTAAAGAGAAAACACTGCATTAACACAAAGAAACACATGTATTTCAAATTTTATTACTCCAGGACAGCATGTGTCCAATTAATTAAACTTACTAGGAGGCCATTAAAAATGAGTTAGAGAGGAGAATTAAAACACAGTCCTAGTGTATGCCACTTGAAATTGTGACTTGGTCAACCAGAGCATTTTTACTTATCTTAATTAAGATGGTATTAAAAGACTTAGATTTCATTAAAGTATTAACAACTTAAGAGCCATGTTCAATGTATATTGTTTGGCCCTTAGCCCAATTCTGTGCATATAGCTATGGGTTAATGCTAAGCAATAAAAGCTACGAGTAGTCATATTTGACTCTTAATTGATTTCTTAGCAAAGTAAGTACCTAGCAAATCAATGTTAAAATAGTTGAAAGAGAAACCCCAGTTCTCCTCATTTAAGGCTGCAGACAGGAGGCATGGGGCAGTAGCTCATTAGGGAGTAAATCCTGTGGCCCTGAAAAGTTAAAAGGAGCTTTATGTGCCTAAACATACTCTAGCAAAAGATACACCTTGAGTATGTATATCTTAAAATATATCACTTTTTTAAGACCTTGACTATTACCAAACATAGAGCTTCATAATGCTGAAAATTAGATGAAGAAACAAATGTCAGGGAAAGATAACATAAATCTAGATCATGGGATGATATCAACAAGTCTGGAGTTTTGTTTGTTTTATCTTAAATAGTTCAATTTTACAATATTATTTGATTTATTTAACAAGCAAATTTAGAATGTCCTAAAAGGCTAATATATATTATAAATAAGCAAAATAGATATTTTAAAACCTTGAGATTGATTAAAATTTATATACTGTTAATATAATCCATATTTTCCATCATGCACAAAATCCAATAAAATATAATTTTATAAAGTATTAAATTATCAATATCAATTAAAAGCAAACAGAAAAGAGAACCATTAAGGGATTGATTATTTTGACCATTTCAGGAAGATGAGAAACTGAGAGAATCTATTCCACAGGAAATAGGAGCACAAAACATTTGCAGAAAAAGATAATCTTCAAGGAGAGAAAATTTCCAGCTCATATGTAAAGTCAAAGTCACAAGGAGAGCTCACAGCAATTCAAAGAGTGATACTGAATGCACTTTGAGCATCCAGTACTGGACAATGAATGAATGACAGTGATTTTGCTCCTATATCAAGGTTGGGGTATAAGCACTGAGAGCAGAGAGATATGAAAATGAGCCCAGATAGTTCCTGGCTCTCAGGAGAAGCAAGAAGCCCTCACCTTCAAAATAAAATCTATCAGAATTATCAGATAACATAACACATTCTGATCTCCCACATGATTGATTACCAAAGGCAGGAAAAGACCGATTGAACTACCATTAACAGATTGGTAAGCAAGAATTTTTCAAATATAAAAATTACATACTACCAGGAATAGTCAAATAGTTGAGGAAAACTAGTACCATGAAACTCTTCACACAGGAGAATCTGAGGAAACATCTCTTGTTATCAAAATTGGTTGCTAGGCTACAGTGGAGCAATATCATAAATGATCTGAGGGAAAATGATTTTGAATCCCAAATTTTGTACTTGGTTAATTAGCATTCACCTGTGATAGCAAAACACAACTATTTTCAAGGATATGTAGAATTAAAATATAAAATAGATGTATGGTTTCTGCTTAGAATGTAGAAATCTAGTGGTGGTATGTGCCTGCAAACCATAAGAAAAAGCCACAATTCTCATTAAAATTAACCTCCTGTAATTTCTTGTTATGATTGGTTTTGTTAGCTGTATCTCTTAATGCATTTGTTTTCTATGGCTGCTGTAACAAACCACCCTAAACTTGGTGGCTTAAAACAACAAAAATATATTCTGTCACAATTCTGGCAGCCAGAAGTCTGAAACAGTTTCACTGGGCTGAAACCAAGGTGTTCATGGGCCCAAACCCCCTCCACAGCGTCTAGGGGATAGTGGGTTCTTTGCTTCTTTCAGCGCCTAGTGGCTGCCAGCCTTCCTTGGCCTGTGGTCACAGCACTCTGCCTCTATGATGGCATTGAAAAGCAAATTCTTCTCTGTGCTGTCAAATCTCCCTTTCTCCCCTGCAGAGGATCCATGGATTGCATTTAGGGCCAACCCTAATAATCCAGGATACTGTCCCCATCTCAGGTACTTAATCATGTCTGCAAAGAAACTTTATGTAAGTGAGCTATCAATTAAAGGTCACAGGGATTAGAAACTCATATTTTGAGAGAGCCTCATTCAGCTACTACACTTATTATTTGATTTCTTCATTGCTTGACATTTTATTTTGAGGTTCACTCCAAGTGAAAAGGTTTTTTTGTTTGTTTTCTTCTTTATTTTTGTCAGCCCTTCCTTTTTCATCACTTTTTAAGTACCTGTACCTAGACTGTCAATCCAAATTATGTCTCATGGTGGCAATTAGCTTTCCTGTCCCGTTATGATGTTTGCAATATTGTAGGCATGTGCACAATTCCTAGTCATGGTCTAGTAGCTTCCCTAGCTGGCAGCTAGTCAAAAGCAGCAGCCACTGTTCGAAGTTGCCACTGTTTAAGCATATCCTTTGTTTCCTCTCTCTTTAGTGTGTGGAGACCTAACTCAGGGCCATATTTCAAACAGAAACCCTTGAAAATAAAAAGAACACCCTTATTCTGGCTGTGAGGTACTCAGGGAATGAGGGAGCCCAAGGGAAGGGAAAGAGACAGCACCACAGCCACTTGGTGGAACAGTCAGAATGCTCACAAGATTTATTAAGGTTGCTCTCTTATATGGGCACAGTTCATGATACCCAAAAGAATGATAATAGTAACAATAAAGATCACTGATCACAGGTTACCATAACACATATAATAATGGAAAAGTTTGAAATGTTACCAGAACTACTAAAATCTGACCTAGAGACATGAAGTGAGCAAACAGTGTAGAAAAAATAATACTAACAGATTGTTCAGTGCAGGGTTGCTGCAAACAGTCACTTTGTGAAAAAAGCAATATTTGCGAAGCAAAGTAAACCAATGTGTGTAACTTGAACCACACCTATATTATGTTTTTGTGTGTGTGCCTATGGATAGGTAGTTGGAAATGCATGGTTTTACTTCAGGATAATGTTCTGGGCAAAGGATACAGAATTTGCTCTTATTGTCATGTAGATATAAGCTACAGAAAATAAATCAAGCCCAAAGGGAGGCTGCATATTGAAATAAAATAATAGTACCCTGGGTAACATTTATTTAATGAATAGATAAGAGAAGAGCAAAGAAAAGGAATTCAAATGCAGGTACAAGTTAGAAAGATATCAGAATTAGCAAAAGCAGGGGTGTTAGGGCAGCTATTCCGGTGGTTCTTAAGGACAAAGAGGCAAGTTGCTTAGAAGAAGAATGGAAATGACCCCATTCCAGAGGGCAGTGAAAATCCTGATGACATCTTTAAAAACCTATTTGCAAATCTCAAGTATTCTGACAACTAGTGGGAAGAAAATTCTAAGCATAGACAATAGTAGAGTATTTCCATCAATTACTTGTACTTGTGGCTATACAAAGTCCATAATACAATCACATCTTGTGTTAACCAACATATCTGCTATGAAGCAGAGTGACAAGAGGTCTGTCCCTTAAAGGGTTGCAATATGGAAACATTCTCATATTGACTAGAATAGTGAAGTCATCATTGTTCACACATGTGCATTCCAGTCTACTCTCCTTGGCTGCCAGGTTACATGGATGTCACACAAATCATTTTCATTATGTTAACAATGGTTGGATATTTTCCAGACAGACCTTGTGTGATACAGAAAAGACATTGAGCACAGTTGGCTCTCTGTGTTTGGTTATGAAACAAAGGCAGAGTATAGGGGAGAAACTGGAGGATAAGGGGGTAAACCTGAGGAATTTTTAATTTGGTGGAGGCTTGGCCATATTTACATGTAAGGAAAGTTTTTACAAATGGAGGCCATTGAGACCAGTTAGTAAAACTGAGGCAGAACAGGGATTGAGTCAGCAACATAAAGTTAACTTTGAACAGTTAATGGGAGGTAAGTGAGGATGTATTGGGCTGGCCAAAAAGTTCATTTAGTTTTTTCCATAAAATGAAAGACATATTTTTCATTTTCACCTACTGATTTGGATATTTTCAATATACCACACAGCTATCTCCCATGTGATATAACATTGATTGTTCTCAATTAATGTCTCAATTTGATCACTATCAATTTCAACTGGTCTACTCAACCGTGGAGCATCGTTCAGTGAGAAATCTCCAGTACAAAACTTTGCAAACCACTTTTGACATATTTGATCAGTCACAGCACCTTCTCCATACACTGCACAAATCTTTTTTTTTGTACTTTACCTTTCCTGAAATAATAAAGCACAATAAGCTAAAAATGTTGCTTATTTTTATCCATCATCAAAATTAAAAGTTACATAAAAATTTATCAATTTTAATAAGTTTTTAAATGCATGCTGATATGACAGCTGTCACAATACAATCTAACAATTTTTTTTCAGATTTTATTTACTTATTTTTAGAGAGGGAAGGGAGGGAGATAGAGAGAGAGAAACATCAATGTGCGGTTGCTGGGGGTCATGGCCTGCAACCCAAGCATGTACCCTGACTGGGAATCGAACCTGCGACACTTTGGTTTGCAGCCCGAGCTCAATCCACTGAGCTACACCAGCCAGGCAAAACTATTTAGAATGAATTGAAAAACAAGTAAGTGCTACTAGAGCTGTCTTATGGAAAAAAAAAACAAATGGAATTTTTGGTCAGTCCAATAGATAAAGACACTTTTGTAAGTGATAGGGAGGAAACTGAGGAAGCTTTTGTGTATAGGTCTTAATTTTCTGTGTTAGTTAAGTGGCAATATTTTCTGCCAATATTGGTGTTATGGCAGTCATGAAGGAAGATATCAGTATCAATTTCCTATGTCTTCCAAAACAAATTACCACAAATGTGATGTTTGTTTTTAAAATATTTTTAAATTGTTGTTCAAGTACAGTTGTCCCCTTTCCCCCCCACAACACTTCCTCCAACACCACCCACCCCCACTTCTCATCCTTGATTCTACGCTCCTTTGGCTTTGTTCATGTGTCCTTTCTATATGTTTCTTGACAACCCTTACCCTTCTTTTCTCTGTTATCCACCTCCCCCCTCCCCTCTGGTCACTGCCAGCTTGTTCTTTATTTCAATGTCTCTGGTTCTATTTTGCTCACTTGTTTATTTTGTTCGTTAGGTTCCACATATAGGTGAGATCATATGGTATTTGTCTTTTGCTGCTTGGCTTATCTCACTTAGCATAATGCTTTAGAGATCCATCCATGCTGTTGCAAAGGGTAGGAGCTCCTTCTTCCTTCCCACTGCTGTAGTATTTCATTGTGTAAATGTACCACTGTTTTTTGATCCACTCATTTACTGATGGGCACTTAGGTTGCTTCCAGCACTTGGCTATTGTAAATTGTGATGCTATGAACACTGGGGTGCATAGGTTCTTTTGGATTGGTGTTTCGAATGTGATATCTTAAAACAATAGAAATTTATAATCTCACAGTATGGCAGCCAGAAGTCCAAAATCAAGGTGTCATCAGGGCTGCTTTCTCTTTGAAAGCTTAAGGAGAGTCCTTCCTTGCCTCTTCCAGTTCTGGTGGTTCCTGGTTTCCTTGGCTTGTGTCTGCAGAATTTCAATCTTTGCTTTTATCCTTACCAGCCTTCTCTTTCAACCTCCTGCACTTCTTACAAGGAAACTTACTGAATTTAGAGACTGTTCAGATAATCCTGGGTGATCTGATATTGAGATCCTTAATACCACCCACAAAGACCCCTCTTTAAATAAAATAGACCACATTTACAGGTTCTGGGGGGTAGGACAGGAACATCATTTTGGGGGTCACCAATTCAACTCACTATAATTTCTCTTGAGTTCTGTTTCAAGAAAGCAGACCAAATACATTATATAATTTTCTCTTCCTGCTCCACATTCATAGAGATGATTTTGACATATATAGAAATACTTAGTTGTGCTGAAAAACAAAAGGAATCACTCAAGTTGAACTAGAAACTCTAGAGAATCCCTGAATAATAGAAAGCAAAAAGAACACAAGCCAGAGAGCACACAAAAATAGAAGCAGCATAGTGAGGATCTATTCTGGGAGGGTGTGGTTCCTATACCAGGAGGGGCTAAGGGGGAACACACAGAATTATTGATTGTGTTGTCACATCAGGAGTAGGCAGGTAGGTGACCATTGGCAACAGTGATGAATAGTTCTCCAGGTAGAAATGGCAAGTAAATGAGTTTCAGAAAAGAGATGTGTGAATGAATACTGATAGCTAACAATGTTTGGGTGTGAGTGCCCATCATAGAAAACCAACATTGAGGGACACTGCTCTCTCAGGTGTGACTAACAAACATAACAGCCACTCATCAGCGTGCATGCTTCTCTCTGCATAAAAAGAGGAGACAGGCACACAGGATATTTCAGTTACAAAGATAAGTTTGCATACAAGCAGCAAATATTAAATAGAACCCTAAAAGAGAATCGAAACAATGGAAAACTTACATGTGCCAAAGGGTTAACAGCAAGCAGAATAGAGTTTTGAAAATATATATACTGAATATATATTAATATTAATATCAATAGAGATATAGGGAAATATACCCACAACAAGAACTGTGAAACAAAAATAACTGGAGATTTTGAAATGCAGAAGTACAGTTGTTGTAATAAAAAATGTATTATATGGATTAAAAAGGATGGACAAAGTTGATCACCCAAGTACCCTGGAGTAGCAAGCCAAGGAATAAGCTTGTAATGTAACTGCAAAGGTTACATAGAAGGAAAGCATGAAAGAGACATGTAAAGCTGAGGAAACATTTACTCACCTGTGTAGAAGTAATTGTAGTTTTAATTATGTAAGCACCTACATACTTCTTAAAATGTACCAAACACTGTTTTAGCACTTAACATATATTAATTTATTTAATCATCACAACAAACCTTTGAGAAGGAGACGTTATTAACCCAACTAAGGTCACATAGCTAATAAAGAGAGGAGTGGGCACGCAGACCTCGGCACCCAGGCCCCAGAAAGCAGCTCTTCCCTGTGCCACAAAGAGCCAATGGCTGAAAATCATCAGCTTATACAAGAGGCCCAATTGAATAAGTGATAGTAGAGAAACCTCCAAAACTGAAGAAAGACATGGAACTTTTCTGAGAACAACAACAAAAAATGCAAACCAAAATGACAAATGACTCATTTCTACTCAATATTTTTTTGAATTTTTAGGTCTCAAGGCTAATCAATGAAGATGACAAGGAGGGAAGCGCGTGGTATACTGTGGTAATCACAAGGTGTTGTCATTCCCTTAAAGATTTTCTAACGCTGCCTTCTTCTTTAAAATTAGAGTTAATTAGGGAGAGGTATTTGGGTCCCATCGTTGCATTTTCCAAAAATATTTCTAATCAATCAACACAAAAATATAAACAGAGAGAGTGTCTCAGATGAAAAGAGGGTTCAAATGGCTAAGATGTAGAATACTGTACCCATCAAAATATATCTATAAATGTTCTTACCATCTTCACCTCTATTTGATTTGCTAATTACAAAGAGTGCTGCCTTACCTATGGAATGACTAGTTATTTGGCCTAGCAGATTTTTCCTAAATTATTTTGTTACAACTCTTAATCAAAACTAGTTAGGCTACCAGGACATTATCGCACACGGTCTTACTGACATGGCTAACTGTTCACTATTCATTAGCCCAAGAGAGCAGGATTCTGATCAATAGGCTGGGAAAAGGCGTGTTTTGATGAAGTGCCCCTCTAGGGTGGCAAATTTGGATGGAGTGACTTTATGAGACATCAAGGTCTTATATAATGCACCTGAAAAATCTGTAGGGATTCTCAATGAAGAAAAAAAGTGACTAAAAATAAAGAGTAGTACTTCTTTCATATGTAAAGGGAATTACATTAGCATAATTTCATGTGACTACTTATTTACATAATACAAGTTTTGAACATCAGACAGATGATGAAATTAGGATTCAGAGATTAGGTATGTAGGAAACAAAGCCAATGTGGACTGAAATTGTGATTCTTCTCCCAGTATTCTTTCCACTACATCGTGAAATATGTCACTTTACTTAGGACTAACCATGCAAAACTTTATATGTAATATGGTAATTTCAAAATAAATTTTAAAATAATGCATAAAAGGACATTCAATGATTTCCTTCAGGAATTAATTCCAGTGTTTGAGGGAAATTTCTCCTGCTACAGGAGAGAATCCAGCCTTTTAGTTCGGGTTATTATGTGTATTTTTAATTAAAAAGCACAGTTGATGGAAAAACATCCTAAAATTTGCTCTTTAATGAGCCATTTTATGGAGTACTCACACACTAGCAGCAGCAGCAACTTGTCTAACACAATCACCTGGTCCTCAATGACACGTGGCAATTAAAAATTAATCCTGATATCTATCATAAATTAAAAGTAAGCTAAAATCAAACATACACATTTTAAAGAACAATACTTTTAAAAGCACCCATGTAATCACCACTAGACTTAAGAAAGTGAATATTCAGCTATTGTATTTCACTGTATAACTCTTCTTCAGTGCAATTTGCCAGCATTTTTGACATCTTATTTGGGTTGTTTCCAATTCTTGCTGTTACAAACAATTTTGATAAGAATATATTCTTGTAACTATCTCAAGATAAATGTGCAAGAGTTACTCTAATCTACATGCATGGAAATAAATTTGCTTGGTCGCAAAGCATATCCATGCTACATTACTTTGAGTCTAAAATCACTGAAGTGGCTTTTGTCATTCATATTCACTCCAGTATTAATATATATTTTTATTTTACATACCTTAATTTGAGAACAAAACAAACAAACAAACCAAACAACACACATCCAAACCTGTTGCCAAATTGAGAATGAAGGCTTGAGGCCTGAATTTTCCTGTCTTAGACAAAGACAGAAGAGGAAAAAAAACCCAGTGAACATCAGCAGAGGAAACCAGGTGGGCTAGGGCCACTCAGAGTTGCAGGGGGAGCCGTGAAGACACTACACAGAGGGACAGAGGGACAGAGGGCACACGGTCTGCAGGTAGAAACTCCTAATCTCCTTCTTCCATGCAAGGGGCATCCTCCTCACCCTCAAGGGGGTGGGGATCTCATCAGAAACAGCGCGCTGGGTTTGCCTGCAGTCTGTCACTTCATCTTTCTCAGTGCCTAGGCCTAGTGTGACCACACAGTACATGCGGTTGCGGTGGGTCTACAGTATGAAGAGGCTAGGACTAAAATTTTTTCCACCTGGTGGCTGTGTTGTAGAATTGGGCTGCACTGTTAATTTTAGTTCCTTGACTCCTAAATTTAAGAATTTTAAAATAAGTCTGTGGGACATTCATATTTCTTCCCTGAAAAATAGTTATTCATGTTTTTTACCCATTTTTATGAATCACCTGTACTTACTGTTCATATTCTGAATATTAATTATTTGCCAGTTATAAATGCTAAAAATATTTATTACAGATTAGTGTTCGTATTTTCCTTATCTGTAAGGTGTCTTTTGATTAAACAAAGTTCTTTGTTGTTTTATATCATTAAGTTAATTAATTTTGGGGGGGGGCTATGTACTTTATATGATTTGATTAAAGATGTTTGTCCACCACAGATATATTTCTTTATAGCTATGCATATATGTCTTTATCTAATATGTATTTATATAGCTTGTGAAGTAGGAATATAGCTTCATTTTATTCAAATAAGTGACATTTCCCACTACTATTTATTGACTAGGCTCTTCTTTCCCACTGACTTGCAATGCCCATTCTGCTATTAATCTAGTTTGCACTCAGGAATATGATGGTGTCCAGGCTTGCTATTTTATTCCATTTGTTTACTTGTCTATCTTGTCATTGATGCCACTGTTCTTAATCACTATAGCTTACAAAACTTGATGCTTAAACGGAAATTTTCATACCTTATTTTTCTTCTAATAGTAACCTAGCTTTTTTTTTTAGTCTTTTACTCTTTCATGTAGAATCACCTTATCACATTCTCTAAAAATACTGTTGAGATTTTTTTAAATTTGAAAGTATAGTTTAAGTTGAGGAATTATTCTCACATTTGTATTACTGAAATTCTATATCTAAGAATATGGTTCTTTTAATTATGGGTTTAATATCTGTCAATATAGGCACTCTAGACTAATGTGACTTGCTACAGTTAATCAGCGTATTCACTTTTCCACCGAACAAAATACTTTCTCTATTTCCATTTTACTCGTACTCTCCCAACTCACGTACCACCTTGTGTTTAGTTCTTGTGCTTTATTCCCCCATTTCAAATGTCTCATTACTCTTTCAAACAGCGATTTCTAGAATTTGTACACACAGTTAAATTTTTTTTCTAATTTGTGTTATATTTCAGAAGTTACTCCTGTTACGATTTCTTTATTCCCAAAATTCATTCTTTGGAATTTAATGTAGTTAGAGTCTATAGGCAGTAAATCTCTCAGTGGTGATGTTTCCCTTGAAAAATGCCTTCATCTGACCTTTTTCTGAAAAGTTTCATTTTATCTAAAATTCTAGGTTGAGATGTGTTTTTTAAACACATCAACAATAACTTCCCATTACATGTTGTTCTCTACTCATTTCTGAGCAGTTATTTTGCTTTTCTTTTTTTTTTTTTAGGTAAATTGAATTTTTCCTATGCTTGCTTTTATGATTTCTCCCTTTCAATCTTTTTTCCTCTCACTCTCTCTTTCTCTGACAATTTTGATGATTTAAAAATGTAGATTCTTTTTTTTATTTTTTTAAAGATTTTATTTATTTATTTTTAGAGAGGGAAGGGAGGGAGATAGAGATAGAGGTAGAGAGATAGAGAGAAACATCAATGTGTGGTTGCTGGGGGTTATGGCCTGCAACCCAGGAATGTACCCTGGCTGGGAATTGAACCTGGGACACTTTGGTTCCCAGCCCGTGCTCAATCCACTGAGCTACGCCAGCCAGGGCTAAAAATGTAGATTCTTTTAAATTTTTTCTTCAACTTGCTTTGTTCCTACTTCTGAAAACTTTGTGTTTTAATAATGTAAAATTTTCAGGTGTCATTTCTGTGAATAGATTTTTCTTATTGCCTGTGTTAATTCTTCGTAGAATTGAAATTAGATACACCTTAGATTGTCTCAGTCTCTCCTCTATGTCTCTTATTTCTTTTTTCATATTTTCCAAAAAAGAAATGGACAAATGTGATAAATCTGTGTTAAATTGTGAGTTATTTCTTTAGCTTATCTTTCCAATTCTTTCTTCTTAGGCCATGGTTACCCATTTATTGAGATTTATTGTTTTCTTTTTTTATTTTTAAAGATTTTATTTGTTTGTTTGTTTGTTTGTTTGTTTATTTATTTATTAGAGAGAGGGGAAGAGATGGAGAAAGAGAGGAAGACAAACATCAGTGTGTGGTTGCTTTCACGTGCCCCCAACTGGGGACTGGCCTGCAACCCAGGCATGTGCCTCGACTGGGAATTGAACCAGTGACCTCTTGGTTCACAGGCCAGCACTTAATCTACTGAGCCATATTAGCCAAGGCTATTGAGGTTTATTTTTAATTTTAATGAAAATATTTTTCATTTCTAGAAATTTATTTGGCATTTTCCAAATATTCACAAGTCTCTTCTTATTTGATTGTATTTTCAAGCCTCTTTTTCTTAAAAAAAAATAAACTTCTAATCAGCTATGGCTGGTGTGGCTCAGTGGATTGTGCACCAGCCTGTGAACCTAAAGGCCACTGGCTCTATTCTCAGTCAGACCACATACCTGGGCAGCAGTCCAGGTCCCTGGGTGGGGAACCTGTGAGAGTCAACCGATATCTTACACAACAATGTTTCTTTCCCTCTCTGCCTCCCTCCTTTCCCCTCTTTCTAAAAAATAAATGAATGAAATCTTAAAAAATAAAATAAAAGAGACTCAAGAAAACCCCTTGCCCCTTAAAAAAATCCTAATCATAATTGTTATACTTTGGCACATGATATTTCATAGGATACTCCTTTGTGGTTATGAATCCCTCTCATTCGTGAAGGCTTTTTTGTTTACCACTTCATGACTCCTCCATGAGTTGTTGCATCTCCTTAGAACTTTAACTTGGATATTATGTGAGGCCAAAGTTTCAGTTGGCATTCCTCTAAAGAAGAGTTGCATTTACCTGTTAACTGCCTAACATTCTTTTAAAATAAGTAAATGTGAGGTTCCTCATATCATAAAGATTATGAATTGTAGTCTACAGAGGAGGGAGGCTTAATTTTAAGGCATATTTCCCCACTTGTCTCTGTACCAAAGTCTTTGCATTCCAGTTCCTTTGGAATGTTTTTGTTCATGCTTTGTGGTACCACCCTTCCCCCTGCACCACCACCACACTGAATACATGCCTAGGCTTGTCTTCTAGACTCCACACCTGGGGCATTCCCTAGTCTTTATATTTTGTCTGCAGTTCCCATGAAGCTGTTAAAGTGGACAGGATCTCCAAGGTTCCACAGAATTCTTCAGGTGAAGACCAACTTTGATTCTTGTTTTCCATACTTCTAATTTTCTTTATGTTTTGGTATTTCTGGATTTCTTATTTTTGTGCAGTTTCAGCAATGGATTTTTACTTTATGTGGCATTATTATTAGGAGGGTTACGTGGTGTTTCTAGCATTACATACTCTCTTAAAAGAAAGTACTTATGCTATTTTTCAAATATATAACATCTTTACTTTCCCAAACAGTGTAACATTAAAATAGATAATGTTTAAAAAGCACTTAGCACAGTGTCTTGTGTGTAGCAAGTTGTGAAGTATTTTGTCTCTATATAGTCATTATAAGTGAGATGTGGTAAGGTTGAATTCTCTATCACAAGCTACATGGAAAATTCCGAGAGATCATATATGTCACTTCAGATTTCACCACTGTTGAATATCACACGCTCTACAATGTTACAAAGAGCATTATAAATGTGCAGACTTCTGTTACATTTACATCATCTACATAATTAAAAGTTTGATTAGAAAATATTGTCAATTCTGATTTTCCTCCTTTCAGCTACAGGATAAGAAAAAGAACACTGAAGAATTTTTTAAAGGGTGGTAAAATAATGTCTATTTTATCTCTTATCCTTTGAATGTATTCTACAATGGATGTATTAAAGCTAGTTAAAATGTAAACACTGTCCAATTTATATCTTATAATTTGCAAGTAGAAAAATCTCCCCTGACATTTTATACTGAATAAATACTTTTGAAGCAGTGATCCTTGTTATACATATGTGGCATTCACTCACCATGTGGATTTTTGACTTCAAAATGAATACATATTGTTTGTTCAATAGCAATAGAAAACTGAAGTTAAAAAAAGCAAAATGACTTTTTTCCCTATTTAGTTTAACATAATGGCTAAGATTGCATTCCAAGCTTCCCTAGAAAATATCCAGAGATATTTCTCCCACTGTGCTTTCTTAATTGCAGAAAAATTAAATTATTAGAGTAGTTAGCTTTCTAAAAATTCACAGAACATCCTTTCCCAGTGTGTAGAGTTGCCATAAAAAACAGAATTCCCAATTACATTTGAATTTCAGACAAAAATGAATATATTTTTAGTATAAGTATGTCCCGTGCAACATTTTGGACATTCTGTACTGAAGGCCAGGTGTTCACATTAGAAGATTAATATCACTTGTGAAAACTATCAGATTGCATTTTGCAATACTGCAATCCCAGCAAATAGCATTCATGAGTATTCATGTCTGCACCCATTAAAAACAAAACAGAACTTTTCTCATATATATCAACTCATGTATCATCTCAACTATGCTATATATCACATATATCCTCTATATATCACATATCATACACCATATATTCTATCATCTATCTATCCCATGTTGATAGCCCTGTCTCCTAATATATATTAAACATTTTTTGATATTATTGTTGTATTCTTGAAACGGAAATATATAGCTGGCATATAACATCTATTACCTGCACCACAGCTAAACAAATAGGTTTAATAGAGATCAAGAACATTAAAGACTTTACATATCTAAAAAACACTGTATTATGGCAGGAATACCATTTACAAAAAATGGGTAAATGGAATTTCATAATATGTGTTTATTCTCAACATCCACATTATGGCTAAATGTCCAAACTACACCAATGGAACTGTTGAAAGTCGAGCAAGCATTTTCTCTGTGTGTGTGGGCACAGGTGGCACAGGCAGGTGGACAACCCTTTACTTTTTAAAAAATAAAAGGCACAGTGGAGCAGATCAATCAGCTGTCTAGGCATCAGGAAAACATATCTGATTTGGCCTTGGGTTGCACTTATAAGTTTATTTATGGATACAGATCTGTCACTTGTGAAAATAAAGACTGGAATATGAAGCAGTTTTAGAAATCTAGTGTAAGCACCTCATGCTCCTGATGTGGAGTCACTGAAGCCCTGTGACGTTGACCACGCCTCTGAGGGCCGTGGCCGCTCCATAGGGCCTGGCTGCTGACGGTCACCTGGGTGTTGGCTCCCTCTTACAGAGCTTCCATCTCAACATTCTCCTCGAAAGGGGTGTGGAAAAGATGACAATATACTTCTCAATTTAATTTATTCATATGAAAAGACTTTGTCCTTGGCTTTCAATTTTGTTAACTGCATTCACTTAAGGATAAAGTAGAGTAAGCATTATCTGGCTGTTAAAAGGTAGCATGGCATTTCAGAGACTGCCTAGAAAGACTGAAAATGTTAGCCAACCAGATTACATCCCCAAGGGCCAGATTCAAAGGTACCGGATATTTTTTATGTGCATGTAGTGACCGATAGTGGGGCTTTCTCAAGAGCTCTGGGCGGGCAGAAGTGCGTTTGAAACCGAGCTCTCCCTCT
Source organism: Phyllostomus discolor (assembly GCF_004126475.2). Lineage (NCBI taxonomy): Eukaryota > Metazoa > Chordata > Mammalia > Chiroptera > Phyllostomidae > Phyllostomus > Phyllostomus discolor. The sequence continues at coordinate 33,590,327 of NC_040912.2, forward strand.
TTTCAGTCTTGGGCAAGGCTGACCTTTCTGCTTGTTGGCTCTAGAACGCTGCTGGTGATCCTCCACCCACTCTGGTTGCTCCATATAAACATATTGCTCATCCTTCCTTTTTTAAACCTAACAGGTTGAAGTTCCTCGGGCAGGGTCCTAGGGCCTCTTTCGTGTCAGTAGTTTCTTCCAGGTGATCTGACCCAGTCTTTTGACTTAAAATATATTTATAAGCCAGGGAATTCCAGGAATCCTGATCTTTCTCTCAGAGTCATCACCCTTGTCCACGAAAGTGCTGAGCTGCCCGTGTGGCTGCCTTTGGTCAATGAGGCATGGCTTGCACAACTGCACTTGGAAGCCCTCTCGTGATGTCTGGCACTGCCCATGTAAGCGTGAGTATAGCAGATTCATGTAAAATGACACATAGGCACTCGATTGGTACTTAGATCTATAGATTTATCTTAGGGGGAGAGTCCTGGCTTGAATAGCATTTATCAACTATAGCTCTCTACATATATACCCACTGCAGATACCCTTGGTAAAATATATATACATACATACATATAAATACACATACACATATACATATATACACACTCATATGTACATATGGAATATAAAATATAAATTCATGACTTATATTTTATATTTAAAGAAGAACCTTCTAGTCTCAACATACTGTGATCATTCAGAATGTGTTTCCACTGGTTATCAGTTCAAGTTAGCTTTTCTCATTGAGTCTTACAGTGCGGACCAAAAGAATCTGGAATAAGTTCATAATAAATTTGTGTTGAAAGAAATATTTAGCAAATGAACAACTGATCAGCTTCAGGTTCTTGAATCAGCATGTATACAAAGAGACCGAGACCTGAGAGGCAGACTGATAAAGTGAACCTCAGTGGCATCTCATATTTCCTAGGACTTTCTAGTCTTACAAATGTGATGCTGGCCAATATCATAATATCAAGAGACTTTGTTAGCAAGAGATATAGTTGCAAGAACTGAAAAGGCCAGGCACCAGGGCAGGCCTGCCTGTTGGATCTGAGTTAAAATCTCAGAGCTTTGGGTAAAAACTGTTACCTGAATTTCTGGTGTAACACAGAGTAGTATCACAACAACCCCTCCTCTGGTACCACCCCCACCAAATACATCCACAGTTTTCAAATCTGGATGTCTTTGTTTCAACAGAAGAATTAAAACATCAGTGCACAAAATAATAAAATATTCTCTTCCAAGAAGAAGTGTCATTCATTCTACTCTAAATACACAAATCTGATATGGTTTTTAATCTTTTATATAATGAAATACGAAGGATCATCCTACATTGATTTGGCTACCACTAACAACTATGAAATTACTGCCCCAAGGGTTTTTCCAAGTTAAAGAGTGTTAAATTGCTCATTTACATGTTGATTAGCATTTACTTTAAAAAGTGGCAAACGTAATTCCTCTGTATCCAATATTTAATGACAAATTTAGCTTATCTAACCATTAAATTAAAATGGATCACTGCTTTGTTTGCTAGATATTTTTTAGACAGTAATGATTACCATAAATTCATTATTCCAAACATACTGCTTCCAAATATTAAAACTACTGATTTGTTCACTTTCTTTGCCACACAGAAAATAAAATGTTCCCAGTGGGTCAGGTACAGGTACAACATTTCTTAACAAAGCCCAACCATCCTCACAAATGTGTATGTTTACAACAAGGAATTATATAAGCTGACATTTAAAAGTAGAATGTGATGCCTTAAGATGAAAGCAATCACTGGCTCTGATTCAGTGGCATTTGAAAATTTAAGAGTTTCTCCTGCAGCACTGTTATAAGACAGTTACTTAGTGAGCACGTGGAGAACATTATTTAACCCTTTTTCAAGCTAGTAAGTTCGATGTCTCAACATCGAGATCAATATATAATAAATTAAATGACAAATTACTGTACATATAACATGGTGAAATAATTAAACATAATTTTTATGTCATATATGGTTGCAAATAGTATGCATTTTGATTTCTAGGGCTATTTTTCTCTTTTACTTAAACAGAAATTAAATAATATTTCAATATTCTATTATAGTTTGGGTTGTTTTAAAAATTTGTTTGTTTTTAATGGTGCAAGAGATTACCTAAAGTCTTCTTTGCATTTAGAGTCACAAATATTCACAGGTTAACCACCAGCATGTTCAGTATCGATCACACACTGGAAACAGGGGGATGCAGTTAATTACATAATGACATTAAAGTAGGGATGATAAATAAGAAGGCAGGGTATCGACTATGTCCATAGGAAGCAGTGGGTAGCAGATATTCTGTAACTATAAGGACTTAATTAAAAGCATGTTAAGACCTGGAAATAACTTATTACTTTCCAAAAATATTTCTACCTTTAACCATTATCTAATAGTTCGGTATTTAGGTGTGTTAAACACTGGTCAAGGTGCTAGAGTTGCAACAGTGAAAAATTTAGTCCTACTTATTTAGGCCTTGCTAATGGGATAAACAGGACATTAACAGTTCAGTAGATTATACAATCTGATAGGAATAAACATTGGGAGCTATACAAAAGAAAAAGCTCTAAACTATCAGGATAAGCTTTGTAGAAAACCTATAACTGAATTTTATAAGATGAGTAGGAAATGGCCTGGTGAGGGGAAGCTGATGGAAAATGTGAAAGACCACAGCGTATCATTCCTCTGGGGGGAAAAATGGAAAGTAAAAAAGGTAGGTTTCTTCCACCATCATTTACTGAACATAATCCCTCTCTCTCTGTGACGTTAGTAGTGATTCCAATGTCACTGCAAGAAAAAGAAATGTGTGCCTGGTGATGGAGTAATAGGAATCCACAACAGAGAAATCCGTGAAGTCTTCACGTGCAGCCCTCAAATGCTGTCACACTGTCAACTGGTCACCACTGGCTACCCAATGTAAAATGACTCTTATTGAGATAGAGAGACAGACAGTTATATCTGGGAAAGTGTATTCAGCAATAGACGATAACATTTACTTTAACTAGATGCAATGGTATTACAGTTTGACTATGAGTCAGGATCTGTACATTTATTTAATTCTCCTCCAGTATAGGTATCCTTACTCCCTTATAAATGGAAGAAATATAACTATAAAGAATGTTCGTGAAGCAGACCCTGAGACAAATATTAAAGGGCAAGTAGTATACTTGGGAGTCCAGGAAGCACCAGTACAGGGAGGGGAAGAAGGCCAGCAAAGGGCGTGTACTAAACTAGCAGTAAACTAGCTACTAGTGAGCAGCAGGGAAAGTACTTGGAAAGGCATGAAATTGATGCCTTGGCACTCTCCTGTCTGTGGAGAAAGGCACCAGGACATTTATACTCAGTAGAATCAATTTTTGGAATTCCTACAGGTGGGGTGGTGTTCGTCCAGCCTCTTTTCCTCTCATACCTAAGGGCAAGATGGCCTTCTGTGGTTTCGGTTAGAGACACAAAAGCAAATGACTTAGCTACTGCCTGTTGGGAGAAAACCAGAGACACTGGAAGGGCTAAGGGATGAGGTCAGGGCACGGTCAGTGCGTGACACAGATACTGTACAGAATAGTGGCTAAACTCCAAACAAAAAATGAAACACAACTAGAAGTGGGTTATAATGTGTGTTTAAAACACTAAGTCTGATTTAAAATACTGAAGGCTTATCTTATTCAAACCAGTGGATAAAGCAATTATAGGTTGTAAGGACATCAGATAATGTTAAGTGATACACAAGAGATGATGTTCTGCCCATAAGGTTTGAGACTATGATCTAATATTAATATTGCAGTGGAGTGCTGAAGAAGGTGAATATAAAAGCAGAAAAAAACTAAGGCAAAGAAGAAGAATAAAAGCAGATAGATGTACCAAATATCAAATGAAGAGTACAGGCAGAAAATATAAGAACTATGTCCATTTTAAATCAAGCAAGAAAGGTCACCGAGGAGAAAACTTATTTCTAAATTATAAATAGCAGAGGTTATTTTGGGTCAGAGGAGATACATAGTCAACTATATAATGATTTTCACTTTTAAAATGTAGCCATAAGACTTACTGTTAGCAACACAAATCACACTTCTTATAGAGAAAAAAGAGAGGGGAAAGGCCTTTCACCCTAAAATAGGCTTTGTATAAGTAATCATAGACAAAGCTCACATAGCATGAGGGAATTTATAGACATACTACTTTTAAAAATAATTCAGAATTAACTCTCCAAAATTGGAAAGAGATAAAGTATATATTCAAACTAAAGATAAAGGCTAGGTTTTGTCAGTACTAACTAGAAAAATGACTTAGGAAAAATATTAAACATCTATAGAATTTAATTTCCTACTTACAAAATGGCATTTGCATATGGCAATTTACAAAGTAATGTTTAAAACAGTTTCCTTCCAAATATATTACTAATTAGAAACCAGAACATTTTAGTCAATATATTTATAATTGATAAGTTGCTATTTCATCCCTAATTGATGAGCAATTTACAGTCACAAGGATTAAATTTATTTTAATTTAGAATTTAAATATGATTTACCAATGTGAGAATGTGCTTGCCTAATATTAAACACTCACTGAATGAGAACAGAACATTTATAATGAAAATACTCTCAATAAAACTTAATATTTTCAATAAAAAATTTGAAACCACTGAAATAAAAATCAGTCTATTGAATTCTATACACCAGTATATCAAGAAATTCTACATCATTAAAAAATGTAATAAAAGTATAGGCAAATTTTTATTCTCCATGTCAGTGCATCTGTAAGTGTAAATAAACTGATGTGTGTATCGACTCTATGGATAAATGGGTCTATCACTATTACCAAGCACAGAATTAGTCTTTCAAAAACAGCTTAGGAGACAACTGCGCTAGAATAAAAAATAAAATTAAATTAAATAAATACATACATACAATTTTTAAAAACTTACATATCAGAATACTTTTAATGAGCTTCATTTCAAATTCAGCTGATATACACCTTACATATTCACAAACACAACAAACCAATCAGTGATATACATTTAAAAAAAGACAGGAATGAGAGTAGAATTTTGAAAAGTTAAAATGTTAACATCATTCTGGGCATATGAGAAGGGCTGAAAATCTGATTTGAGAAAAAGCTAAAGAAAAAAGGAATGTGGGAGGTGGGGGTGGGATGGGTGGGGGAGAGTAATTGGGAGAAATGGGAACAAATGTAATTGCATGAAAATTTAGCGAAAAAATTAATTATCAGATGTAAAAGGGTTGAGCTCCTGACCTCTGCAGTACCAGTTTTTCTCAAGGCACAGGGCCACTTTGAAGAGAGAGAGGTGGAAGAACCCAGACAATGATGCGCTGGATCCCATTTTGCGTCATGACTTGCATTTATGCGTACCTTCTAGCTTCTGTGATCCACACACCTATTCCATATACTCTGGGCTTCCTCATGTTCTCTGGCTTCTGTCCTGCACGAACCAGGCCCTTACCCTGGTCATAGGTTGGACTAACCTCTCGTACCAGCTTTTACCAGTATCTGGGCCTCTGAGAATCTCAGAGTGGGCAACTACATTTAGACCCAAAGAGATCCAAATGACAATAGCTATTTCAAACACATAAATCTCCTTACTGTACAGAAGTGATTATATTTATAGTATGGCAATAGAAGAGAGAACCATAGATATTACAGGTAGACAGTAAAAGACAGGAAAATTAAGGCTCGATGGAAAAGATATTTTCTAAGAGCTAAAGCTGTTTAAAAATAGATGATTACCCTACAGTAGTCTGGAATCTCGGGTCTGCCACTTTAGACCTGGACTCCACAACCCCCAGGCCATCTTCGCTTCCCTGACAATCTTGCCTCCACTGGGTCCAATTTCTAACCTTTGATCAATATCACTAGCTTTTTTCTCTATTCGAGCTTCTGGCTTCCTGGGAACCATTGGAGAAAGGTGGGCACTGTACTGACTAACCCAGTATTAATCTAAATCAGCACACTGTATCTCAATTCTACTGCCTCATGGCAACATTTTATTTAGTTCCGGGAGATCCGCCCATTCTGTGGCTTTTGGATCTTTTTTTATTACACTCCACAGAAAGAAATTCACTTTGTGTCATGACCCAGGATAATCATACATTTATATTTAACTTCAGCAAAATTTGATGAGGCAAAGTTTACCCTACAAAATGTAGTACACTCTAAAATATTTTGCTCTATTCTATTTTTGAATATACTTCCTTTGAGTCAGTCTTCTGGATAAAGTATCTATTTTCTCATCTCATCATTTGTCAATTAGTAGTTTATTTTTGGTAAAACTTGATGAGTGTTTTTTTGCCCTGGATCCACAGTCTTATTTATTGTTCTTTTAAGTATTTTTTATTGATTATGCTATTACAGTTTTCCTAATTTTTCCCCCTTAATCCCCCCTCTGCCCTGCACCTCCAACCCTCCAGTATCCCGCCCCCCACCTTAGTTCATGTCCATGGGTGGTACATGTAAGTTATTTGAGTTCTCTGTTTCCTATACCATTTTTATCTTTTCCCATCTATTCTATGCCTACTAATTATGCATCTTATTCCCTTTACCTTTTCCTCCCTATTCCTCCCCACTGAAATCCCTCCATGTGATGTCCATTTCTCTGATTCAGTTCCTGTTCTAGTTGTTTGCTTAGTTTTTGTTTTCATTGTTTTCCTTTTATTTTAGGTTCATTTGTTGATAAGTGGTTTTAAACTCTATTCTTATTACAGTTTCTTCCTGTTGTTTCTCTACCTGCATTGTAAGTGTTTTGAGAGCATGTTGTAGCTCTTCAGTGTGTAATTTCCCTGCATTATACAGTGTAGTGCTGGCAGTGATCAGTATGTACTAAGCGGAGTGGTAGCACACCCAGCTGTGGAGGCAACATTCTACATGTCTGACTAAGGCTTAGAAGACACTGACTACCTCACTCCAGCTTTCCTGGACTGTTCTCATCCCTGCAACTTCTACCTAGAGCTATGATACTATGCAAATAGATTTGTTTAGAAAGTCAAGATGAGAATAATGAAGCTTTTTTTTGTTTAGAAATTTATGGAGTACCTTGACATTTACCGTCTTAAGTCATCATCATACAACAACATTTTTACATGGATGGGGAGGATCTCTGAGCCCCACTTAACATCTGAGGATACTGAACAGATTCATAAGCTTGAAAGACTTGACTGAAACAACAGAGCTAACAAGTGACTGAGCCAGTGTTCCGTTCTTATTGTTTGACTGAAATCACAGCTTTTTCTCTGTATGTCTTCTTGGGTAGTCATGAGTCAACTGTAAGCATATTTTTGTCTAACCAGCTAAGTATGTACATATGCATTTTGAAAATTACAAGCTCTGCATAAACTTTAAGCTATAAATGTTGTTGTTATTCCTGTTTACACTAGACTTTATATTTTTAGATTTCCCCTAAGATTTTTCACAGTTATTCTTTCACTATGGGATAAGTGAGGGGGTTATTATCATAGTGTTCAGATGAAGAAATGAAATTAAGAGAAACTATGTGAATTTCCCAAATTTTCACTTCTCATCAATGATGGAGTCACAGTTTTAAATTTAGGTCTGACATTCTACCCACTTTTCCACATTACTTTTATATCCTAAACAATATTAAAATCCTTCATAATGTTTAATACAATGTCAGAAAATAGATTTGAATTTTAAAAATTAATTAAATAGAAAACAATATTCTATCCCTAAAAACTAGACTGCGATATTCTCAAATTACTGATCAGAACATTTCAATGGAATAGCAAAAAATATATTGTGAAATAATAATTTACTAATATGTCACATTTATTTCCTTCTATAATAGCACTAACTCTGAAATTTTAATTTCCAAGAAATCATTTTATAAAACTAAAATTATATATGGTTATATGCATTTTATTCTCACACATGAATACAATTTAAATCTTACTATAGTTTAGGATCATGAAAGCCTTACAGTTTGCCAAAATATAAATATAATGAAATGCAAATTTCAAATAATACTAAGTGACTAGATGCATGTCACATGTACTTCAGATACATTGGAAAGGTCCACTTTTAATTATCTTAAGAGAGAATCAATTATTTTCTCTATATGTATGAGTGGAACTTTTCTGTACATTAGTGAATGACATATTGATCTTTTTCTCCTTCCAATCAGCACAGAAAATGTTGTAACTCTCATAATATTTGGCCTAGTATATTAGAATTATGTATCTGTTTGCCTTTCTTAGTCTCCACTTCTTATCTTCCTTTTGTAGTCACCTCCACAGTTTGCCCAGGACTTTACCAGCTTTAAAAATGAAACCAGGATGGTTGGTCATCATGCACTGAGAGGCATGTCTTATTCCAATTTTCTCTTGAACTACATTGGGCGGATCTTTGCAAACAGTAGAGCCTAAATAAACATTGGTTGAGTTTAATTAAATTTGAAATCTGAGCAATAACAATTTGCTCACTGTAGTCATGGGTTAATGCAATGAAACTCCACATTATAACCTGATCTGTATTTGTGAAGCTACAAAACCTGGCAATCAGCTTTAAAAATAAATATGTGGTTTCCAATTAAACTTTTAGAAGGAAAGTGGTTTTGAAGGATAGTTTAGTTTCTAAATATTTTTTTAAATTTCTGTTTTAATAAATATGTATTTAGTAACTATTACTAAACATGTTCTGAGTACAAAGACACTATTGAAAATGTTAAAATAAACTATTTCATTTTGGTGTAGCCAGTGGTTCAATTCTTCATAAACCCTATTTTGGCCCAAACTAAGTCAGTCACCAAGTTTCTCCCTGCATTTGATATCCATAATTGTTTGTATTAAATAATATCCTAAAGAATAGGTGGCCATCACTGGATAATTTTTTTTTCAATTATACATATGGGTTCAGAATTTTTTTATATAAGATAGCCTTTACACTGTTCAAATTTTATGTATATTAACTTATTCAAAATTGAATCTCAAATGTACTTCAGTTTCCTTAATGATGCATTGAACATACAGACTTCCATAAATTCTGAGAATCATTTAGACTTTCAGTATAAATCCAGCCCATATTTATCACCATCACTTTGTGGAAAATCTCTTTTTATTGATTTCTTTTAGCATTTGACTGCATGAAACTTGGCTATAGTATAAGAAATGAAAGCTCAATATACTACTTTGTTAATGTTCATGAAAGTTTTATAACTTAAGTCATTAAGATTCAGACTCCTGCCCAGGCTGGTGTGCTCTGTGAATAGAGTGCCGGCTTGTGAACTCAAGGGTCTCCAGTTCGATTCCCAGTCAGGGCACATGCCTGAGTTGCTGGCCACGTCTTCAATGGGAGGCATGTGAGAGGAAACCATACATTGATGTTTCTCTCCCTCTATTTCTCCCTCTCTTCTCCTCTCACTAAAAATAAATAAAATCTTTAAAAAATATTTTTAAAAAGATTCAGACTCATATTTCTCAGTACAGATCAGAGCAATTTCTAGTAGAGTGACAAAAGGTCTGATTATCTTTTAATATTCAGGTTTGTCATTTGATAAGCTAGAAAACTGATACCCCCAATAGAAAATAGAATGATAAGAAATTCTATTACACAGATGTATTTTTAAAAGCTGTATTATGAAGTAATATTTTATTGGGTCAAGCACTGTATTGATCTAGTTCACTGTGGTGTCTAATGTCATGGAAATCTATGAAATAGGTGCCATTACTGCTCAAAGAGGTTAAGTGGATTGTTAGATCCAGAGTCAGAATCTGGTCAGATTCCAAGAGTCCTTAGGACTCTGGGCAGGGAGCCATAGTCAGTTCACTTCCACACAGTAGGCTGGTTACTACAAAACAGAAGAAGTTTTACCACTTTAAATAAAAAGGAAAAGGACTGTCACAGAATAATAATTCCAAATAAAGAAATAACAAGTTTATTTACTTTAACTGTTAATTGGCTTATATTTAATAATTTCACTTGAGAACTAACATATTATCTAGGTTTATGTTTTATAGTTTATCTTACAGCATAAGTCAAAAAGTTGTATGACTTGAGTTAAAGATTCTAATGGTGCCCTGGCTGGCGTAGCTCAGTGGATTGAGTGCAGGCTGCGAACCAAAGTGTCGCAGGTTCGATTCCCAGTCAGGGCATATGCCTGTGTTGCAGGCCATGACCCCCAGCAACCGCACATTGATGTTTCTCTCTCTCTCTCTTTCTCTCTCCCTTCCCTCTCTAAAAATAAATAAATAAATAAATAACCTTTAAAAAAAAACAAGGATTATTTTTTAAAAAAAAGATTCTAATGGTTATTTACTTTATGGCTAAGCAAAAAGATACAGTTCACTTTTTAGAAGCAGATAAACCTTATTCCTAATAGTTATCTGTCTAAACTGACTAGTGTCACACTCCACTATTAAGATAATGAGGTTTTTAGTCTGAACTAGAGTAGATGCAAAACTACTTCTTGGGAAAAACACTGAATTTTTTCAGGGTTTCTCCAGCCTACCCCTCAAACAGAAACCCACCTCCACACTGAGGTGAGTTAGGCTTCGTTTCTTTCACAATAACACCGAAGTACAAGGTATGTCTGTAAACAGGAAATGGAACGGCTGTATTCTCACTTAGCAAGAAATCTTCAAATTCATGGTTGGGCAATGCTTATCAGAGAGGATTTCACTACACATTTATTTTTCTGCCTAGAACGATTTTCTTAGTAAGCCACACATCTTTGTAGTCTGGCACAACTTTTTTGGTTCTTCCATTGAATTACCTTTAAAAAGGCCATTGCTATGGTTACTGTAATGATTCTGGATTGGTAAAAATTGTATAGAAATAAAAAGTTATCAAATTTTAGGGTACAGAATTGTTCATAATATTTCTTTATTGTTTTTTTTATTGTCCGTGGGGTCAGTGGTAATGGTTTATCTTTCATTTTTAATATTTATAATTTGTGCTTTCTGTAGTTATTTTTGTCGGTTAACCTACCTAGACATTTATCAATTTTATTGATCTTCATCAAGAACCAGCTTTAGGCTTCATTGACTTTCTCCATGCTTTCTTTTTTCCAATTTTATTAATTTCTCCACTAACTTCTATTTTTTCTTTTGTTTACCATGGATTTAATTTTCTCTTTTTTTTCCTGTAGTTTCCCAGGATGTTAGCTTAGCTCTCTTTCAGAGCTCTCCTTTCTTCTAATATAATATTCAATGCTCTGCATTTCTTCAAAGCTTGGCTTTAGCTGCCTCCCATAAATTTTGATAATTCTTACTTTATTTTCATTTATTTCAAAAATTTTAAAACTTTTCTTTGAGACATTCCTCTTTGTGTCATATTATTTATAAGTGTGGTGTTTCATCACCATTTTTTTCAGGGGGTTGCATTTATCTTTTTATTATTGATTTCTGGTTTAATTCCATTTTGATCTGAGTATATTTTATGTAATTTATAAATTTAAAAAATGTGTCAAGGATTGTTTATGTGCAGAATGCAGTCTGTCTTGGTAAATGCATCACGTGAGTTTGAAAGGAATGACTAATCTGAACCTTTCGGATGAAGTAGTCTATAGACGTCAATTGATCAAGTAGATGGACGGTACTTTTCAGGTCAACTATGTTCTTACTGTTCTTCTGCCTGCTGGATACACAAGTTTTTGATACAAAAGTGCTGGCATCTCTAGTATAACAATGGATTTATCAATTTCTCCTCACTGTTTTATCAAGTTTGCTTCAGATACTTCAGTGCTCTCTTGTTAAGCATATACCCAGGGGTACTACTGTTTGAAGTACTGTTATGTCTTCTTGGTGATTTGACTTCTTTATTATTATGCTTATCGTTCTCCCTGATAATTTTACTTGCTTTGAAGTCAGTGTTGTCTAAAATAAATATAGCTACACCAGTTTTCTTTTGATTAATTTTTACCAGGGTACATGTTTCTCCATCACCTTACTTTTAATCTAACTGTATCTTTATATTTAAAGTGGGTTTCCTCTAAACAACATATAGTTGGGCCTCTCTTTTTAAATAAACTAACAATCTCAGTTTTTTAATTGATAACTTTAGACCATTAACATTTAAAGTGATTATTGATACCCTGGCTGGTGTGGCTCAGTGGATTGAGCACCGGCCTGCAAACCAAAGGGTTGCCAGTTCAATTCCCAATCAGGGGACCCCAGCCAGGTCCCCAACTGGGGGTGTGCAACAGGCAACCACACATTGTTATTTCTCTCCCTTTCTCCCTCCCTTCCCCTCTGTCTAAAAATAAATTAAATAAATAAAGTGGTTATTGATATAGTTGGATTGATAGCTATCATACTTGTTTCTGTTTTCTGTTCACTGGTCTTGTTCTTTGTTTATTTTTGTTGTCTTCCATTCATTTTCTGCCTTCTCTGGTTTTAACTGAGCATTTTATGATTCTATTTTTACTCCTTTCTTAGCGTATCAGTTATACTTTTAGTGGTTTCACATGAGTTTGAGAAAAACAAAACATTTACAACTAACTCAAATCTTCATTCAAATAGTACTCTTGCATTTCATGGGTAGTGCATCTTATGACAGAGTATTTCCAATTTCTCACTCCTGTTTCTTATAACATTGCTGTCATTCATTTCCCTTATCCATAACCTATAATCACTGAATACACTGTTGATATTATTATTTTGGACAAACTGTTATGTGTGAGGTCAATTAAGAATAAGAAAAATATAAGATATTATTTTACTTTCATCATTTTTTTCTAGTGTTCTTCTATTCTTTATACAGATGGAATTTTTGGTATATATCTTTTTTTCTTTCATCTTTTATTGTAAAGCAGGTCCGCTGGTGACAAATTCTCTCAATTTTTGTTCAACTAAGGAAGTCTGTATTTAGCCATCACATTTGAAGGACAATTTTGCTGGATACAGAAATCTAGACTGGTCATTTTTTCCTTCAGCTCTTCAATATTTCACTCCACTCATTTGCTTGTATGGTTTCTGGGAAGAAGTCATATGTAATTCTTATTTTTGCTCCTCTGTATATAAGGTCCCCCCACCCCCTGCAAACTCCTGTTTATTTTCAAGGTTTTCTCTTTGTCTTTGACTTTCTGGAATTTGAATATAATATGCTGAGATGTGGATTTTTGTGTATTTTGTTTCTGAACTTCCTGGATATTTAGTTTATTATGTATGGTTAATTTGGGAAAATTTCTGGTCATGGTTACTTAAAATATTTTTGGTAATTGGGTTTCTTTTTCTTCTTCCACTTCTGGTAATACCTTACATGTATTTTACACCTTTTGTAATTTTCCCATAATTCTTGAGTATTCCGTCTTTTTTCACTAGTTTTTAAATGTTTGCCTTTCAAACTGGGAGTTTCCATCTACATATTTTTAACTTCACTGATTCTTTCCTTTGTCATGTTCAATGAATTGATGAGTCCCTCAAAGGCATTCTTTATTTCTGCTGCAGTTCCTTTGATTTCTCACTTTTCCTTTGATTTTTTATTAGTTTTCATTTCTCTTCTTACATTACCCATCTGTTCATTTGTTGTCTATTTTCTCCATTAGAGCCATTAGCATATTAATCACAGTGATTTTAAATGATCAGTTTAATTATTACAACATCCCTGTCATATTTTAGTTTTGTCCTGATTCCTGTTCTGTCTCTTCAAACTGTGTTTTTTTTTTTTTTTTAGTAAGTCTTGCAATTATTTTCTTTGAAAGCCAACATGATGTATCGGGTAAATTAAACTAAAGCAAATAGATCTTTAGTGTAAGATGTATGTTTAAATAGCTAGGGATTTGCTTATGTTTAGTGTTTGTCATAGCTATAGGTATCAGAGGCTAAAATTTAACTCTGGTGTCCACATTTTTATCTCGTCTATTGACTTTGGGTTCCCAAAAAACTTCTTAAGTAAAGTTGGAGGTACACTGCTCTTTCTGTTGATCTTTCTATAATTTTGCAGAAGGTCTGTTGATGTGGTGGTGAGGTGTCAGTGAGAGGGAATGAGGTGTTCTGTAGTCCTGTGATTGGGTCTCAGTCTTTAGTGATCCCCTGGGCTATGACTTTCACAAGTGCCTCTTAGGGCTGCCCTGCCCTTTCACCACGACCACTAGTTACAGGAAGGCTAAACAGGGGGATGGGGGCTCACTTCCTCAGGACTTACTATAGAAGTTTTTCTGGAAAAAAGTTTTTCTTGAAGGCAGGTCTCAAGAACACCAGAATGCTCTGACACCTTTTAAAATGGATGTGTTTCCTCATCCTCTGACAGGAGCACAAGGGGATTTTTTCCTCCCATTGCCACTTGAAGAATGAGATAAGGCTCCCAGACATAAAATTCACAAAAGCATGGTGATCTTCCTGAGACTGCCCTCTCCCCACCAGAATTTTAAATCACACTTGTTCACACTGAGCCTGCAGCAAGTCATCAGTAATAACGTAGATTTTCCTGCACTGCTAGTGAGTCCCTCAGAATTCCTTCATTCAGCTTTGGTGAGCTGTGATTCTCTGTGTGCACCTGTCACATTTTTCATGCAACTTCTCCTGTAACCTCAGTTCTAGTTCTAAAAACAGTTGATTTCAGTTTGTTCAGATTTTATCTGGTTATGTAGATGGGAGTGACAATTTCCAAATTTCATACACAATAGGACAGAAAATGAAAGGGGTTACTACTTTAAAATCAACAGAATATACAGTACCTGGCACAAATTATTTTTAAACAAATAACTGAAAGAATGAATTACTGAACAAATGCCATATATGAGTTATAGAATCCCAGACAAACAGGAGAGAAATAATGAATTAAAATGGATTTACATGTTAAGTATTGTTCCCTTTTCTAACCTCTGACTTTATCACTAACACGTGTGGGCAGTGAATTCAGGGCTGACCTACAACTCTGCAATATTTTGGCTATTTTAGTATAATGGGTATAATATTGTCACTTAAATTTATATTGTTATGTAGATAAACTCATGTAGTGTCAGATATGCAGCAGATCATAATGCTTACTAGATAATGGAAAATGATATTGTCATTTGTAAATCTTGAACAATGGGACACTAGAAGCTGTTACTAAACACTGAAAGATTAATTTCATGCACAATTCATTCAGCATAGAACTGTCATAATATGCTGAAATATTATGTCAAGAAGCTAGAATGTAAATTAGAAAAACTAAAAAATAGGCTTGGAAAAGTAAGCCAATGGATTTACAAATGCAAAAAGCATATACTTGATAAAGAACCCAGGCTCTGCTGTATAGTTTTTCAAGGTGTCTGACATGTGACAGACATCAAAGTGAAGTTGTTAAATTGTGTTCAGAAAGTAAACAGTGAATGAGATAATATGGTCCCAGGGACCTAACACTAGCAGCGATGTTTTTGCTTTCTTTTTCTCATTTCTTCGTCTATGTCTAAGATTAAATTAAATGAGAGAAAGTTTTATTTGACTACAAATTTATAGTCATAATTTCAGAGAGAAAAGATACAAGAAGTCTTTCAGTTTAACCTCCCATTTAATGACAGAACCCCTCACAACATATTCTTGAGAAATGGTCCTCCATATCTTGGCCGTTGTAGATAATGCTGCAGCGAACATAGGGGTGCATATGTGCAGCCTGTGTCCATCAGTAGATGGGTGGATAAAACCACTATGGGACATTTACACAATGGAATACTAATCAGCCTTATAAAAGAACAAAAATTTACCCTTTGTGAAAGTATGGATGGACCTGGAGATTATTATGCTTAGTGAAATAAGCCAGTCAGAGAAAAACGAATACCATGTGATTTCACTCATATTTGGAATCTAATGAACAAACTGAGCTAATTAGTAAAATATAGACTCATAGAGAGCAGGATGACAGCTAAAGGGGTGTTAGCGGGCAGAGGGATTGAGCAAAAAGGAAAAAAGACTCATGGACATCAGTGTGGTGACTTCAGGGGGTGGGGGTATAAGAAGGCTAAATGGAAATGGAAAAAATACAATAAAAATGTTTTTAAATGGTCATCTAGCCTTTCTTGGAAAGCACACCTTGTGAATTATGCCTTCATCAGCTCTGTTGAGTATATACTGTAAGTCAGGCACTGAGTTAGGGGTTCTCATGCATTGTTGCATTTGATTATCACAATAACACTATGAAGAAGGTAGTATTAGTCCTATTTTACTGAGAAATAGAACCGGTATTGGTCCAGAGATACAGGGAAGGAAGGAAGGATGGAAGGAAGGAAGGATGGAAGGAAGGATGGAAGGAAGGAAGGAAAGGAAGGAAGGAAGGGAGGAAGGAAGAAGGAAAGGAAGGAAGGGAGGAAGGGAGGAAGGAAGGAAGGAAGGCAAAATAACTGAAAAGGCAAGCAGACAGGTGAGGTGAAGACAAACTGACATCAGCCCAGGAAACCTGCTAGAGAAGTAGAACTGGGAAGGTGGAGACTGGGACTAGAAACACTAGAGTTAGCTAAAATCTACAAAACAGCATATGGACCAGCACGTCCCCAAACCTACTCTAGCAGAGACCTGAGGCTTGCTCTCTGGAGAAATGGAGCCAGGTAGGATTATAGTCATAGGAACACCTCATATATTTCAGGGTTTAACTATAACCCTGGAGGTTACCCTATGAAAAAATGAATTACTACCCTATCACACCACATTGAAAGTTATCATCTGCCTAACTCAACCCATGCCCACAAATTTTCCAGTCATTTTTTGTCCCACAGTTATTAATAGGAGTGTCAGATAAGCAGACAAGTACTACAAGGTATTTTAGTAATACCTTTAGCATTAAAACCTAATGAATGCCCATTTCCTCTCTCACACTGTCTACTGTCAAGGCTTGTCAAGGCGAGCACCAAGGCTTTTTCTCCTCTTGAGAGAGAAGCCATGCTGTCTCTTTTCCTCCACAGGACTCGGTAGTCTCTGTGAGTCTCATATCTCATCCACAATGTGGCAGACCCCACAAGCTGGGGTCTGTATCAGGAGATAAGGATTATTTTACCAAAATTTATGCTTCTGAGAGTGTTCATTCCAGAGACTCCTGTCTATATTTCTTCAATCTTGATGATCTTACAAATCAACTAGATTTTGAAGTGTTGTTGCCACACTAAGAGGACTATTAACTTAAACATATTATGCTAAATATATTATTGGTCCAATTTAGGCAGCATTTTGGGAAAATATGTCAAATTGTAGGAACAAAGCATGAGGTAACTGGATGTAATTCATTGAGAAGTTTTGGGAGTCTTCTCCTCTTGGAGACAAGATGACAAACACAGTTCTGTTTTGCTATTGTATCCTGAGCAGGTAGAGATGGGGGAGAATCAAAAATAATGTTTTAAGAGAGAATCAGTTGGAATTCAAATCCAAGCTTGACAAGTGCACAGCTCTTCCTGAGTGAAAACAAATGCTATTGTGAAGCAAACAAAGATTAGGAGGATTAAGCTTTAAATGTGAAGGATTTGAAAGTTGATTTGTTTTTTTATCATCGAAGATATTTTTATGGGTTAATTGTATGAGGATCCGGCTCATTTGCTTTTTTTTTTCTAAATTGAGATGAGCCAGAATATCTCTGGGGCAGAAAAACCTGTGGCTGTTGGTAAGAATGTGTATTTTTCACTCCAGTATTTGCAGCTAGCAATCTTGAGAGAGGGATTATGACCTGTAGGTTGTCTCACAAGGAATTATTTGCTACTGACATGTTAGCTGTATTAATGATTACTGTGTTGTCTTTTCCCAAGTTATTATAATTTGAATAAATATTCAAATTGCTTTAGTAGTAATGCTCAGCATTTACAAGGAATTATAAGAAGTTCAAGGTGATAGCTAAAACAATTGAGTTATCTCCAGAAACCTAAATTGTACATGGAATTGGGTTGTCAAAGCTAAAAATTCATTTTCTCTTTGTTTAAGAATATAAAAAGTCAGCTTTTAAATTAATAAGCTATCTTTCTCTAAAAATAATACCTATAAAATATATTACATTTTATCAAATTTTAAAAAATATTAAAAGTCTAATACAATTAATTTAAAGCTACAAATCTCAGACTATTTTACTTTATTCTTTAAATTTAAGTGTTGACTTATTTCTCTATAGTTACAACAAATCTATGAATAACATGAGGTTTATAATAAAAGATTATTACATGAATTTGATATTTAGATACAAGATTTTACCAAAGCTTTAGAAATCAATTATTAAACTGAAGAACCCTGATTAATTATAAATTTGAGGAGAAAAAGAAGAGAGAAAATTTCAGAATACCTTGTTTCTAGTTCTAAGCTTTTCTATTAATGAGTAACAGAATGAATTCCATGTAATTTTGGACTCACTTTCAAGTGGACCATAAAGAGCATATTGTTGGAAGTTCAACAGAATAGGTCAGATATTTTGTCTAAATCCACGTGAAAAATAAAATCAAGGAAACTGTTCATGTTATTCAGGCCAAAAATACTATCAGGCAAATCCCCTACCATCATAATAACCATCATCACAACCAGGAAGAGTCTCTGTTGAAGCAAGGACTGAATACACATATTTAGCACTGGGATTTGGAAAAAAAGACTTTTGTGTGTTTTATTTTAGTGCATATTTTCTTTCTCTCTACATAAAATTCAATGTCATTTAAAAAGGAAATTGTACACTCAGCTCCACTTAAAATTCAGGTACTTTTTCAAAATATTTTGTGCCAAAATAAATCTTTAAGTAGACATTTTTCAATACCATCCAAGAAAGCAGTATTACAAGGTCTGTAGCAAATTTAATTATTTCAGTGTCTTCCAAAGTGGACAGTATACAAAAGTCTGCACAACATTAATACCTTTTGATAAAAGGGAACTTGGGAAATGCTACTAAATCAGTTTACCATGAGATTTCAGCTCTTTTAATATCAAGATATAAGTTCTCAATCTATGCATTAAACATATGGAAATGTATGTTGAAATACAGCCACAAGATAGGAGGGCATCCCAGGCAGAGGGGAAATTATGGGTGAAGATGATCATATGGGAGATCAAGAGGGATCTATTGAGAAACTGTGCGGAAATTCTGGAGTTGTGGGAGATAAATCTGGACATGGATGCAAGAGTCAGACTGTGGCTGCTTTCAATGACAGACTAAGGAGTTCAAACTCTTTAAAAAGTCAGTCACCCACTGAAGATTTCCAAGTAGAGGAGAGATCAGATGAATGTAGTTCTTTGCAAAGATTGTTCTGGCCATAAATAAATAGGTGGGTTTGGAGCAGGAAAAATACTGGAAACAGAGAATTCAGTTAGAAGGCCTTAGTGAATATTTAAGAATGATTAAATATGAATGATAAATATAAAATAAAGAATGAAAGCAAGAAATATTGTAAGATATTATAATAAGGATGAGAGGAATGAGATGCAGTTCCAAAGTACTTTAAAGAGCTCCCCAAGAGAGTGATGGTGACTTTAGTGGCCATAGTGAATCTTTTGTAATTTTTCTCTGGACGGGTCCTGCTTTATAACTGGCCCCATGCCTTGATTAAGGGTTTTCTACCCCACAGGGACTATCATTCTTGATAACATGGTTAAATTCTATTCATTTTTTAAGAATTCCAGCTCACCTGTCATTTCTTTTTTAAAACATTAGTTTGGCCCTGACTGGTGTAATGCAGTTGGTTGGAGCACCATCCCATAAACTGAAAGATCATAGTTAAATTCCTGGTCAGGGCACATGTGTGGGTTGTGGGTTCAGTCCCCCATCCGGGAGCATATGAGAGGCAACAGATTGATATTTCTCTCTCACATTGATGTTTCTCTCCCTCTCTTTCTCCCTCTCATCCTTTCTCATTAAATTCAATAAGCATGTCCTCTGGTGAGAATGTTAAAAAATCATAGTGTTGTATGCTCTCTTAGTAACCTGGGTATACAATATCTACAACACTTAAATCAATATATTTTAAAGATATATCGACGTGTGTCTCTCTTCAGTTAGATTATAGGTTCCCTGAAGTTAGGAACCAAATTTGTCCATGTGCCATTATATATTGTATTTTTATATAAAGCAAGCTAGAGAAAAGGAAATGTTATTAAGAAAATCATAACAAAACAGAAAACAGATAAGTGGCAGAAGTGGAGGGGGTAGGAGAGGTGGGAGGGGAGGCACAGAGGCAGGCAGACTCAGTGTAATTGTATGGAAATATACCATCATTTCTGTCCAACTTTATTGCTTTTTAGTTTATCTAAAAATGTTTCTATATGGCACCAATCCTTCTTCCATTGTTTGCTTTAGTTTCAGTGCATGTATCATGGAAGGGTCAATGTCATAAAAGAAGTCCAAAGCAGTTTTGAGTAACTGGAACTCTTCTTCCAGATTGTCTGACATCAAATCTGTTTCCAGGCCCTCCGCTTCCACCTCTCCTTCCTCAGCACCTGGCCCCAGTTTGGAAGCCCTCATCTTCCTCAGGCTGCCTCCTATTAATTCCTCTGGTGTGATGTCTTTTAGTTTTTATATTTCTCAATTTCTCCAGGATCCATATCTTGACACTCTTCACTCCCCTACCCTTTAGATTTTTTTTTTGGCCATATCCACAATTTGTTCCACGTTTCCCTTGATTGTCTGAGTCATACATTATGTGAAGTTGTTTACAACATCTGGCACAGTTTCTCCAGTAGGAATTTATTGTTTTGAGCTCGATAGCTTTCATGGCTTTTTCTATAACTAACAATAGCATTTTCAATGGTGTAATCCCTCCAGACATTCACAATGTTCTCTTTTTTGAGGTTGTCTTCTGTAATGTTGACAATCCTTACACAGAGTACCATGTGTAATGAGGTGTAAAGGTCCTTATATCCCCCTAATCTAGAAGCTGAATTAGAGATACTTTGTCTGGGGGCCAGTGGGCCACTTTGACCATTTGGTGTGGAATTCCTGAGGTTCTGGGTGGCTTAGGAGCATTGCTCAATATCAAAGAAACTAAAGGATGGACACTGAGGCTCCTCCCACACCTTGGCAATTGTAAATTATGCTGCAATGAATGTAGACAGGGATGCTTGTGTTCTTTTGAATTAGTATTTTTGGGTTTCTTTGAATATATTCCAAGAAGTGGGATCATGGGGTCAAAAGGCAGATCCATGTTTAATTTTTTGAGGTATCTCCATACTGCTTTCCATAGTGGCTGAATCAATCTGCATTCCCACCAACAGTGTAAAAAGGTTTCCCTTTCTCTACATCCTTGTCAGCACCTGTTGTTTGTTGATGTATTGATGATAGCCATTCTGACACGTGTGAGATGACATCTCATTATGGCTTTAATTTGCATCTCTGTGATGATTAGTGACATTGAGCATCTTTTCATATGTCTATTGGCCATGTGTATGTCCTCTTTGGAGAAATGTCTATTCAGATCCTTTGCCCACTTTTTAAATTGGATTCTTTGTTTCTTTGGTGTTGAGTTTTGTAAGTTCTTTATACATGTTGGATATTACTCCCTTACCATATGTATTGGCAAATATGTTGTCCCATTCTATGGGTTGTCTTTTCATTTTGTTGATTTCCTTTGCTGTACAAAGATTTTTACTTTGATGTAGTCCCATTTGCTTATTTTCTCTTTTTCTCATTTGCCTAAGTAGATATATCAGATGAAATATTACTATGAACTCTGGGACATTTACACAATAGCATACTACTCAGCCATAAAAAAGATAAAAATTTTACCCTTTGCAACAGCAAGGATGGATCTGGAGAACATTATGCTAAGTGAAATAAGCCAGTGAGGGAATGAAAAATACCATCTGATTTCACTCACATGTGGAATCTAATGAACAAACTGGACTAATCGGCAAAACAGAAACAGACTGAGAGATAGCTGGATGATAGCTATGGGGGTAGTTACAAAGTGGAAAAATTAAGCAAAGAGGGAAAAAGGACTCATGGTCATGGATAACAGTGTGGTGATTGTGGGGTGGGAGAGGGGGATATAAGAGAGGTAAATAGTAATGTAAAAATACAATAATAAAAATAAAAAATATACTTTCACAGAAAAAAATTAGAGGAGTTAAATTTAAAGATGGAATGGAAAACCTAAAGTATTGATAGAACCAGAAAAAGGATCCTCATTGTCTAGGCCTCCTTGTGGTGCAATCAGAAGACTGGCAGCAGGTGTTCATCTCTTGTCAGGCTCACGGGTTAGTGGTGTTATCCATAAGGGGCAATCCTGGTCTTGAACCCAACTGCATTTACACTGACAGCAGAGTTAGCCTATTCCCGTCTTGCCTCAAACCCTGGTGCTGGCTTCCCTTCTCTTTCTTGCTGATAAATTTCCTCTGCAGCTTTTATTCCACCTCCACCCCCTCGAAACAGGGAACCTTTGTCTGCTTTAAAAGCCTGGTCAGGCAAATATCCCTTTTGCTAAATGATTTTCTTAATGGCATCTGGGATCTTATCTGCTGTCTCTTGGTCAGCAGAAGATGCTTCTCCTTGTGTCTTGATGTTTTTTTTTTTTTAAGTCAAATCTCTTTCTGATATTATCAAACCATCCTTTGCTGTCATAAAATCCTCCAGCATTAGATCCTTTACCTTCCTTCTGCTTTAAGTTGTCATATAATGTCTTCATTTTTTTCCTAATCATGTTTGAGTCTATAGGTATGCTTCTCTTATAGCAACCTTGCATCCACATAAAAGCTGCATTTTTAATATGACATGGTATTTTGCAAAAAGCGCAAGGTTTTCACACTTGCTGGCAAAGCTGCTATGACAGTGTCACTCTTTTTTATAGTGGTCCTTATGCTGGATTCATTTATCTTGAAATGATGGGCAACAGCAGCTGTATACCTCACCCTATGTTACATACCAAGTAATTCAAATTTCTCTTATAACGTCAATACTTTTCTCTGATTCTTGGGAACACTTTCAGAATCACTAGGGGTACTTGGCATGGTTCTCTGGTGTTATTCAAGGTATGCAGCATTACACTAAACATGATGGGAAATATGGGAGAACTGCGAGAGATCACTTTTTACTTGTTCACCACTTATTGGAGGGGACTGCTCCTGCAGGGAGAATTAGCCCCACAAGGTGTTTTAAGCATATACTAGAAACACTTGCCATAGCAACAGGAGGCGGCTACAAAATGCTACAGCAGTGCACAGGAGGCACTACAGTTAATTTTCTCAGTCCTTATTTTAATACCACCCATTTCCGTTTGTTTCTATTTTTCTCAACTGTGAATGGCACCATGTGCTATTTGTGTTTTGTGCATAAATTTTGTTAACTTTTAACTTTTTATAATAGATTTGTATATATTTTATGGTAGTAAACGGTAAAATAAACTAGCATCTACATATATTTTATACATTCAATATACACACACACAACTCCCTCTCTGAATTTTTTCAGTATTTCTAGGCTACACAGGTTGTCTATTAGTGTTTTAAAATTGTGTCAAATCTCCAAAAATTTTCCAACATATTTATTTTTAAAAATCTTTACATAATTGGACCTGCACAGTTTAAATCCATGATTTTCAAGGACCAGTGGTTTCCTAAGATATGTTTTCGATTGACACATCAACCACAAGTATACATATTTTTGGATCCTGATTTGAACTGACTCAGATTCATAAATTGTTTATGAAACAACTAAGGAAAGACCATAATGGATATTAAGAGATCACTATTAATTTTTACATATGACAAAGACTATGCTATTTAAATATCATTATATATCTTGAAACACTTTCAGATGAAATGATATCATGTCTGTAACATGCTTCAAAATGATGCATGGTGGCGGAGGTGGGGAGGAAAGGTGAGCAGAGTTGATAAAAATGAAAGAAAATGTATTATTGTTGCAGTTGGATGGGAACCATATAGTTCACTTTTTATGTGTTTGAAAAATTCCATTTTATATTATTAAAAAATGCATGTTCCTGGGTCCCATCTCAGAGCTATTGAATCTAAATATCTGAAAGATAATCTGGGAATCTGCATTGTTAATGAGTTCCTAAGTAATTATTATGCACACAGAGATTCATGAATTACAATTTCAAAACGATTTATCCTGTAGCTCTTGCTCTTTTCAGTGAAATGTAATTGCACACATATCCCATATCTTTTAAAACAGAAACTGTCTTGCATCTCCCCAGGCCATGTATTTTCTATGCACTCAATAAATATTAGTGATGTGAGTCAAAATATTTATTGTTATTCACTGTGCATAAATATTTTAGGTCTAGATAATATAAAACATAACCATGTATTCCAGTATCTGGTCTTTTGACATCAGGACTATGCACCTTCTTATAGCTATTAGCAATAATTCTTTGTCCATATTAGGATTTCTTTCTTAATGGCATTTAATACTCTTAATTCCTAAATTCCAATATTTCCATAACTCATACAGCAAAGATAAAATCTAGCAGGATGGAAACAATAGCCTTCTCTTTTATAGACAGATTAAAACATGGAATATTAGCAGCCATATGTGGGACATCTACATTATTACACACACGCAAAGAAAAAGAAAGAAAACGTTTCCACCTGCCATTACCCCTTCATTTTAAGGGAGATTCTGTTTCTTTGCAATGGTTCACTAACTTGATTCTCTTAATAGAGTTTTCTTGGGAAAATATAACCTTTCATTCAGAATGGGTTTTCAAGACCTACTATTCCTATCCCTACACCTTGGAACTCTCGAAAGAACTGTATAACAGATTCTGTCCTATTCTGTCCAGTGTTGTAGTTCTGCCACTAACTAGCTAGGTGGTTTTGAATATGACACTATTTTTGTTGGGTTCTGGTTTCCCCATATACGCAATTCTAAAATAAATGTCAGTATACTCTTAGATCACCTCTAAATTCACCTATGGTTTTATGCTACTTCTACAAAAAACTTTCACTAATACTTAGAAAACACAACTTTTTAGGGGGAAAAAGAAGATATAAAATGGTTTCACCTTGGCATCTTAGATGTTAATAAATAAGATCAATTGGATATGTTATTTTCTGAAGGTATAGATCCAGGACTATGAAGGATTTCTCCCACTTTTGCTTACCTGCTTATGTGCATGATCATAAGAATTAATATGATTATCAAATTCCTGGTGTTTGTGATACTGCTTGTCACATAATTCACAGTAAAAATTTGCCTTTACATCCTCCAGGGCCTTTGCTGTGGACTTCTCATTTTCTGGAAAATCCTTTAAGAAAAAGAAGCAAAAGTGTTGGTTATATTTCTTTCTAATAGCATAGCTGGATATCATATCATTCAAGTTGGTATTTAATTTTATGGTGACTGAAATAACATAGTTAGGCTCATTATCTTTTGGAAATTTATGGCATGGGGGAAGCAACTTTCAGTTCAGCCTTATCCTTATCCCTAAGTTATCAATAAAGATGTAATGAACTGTCCCAAAGAAGCTCTCAGTTGGAGCCTGGTCATCACTCACTCTTGTTGTTATCACCGGTTTTCAGCTGGTTCTTCTGCTTGACTCGCCTAACTGAAGTACTCAGCACCATTTCTTCTGCCTAGCCAATGGCCCATCTCAAACACTATAAGGCCTCTCTATTACAATATTTTATTGGGACATTAATTGCATTGTTTTATACCATTCTCCTGTGTGTCATGTAATTTAGCCTCACCGAGATCATTAGTGTCGGGACTTCTATTCTCACCACACATCATGCTTTTCCCACCTGTTAGAATAACGAGCTCGTACTCCTTTCCCAACACCCAGCTCTTTGACCCCTCAGGGGAGCCTTTCCATGTCTTTTCCAGGAGAAGACCTCCATTCTGGTACTTAGTACTGGACACATCCATGATAATTCTTACTTGTCTCCTACAGACATTTGTCCCTTGCTGTTACTTACCCCTTACATTTTTGTGTGCCACACAATTTCATCTTTAGCCAACTGATTATCCACTCCATACCCCATCCCTTGGTGACATCCATTCACACTATAGCTACAACCTTATTTGTCCATAATTCTAACTCCAGCATGAGCTTCTTCCATAAACATCAGTCCTGACAGATATCACCAATATGTTTATCACATTTTTCAAGACTATTACCCTTACAATTTTGACTATGCTTTATCTCAAACAGAGTTTTGGCCACATCACTACCTTGTTTGAAATACTCTTGAATTCTCTCATTGCCTGTAAAAAATAGTGATGCCTACTTATTGAGTAAAAACTGTGTGCCAGGTATTAGGCTAAGAATGTGAATTATCACATTTATTTCTCACAATAATTCTATAAAAATAAATGCTATCTAAATGTACATTTTATAGGTGTATCAACCAGCACTTATAGAGATTACACACTCATTGTCACTGAGTTAGTGAGTGAAGAGAGGATTTCAAATAACTTATTGAATTCAAATAACTTATGCCTATCTCCCATGGTAATACACAGCTATGCTTTACCATCTCCCTCTAAGGGCAGTCCCTTTAATACACCACACAATCTCCTTCCTACCTCATCAGTATCATCTTGTACCAGCTCATGCTCCCATATCACTCTCTTTAATTCAACTAGACATGCCACATGATAGTGTATGTTCTGTTTTTATGACTACTACTCCCATAAATCCTTTCAAGGCGGGAACTGTTTTATTTATTTTTGTGTCCACGATGTCAACATATTGTTTAACCCAGAATAGGTGCTTATTTAATATGCATAAATTAATGGAGAATGATGGCTTCCATATTCATGTCTCCTATTCTGCAAGTTCTTTTCTATTATCCCAGTGCCTAAGTAAAAGAATGGCTGGCAACTGGCATGTAGAGGATACTAAATAAATATGTAAAAATGGATAAATAAAATAAAGGATGGCTTTTAGCTTTGTTTCTCCAAAATTACTGTCTATAAAAAGAAATCAGGCCATAGACCTAAGTTGTAGGACATCACTGCACAGACAAGAAAGCAAGCACACAAAATGTAGGCAGCTTCTCATGTGGTTAGGGGAAGCAATGAGGAAGTCAATTAATTGAGATGAGAAAATAATCATTCAAGTGAAAATATAAGAGACTAACACACATGATAAAGACCAGGAGTACCATGCATGTCATAAACAAACAGCAAAACTATACCACATATCTGTATTGTCTACTTAAAGAGTCCAAATAGGAATTTGGTTACATTCTAGCTAATGGAGGGTAGGAGACAAAAGCTACTGGATAGATGTACCCACTGATGAGAATATGGACTTTAATTTTAGGACAAAACCAGTTACTCAAAGAATTGGGATAATGGCCTGCTAGTGGAGTCACAGTTGAGAATTGAGGCAGGGTTATAGCATTGAAGTAGAGCCTGGTCTCTTGATTTAGTAGGCATAGAGCCAAGGAACACCATGATTTCTCATCCAGCCATTGTCACTGGGATTTTTTGAATGCCTTTTCTTAGTATAATTTTAGGGATGGAATTGGAACTAGGAACTACTTTGGTTTACCCACAGTTCTTCTTACTTTGTTATGACTCTTGAACAACAATCTTAGAAAACTGATTATGTGCCTTTATATTGAGCAACTCTGCCTCAGGGCTTAAAAATGTCTTAGCTTTATTAACTGGGTGTGGGACAGGGGTAGTAACTGAGAATTCAGAGTGAATCTGGTTAAGTGGATTTTCATATTATTCTACATTATATAGGGGATTTTATGACAATAGCTCAATGGCCAGGAGTGAAGTTTCTCCAGTTTTTCTTGGTCTCTTCATCTAGACATCTTTTATTTCTGAAACACCATTTAATGTTGATATTACAAATCTTTCGATTAAACATGTTATAAGAGATTTCTACTAATATTTTAGTTACGTACCACCTCCTCTGAATATTCATATTTTACAAAGCCACCAGACTAAATTACATATGCCATTTCTTGCTTCATTTTTCTTGACAGGAAATGGTGCTGATATACACATTTCTCCTCCTTCTAAGGATTAATGATATTCACCAGGGCATATCCCAGTTCCCTTGTTAAGAGAGCAAGCATGCATGGGTGGGGGGGGATACCATTAGCACATAGAGTTCACTATCCAATGTATCCATACAAGCCAGAAGTAAGAGCATAAACCCAATAGCAGGTGACTAGGGATCAGAAATGGGGAAGCTGAGACATGTAGGTAGAAATATCAGGCAAAGGAGAATTCATTCCAAGAGTTGGGTAGTATCAGAGGAATCACAGTAGAAAATAAACAAACAAATCCTTAAAGATCTTTGGAAACACTTGAACACTGAAATTAGAACTAGAGCTGAGTAAAAGATCCATAACCCAAGTGGCCCATGATATTATTCAGTATGAAGCAAGCCTGTACTCAAGTGTGCAACTGGAATACTAGGGAGATGGAGCTGAGCTGGTTCAGTGGTATGTACCAGAAGGCTAGCCAGCATGTAAAGTTTCAGACTAGTAGTAGAAGAGATATCATGTAGTCTACACCCATCATCAAGCAAAAGAGGCAAAATGATGTTAGTCATATCATGTCTTGTATAAAATCAGATCAATGCTAAAGCAGGGCATGCATTCCACCGTGTTATGCTGCTTCATTCACCCAAATTTAAAGAGGTAAATGCTGTAAATTGTAATAGAGTGATAACGATGTAACTATAGAGTTTAACTAGTTTATACTAGTTAAGCATAATTTTTATTATTCCACAAAACCACAAAAACAAAACAGCTGAACAAACAAACAAATTAAAAGACAACAGGTTACAGTAAGCAAAGTGGAGTGGAAGGAGGGCAAACCGGTGGAGGGATTCCTTTGCATGGGGATGGATGGAAATCAGACTTTAGGTGGGAGCATGATGTAGTGCATACAGATGTCAAATTATAATGTCGCACACCTAAAACTTATATTGCAAGCCAATGCTACTGCAATAAAAATAAAGTAGAATAATTTAAAAAATGTTTGGATGAAAAAATCAGTTTTTCTTTTCTGTTTCTTTAACCCATTGCACTAAATACATTGTAAGCACTCAGAACTTCTTGCCTTTTTTTTGAATTATAGGATACTTTTATTGGTCAAATCACCTTGAAGGCAAATGAAGGTGATATTTACTTTTTTAAAAATTATGTAACTTAAAAATATATTTAGAGATATGGAATAAATATAAAAGGAGTAAAATATCCACTTATTCTCAGTATCAGTAAATTTAAAAATAAGAAAAAATGCATGATCACAATAATATAGAACAGTTACAAAGTTTTATCATCACTGATTTGCTGGTTATTTAAATTTCTCTTCTCACAGTTTGCCTATGAAGAGAAGGAACCTTATTTAACAGAAAAAAAAATTATAAAATAAAACTTGTTAGTCATCCTCGGTGATTCATTAAAAGGTTGAAAATGAATTATAAATTGAACATGACAATTATATAACAAGAGTCATTTTTAAAATATTAAGTGTCACCATTGGGCATTTTATGTTGCAGTTCAGTAATATTTCCATAGTAATTAATTACTTTTCATAATTAATATCTTGGGCAAGAGAAGAGAAAATATACATTTTCCACACCAAGAATTTTACATTCATGCATATGATAGGTGCATCTGTAAACTTGCAAATATTCTGACTGGAGTGATGCATTTATTTAGAAATATGGATCTTTACTACCAAATCATTTTGTTATTGCAATCCTGCTTACACACGAACATCGACTGAGCGCTCCTTGCAAACCAGAAATCCGTCAAGCACTTCACACATCTAACTCCCTTAATCCTCACACTAACCTGATGCAGTATTATTTATTAACCCATATAAAGGTATGAAAGGCAAGGTACAAACACATTTAGAAACACAATCAGTGTTGAAGAGCAGACATTAGATTCAGACGCAAGTCTGCCGGACTTCAGAGCTGTAAATCACCACGCTCGTGGCTGCCCCAATGACAGTCTTTATCTAGACACCACGTAACTCTGAGCTGTCTCTGCTCACTTTTATGTAGATTTAGCATGATACAGAACCCCTAGCTCCCAGAGAGGGTTAGAGGAATAATTTTAATTTTAAAAATCTATAAAGCTCTTGGCGCTGAGAGGTAGGCACTAGGAAAATACGAGGTGGTAGTCCTGTTTCTACTGGTTGTGAATATGTGCCCCGATTATTAAAAAGGAAGAGAAAAAAATCAATCGCTGTTCTCCGTATCTCCTTGATAATAATACCAGCTCAGAGTTTTGAGGATTGAATTCATATTCTTTGCCTAAAAACTCTCATTTGACCTTTCACTGTTATGTGTAAGAGGTTGCTGCAAGAATTCTAATGTTCTCTAGCCGGTTCTATTGCACTGGCCCCACACGAAACCCTACTTCAGAGAGAGGGCATTTCCGCCTTGAGTAGCAAGTAGCTACTGCTGATTCAGAAAACCCTTTGGGTCCCCATTGTTTTCCTGTATCTCTACAAGAGATTGGGAAAGAAGAACTCTTTCTAGAACATTTATTCATTTGTTTTGTTTTGTTGATAAGAAAAAAAAAATAATCTTTGAAGGCTGAGTAGCCCTAATCTCAGCCTTTATGTTACAGGAGTTGGAACTTGCAAGATTTCACTTACCTCAGTATAAATTAAGAGAAATAATGAGTAGCCTATTGGCTTGTTGGGATAAAAATGAGATCATTTTTATGGAAACACATAGTACAGTGCATAGTAAAATATAGGTATGATATTTGGGTATTTGTGGGTGTGGGTGTGTGTGTATCAATGTATGTATATGAACTAGAAAATTATTTTAAAATAATGTCATTCTCCCATGAGTCTACAATGCAATTGTCATTTTCCAAAGAAAATTTGAGCACATGAGAGGCCTGAATCATCTTCAGCCACCATCTCATGCAGAAGCACCTCCCTGCTAGAACTCCAAATTTCATTTACATCATTAGGATTTTCAGATGTCTTTATCTCTTAATATTATTTTTTAACTGTTAGACTATTTAGGAATTCCGCAAATAGCCAAGAGAGTTTCATAGGTGTGTAATTAACACTAGTATTAGTAATATTAATTTCCCTAAAGAGGTGACTAACTTCTTGTATTAATAGGTTGGTTTTTGCATTCTATAGCATCATCTAGCATGATGCTAGTTACTTAGAGGAAACT
This sequence comes from Phyllostomus discolor, assembly GCF_004126475.2. NCBI lineage: Eukaryota > Metazoa > Chordata > Mammalia > Chiroptera > Phyllostomidae > Phyllostomus > Phyllostomus discolor. The sequence continues at coordinate 33,621,301 of NC_040912.2, forward strand.
TAATAAATATTTGTTGACTAAGTGAAATGAATGAATAACAAGGCAGAGAATGCTTTTAGTACTACCTAAAAAATAACTTGGCCTCCCCTGGCAATGGTAAGGCATATCATAACAGACTTTTAAACAATCTTTTTTCCTTTCTTTAAAAATGTATCTTCTAAAGTCTAAGGAGGTTATTGGAAAATTATCTTAAAATAATGCAGGGTGGCAACTGCACATAGTTTTACTGTCAGAATACAAATTGGTGATTTATAATGCTCTTCCTATCTTAACATAATTGATCATTTTCCTTACAATTTATTGATAGTCAGGAGCTCGTTTCCTAAATTTGGATCAGATATGAACAAAGTCAGACCTTTGACTCAAGGACCAGGCAGGTATGATGTCAGCTACTTACTGGGATTGAAAAGATACTTGTCCCACTAGTAATGATTCATTCAGGTTGTCCAGATCAGAAGATAAACACAGCCACATTAGATATGTGAAATTGTCTCTGGGTAGAATTCTTTAGGGATAGCTCAATGTCATTTCTAATCTGAAAGGAATGATAAAATTACCAGGAAGATGCTAAAGTGATGCTTGCATTTTTGTTCATGAGGCAAGAGTTAAATATTTAAAGTTTGTTTGTATAACTTCTTATTTTGGAGAAGTTTGCTACTTGGCTGCATTTGAACAAAGATTATTTTGAAAACACATGCATTTCCATTAGAACCACTTTTCATCAGCACTCTATACCACCAAATTTAGCTTCCTCAGCATAAATTAATGTATAGTTCTCCTACCAGAACACTTTAGAAAGTATATAATGCAGTCCCAGGTGCATGCTAAGACAATCACAATGGTAGCGTCTGCAGTATTGCTTAATTATACTTGCCTACCATGAAACAAAAGTGTGTGGGGGGATTATAATTTCCAGATTGCTTATTGCCCAGCTATGGATGCTGCATTGCACAAGTTCATAAAGATCAGGGATTGGATTTTAGAGTTTTTAACAACAAGTGGAAGAGTAAAACCCACATAAACAAATGAGTCTTGCTGGACTCAATTTAGTATTAGTTCATCAGGATGCAATGAATATCTGTCTCTCATAGAGAATGTCCCAGCCCTCACCAGTAAACTAAGGCAGTATCTCTGAGTAACAGAGAAAACGAAGGCACAGGAAAAGACACGTAAACTTACCTAGGATCAGGGAAGTAGTTGAATCCATTAAATTGTAGTCCTTGGCCTAGAGTTTATGCCCATAAAACATCAATTAATATGCATAAATGTGATGAGGAAGGAATAAATACATTTGAAATCTTTCTGATTTTTTACCTGGTTATTTATTCTGTTCAATGGGAGAGAATTGGAAAGCCTCAAATATGTATGCTGGTGTCAAAACTCATATAACTGTACAACTCAAAGCTTGAACCTGCATGTAAACTATGGACTTTAGTCAATAATAGTGTATTAATATTGGTTCATTGATTACACACTAACCCACCATAGTAATTCAAAATGTTAATACTAAGGGAAGCTATGCACAACAGTTGTGAAGAATACATGAGAACTCACTGTTTTTCCTGTCTAATTTTTCTATAAACCTAAAACTGCTCTCAAAATAGTCTATTATTTAGAAAAATGTGAGCTAAATCACATTTGAATAGTTATATCTTTGTTGAACTCAAAGAAAAATGATGTATGGTATGAGACTAATCTAACGCGTATTATGTAATGCACACAGCTGAGCTCCATATGCCAAATGACAGTTGAGAGTCCCTTTGTATAAAAAGAAATGGAGACTTTTAGCTCCCCTGTCACTTTCCATGAAACAAATAGCAATCCTCAGCAGCCCTCAAGAAATGCAGGGCTACTGACAGACCATACTTACAATCACTACATCTGTTGGAAATTGAAGGGTAAAATTTCTATACGTGAAAGAAAGATTTTGAAATGTGTCTATTGTGTGGGCATATAAAATATGATTAAAAAATGGGTTCTTCCTCCAGACTGATCATTCTGTCCCATTTATAAAGGTAGCAATTACTACCCCATCAATTCATCCCACAGTTATGTATAGCTGTAATGAATATAGGCATGTTGCATTCATCTAAATTGAATACATTTAAATGAATTCATCCATTGTGTATTAGACAGGAACTACATTCATTTAGCTATTACTCCTGCTGTAGCTATTTATTATAAAAATGCAGTTAATAGTATCTGACATTTCACTTTCTAACAGAAGAGAAATCAATGAAAGATGTCAGGTAACTAAGATTTCTAGAATGTTTCTAGCGACATCTACTCAATTACAAACCATTTTTTTCTTTAATGCAACATTTGTAACAGCTACCTGGGGGAAATGGACATGAAGAGATGCTGACCTAAACATTGATTCACCTTGGCTTAGTAATTGCCTGCAAATATTTCACCTTTATAGATTCTTGTGATTGTCTGCTAAATTCTCATTCTTAGGCCTTCTCAGATTGTACTGGTATTAATCTGCCTAGTTCTAAAGAACCATGTTTATATTCTACAGGTGCTAAATCAGGCTTGGAGACTTCTGAGGTGATGTCCTAAAACAGCATAAACTCAATGGCCTGGCTTTTAAAAAAGGACAAGCAAAGCAGATAGATGCTAGAACTCCAGGGGAATTCATTCATTGCTCCTGAATGTCTGCTATCATGTCTGATAAAATGTCTGCTACATATGGTTTACTTGTTCTATAACCAGAGATGTTTAAAAAGTGATAGTGCTCACAAAGACAATTTATTATTTCAAACTGGCTGCTCCAGGCATCTATTTGTTGAAATTCTAAGAGGTAATTTACTCTCAAACTTAGAGAAAACCAGCAACTGTGGAAAAGGTATGCTATACGGAAACTCTGTATATCAAATCTTGAAATATTAACTTCAAGCTGGGAAATTGTGTCAGAGTAAGGCAAATCTATTAAAATGGTAGTTTACTTTGCAAGAAAGGGATTCGCATGGGCTAAATGAAACATGAGCTAGAATGTATTCATTTCAAAATAATGAAATGATGTAAAAAAAGCTTAGCTCTGTTGTCATATAATTTTCAAGAATTACTTGTTACACATATGCCTATTGATTATTAGTTTCATAGAACTTTGCAAAACTCCTGTAAATTCGGAAATCATCAAAAAGAAAGTGTACATTAATTTTATGGATACATGCTTGACTTTTGAAACAAATTAAAATTTTTGCAATTGAAGTCAGAAAACCTGATTACCTGGAAACTAGGGCCAAAGTAAAAATAGGTCACAATCACAGCACCAACAGTACGGAGCACCCACACTATGGGCAACAGTCTACAGTGGAAACACATTTTCCCAGTTGCTTGAGCAGTGGCAGAATCTGTATATACTGTTACACTAGGACCAACTCAAGCCATGAAGCTGTGCTCTAATTTATTGTGTGTGTTTGTGTGAATGTGTGTCTCTGTGTGTACAGAGCCAGGCAGAAACGAGAGCCAGCTACAATAGAATACAAGTTGTTGTCCCACTATAAAAGATGTGCAATAGAAGAGTTAGAATCATCATGCAGGAATGTAATTGGAAGGGACCTCAGAAATTCCTTGCCAGATTAAAAAATGCTAATACAGTGTATTGTTTTACCCAGGTTGACATAGGGTGATAAGCAGCAAATACAGTTTATCATATGGTTTTCACAAAAATAAGTTTTAAAAAGTTTAATATAAATATCTATATCTTAATTTTCAATATTTATTATGAATCTATAAAATATATGCAAGTGAGCTGTTAACTTAAATATATAACTCATTGTTGCTTAGCAATGATGTTCAGCAGCCACTGTCACATGGCCATGAAGCAAAAGAAATTACCTTTCATAACACAAAATTTTCACCTGAGTGTTGCTAACGCTTCATGAATACTGGTAGAGTGCAAAAACTAGCCCACCAAATTATTGAATTTGCTTTCAACTAAATGCTGAATAAGTCATTAGCTGTTATAGTTATGCCCACAGGGCATGAATGAACAATTTCATAGACTGACAACTTATTATCACTTCAGTAATATTTTAAGCTCTTTGTAATGAATCATGCACTCTCTCGTTAAAAAAATTTATTTGGTTAACACTTGGTAGTATTTACATAATGAACTTAATCACTCTCCACCACCTCCATCAAATAAAGGTATAATACATACTAAGCCAAAAAAGGATACATGGGAAAATTGAAAAAAAATTGCCTGAGGACATTACGTAGAAAGCAGACTAAAAATGTAGCCAAGTGGCAGAGAAAAAAAACCTGACTTGGATATTTTAAAAGTACGTTGACCAAACATATTCTCCATATTAAGTCCTGTCTTATTCTTGAAAGGTAAGTATGTGATTAAAACTTTATCTGGCAACAAAATCATCCTTGACATTTATGCACAATTATGAAAATCACTTTAATTTTTAGAATGAGATAAAGAAGAAATAACTAAATACTGAGAGAAAATATTGATATTCTTATATTTGGGATAACATCTGCCCAGACCTTTTCCCAACAATGGGAAAATATTAAAAAAATCTTACAGGATAAAATAAATTAGAAAGACTAAACATTAATATTTTAACACTGTCCATATTTTGTATATATAGTTTAGTTAGTTATGACATATTTATATCCATACAATCATCATTGCAATGGAAATGGTTTGACATATTTATCACTGCTGAATGTTTCCCGGTGCCCACTTATACTTCCTCCCTTCTACCCCTTCCACCCTCCCTCCTGTCCCCTGGTTCAGAGGACCACTGGAAAGAACCCAGACACCCTCAACGGGGAGATGGATAGACAGCTGTGATATAGCCACACACTAGAACTCCCAACATTAAAAATGAATGAGTGATTTACACAGCAGGGATTAAACTCAAAGCAATTATGCTGAGTGAAAAGTCAGAGAAATGAGTACACACTGAGTGATTCCATTTATATAATATCTTAAGAAATATAAACTATTCTACAGTGACAAAAAGTAAAACAATATAATTAGCTTTTTTGATAAGATGTATAAGCTGTTTAATTAAGAATTTGCTTCATACCATTCAGTTCTTTGTGCCCAAACAGATCAATATAAAACAACAAACGGCCCTCAAGTGCCTGACTGCAGGAAGTTTGAAAATGCCTTCAGAGCTAGTACAATGTTCCCACAAATTTATCTATATGTCAAGAAGAAGATAAAAAAAAAGCAGATACATATTACAGTATATAAAAGTGTTAGTCATACCACCAGCTTTCCATTTGTTAGTGGCATTTTTTAAAAGATTTTATTTATTTATTTTTAGAGAGGGAAGGGAGGGAGATAGAGAGAGAGAGAGAAACATCAATGTGCGGTTGTTAGGAGTCATGACCTGCAACCCATGCATGTACCCTGACTGGGAATTGAACCTGTGACACTTTGGTTCGCAGCCCACACTCAATCCACTGAGCTATGCCAGCCAGGGCTGTTAGTGGCATTTTTTTTTTCAAATTTGCCTTCTACCAAAGAAGGCAAATAGCTCTACAAAAGAGCTCTTCCATTTGTTTTCCCTTTTTTCTTCCCTTGGCTATCTGATTACAATCATATTTTGCATATATGTTTTCTCATGTTATCTCCTTTTTGAAACTTATGCATTAAGATAAAGGGGGAAAATACATTACTTATGAGGGACCAGGGATCTTAGGTCTATATTTAATATACTTATTACTTGGTTACTCATTGAAATTCATATTTAGGTCTTAAGAACACACATAAGGTCTTGATTTTCTCCCCTTCTTATAATAGACAATTTATGCATAGGTTGGTGAAGCTAAATTTAATTTAGTTAAATGGAAATCCAAGAAAGTGGCAATTTTCCTACATTTTAATTTTGAATATTGAGGAAACATGACCTTATCTCTAACTGAATAAATTGTTCTTCAATTGAGTAGTAAAATGAATGCTTAGATGCTACCAAACTTCTTTAAAATAATGACATCTTATCAGTGTGTTTCCACATGCAGATCTGGTCATTAAAGACTAATGAATAGAACACTGACCTTAGACTATCCAAGTTTTCATGAAAATATTAACTAAATAGATAACAGAAGAATTGAGGAACATCAAATTTTACAAAGTCATGTTTAATTATAATGCTAGCTTAATCAACTAATGAGTGAATTTAAGAAACATTGGTTAGTCCTGGCCAGTGTGGCTCAGTTTATAGAACGTTTTCCCATAAACCAAAAGGTCATGGGTTCAATCCCCGTCAGGGCAAAATGCCTAAGTTGTGGGTTTGGTTTCCAGTCAGATCATGTACGAGATGCAGCCAATCAATGTTTCTCTCACTTTCTCTCCCTCCCTTTTCATCTCTCTAAAATCAATAAGCATGTCCTTGTGTGAGGGTTAAAAAAAGGAACATAGGTTAAATGGGAATATTTTATGAGAATGCTATCACATATGCACCTATACATACATAAGTCATTTTAAAACTTTTACTCACTAAACAGACAAAATAATTAGTGTAGGTCCAGATGGACTCTTTATTTAGAGTCCATAAAAATTGCATTCTTGTCATTATGTTACTAATAACACATAATGTGCAAAGTCATTTAGAACCACCTTCTAAGTTTACAGTCACCCTGAGTGAGTGCTTATTACTGTACAATAGTATTAATAGCACTTGTAAGAATACATTTTTCTTATTTTAATGAAAACATTGTAGAATAAATTAAATCATGTACTTTGTGAAAAATACTGTAAATTACTACATGTTTTATATTAAAAGAGAAATAAAGTGACCTTGAGATTATTTACCTGGATGTTGAAAGGAACATTTTCATATAAATAAATAAAAGCTAACACATGCCATTGCAGAATGAGTAAACATTTGTTGTTAATCTCTGAAGTAGATTCCTCTATGTCATAAATTGATAAACTTTCAAATCACAATTTTTATAGAGTAGTAACAATTTGACATAAAACATCTGAAGCTTTCTTCCCCAATACCAAAACGGTAATTCAAAATATTAGTCTAAGGGCAAAAATCCAAAAGACACAGTAGCAAAAGGCTGGGTGAGAGAGCCAGTTCAGTTCACTGTCCGTAGGAGAAAGCAGAGCCTGTTTACAGAAAGGAAAATGTATGTGTAATGCAAAGACCATTATTTCTAACAAGCAACTTATCTGGAATATGGCACCATGGAGAGTTTGGAAATAAAAGAGTCAGCAATAAGGGCATTAGTGTCCTTACAGGAGCATGATGAAGTGTGTGACTGAGGCTTCTGCTTGTTTCTGCATTGATTTTTTTCCCTTTCAGTTTGCAACACAAAGACAGGTCCCAAAGGAAGAAAAATTTGTCATCCACATTGTACATCACTCAGTCTGGTACAGCTAACTACATCTCTTCCCTGTGGGAAGAAATCCTTTTTATTGGGCTTTGTGGGCCCATTCTTTATTTACTTATAGTGTCTGTGTGTCACCTGTTGGAGGCTTGGTGCCCCCTTCCCTATCGGAGCCGGCGTTTTTTAGTGTGGTCCTCAGCGCCTCTCCTCAAGTCTTCATTCCAACCCAGCCAGTTCCACTCTAAGCAGCCCAGCATTTGTCTTTTACGGTCACAGTATATCACACTCAGATATACCCCATGTTTTTGTATTTGCTATTAAAATCTGTACAAACAGTCCTGGCTGGCGTGGCTCAGTGGATTGAGCACCGGCCTGTGAACCAAAGGGTCGCTGTTTCGATCCCAGTCAAGGCACGTGCCTGGGTTGCAGGCCAGGTCCCTAGTGCGAGGCACCTGAGAAGCAACCACACATTGATGTTTCTCTCCCTTTCTTTCTCCCTCCTTTCCCTTCTCTAAAAAAATAAACAAATAAAATCTTTTTAAAAAATCTGTACAAACAGAATTAATCAAAACAAAACCAAGAAAGTATAAACAAAGTGACAAAATAAATAGCAATATTAGCTTGGTATTATGTCAAGTATTTCATTTGATTTGTTTCCATAATCAGTAAAATGGCTCTGTGAATTACTTCTGTCACACTCTCCTGTTACACAAGTGAAGACACAGATTCAGGTGGGACTGCTGACTGCCCCACACTGACAAGGAATAGAGCTTGGATTTAAACTCAGGCGGTCTTGCTCAATCCAGTGATACAGTCATACGTGTGTGTGTATGTGGTGCCCGAAACAACTGTGTTTGGGGCTTTTCACGTTTGAACTTATTTAACCATTACAATCGCTCTGTGAGAGTGACAAGCTCATTCTCATTTAACTGAAACTGGTGCACTAAAGGGTGTGTAGTTTGCAAGTTACCGACTTAGGACTCAGACTCTTAGACTCCTCTCTGTGCCTCTTTAATGCTCTTACTCTTTATTACATGTAAAGTACTTCCTTGTTTTCCTCATAATCTATTCCCATTAGCTAACTACATATTGTTTTATTTCAGGGACAATACCTTTTGAGTCTTATGCAACTCCAATAGCACCTAACACAGCAATAACAACTCAGTAAGAACATAAACATTTATTTCCAATCCTTGAAATCCTGTCCTAGTCTATAAAATCTCTAGTTGGAATATTAAATTTACTATGAAACATGTGGACTCCTGAAAAATATCCCATGACAAATGGTTTCCCATTGAGACACATTGATCTGTTTTGACAGGTCCCAGTGAATGACAAGGTCAAGATGATTCATATGAAATGTAAACACTGTTGACCTACCTATAATTTCAAGTTCCCACAAATAAATTTCAAATCATGGGACCATCCTCAAAGGGATATATCCCTTATCCCATCATAAATAATCTACAGCTAAAAATTTAGCAAGGACAGTGAAAAATATTTATTTTCTATACCCTTCAACATATTATTTAAAAATTCTACTTTCTAGTGTCACAAACCAAATTGTCTGTCTCCTCAGCCTGCTATTCCACTCCTGCACAAGAGAAATATTCTATCTACGCAGGTGTCTCTTTTCTCTTTCTATTTCCCTGTCTTTATCTATAATCCCCATCTAAGTTTTATTTCCTCCTATTTTCTCTCCCTTGCTATTCCTCGCTACATGGACATCCCAGGTGAAGCCACTGTGGTGATTGAAGAGGGATGCCCCTAGCTAAGCTGCTGCTGCTAGTCCTAGGGAACACCTAGTGGTATTCTAGAATTTTAAGGGCATTGTTTCTTATCAATGAAGGCCTCTTTTCTTTTCATACTATAGAAGATATTTTTTCTACTAAATAGGGTGTAACTTTCCCTTGCCATCACTACAGCTTATACAGAACAGAAACTTACTGATAAGCCACCACTGATGAGGATCCATATTCCAGATGAGTTATAACAGAGAGTCAAAGCAGACAACAGCCATTCAGGGCTTTTTTATGACATAATGGATTGAGGCAAAAATATTTTAATATATTTTATTGATTATGCTATTACAGTTGTCCCATTTTCCCCCCCTTTATTCCCTTCCACCCTGCACATCCCCTCCCACCCACATTCCCCCCATTTAGTTCATGTCCACATATCATAAATTCTTTAGCTTCTACATTTCCCATACTATTCTTGTCCTCCCCCTGTCTATTTTCTACCTACCATCTATGCTACTTATTCTCCATACCTTTACCCCCCTCTCACCCTCCCACCTCCATGTTGATTACCCTCCATGTGATCTCCATTTCTGTGTGGTTCTGTTCCTGTTCTAGTTTTCTGCTTAGTTTGTTTTTCGTTTTGTTTTAGGTGTGGTTGTTAATAACTATGAGTTTGCTGTCATTTTACTGTTCATATTTTTTATCTTCTTTTTCTTAGATAAGTCCCTTTAACATTTCATATAATAAGGGCTTGGTGATGATGAACTTTTAACTTGACCTTATCTGAGAAGCACTTTATCTGCCCTTCCATTCTAAATGAAAGCTTTGCTGGATAGAGCAATTTTGGATGTAGGTCCTTGCCTTTTATGACTTGGAATATTTCTTTCCAGCCCCTTCTTGCCTGTAAGGTCTCTTGAGAAATCAGCTAACAGTCTTATGGAAACTCCTTTGTAGGTAACTGTCTTCTTTTCTCTTGCTTCTTCTAAGATTCTCTCCTTATTTTTAATCTTGTGTAATGTAATTATGATATGCCTTGGTGTGCTCCTCCTTGGGTCCAACTTCTTTGGGACTCTCTGAGCTTCCTGGACTTCCTGGAAGTCTATTTCTTTTGCCATATTGGGGAAGTTCAAATACATTTTCAATTTGTTGCTCTTCCTCTTCTTCTGGCAGCCCTATAATTCAGATGTTGGAACATTTAAAGATGTCCTCCAGGTTCCTAAGCCTCTCCTCATTTTTTTGAATTCTTGTTTCTTCATTCTGTTCTGGTTGAATGTTTCTTTTTTCCTTCTGGTCCACTCCTGGATTAGAGTTCCAGTTTCCTTCCCATAACTGAATTGGTTCCCTCTACATTTTCCTTTATTTCACTTAGCATTGCCTTCATTTTTTCATCTAATTTGTGACCAAATTCAACCAATTCTGTGAACATCCTGATTACTAGTATTTTGAACTGTGTATCTGATAGGTTGGCTATCTCTTCATTGCTTAGTTGCATTTTTTCTGGAATTTTGTCTGTTCTTTCATTTGGGCCATTTTTTTTTTTTTTTGTCTCACGCACCTGCTACGGATAAGGGGTGGAGCCTTAGGTGTTCACCAGGGTGTGTCAACCCCAAGGCAAAATTTTCATAGGAATGAATTTTAAAAATTATCCAACTATGGCCCTGACTGGTGTGGCTCAGTTTCTTAGGCATTATCCCACAGGGCAAAGTGTCGCCTCTTTAATCCTGGCCAGGGCACATGCCTGGGTTATGGGTTTGGTGCCAGGTCAGGGCACATGTGAGAGGCAACTGAAGGATGTTTTTCTCACATTGATGTTTCTCTTCCTCTCTTTCTCCCTCCCTTGCCCTCTCTCTAAAAATAAATAAATAAAATATTCTTAAAAATTATTCAGTTGTGCTTTGGCCATTCAAAGACAACTCAGACTTTGTATAAAGATGCTGACACAAGAAGCAGAAAGCCCAGGAGAAATGCTCCAAGTATGAAATCATACAGAATGGACAGAGGAACAACACAATTAGGACCATAATTCCTACCTTAGCTACTGGTCAGAAATAATACCAGCTGTAATAGAAGGGAAATGGGGGATAGGAGTTATATCCTCTGTAAAGTTTGTATGGCTTCTTGCACATACAATATAAACTATATTATTCTAATTACTAAATGTAGGTACATTCATTACCAGCAATACTTTATACCACCCTCTTAAACTCAAGAATTAAAGACTCCTTCAATGTTATTACTTTTTATATTTAAGAGTCAAATCCAAGACTACCGATTTAGACTCACTATAAAATTCTCTCAAGAGGGTTTTTCTGTGTAGGTGTCTCCTTAGGCATATTGCAGAGTAGCGTGGCTGTTTCCTTCCCCAGAACTCACACAGCACTTTAAACCCCCATCACATGATCAGATATCCTTTTCTGTAGTCACTTGCAAGTTATAAATTAATTTTATTCCTGCAGGTGGTTTTAGAGTCTCTTAAAAACAGGAATTGTGTGTTATATTATTTTGCACATTATACTAACATAGTAACTAATCCAAACCTTTATAACACAACTAAATTCTTACCCTATACAAAACTCCTTCAAGGGCAGTATAAGAAAGCTTGTTTGTTTGTTTTAAGATCTTAAGTAAGGATTCTTTTTTACCTTTTGGTTTTTCCCCTTTTCATCTCAGATATTCCTTCAATATCAGAAAAGAGGGTAGCTTGTTTATTCTAAAGCTAGTCTTTCATACTGGCTAAATTCAGTGTTCAATTTACCGTAATTAGCTATAACAATCTATGGACTTATAAAGCTCTAAATGCTTCTTTTAAAAAAGTTTAGGGGACTAAAAGGAAGTAGATGTTCTCTATTAAGAGTGATTTTGATTCACTCATTTGCTGATGGGCACTTAGGCTGTTTCTAGCCCTTGGCTATTGTAAATAATGCTGCTATGAACACTGTGGTACATTTACACAATGGAATATTATACTCCTATTCTTTGTGACAGCATGGATGGGACTGGAGAGCATTATGTAAGTGAAATAAGCCAGGCAGTGAAAGACAAATACCATATGATCTCACCTATAAGTGGAACCTAATCAGCAAAACAAATAAATGAGCAAAATAGGACCAGAAACATGGAAATAAAGAACAAACTAGCAGTGACCAGAGGGGAGGGAGAAGGTGAGTAACAGGGGAAAGAAGGGTAAGTATCAAGTCAAGGAACATGTATGGAAGACCCAGGGGCATGGGCAACAGGGTGCGAATTGAGTGTGGGTGGGGCAGGGGAGAGCAATGGGAATAAATGTGGGACAACTGTAAGTGAACAACAATTAAAAAATGAACATTTTACATATCTTATGTAAGCTTTTAAATTTTATTCCTTTTTTATTTTTATTCTTGAAAACTGGTTCCATTTAGGGTTTTTTTTCTGGTTAATTCTGGATTTAGCAAACATTTATCTTACCTAAACTGGATATATAATTAGAAACATCTTTTGTGTGAAGAAAATACAGTAATTGGTGTGTGACTCCTATTTTGGGGTAAGAAACCAGGGAGACCTCAGTACTATACCTGTAGCTTTACTACCAGCTGGACATGTGTGATCCCCTCATTCCATTTTCTCATCTTTAAAAGAATGGTTTGATTAAATAGACAAGTTTCTTTTGAACTTGAAGACTAGGCTTTTAAGTTTTGTGAGACAGGTCCTTAAATATGAAGTGTATGTTTATGGAGAAAAAGTGTTGGTAATAGAATATTTCTGACAAAAATATGTAAGTGAGAAAAGAGTTCGAGGGAGAGAAGACAATTTATTCGCTGTTGCTAGATGACTTATTCATCAATAGAAGAGATAAAAACTTACTCACTTCTACAGTCCTTTGTCACTTGTACACAAAGCCCAAAGGATAAGAAGACATTACACTAAATGTCACCTGTCACTTGTTCCTAAGATTTAATAACATCAAAATCTTCTAATTATGTTGAATGTAATTATTTGTGCCAAAATAAAAGATGTCTTTTATACAATTATAGTTTAAATGTATGACACCCACTTATTTGCCCTGTTTTTCTTTGTTGTTTATGTATTTGGAGTTCCCTTAGTTCCTGCTCAGTCAAGATAAATGACTCTAAAAAATTAATACATTGTTTTTACTGCTACACTTCCGAATTTGCAACCCACTAGCAAGAAAGAATATGCTGGATCAAAATTTGCAAGGTGGAAAACGTTCCCTTTCAATTAAATAATCTTCTGTGTCACGAAACAAAAGGAAAAGATTTGGAAGTTGGGAAGGTTCATTCAACCACTAAGCTAAAGTTAATTCTCTGCCAATGGTGGTGAATTCAGTGACTGGAAGAGATTGCCTTTGTGTTTCAAATGTGGAGCCCACACAGCAACATACCAACTCTCTAGTTTAGGATTAAGCAAATATCAAAAAAAATAAAAGGACTCTAATATTTGTGCCTTTGCAAATATAATACTGAGAGTAACTTTTAAAATTACACTCCAAGACAGTCCTCAAGGTTGGCAGAATCTATCAGATGTTGCTGGAAAGATTTCCATTAGAAGGTCAGGAGCTGGAAAAGTTGGTTTGTTCACTGAGGTAGGCAGAAGTATTATTTCCTTGAAGATTATATTGTAAATTACCCTTATTATTTCCAAAGGGAACAGAAGAAAAGCGATTTTCTCAGTTGCCGAAAGATGTATTTATAAATGCAACACAACTACTAAGCCAAATCACTCATTGCTCATGTAGGTGAACAAATATATTGTTTTCTTTTTTATAAACACCTGTTTTAATTTAAAAAATTACTATGGGGGAAGTTATTTATTACAAAATTAGATGGCTAGCATAGGGCTTAATGGGAACTACAAAGTCTGTCCAGAAAAAAGTCCAGACATTGTTAATATGACAAGAGCTGTTTGCGAGTCATTGATGACCCAGTAGCCAAGGACTGGAGCATGCATGGGTAAACAATGACAACTTCACTGTACTAGTCAGTGGAGGCAGTAGGTGCTGCTGAGTGAGTGTGTGTATTTTGTGGCTGTTGCATTCAAAATGACTGAGCAAGTAGAGCAACAAATCTGCGTCAAATTTTGCATTAAGCTTGAACATTCCTCCATGGAAACTATCCCAATGATTTAGAAGGCTACAGCAAGGGGCAACTGGTGATTGGCAGTTTCATCATGACAACATACCCAATCAATCACAGAGTTTGTTGGTGAAACATCATATCACCCAGGTGATTCAGCTTCCCTGCAGCCCAGATTTGGTGTCCTGCAACTTCTGGCTTTTTCCAACACTAAAGTCACCTTCAAAGGGGAAGAGATTTCAGACCGTCAATGAGATTTAGGAAAATATGACAGGGCAGCTGATGGCAATTGGAAGAACTGTCCAGGTCCCAAGGTACCTTCTTTGAAGGGGAATGAGGAATCATTGTTGTATGTACAATGTATCTTGTATCTTCTTCAAGAAATGTCTCTGTTTTCCATAGCACGTGGCTGGATACTTTCTGGACAGGCCTCATATTTCTCAGATATGAACAAAGTTATTTGCCCCTTTGTGAACACACACAAAACATTAGGTGAGGATTTAACCATTAAATGGAATACAAATAGATGGAAAAATGAATTCTGAAATGTTTATATTTGCCATTTGGTTTTATATATTTGGATATACAACAGAAATAGCTTTTTCTTTCACTTTTAATTCTTTGACCTAATTTTGGGAGTAGTTCTTATAAAATGGTTGCATACAAATTTTACTATTTCAACAAGCAAATAATTTTTTATACAGAATAAAAATTTGTTGTCATTTAGAGTGATAAATCTTATGTACTTAAAGACTAATTTTCAGGTGAAATAAACTAGTTTTAATAAGTTTATATTTTTAAAGGAATTAGCACATGTACTGCATCTAATAATATTTCTAGGATATTCCCATATTGTGACAGGGGTAACTTGTTTTATAAATACTTTTATCTTATTTACAT